>NW_027526485.1:1484494-2226741 GCF_052857255.1 Amblyomma americanum
ATATATATATATATATATATATATATATATATATATATATATATATATATATATATATATATATATATATATATATATATATATATGAAGAAGAAGGGCATCATCCCAGCCGCACTGCCATCGCTCAGAGCGAGCGCCTGCTGACTTGAACAGACGAGAGACTCGGTCGCCGTCGTGGTTTCGCTACCGCCTGAACGTTAACCTAAGCCCCCGTTACATTTGGTGGAGGTGCGAGGTACCTAAAACACCGCCATGACGACGGTCAGCTTGATCCGGATTTCCAATGCGGTTCACTCGTCTAGCTGTGGATCCCTTCCACTGCTCCCGGCCTCTCAAAGAAACTTCTTTCGAAATACCATGGCCCCTACTGCGTCCTGGAGCGCACATCCTTCGTGAACTACCGTACTGATCCCCTCGCACCGTCTGCCGACCTCCGCCGACGTGATCGCGAGGCTGTGCATGTCCAACGACTCAAGCCATACTATGACCCGGTTGTGTTGTCGGCACCATGGTCTGCGCTAAGATGGCTCCTTTTCTTCCTGGGGCCATTGTGAAGAAGGGCATCACCCTAGCCGCACTGTCATCGCTCAGAGCGAGCGCATGCTAACCTTAACAAACGAGAGACTGTCGCCGCCGTGGTTTCGCCGCAGCCCGAGTGTTAACCTAAGCTCCCGTTATAGCGCCTACAGTCTACACTCAAGCAAATTTTGATAAATGCACAAAACTTAAAAAAGAAAAAAGATACCCATTCTTGGCGAACACAATCCTCGCCACTAGAGTCTGCAGACTTCAAGTGTGAAGTCTGTTCGGCTAGTGCCATTTTTTCGCAGGCTTTCGCATAGGAGACTAGGTTGTAGGAGATACAAGGCAGCAAAATTACGCATGGAAAGCATCAAGGGGTGTATTTAAGTAACACTTGGGGCACACTAAACCCAATACCAACCCTGCTGGTTTCCAACACAGCTTGCCTCGCAGAAACTCATGACTTACAGAAACCGGAATTTGTCAGTAATTTGAGTTCAGAACTCAGGCAAGAAAAAAAATTGAAAACTGCAGACTCGCTCTCTCTTTTTAAAGTATTCTCCATGCCTACAACTCCATTGAGAATGCCTTCCCAGTTGGTGACTTGTTGCATTAACATTTCAATCAAAAGGGACGAAAGAAATAACATTTGGGTATATGGCGCTGTGGATGATACTTCTGAGCAACTAGCCTGCGGTTTATAATGAATAAAAAGGTGGTTTCCTGGGTCCTAATATAGGCAGAAATTTTGGTAACAGGCAATCTGCAATGGGTACATGCACAGGGAATAGTGCAAATGAACATAGCTTTGATACCTCGACTACTCTCTCTTTTGCTGAAAACGAAAAAAACCTACAAATGAATTATTAACCAGCTAACTTACATTATTATGATCCCAGGGGTTACAGTGCCATTTCAGAACTGCATCTGAACTTCAGCTCGGTCTTTCTTCCCAATTACATATCCAAGACATCGTGATGTGGATATGAACTTAATCTAGTCCAATTTTTGTGGCATACTTTTCTGTCACGTGCAAGACATCACGATGTGGATATAAACTTAATCCAACCCAATTTTTGTGGCTTATATTTTATTGTCATGAACAAACAGCCACAAATTTATCACGAAAAAGCAAGCAATTCATGTTCCAGCTTAACAATAATAAATGGGTTGAATCGCCAAGGCTCAAACACAATAATAATGCTTACTTGAAATGTAAGACCTAGGCATCTTGTTTTTTTTAGATTTTAGTTTCGAATGTGGCTAAAAATACATCCTGCAGATCCAGCACATTCATATTTAAGACACGTTTCAGCGATCTGAAGGCTCAGGCTAAAGGCATGCCGGTTGTACCCAGTAACCCAGTACATTTGTTTTTCTTCAAGACACAGCGAGACTGATTCCATCCTATCTGTGTTTTCTCAAAGAATTGATCCCACAATATTTTCCTAGCAATTTTGACTATGTGAAGCGGATACGTTAGCAACCCTAATCCAGTATGAGTTGTAGCAAAGAAATGAAGTTGATACGCTTTGGTAGCGCGAGTGGTGGCACCACTTCTTGGATATGCCCTGGGCATTTAATCCTTGCACATCTGCTCGATTTTACCCTAAGTTTCCTTCTAGCTGCTTCTTTCACTGTGGCAGTTATATCTCTGATTTGAGAATATTTACCTGCTACCCGGAATGAAGCTACTGGTGTTGAGTATGCAAGCTTCGAGTGTATGCTACGCGCCCTGTTGCACTTACACGGCAAACACCTGGTTACCTGTTGTAGAGCTTGCTTTCCGCTGTTAGTTCCAATGGGATAAATGCAGAACCACTCCTGGTTAACCGCATGTAATCATGATGTGCATGTATTTGCCCGTGTTTACACTTCAAGCAGGTGACTACTGCTCTGCTATGTCTCCAACTCTTCTGGTGTCTTCGACTGGTAGCTTTAGTTTGCTCTAGGTTGCTCTGAGAGGCGACCGCACATTCCGCTGGTCGAAACTGGCCGCTCTGACGCGCTCCGAGAAAAAAGTCGGAGCGGCTCCGAGATGAGTCCACGTGACAGAGCCACTTCCGCCATTTCGCAAAAGCGGTGCGAGGCCTCGGCGTCCCCTGCGCGTAGGCAGAAGCAAGTGTAGGCTTTTTACGCAGTAGTAGCGTCCTTGCTGTGTTGTGTTTTGCGGGCGCCGCGCTGTGCGAGGCAAAATGTCCAGCAGACGCCGGATAACTACGCAAGGAACGCGGTCTGTGTTGCTGTCGCATGACAACAGCGACTCCAGTAGCAGCACAGACGAGGCCGACAGTACTATCCACAAGGCGAGGTCAAAAAATGAGTGTCCCGTGGGACGGAAAGCTGGGGTAGCGATTTATACAGGCTAAGCGGCGACAGCCATGCAAACTGTGTGCGGCCACGTGCGGCTAAAGGTAATCAAGGGACCTTACGTGCGGCTACTGTTCACATCAGCAGCGGTGCCACGTAGTGGCTCCGGAAGTTGCGTGCCCCTTCTGCCTCCTGTGCTCCCGCTCTAAAAACTCGCTGACCATTCGACTTGACTAGTCTCGCTATGCGCTCAGAGCGAGAGCGGCTCCCACTCTGCCAGATCCTAACCGGATGACGGGAGCGACCAGTCGAAGACACAATTTTTGAAGTCCATAACTTAAATTTTTTATTCAGCTCTGTGACTAGGGAAGAAAAAACCGAAAAAGAATGTTCTGAGTTTCTCGAAAGCACATCTCTTTTCTTACCTGCATATCCCAACATCTTACAAGGGCATCGCTGCCAGTCCAGTAGTGGCTCTACCCTCTTCCTCGCCATGTGCTCAGTGGCAGACTGTAGTGCCTTGAGGTGGCCACAAGCACCTTTGTCTTGACTTCGTCAGCCAGTTAGTCGGCACTGCACCGACTGAATCCATTTCTTTCGCGAACGCTACCACGCAGAAAACGTACTGCGGTTATGGCCTCTTCCTTTTTCTGAAACGCAATTATGCAAGGTAAAGCCACAAATATGTAGAGCAAGCTTATGCTTGACTCGTTCGATACTGGTTTTGGCGACCACCGCTAAAATTTTACACGCGTTAGGCGTATTCACTCTCGCTAAAAAATTTACGTTCCCGACAGGTTTACTACAGTCCAGCATGACTACTAGGATGAAAAATACGGGTTATGGGGGCCTAACGTCCTTAAGTTTCCAGCTGGTCAGACGTCAGTTATCGTTGCTGTCGACTAATCTAGAAAACGGCCAACCGCTTCACAGCAAAACGCGGCACTACGGTTGCAATATACCGCGTTGTCAGAGCCCGCGGTTGAAAGCAAGGCGGTGGTCACATGTTAGGATTGTCAGCATGCAAACAACGCTAGTCATAATGCACCCGAGAAGTGCAAGAGAGATTTATGTATAACTAGAAATTGCACACAAGCTGATAGTTTAACCACTTGAGAAAGGCACTCGAGCGCATCGGTGCAGCTCCATTGCAGTGCCTGGGTATACATACATATGCGTGTGGTCCCATTTTTACGTGTAGCATCCAAAGTGGCTACTTAAATCCAGCGCTAGTACTGACAAAAATTTACTTACCTATCTTGGCGAGCAGTCTTCCACAAAACGGATGATAAAGCCGACAAAGCTGGTGTTTCACGCTGGACTGCACGCACCTATTCAAGCTCCAACACGGGCACGGCGAGCACACGGGGAAGAAATTTCAAATACGAGCCGTGTTTTTACATGTCACTGCGCTTAGTAGTCCGGGCCGGAAGTTCCTGTTTGTTTCCTTACTGCTGGGCACTGAAGACCAAACGGTTGTCATCACAATTTCTTGAGCATATAGAGTTTTCCATCAGTATTTTAATTTATCGGCATAAAGTGACGCAAACTGTTCTGTACAAATTTCTCAGCTAGGTATTCATCCCCGTCATTATTCGGATTATATTCTGCCACGGAATGACATTGCGCTTCGGTCTTCCAACCTGGTATATGTGGATAGATGATATGTTTGCTTTTTTTTTTTTAAACAGAGCAGTCGCTGGCGCCACCGTGACTACACTGTGCCATGACCATTCTCTGAAACCATTTTTAATGATTTCTTTCTTAATCTGGATAATCATTCTCATGAAATCCTATATTGATATTAGTTATTTGCTGGCGTCTAAGATTTCTTGACCTGGTAGTGGTGGCTAATCAAAGCAACACCAAATAGAATGAAATAATGTGGCTGGCTGCGGCATTCAGTGCAGAAACCAAATTTTGGCTGCATATTTTCTTCTTGTTAGTGATGCGCAAGACATCTTAGCGATGTAGTAAATCACAACGACGAAGGCGTGATTACACCGCAGTCTTTTCATTCCTAGCATCACCAGTACTGAACTTGGAAGACGTACACTTTTTTTCATCACTCCGCTGTGTAAACCGAAACATAAGAATGGCGAATGCCAAATGGTGATCAGTGTATAGTTATTTGCTTTACGCATCATTGCAAAGAATAAAACGCAATTAAAAGCTATCTATCTATTCTCACTATCAGCCTGACTACACCCACTGCAAAGGCCTCTTCCGTGCTTCTCCAATTAACGCGGTCCTTTGCCGGCTGCGCCCACCCTATTCCTGCAAATTTCTTAACCTCATCCGCCCACCTAACCTTCTGCCGCCCCCTGTTACGCTTACTTTCTCTTGGAATCCACTCCGTTACCCTTAAGGAGCAGCGGTTATCTTGCCTGCGCATTATATGCCCTGCCCAAGCCTATTTCTTCCTCTCGATTTCGACAAGGATATCATTAACCTGCGTTTGTTCCCTCACCTGCTCTGCCGCTTCCGGTCTCATAACGTTACACCAATCATTTTTACATATTTCGAACAAATATAACCAGCAGAAGGACGCAGACAGACACACAGCACGACGCTGGATCGTCCTGTGCGCCTCTCTCTGTGCGATGTTTTTTTTTTTTTTATCTTGCCTTTAATAAAAGCTCTCTATATATTCCTTTAAGCACACGAGCTACTGCCTATAGTGTACTACCAGGGTCAGGGAAAGAACGAGAAATACACCAGTGATACGAAAATTGCTTTTTCAGGAAAGGAAAGCGCAGTATATCTCTCTCAATTCTACGTGGACACTTGAACCGCGATGTAAGGAAATTGCCCCGCCGCGGTGGCTCAGTGGTTAGGGCGCTCGACTACTGATCCGGAGTTCCCGGGTTCGAACCCGACCGCGGCGGCTGCGTTTTTATGGAGGAAAAACGCTAAGGCGCCCGTGTGCTGTGCGATGTCAGTGCACGTTAAAGATCCCCAGGTGGTCGAAATTATTCCGGAGCCCTCCACTACAGCACCTATTCTTCCTTTCTTCTTTCACTCCCTCCTTTATCCCTTCCCTTACGGTGCGGTTCAGGTGTCCAAAGATATATGAGACAGATACTTCGCCATTTCCTTTCCCCAAAAAACCAATTTTAATTATATAATGTAAGGAAAGAGAGGAAGGTGGGAGTGAAAGAGGCGCCGTAATGGAGGGCTCTGGAATAATTTCGACCACCTGCGGACGTTCATCTTGCACTGATACCGTTTTGGGTTTCGCCTTCATCGAAACACAACCGCCGCTGTCGGGCTGGAACCTGGGTACTCTGGTCAACAGCCCACAGCGTCAGCCACCGTGGTGGTGCAAGTAGACCTAGACCGGCGGTGCAAGAACTCCAGACCGTATAGGGACACTGATCTGGCTGGCATCGACATACCAAAGCGTCTCAATAAAATATATGTTCAGTCATATCTTCCTGGGTATATTTTTCCTGGGTATATTTTCGCTCCTGCATGTCGATCCTCTTTCTCTTCTTTGCGGCTCCTCTACGAAAATTGAGGGTGAGCTTGAGTGCGCGAGGCGAAAGCCATTCTGCACCCACTTTGGCTAATTAATGACTAATTTCTAATCAATGAACGCTTGTTGGGCAGGACGGCTACAAATTCAGGAACACTGAAGGGGACGTTAACGATCGTTTCTTTTTAATTCTTATTTGTTCTTTTTATTTTTATTTCTTTTAACTTTTCTTTTAACGCATCTGCAGCTCCCTTGAAGACCAGGCCATTGATTTTCAAACTATACGACAAGAACTTTCAAGCAACAACTACCCGACCTCATTTGTGCAATCCGTGGAAAAACAGTTATGTCGGCCAGCAAGCGATACTCCTCTGTCACCCTTGAAACGTGCTGCCGTGCCCTATGCTCCCGGACTAAGCGAGGCTTTAGCACGCATCATGCGCACCTTTGGTGTTCATATCGCCCACGTTCCGACAAGAAAACTGCGCCATGCGTTGGTAAATGTCAAAGACCCCCTTCCCAAAGAAAAATATCCAGGCGTAGTGTACAAGGTTCCTTGTTCCGACTGTGACTACGCATACATTGGCGAAACCGGAAATTTCGAGAGGCGGCTAAAGGAACATAGTAACGATGTACGCAACAAAAAAGTGGATTCAAATGCTATCGCCGAGCACGCAGTATCTACAGGCCATGACATCGACTGGGGTCGGGCACACGTGCTTTCAACCGAAAAGAAGCTATACCCTCGCCTGCACTTGGAATCATTAATCATCCAAACTACTAGTCACACCCTAAACCGCAACGATGGAAATCTTAACCCAATCTACGCACGCTCCCTGCGCCCTCTTTTCAAGCATATGTAATGCCACGGAGCTGCTTGCTTCATTTCAATGTGAACAAGGCTCCCGTACGGGAGCCGAAACGTCTGTTTATGTTTTTTGTTTTCTTTGGTCGGCGCTCCTTCTTCTTCGTCAGTATATGCATTATAGCAATTATGCTATTGATAACGTCATAGTGTGACAGAATTCGCGGACGGAGGGACAACGATGAGCTATTAAGGGCTTTCGCCTTTAAAAAAATTACAGGAATGCACTTCAGTCTGTTTAAGAGCGGAAATGCGAAGGCCTTTCTTTTTCGCTTCTCCCTGAATTTTTCATTTTTTAATTTGTTTTCTTTATTACTAGAAGTTTTGTTGGTTTGTTTTATTTATTTTTATTATTTTCCCGTTCTTTACTTTAGTTTTATTTTATTTTTATTATGTTCATTTCCTTTTTTATGCTTGATAAGCCTTTTCACGCGTTTACATCGTTTTTGATCCAATCAGTCACAGAAAACCTCCTTCAAACACAAAACATAAATACCTGAAGAGCGCGCTCAAACTAAGCATTGCCGAGTACCGTAATCGTCGGTCAGTTCCTGGTCGCCAGAAAACGTTATGGAGGGCTTTAAGCACATGTATCACTGAAGAACTTTAAGTAGCCTACAATTTGCGATTTACTCATTTGAGCGTGATCTGAATTTTGCTCATTAATTGTGAGCATAAACAATGCACGTTTCGTCTGGAGCCCAGCACTGGATATTTGCCAGCTTGCTCGTCTAGTAACTCAGTTACAGTCATGGTGGAAGAAAATAATTTAGTAGTAGTAGCTCCGTTAACTTATTGAAAGTGATCACTCAAGTCCTCTTATGAGAGGTCATCATGTTTGACGAAAACATTCCAAAAGCTGAATTTAAGTTTGCCGCTTTACCTTCGCTTCCCAGGTACCTCAGACCACCCACACGTACTTCCGCCACTTCCGCTTCTACCACTTTTCTTTTTTCCCGCAAGCCGATGACAGCTGAGCCGGCTGAGGAGAAGAGCCGATCGACTCGCCTACCTTCGAAGAGCTCCAGCTCGTTGCGCACTCAGGTTGAGTCTTCTCGATAGCACTCGTTCTCATTTTGAATGGCCAGTAAGTGGCAAAAATACGGGCGGCTGAACCGGGAGGTCACCGAATTTTTACCGCGACATTTCCTCTCCCGCCGAGGGCGGCCTTGGGCCTTCCACGACTGCACGCGAAGACAGTGAAATCGATGCCGACAATGCGGACACACGCAGAAGGCCCGAAGAATGCTCTGAAGCATCCGCAGGACGAATCGGAGTTTCTGAATGGCCTCACTTGCCAGCCGATTCTGATGACAGTGCCAAATATTCGTGGTCGTCCGAGAATGATCCGTCTACCGCGCAAGAAAGCACAGAAGCAAGCCCCTCAACGACAGAAGCTGCACGAGAGCTAGCGGACATAGCTCGGAAGCATTCACTCACCCATTCGGCAGTCAATGACCTCTGTCTGCTTTTGTGTCGCCTTGTCCATCCATTACCTCGTGACGCTCGCACGTTACTGACGTCTGAGCGAAAAGCTGATGTTCTTAACGACTACGGGCATTTTCCCCTACGAAGTCAGATGATCTAAAGAGTGAAGAACGGTCTTCGCGATGTTGCAGGTACTATCGTTGACCTCCACGTGAACAACGACGGATTACCTGTATTCAAGGGCTCTTCGCTGGTCTTCTGGGTTTTGCTGTGTTCAGTGGCGAATGCAGTTGACAGCCGACCATTTGCTGTCTCTATATTGTGGCAAAAAAGAAGCTTACAAATATTGCATAGTTTTTGCGGCCATCTCTATAAGAAATGAAAAGTATGGAAACTTCTGGTGTCATCATCAAAGGTGTATGTCACAGTGTTTCACTTGCTGCAGTAATCTGTGATGCGCCAGCCTGTTCGTATGTCAAATGTACCAACTGGTACTGGTTATTAGGTTGTGACCGCTGCACACAGAAAGGAGAAAGAATTGAGCACAGGCAAAGAATCCCATGTGTGCTGCTTTCAAAAATGGAATAGGAGATATGATTCTTGCCGCACAATGGCAGACGCTGGCCACCACAACGCTGCAAGTCCACTTTTGGAGTTGCATGTGGACGTGGTGAAACACTTTCCGCTGGATTAAATGCACACGGTGTGCTTGGGAGTGGTCTGTAAGTTGCTGCAGACGTGGACTTTGAACCATTACTGCATTGTCTCGGAGCACAGCAGCAGAGCATTATGAGTTCAAAGACTGCAGCAAACAAGTCTGCCGTCAGAATTTGCTTGGCACCCCAGACACCTTGATTCCCATATCGTTGACCACTTCATGCTGCAAGCTTCTTGAACATATCGTAGCCAATTACATTAAAACATTTCTCGATGACAACAACAAATTATCGGCTTTCCAGCATGGTTTCCGCAAAGGCTTTTCTACGGTCACCCAACTTACATCCGTAATTCACAATTTCGCTCAAGTTCTGGACCATTCCGGCCAAATAGATGTCATATTTCTAGATTTTAAGAAAGCTTTTGATTTAGTTCCGCACAATAAGCTTATCCATAAACTAGAAACTATAGGTCTTCCTTCTTTTATTGTTAATTGGGTTGCGGCTTATTTATCTAACCCATTTGAATATGTTAGTATCGATGGTCATTGTTCTAACAAACTTCCAGTCACTTCTGGTGTCCCGCAAGGCAGTGTCCTTGGGCCATTACTGTTTCTTATCTATATTAATGACATTACAGACATCATCTCTCATCCTGTTCAAATTAGGTTGTTTGCCGACGATTGTGTTTTGTTCAATGAAGTTAAAGTTCAAGACGACCAGATTTTACTTAATCATAACCTACACAATGTTAGTGAATGGTGCGTTAAATGGGGGATGGAACTAAACGCTGACAACACAGTATTTATGCGGATTACTAATAAAAGAAACAGTCATTTCTTTTCATATAATCTTCCCACTCGGCACCTTTCAGAAGTCAAAGAATACAAGTACCTAGGAGTAACATTAACGAATAATCTTAGTTGGAATAAACATATTGAAACCGTATGCTCTTCTTCATTTCGCAATCTCTGTTTTCTTAGGCACAAGTTAAAACTAGCTCCCCCTAACGTTAAGCAATTGGCATATTACACCATGATTAGACCAAAACTTGAGTATGCATGCACTGTTTGGGATCCTCACACAAAGACTAACATTAATGCCCTTGAAAGAATTCAGCGCAAAGCAGTTCGGTTTATATTTTCTAAATATCGCACCACTGACTCACCATCTGCTCTGTTGCTTCAACATAATATACAGTCCCTTGAAACTCGGCGTAGAATACAAAGGTTAAGATGTCTCTTTCTATTGAAAACTAACAAACTGTCAATGGCCTCCGATTTGTATCTCCAACCGATAACGTCCAGGTCAACAAGAAACAGGCACACTGAATCGTTAAAACCTTACTTTGCCAGAACTAACATATTCAAATTCTCTTTTTTTCCCCGCACCATTACCGAGTGGAATCAGTTACCACCATCATCAACAGTTGACGTTGATGCCATTGAACAGGCTGTTCATTGATTTTTGTTTTGTGCTTTTTTGTATTGTGTTTATTGTGCCCCTCCTGCCAGGGCCCTTCACTGGGCCTGCAGTATGTCCTAAATAAATAAATAAATAAATAAATAAATAAATGAATTGGACCGACGGAAGGCAGTGGAGTTTAGGTCCTTCCTTCTCTACAATGGTCCTGTCGTGCTGCGCGGTTTGCTGGACAACAACCAATACAAACACTTCCTGTGCCTTCATGTGACGATGTGCATTCTGCTCAGTGATGTTCTTGCGACAGAGATGAACAAGTTTGCCTCAGATCTCCTGAAGTATTTTTCACAGCAGTGTGGGGTGCTTTATGAACGTGAGTTTCTGATCTACAATGTACACATGCTGTGTCACATTGCGGAAGACGCCTTAATTTATGGGCCGCTGGAAAATGTTAGTGCCTTCCCATTTGAGCACTGTTTGTGGTGAGTTAAACGGTTGTTGTGCACCAGCAGAAAGCCACTTGGACAGGTGAGCCGCAGAATTTCCGAGTCGGCTTATTCACCGAGAGAACTCCCACCGACTGTGCGCTTGACAGAAGTATCATCCTTGAAAGGAGGTGTAGAGAAAGACTCGTGTTGCTTAATAAGCAGTGGCAGCATTGTCAGTCTGACAGAGGTGTCTCCGAAGTTTCTTCTTGGCCATGAGTTTCTTCATGCAACGAACCTCTATGCTCCGCTTCCATCAGAACAGCTCAAGATTTTCCGCACAGATAATGCTTCACGTGAGATAAGGATGTGGCCTGTGGGTTCATTTCGCTTGAAATGTGTGAAAGTTGTATGGAAGACTGGGTTTATTTTGTTTCCTCTACTTCGTCATAATTAATCGCTAAGACTATATTACAGTTTATCTTGAGCATTGTGTTCCATCTTCATATCCAGCAGAAGTCTATCATGGCAGAAGTGTATTCTCAGTGTTGTTTTTCCGCTCCATTATCATATTTAGCAGAAGTTTATCTTGGCTTAGTGTTTCATAGGTAGTAGCTGTGTACTTTGAGTGTTGTTATATCATAGCTGAATTATCTGAGTGTTTTTCTTAACTGAGTGTTGGGGGTTGCAGGAAGTAAAAATAGCAATTATTGTTCTGTTCAAACACAATAGCTACTTTTGTGTATCTTCTTCATGAGTTGTAGTGATAACGGTGGGGTACACATGTTACCTGTGCTCTTTCTGTTGCAGACACATGCTTCATGTCTTTCTAATGTCTACTGAACTGAGGACGTCTTCTGGCTAGTGTTCACAGATATGCTATCTCGGTCTGGCCTACATAGGTGTGTTTGAGGTGAACACACTGATGGTTTGTAGAGAAAAAAGACCACAACTTCAGACAGGACGTAAGACCACTTCTCTGTCTTGCGTCCGGTCTGAAGTTGCAGTTTCTTTTTCCTCTACATCATTTCTGACCAAGTGGCCCAAAACTTCCCCTTGTGAAACATGGGTCAGCTGCATAGCAAAATGAGAGGCGACACGCTGAGTAATGTGGGCTGTCTGCTTAGTGTTAACCGCGGTTGCAGGTCGATGCGCATGGCACGTTGCTTCGCTCAAGTTGCAACACGGCCGATGCACTGTTGGTGTAGCTGGGACTATCTATGAAGGTTTCACGTGCCAGAAATAAAAAGCCTCGTCTCTTAGGGTTGTTATCTCTATCTCCAGAGCTTCGGGTAGCACAGCCCTAATATGTCTTGCCTCTGCTATTATTTGACAGCATCAGTTTGCACAAAATCGGTGTTCAATACCCCTTGTCTGGATTGCCAGTGCCCCTTGTGCTACTACTTTACTGTGATAGTGCCTTCTCTTCTAGTACAAGTGATGATGCATGATTTCCCCTGTTTCACTTTATATGCTACGTGATTGAAGTGCTTTGGTGGTGCGCGTTGCCGCTTTTTGTACTCGGTGATTTTGTGCTTATTGCAGGCTCTGCGTTTTTTGCCTATGCACTGTGTCACAGTGGTCACGGTGTCATTCGCCACTTAACATAGTTGGTGGAGGAGCCGGTTGTATGATTGAGCCATGAAGCTTGAAGTAGTCAGACCGGCACAGAGTCACATAGGATGGCTAGCGCTCCTTCAGTAGTTATGGTGTCACCCTGATACCCCGGCATGTTTGGGATTGACGACACAGATGTTGATGACTCGCTCTGCTCATACGTGCCAGTCATCATCTATAACATGTAGGACCCTACACCGATGCCGGCGAATGTCATCTTTTACCTTACCGGCACTGCCAGGGTGTAATATGAAACACATGAGAATGAACTCATGAGCCGGGACACCTGTGAGGAAAAACTACGCATATTATTTGCAAGACCTGATGCATGGAAGGTAACCTCGAAACAACAACTGTCGTCGCGCGCCCAGTCCGCCACAGAGGGCTACATACCTATATTCTGAATGTCCTGGCGCTTCGCCACAAAGAGGACGTTGCTTTGACTCAATCAGACAGCGTGGGCTGCAATGGCATTGTGTATGATGCTTTTCATTTGTTTCTCTGCAAGGACTGCACTATCTTTGACACCATCAAGGAGTGCCATCGCTTCGAGCAAATTGAAAGCTGCTGCATTCCGCAGCTGTTTTCTCGGCTTCCTAAAACAGTAGCAACCCCTTCCTTTGAGGACCAGCAGCTACCACCACGTCCACTCTTTGAAATGCCTGCCTTCGCAGACGCAGTCGCAAGGATTGTGTGACTTAAATTAGAGGCCTTTGTGCCTATCCCAGTCATATGTCTCTGCCTATCGTGTTGCTCATCCAGGCATTCGTGTAGCAAGAAGTTAGCAATTGGAACCTCAATCCAGCAGTGTGTGTGATCTTGGTTGCTCAGCTGGCACTGAGGTTCCAACCACCAGTATCCACCCCCACTGTTTCTCCGGAATCCCGCAGACAACCGACAAAACCGCTTTCACTACTCTCACATAGGCTACATTGTTCGGCACTACTGCAGACAATAGTCGCATCCTTATGGCAACTCCACTAGTCGCTCTCCATGCCTTTCACCTCCCCACAGTGCCTTCACCCTTAGCTCCCACCCAGACTTTTCCTGCCGCTTCTCATCACAAGCTCCACCACAGACCTCGGAGGCATGCTTCTCGCCGATTTTTCCTCTTGTTGTCGCTTCTAGGCTGTTGCTCTCAATCCCCACAGTCGTCTCATCTCGCTCCGATCTGGAAAACTAGCTGATGCAGCCCCCAAAGGTGACGCTGCATATATGCTTTCATGGACACTGGCATGCATGAGTCCGCGATAAGCTCCAACTTTCACCTCTGTCATCGCAATGTCTTTATTTCTGCGACATTTTGTCCGTGCATTGTGGATACTGGAATTCTTGTTTCTGACGGCCAATGCAGCGCTCGTGCTGCTACTGCTGGCCACGGCACCCCAGCTTGTTTGGCCGTTTGACACATGTGCGCCCATAATCTGATTCTCGGTTTAGATTTCCTGTCGGAATATTCACTTCTCATTGGCTGGTTATTGGAGTACTATCTTGAGGTCTCATTATTCGATAACTTCCTTGTGGGCTTCCCACCTCTAATATTCTCTGAAGATAATGTTTTTCTGCCATCTGAAACTGCATCCTTTGTTGCCCTGTACCCATTGCGGCCGGTTCCTGATGGTGACTATATCGTTGCACCTATTCTCGATATATTGCTCATCTGCAACGCTGCGCTGCCCCTTACGTTTGCAGCTGTCAAGGCCAACACACTGTTCCTACCAGTTCTGAATTTCAGCGTCTGCCCTTTAGTACTTCCATCCGCAATCTGTGTGACCATGCTTTCTCGCCTTTCTTGTTGCCAAGTCGCTGCATTAGATGCTACCCTAGTTCGCGGCCCCGATGCCACCCGCCAGCATTTCCCTTTCTCAACAGACGTGTTCACTACCATGTAAGCCACTGACCCCTCACCTGCCTAATCTTCCTAGCTTCTCACGCTTTTCTCGTCTTTTTTGGACATTTTTAATCTGCATAAAGCTGCCCTCGGTCAAGCTGTCAAACATCACATAGGAACTGGTGGTGCCCCTCCTGACTGCTGGCACTCCTACCGTATGTCTCACCCCAAGCGCCAGGTTATCTGAAACGAGCTAGTAAAGATGTTTGCCAAGAACATTATTGAGCCTTCCCACAGCCCTTGGGACTAACCAATGATCCTCTAAAGAATATGGCTCTTGACAGTTCTCCTCGGATTACTAAAACCTCAATAATATTAACCAAAAAAGATGTCTAGCCATTGCCACTAATCAATTGCACCCTTGATAGTCTCTAAGGTGCCAAATTTTTCTCCTTTTCTCCTCCACTGGCCTGTGCTCTGGCTGTAGGCAAATCGCCATGGGTGAACAAGACCGCGAGAAGATGGCATTTGTTGTGCCGGCTGGGCTGTATGAATTTAAGGTTATACCTTACGGCTCATGCAATGCCCCTGCCACCTTCAAGCACATGATATGCACAAATAGCCCCACCTAGCGCCTTAGCAGCACTCTTACCGTTATGCTCGCAATATACATTTCACTGGATCTTCGAGACGGGAATACTGCTTTCTCTTACGTAACATTTGCAAAGAACTCTTCCCTTCATTGCACTTTGGTTGCTCCCTAGTCTATCTTTTGTACGGCGAAGAGCCCCCGGTACCTGTGGGCACTGCTTCCTATCTTTACTGGTGTACTTTCTGAATATGCCCACGACGTGATTGCCAGTTACGACCAAGCCCACCATCTAGCATGCTCCCGACTACCCGCCTCGCAGAAATCACAGCAGGACTATTACAAACGCCTTCACCACATGGTTTCTTTCACCCCTAGCTACCTTGTCCTGCTTTGGTCACTATCTCGCTGCATCAGGCTCTCTGTGCGGTGCTAGGTCACTGCCGTCACCTATGAGATCACTCCGGCCTTCTTGGAGACTACCTTCGACCTACCTGAACCTGATATTGCGCACCTCTTGTGCCTCAGACCCTACCAATCACTGTGCCCTGATGTGCCCCAATCTGACTACACTGCGACTATGTTTTGTGCCCGGAAGGCTATGCTGCGGATAATCAGTGACATCGAAGTGACCGAAGTGTTTCAGTGGCCCATGTTCCTGCTCTCAGTGCTCGCTGCTTTTGTGCTCAGTGCGGGTTCTTTGTTCATTGCCTGCGCACCATGTCCAAATCATCACTGCATCTTTCGTCACGTACCGTGTTTACTGTAGTAAGTCAACTTGAAAGTAAGTCGACCTCCCCGCCGCGAAATTTAATGTCCGAAAGAAAAAAAAGGACGTTCCACAATGAAAATTTATTATCCAGAAGCTCCCCACTTGTGTCGTTGTCCTCACTGGTAGTGCTCTTGTCATCACTGCTGCGGCCCACAACACATTCGTCATTGAGTGAAATTCCACACTTTGCAAACAACTGTATCATGACATCACGTGGAACAGCTGCCCATGCCGAGAGTATCCACCCGCACACAGCCGCCCGTGAGGGTGTATTCAATCACCCTGTTGGCGTAACTTCCCTGCCTTCCAAAAAGCGTCCAGATTTTGTCCCACGGAAATCTCATCGCATGACATCACAGTCGAAAATTTTGCGCCACTGCCGCCGCCACGCCCACACACCACCCATTCAGAAACGTTGAACTGGTGGCCACTCGTGAACGTTTTGTTTCTTCAACAAAAATAATGCGCGGCCTGCAGTGAATAAACACCAAATGCTTTTTGGACCGGAGATCTTATCATGATTGACGAAGCACGTGGCTGGCACTCAAGTCAAACGTGCCAACACCAAGACCTGAAGAACAAACCTATTGCTTGAAAAACGCGTATTCAGGACAGAGCTTAAATCATGGACTCCGAGAGCACAGCACAGGCATTGATTCATTAACAACGTGTGGATTTCTGGCACAAAATTGCAGGCACTGTGAGTTTGAGCCGACCAACGGTGCTACACATCTGCTTGGTACGGGAGGCGCCTAGTTACAATGTGAAATCTGTAAAACCTTCCACATTATAGGGAAGGTGAAGATTGTTTAGCAAGCGATATATTTCTTTGTCACGAAAGGAGTTGGGATATGTCAGTGGCAGTCTGCCTTATGTGTTTAGAAAGCAATATCACTTGTATTTTTCTTGTTTTTCTGTTAATTCCAGTGCAGTGAGCACATGTTCAATTGAACTCTACTTGAGGGTCTTTCATCAAGGTAATAAATTCAGTTATCTTTTTACTGCACCTCCTGTCTGTATTTCTTCGACCCCATCTGAAGTGGTAATCTTTCATTATAGAATGATATTTATGCTATTCAGATATATGTAATATGGGCAGCTTTGGTAGTCCAAAAATTATGCTTAGTCTATGAAGGATATTGTAGTAAAGTGTTTCAGATAAGACAAGCTGGAGCCCTATAAAGTGCATCAAAATTGCAGGGCAAATGGTTGCTATTGGACTTTGCCTCTATAAAAATTCTGCTACCATATCTGGACTCCATCCCACGATCTTAAGCTTTTCTACTACTTGACATACACGGACAAAATTAAGCGCTGAGGATAGTAGTTAGGCAAGACAACTGCACATATTAACTAGCCTGCACTCTTTCTACCTTCCTTCGATCCATCTTTTCTTTCCGGGAAGTATTTACTCATGAAAGAGATGACTAAAATCAATGATTTGCAAACTGACCAGCACATGCTCATAGCAAATGCACCCTTGAGTTAATTTTTAATCTGTGACCTGGTTTGGCTCCACTGCACAGCAAATTTAGCGAAGTATAGACAAATTTTTGAGGGACTAAAGTTTTTCATGTGTTTCTGCCATGTTAATATGAAAATTTGCAGTGTAGACTATGGCAAAGTGGGAATTCACAGATCCTTTTAGTGTTAATTTATTCCCGCCATGCCACCATAGGAAATGATCAAGACAAAACCTCATTTTCCCCAGCCATATGTTTCCTTTCCTGTACATTGAAATTTTAATGAAAGTATGTATAAACGCGATGATGATGCCTTCATTTTATGTTTTCTGCTTTCCAATGCGAAAGTGGTCCGTCGATGCGCCTTACCATTTGTTACATTGTAAGAATGACTGTGAAGGAAACTTTCTATGCAGAATTTGCCATATCGAACGCCACCTTCAGCACGTATTGGTCGACTGAGTACAAATATGCAGTACCAGCTAGCTTACAGTACATTACCATTCATACTAGAAAATACATATGTTACATCATGAGACGTCATTGTGCATCTTATTACGCGCTCAGCACTTCAGCAAGCATCAAATTATGATAAATAAAATGACCGTCCTGGTGGCGCAGTTGGGCCTTCCAAAATTTTAACAAATTACAACATCACTGCAAACTACTCTACACAGAAGCGACATGAAAATTTTTTTGTGAGCATATTTATTGTTTTTCCTCACAATTATTTATTGCAGACAACTTGATTTATGAGGTTTTTCTGAGGAACCTAGTGTACATTATTAAGAAGCCACAACTGTACATAATATTTATTTTGCATACAGCAGAAACAGATCATTGTTTCGCTGCTGTCTTTATAACTTTTCCTTTATTTTTTGTTCACATCTATGTCATTGCTTCGCAATGCCATTACCTTGATATGCCATTGCCAGCCTTATTCTAATATTCTTGATTGTTTGAAGGAGACTGCACATTGCAAATCTAGAAACTCACTGAAACACCCAGGTTAGGGAAGTAAATACTTAGGTATAATATATAGTTTGGCGCCAGCAGCTCTCGAGAAATATTGCTAGCTGTCTTGCGATCAATGACAGTGTAGCGGCACTAAATTGCCATCATAAGTGTTGCGCCATCTCGGCTTGCAACACGCGCTAGCTCCGGCTGCGCGGAGCCACACGCTAAGGAAAATAAGAGCAGTTTCACACCTGGTTCTTAGCTTATTTTCTTCGTCCACGTCGCACTCGTCTAATTTGTAGGGGTCTCTACAGTCTCCGCCGCCCTAAACTATATAGAGACGGACCCTCCAGCACACCTGTCACAGTGGTTCTCTTGGATAAATTTTAACACATAATATGATTCACATTTCCGTTTTCTATACTGTGTGAACATCATTGAGTACATTCTGAATATAAGGTGTGAACTAGCCTCTAATAACATTAATTTTCATGCAATTGAGTGCTGCAAACTGAGCTGTTCATTCTGCACTTTTGCCATGCTTAGTATGCTTATATTATTTTTTTATTATATTCCATACACCTGTACCGCGAGGGGTTGGAGATTCTTGGTTTGACGTGATGATTGTGGCTTTTGTCTTTGCGGTTGGTGCGCATGCGCTTTGTTGTCGAAGGAAGGAGGCGTTGGTGCAATAAACCAGTTGTGAGTCTGCGCTTGTCTCGTGTGATTCTTCTCTCTTGTCCCGTCCTTTTTGCGCAGTTATTCATTGTCTCCATAATTTCGTACCAACTAGCCCCTCACCGCACTCTTTTAGATTACACCTCATGCTGCAGTGAAAGTAGCAGTAATCATCTGCGCCACCCCAAGTGGCATCCTATCCATTTCTGTTCATCTGTTGTTTTTGTTCAGTTGCTGGGCTATCATTGCGGCATATTTAACACACAAATTTTGACAGCTCTGATTGCTCATTAAAATTTTGAGTAGTGGAGTACACGTCTTGTTGACAACTAGAAAAGGCTGAAAAATCACAGCTGAATTGAGATCATGCTACAGATTTCTGAATTATTATTCTGTGCATTGACTTAATGGCTTACCGTGTCAACTGTTGACGAAGATATGACCGTTATGTAACATCTTTGCGGAGAGTTAGTGCATGATCCTGCAAACTGCCGGGATTCTGCAAATAGCATGCAAAATGATTTCCTTACCCCATACAAAGCAAACACAGTTAACAAAATTTGCACTTTGGCGTTTGAGCGAGGAGCTTGCTACAAATTGGTGTTTCAGTCAATCTAACATCCTAAATGATCGTAGGCAAGCCCAACTTGGGCGGCCCCTGTGATACCCCAGTGGATGCCACAAGGGCTCTGCACGGGCTATACAAGCTGGGCTGAGGCCCTATAATACACGCATAGGGTCTCGGTGAAGTAGCTGGGCTGCCTGCAGAAAGAACGCGGGCAGGCCCAACTTGCATGGCCCACTTAATACCCTTGCGGGTCTCACATGGGTCCTGGAGGGGCAAACCGGGGCATGTTTCCATGTAATACACATACATGGCGCTTTGGTAGGTATATGCTTGGGCTAACTTGGTGTGGACCAGCGCTATGGGATGATAGGCGGAATGCCGAAGTTGGGCTTTCCCCTAGTTTTCCTGCACTGAGCCCAACTCGTTTTCAAGTTTGAATTGTTGCTGGCAAGGGACATATGCGGGCTGAACTTGGCAGCATGGCTCACATTACCCCATAATTACCAATATGGGGCCCTAGTTGGCTTCTCATGGGCCAGACCAAATTACCAATATGGGGCCCTAGTTGGCTTCTCATGGGCCAGCCCAAATTGTCTGCCCACATGATGCCCACAAGGGTCCAAGCTGGGCACAAGATGGGCTGTCCAAATTAGGGCTGCCCGTCATGTTTCTCTGTATAGCCCAGTTCTGCATCAAATCGGCCAGATCATAGCCCATTAAGGCCGCATTCGGGTTCTTTTGGGGATGAAAACGAGTTTAGCCCCTTTAAAGCCCATGTTGGACCAATTGTGGTGATAGGCGGGCTGCCCAAGTTGGGCTTGCCCCCAGTTTTCCTGCACTTAGCCCAACTCGTTTTCAAGTTTGCCCTAATGTTGCCGGGAAGGAACCTTTTCGCCTTTAAATATCTTATCCCGCGTATCAATTCCAGCAGTAGCGGCATCATGCGTTCCCTTCCATTTCCTGTATAAATATCCCCTTTCCGCAATAAAAATTCAGTTGAAGTCAGCGCTGTGGTGTCTTGTCTCGCTTCGTCCCCGTCTTTATTCGCGCTGTATCGCATTATGGAAAAATATCAACTAGCCCGATCTGCCACTCTTGCAAGGAACCTGTGCGGGCTGAACTTGGCAGCTTGGGCTCACATTGCCCCAAAATTACCAATATGGGGCCCTAAGTGGCTTGTCATGGGCCAGCCCAAATTGTCTTTCCCACATGATGCCCGCAAGGGTCCAAGCTGGGTTAAAAAGGGGTTTCCCAAGCCCACGTTGCCCACATGGGGCCCAGATGGGCCCTAAACGCTGTGCTACTTGGGTCGTTATCAGTACGAGGGCAGCACTTGTGTGTAACTGGAGCGATCGGTAGCTAAGCAGGCAGCGGTATGTAGAGGACGATTTTTCGAAACCTGTGTGAGGGCAGGTTGCACCCTGCGAGCAAAGGATATGTGCAATTTCATTCTTATGTGCTAGGCTCATGTTTTCTTTTCTTTTTTTTTGCTGTCTGAAAGCGAAGTAATGCTTTGATGCTGAGAAGGTGGATGTTCGTCGTGGCATCGAGCATTCGACGGCACCCGGCGCGCTTGTTTATTCTGCCTGCATGCACCTTTTTAGAAATGCTGAATTGATTGTAGCGCTGGTAACATTTTTTTATGTCACTGTTAGTTTCAAGCCAAAGGTGCACAACTAATAGGATTGGAAACACACTTCACACGATATAAAACAGCCGAAAACAGGAAGCAGTTGTTGAATTGGTCAACAGGATGTCGAGATCCCTTAACTGCGTGCGTGGTGAGGGGTTCCAAATGATATAGCCACAATGGTATGGGATTGAATTATCTCTAATCGCCGACTCGACTTGACTGTACTCCCCGACTCCTGCAAATATTCCAGGTTTCGAGCTCCTCGAAGAGCACATGGCCGGTCACTGGCAGTGAGTTCTTCTTTGGTTAAAGCGATATGTGATGATCATGATACTGACAAGTGGCTTGCGACTTGCCTCGAATAACCATTCTCTTAGCCGACATGAAAGTAGTTTTGTCTGAAATTCGGCCGACATCTGTTTTGTACATCCAAATTCTTACTGACTAAAGCTCAGCGGAAGGACTTTGTATTTTTATGTTATTAAAGCGCATCGATAGAGTCATACTTCGTTAACAGTCATTATTTTCGGATTAGATTCAGCATCAACCGCTTCAGTTTTTCCCAGTACAGCGACGTTTCCATGGCACATGCAGAAAAAAATACTCACGTGGGAGAAAAGATGCTCAAATGCGCCTAGAGCATACCGGCGTTTTAGGGTTGAAGGATATGTTAAAAGCGGAATACGCACTGCGATACTACAGAAGGACAATACAGACGGACAAGCCATTCTCAAGAGGCGCTAGTGCTAGTTCACAGGAGCCTGGATCCGACGCGGCAATGCTTCATTCTATTTCTTTAGGAAAATGCACCGCCACAAAAAGCAACACGCCAACGTGCTCTACAGCTCCTACCGAAATGACCTTTTTATCGGCTTCGCTGATACACGGCCGTATCACGTGACTCTTCAGGACCAGTGGGTTCAATACGTGCTGTTATCTAATACAGTGAAGAAAAGGTAACATGAAAATAATATATATTATCAAGGTTTCCTCAGTGCAATAAAAACAAGCACCCCTTTTATCTTTGATTGTTTTCTTCAATCTTCGAACGCAGTAAGTTCGGCTTCAAACGTCTGTTATGATTTATGGTTTAGGAGGTTTAACGTCCCAAAGTGACTGAGGTTATGAGAGACGCCGTAGTGAAGGGCTCACGAATTTTTGACCACCTGGGGTTCTTTAACGTGCACAGACATCGCACAGTACACGGACCTCTAGAATTTCGCCTGCATCGAAATTCGACAGCCGCGGCAGGGATCGAACCCGCGTCTTTCGGACCAGCAGGCGAGCGCCATAACCACTCAGCCACCGCGGCGGCTCCAAACGTCGCTTAATCACTGTCCATTGCAAATAACTGTGGCTTTCCGAAGCGCATGGAGCTTGTGCTATTCAGTACAGGACAATGGCAGAGGCAATCGAATAAATGCTGCACCAACAAACGAAAATAATTAAGAACAGCTTTGACTTTATTGTTATGTAGTCAAGTTCTCACTCAGGTTTCTCACTTAGGTAATAATCCATGACCCATGATTAGAATCCATGATACAGTATCGAGTATCCCGGGCTTGTAACTGATATATGTTTCAGGAGTACAATCCTTTATGGAATCGGCTTACGGTATTGAAAGCAGTTTTTTTACGTATCGCGCCCAGTACTTCATCAAGGAATGCGTGTGCTGAAAGAAAGCATCGCAAGCAGGGAATTTTATCAAGAAAAAACTTAACGTGCACTTGTCCCTAGGCATGCGTATAATACAGCGCGGGAATACCGCACCTATGTAAAGAAGACCGACAAGCTACCGCCAGCAATGTGCAGCTAGTTGCTTAATAGTGAACTAAAGCGGCTGTTTGGGCTTGTTGGTCAGTGAACATGGTAAAAGAATGCAGCGCGAAAAAAACAAGGACGAACAGAAGTGGACAGGACAGGGCGCTGAACTACCAACACATTTATTCAGAAAGATGAGCAGCTTATATAACGCAGTCCAACACCCACGTGACCAAGAAAATAGCAAACGCGTTCAACTATTTAATACAAAAAAAAACGAAGTACACAATATCAAAGTGATACATATCTGGATAACGCAAAGTCAGCCAAGAACCGATAAAACCGAGAGGACCACGACGAACCGTAATGTGCACGCATGGAAAATGAACAGTCAGCGACCTTTCCAGTGCGTTTCCAGAACAGCTCGGGTGTGAGCAGCGACAATTTCCTTCGCCTTCTTCAGTTCTACCTTGAATCTACTGTTGTTCAGTACAGCGGTCAGTACTTCGTGCAAAAGAATGGCGTATGCATCGGGTCATCAATCGCGCCAGTCCTGTGTGATATCTACCTGGCGGCAGCCGATAAGCGCATTAGCCAGGTTCTCCCGGGTGAAGTGGTCCATTCTGTCTTCCGGTATGTGGATGATTTTATGATCGTCCTCAGAAGTTGCCCACCTGGTTCGTTGGAGCGTGTCATTCTTGAAATTGTCGCCCTTTTCAAGTCCCATTTTGGGGGTCTGAACTTTACCTGTGAACCGCCGAGAGGCAAGGATGTTCAGTTTTTGGACGTACTTTTTAGTTTTGAACAAACCCACCTCTGTTGGACGTACAACCCTCGCTCTAAGAAAGGTCTTCTTCCGCATGACAGCGCTCACTCGAAATTGATCAAGCGAGGCATTGTTTCTTCTGCCATCCAGGCAGCGCTCACAAAAAGCTGTCCCCATACGATGCAGAGCAGTGTTAACAACCAAGTCCAACGTCTTTACAGTGCTGGCTACTCACCAACACTAGTGAGTAGCGTTTCAGAGACTCTTCTCCAGAAATTGAAAGTGCAAGGCAAAGACGCAGGCAAACTAGAACAGGCCAAACGACCTCCTTTGGCCGTCATCCCGTATCTTCACAAGTTGTCTCACAATTTAAAGAAGGTTGCAAAAAGAAACAACGTAAACCTTGTCTTCTCAGCCCCGTGCAAATTGTCACGAGTGTGTACACTGCTGACAAAGCAAAAGAAAAAGGTTTGCCCTATTAGACATGTAGAACCACTCACACATTGTGCTACTTGTGTCATTTACGAGATTCCCTTGAAGTGTGGACGCGTGTATATTGGGCAAACCGGCAGGTGTCTCAACGAGAGATTGTTTGAACACCGCCGTAGGGTCCGTAACAAAAGCGGCGGGCACCTGGACGACCATTGCAAGTCTTGCAAAGGCTGCGAACCATGTTACACGCGCACGGTTGTCAGAGCACGGGCGCGGACAGAAAATGAAAGGGTCATCATTGAGGCAAGGATGATAGCCAAAGCTGGAGACAAGTGCGTCAGCACGCCTTCAATTTTACTTACAGACAAGGAGTCCAGTTTTCTAGGCCCACTATAAACACGTCTTTTTTATTCACGTCTGCTTTTAATTCTTGTTCTAGAGAACTTTCAACTTTTTTGACTCAGTTTGACTGTGAACGGTTGACTCAGCTTTTGCGTTGCGTTTTGTATTGTTTTGTTATGCGTTTGGCCCCGACCCTGCTTTTAGCTTCGACTTTTACTTATTGTTCGGTGACTATTTTGTTATTGTCGTCTTCGTTTTGCCTCGTGCTGCATTGGCGGCAAAGGTCGCTGACTGTTCATTTTCCATGCGTGCACCTTACGGTTCGACGTGGTCCTCTCGGTTTTATCGGTTCTTGGCTGACTTTGCGTTACCCAGATATGTATCACTTTGATATTGTGTACTTCGTTTTGTTTTGTTTTGTTTTGTTTTTGTATTACATAGTTGAACGCGTTTGCTATTTTCTTGGTCACGTGGGTGTTGGACTGCGTTACATAAGCTGCTCATCTTTCTGAATAAATGTGTTGGTAGTCAGCGCCCTGTCCTGTCCACTTCTGTTCGTCCTTGTTTTTTTCGCGCTGCATTCTTTTACCATGTTCACTGACCAACAAGCCCAAACAGCCGCTTTAGTTCATCAGATTTCTTCTACATTGGGCTCTTTTCTTTCATCCATGAGCAAGCAAAATGCAGCCATAACCTGCGTGAACCTCATCGCTATTTCTACTTGCAAGGCCAGGATCCTCTCGTTCCATATCAAAAAGAAAATTGTGCCGTTCGAAGTGCGAGTGTTGTTCGGCCCTGTGGAGCCGTCTTGGGGGCATGTTCGGCGTATGTGCAAGATTCTGAAGTCAGAACTCTGGAGACAAGTGCGTCTTTTCCAAGACTGGCTAGGTGTGTTCGCGCCCCAGAGGCCACATTCGACGGGGGTGAGCTGCAGATATTATGAGTACAAAAAGCTCGCTGCACAATCGGCTGAATTCTTATGGCACCAGTACCGTCTGCGCCTTCCAGTAAGGAAGAAGGAAGTGAAGTCGTCTACGACCAACGTCACCGTTCTCGGAGGTGCTTGCATCTCGTCTCAGGACTTGAAGGTCCTACAGAAGGGTCCCAAATTCAGCTTTCAACCACCTTCAAACAAGTACCAGCTCCTGGCTATGGTGCGGCAGTTAGCACAACGAGTACCAGAGCAAGACAAGGCACGAGTCATTGGGGATGGCGTCGATGTTCTACGTCGCTGTGGGGCCTCGCTCACGCATGCTAAGCCTCCCATCGTGTCCATTGCTAAACGCCTCAAGGAGGGTAACCTTATGGCTCTGCAAAGCGACAAAGAAGAAGGATTTGTCATCCTGCCTGACCACTTGTACAAGGAGAAGGCTGAGGTAGCGCTCGAAAAGAATTTCAAGAAGGTTCAATTCCGCCTCAGCAGACAGAAAACTTTGGCTTTGAAGCTACTGACAAGTTTCCAGCTCGACAGAATAAGATCATCGGCAGAAAAGGCCCGAGACTGCTTCTTGGAAGTCTTCTTCACAGGCAAAACCCATAAGCCTGACTGCCCTCTGAGGACCATCATCTCGGAAAAAGGTACGTGGCAGGCTGAAGTTGGTGCCTACCTACAACGCCACTTGAATGGCCTACCTTTAGATGACCCTTTTCTGGTAAGGAACTCGTCAGAGGTGTTACAGCGATTCAAAGGCAGTTCAGACGCTACGACTGGCTTTACAATTGACGTTGAAGACTTGTTTTATTCCGTTCTGCACGGTGGTCTATACGCAGCGGTGCGCGACGTGATCCAACAGTCGGGTGAAGTGCGTTTCCAGAACAGCTCGGGTGTGAGCAGCCACAATTTCCTTCGCCTTCTTCAGTTCTACCTTGAATCTACTGTTGTTCAGTACAGCGGTCAGTACTTCGTGCAAAAGAATGGCGTATGCATCGGGTCATCAATCGCGCCAGTCCTGTGTGATATCTACCTGGCGGCAGCCGATAAGCGCATTAGCCAGGTTCTCCCGGGTGAAGTGGTCCATTCTGTCTTCCGGTATGTGGATGATTTTATGATCGTCCTCAGAAGTTGCCCACCTGGTTCGTTGGAGCGTGTCATTCTTGAAATTGTCGCCCTTTTCAAGTCCCATTTTGGGGGTCTGAACTTCACCTGTGAACCGCCGAGAGGCAAGGATGTTCAGTTTTTGGACGTACTTTTTAGTTTTGAACAAACCCACCTCTGTTGGACGTACAACCCTCGCTCTAAGAAAGGTCTTCTTCCGCATGACAGCGCTCACTCGAAATTGATCAAGCGAGGCATTGTTTCTTCTGCCATCCAGGCAGCGCTCACAAAAAGCTGTCCCCATACGATGCAGAGCAGTGTTAACAACCAAGTCCAACGTCTTTACAGTGCTGGCTACTCACCAACACTAGTGAGTAGCGTTTCAGAGACTCTTCTCCAGAAATTGAAAGTGCAAGGCAAAGACGCAGGCAAACTAGAACAGGCCAAACGACCTCCTTTGGCCGTCATCCCGTATCTTCACAAGTTGTCTCACAATTTAAAGAAGGTTGCAAAAAGAAACAACGTAAACCTTGTCTTCTCAGCCCCGTGCAAATTGTCACGAGTGTGTACACTGCTGACAAAGCAAAAGAAAAAGGTTTGCCCTATTAGACATGTAGAACCACTCACACATTGTGCTACTTGTGTCATTTACGAGATTCCCTTGAAGTGTGGACGCGTGTATATTGGGCAAACCGGCAGGTGTCTCAACGAGAGATTGTTTGAACACCGCCGTAGGGTCCGTAACAAAAGCGGCGGGCACCTGGACGACCATTGCAAGTCTTGCAAAGGCTGCGAACCATGTTACACGCGCACGGTTGTCAGAGCACGGGCGCGGACAGAAAATGAAAGGGTCATCATTGAGGCAAGGATGATAGCCAAAGCTGGAGACAAGTGCGTCAGCACGCCTTCAATTTTACTTACAGACAAGGAGTCCAGTTTTCTAGGCCCACTATAAACACGTCTTTTTTATTCACGTCTGCTTTTAATTCTTGTTCTAGAGAACTTTCAACTTTTTTGACTCAGTTTGACTGTGAACGGTTGACTCAGCTTTTGCGTTGCGTTTTGTATTGTTTTGTTATGCGTTTGGCCCCGACCCTGCTTTTAGCTTCGACTTTTACTTAGTGTTCGGTGACTATTTTGTTATTGTCGTCTTCGTTTTGCCTCGTGCTGCATTGGCGGCAAAGGTCGCTGACTGTTCATTTTCCATGCGTGCACCTTACGGTTCGTCGTGGTCCTCTCGGTTTTATCGGTTCTTGGCTGACTTTGCGTTACCCAGATATGTATCACTTTGATATTGTGTACTTCGTTTTGTTTTTTTTTGTATTAGATAGTTGAACGCGTTTGCTATTTTCTTGGTCACGTGGGTGTTGGACTGCGTTATATAAGCTGCTCATCCTTCTGAATAAATGTGTTGGTAGTCAGCGCCCTGTCCTGTCCACTTCTGTTCGTCCTTGTTTTTTTCGCGCTGCATTCTTTTACCATGCTTAATAGGGGCCCGAAAATCGGTTTTTATCAATATTGAAGAAATCAAAAAATTAGTTCCAATAAACCACATCACTTCAGCTTATAAAAGCAGTATACTTTAAAGTTTCCTTTTTTTCTGTGGAAGGTGCAAGGCAACAGGCTTTTTCCTTTAACGAATGTACAGCATGACCCATTGGCGAAGCGAATTATAGTAACGCTTCACTAGCATTTTCCAGGCTAGGGTCGTTTGCAAGAAATTTTCGACGAAATTAACGGCTCAGCATGAAAACAAAGTTTAATAACGATATGAACAAAACTTGTAAAAGTCTTTTGAACAAACTGAGGTGCTGTATTTACAGAGATGGGCCCTTTGGTAAATTTTGGAAATAGCTCAATTAAGGTTAGCCTTCATGCAGCGTCACATTTCGGTTCTTGTGGACCCCAGTAGGCGGTGACACGTGAAATGCAAAGCAGCATGGGCGTGACCTTGCAGTGGCAGGAGGGGGGGGGGGGGGGGGGCATTCGAGCCGTTCGCATTAGCAGGAGTACCCAGCCGCTCCGAAACCGTTAAGGCGCGCTCACACTAGCGGGAAACTTCCCGCAGCGGCACAGCGTCAACGTCGACGCTGCCTCGCAGCTCCTCAGAATGACGCTCACACTGCGCGCGTTTTCTCGCTGCCGTTGTCTTGGAATGTGGAGAGAGGAGGCGCTGAGGGAGGACCCGAACGAGCAGAAAGAGAAGGGGATAGTCACGTGACACCAGAGAAGACTGGAAAGCGCACCCTTTTCTCGCGTCGTCGTCTTGATCGCCTGCTAGCTCCCCTCCCGTCGCCCTTTTTGTCTTGAGGATGACTGGTTCGAGCGATGAGCTGTTGGCTACGGTAAACGTACTTATTACTTGTTTGTTCGCTGCTTCTGCACCGTCGCTTCTGCACCGTCTCAAGTCGCATGTTCATGCTGGCAACGCAGCCGCCGAGTGCCCGGCCGGCTGGCCGGCCGGACGCGCGCAGCCTCCGCCTCCGCCGACGGGGTCACTGAACTGGGACCGACGTCACGGTTCACGGTCGGCGCCCATTGGCTGTTCTCGTCAGCGGCACGGGAAAAATAGGTACCGAACCCATCGCTCTGCGGGACGGCACAGCAGGCTGTCCGCGGGAGAAAAACCGGCTTGTGCGGGAAGCGGCACGCGGAAAACGTGCTGCGTTGCGCGTTTTCCCGCTAATGTGAGCGCGCCTTTACGCGCTCGAGTGGCTTTTACGTGTCGGGAAGCCCTCAATTCAAGCTGAAGGACCAGGCGGGACCAGGACACCAAGGAGGAAATTCTGAGGAGACCACGTGTGAGTACCGCCGCTTTTCACAGCTCACCTTCGCGTCGTTTGGGTTCCACTTGCGGCCTAGAGCCTTCGAGTTGCTCCGCAATTTTGTAGGAAGAAATACCATCCACAGTTACGAACTGCGTGGAAAAGGCTGCAAAAAACGGAGGCAGAGTCCTGAAACATGCGGAATCATTTTATCTCATGACTCGTGTTTGAAGTACTCTACCGTCAACTCAATCCATGGTCTAAACCTGTGGCTGCAAGAGTAAGAGAAACAATCAAAGCTCTTTCGCGTGCACCCGCTATAATTATCAATCAATCAATCAATCATTCTTTATTTTTCCCAGAAAGAACTGGAATGGTCTCCTGGGCTAAAAGCTGGGTGAGCAGCTTGACGAGGCCCAGGAGACCGTTACATGGCAGAACAGTGAAGTTGAGAAAAAAAGAATAATGTGAATATAAAGCAATGTACACCATACGCAACATAATACAGTATTGCGGCAACATAATACAGTATGTAATGCACCATATTCGCCAAAATGAGCTAAAAATAGTTAAAAATAGTACAAGTTGACATAAATAACAGTACGAAATTGTAAACAAAGGAAGCACAGTAGAAAAAACTAAGTATAACATCAAAATGTGGTTCACAATGTTATGAAGTACGTGCGCAATTTCTTGGGATTCAGACGAGTTGTGTTTTGGTACATATTAAGCATTGATGGCAGGTTATGTGCTAATGATTGATGTTTATAGTAAGTGCGGAAGTGGGGGATTTCCCAGACATCTTTACTTCTTGTGTGTATATCTGTGCTACGTAGTGTTAAAAATGCCAGAGATGAGAGTAAGTTCTTGACTTCAGTAGAGGAAAAAAAGAATGTTTGGAGTAATCGATATTTGTATAAGTTATCAACCCTTATGATGTTAAAGGAAACAAAGGCATCTTTAGTACTGGCTGTTGGATCGATATTTCCAATGTAGCGGATAACCTTCTTTTGTAACAAATGGAGTTTGTCTAAGTTTGTCTTTGTTGTTGTGGCCCATACCAACGAACAGTAATTTAAATAGGAATTGAATAAAGCATTATAGACTTGAAGTTTAGCTTTTACTGGAAGCAGTCTCCGACAACGCGATATCATGCCTGCAACTGAGGATAGTTTTTTCCTAAGATAGTGAGTGTGTGCATCCCAGCTTAAGTTCTGAGAAAAATGTACACCGAGGATTTTATGAACGTCCACAATTTCTATGTTATGGCACTGAAAATTAATAGACTGATGTATTTCAACAGGTTTATTCCGGGCACGGAATATCATTGCTTTTGTTTTCATTGTATTTATTTTAATTACGTTGAGCTGAGACCATATGGATAACTTCTGGAGGACTTCATTGCATTTTATTATTAGTCGGTCCACATTGTACTCGGGAATAAGTATGGTACTGTCGTCAGCATATATTATAAATTGAACTGTGGCATCTATGTTTACAAGATCATTTATATAAGTATTGAATAATAACGGTCCTAATATGCTACCTTGTGGAACGCCGTGAGTAATTGGTAGGAGGGAGGACATATAACCGTTTACATATACACACTGAGTCCTGTGGCTGAGGTAGGACTCCAGCAGGGCCAAACAATTACCGCGAATGCCATATGACTGCAGCTTACTAAGGAGCACTTTATGATGTAAGCAATCAAATGCCTTGCTGAAATCTACAAAAAGGGCAGCAGTTAAGAAATTATTTTCAATATTCCGCAAGATATTTTCTTTAAGTGCTAACAAAGCTGATTCCGTTGATCTGCCTTTCCTAAATCCGTATTGTGCAGCTGTGATAACGTTTTCTTTATCGAAAAATTGTGTTATCCGAGTGAAAATGATTTTTTCAATTCCCTTGGAGAAGATAGGCAGCACAGATATCGGGCGGTAGTTAGTGGACAAGTTACGTTCGCCACCTTTAAAAATAACAGATACTCTGGCTGTTTTCATTTGCTCAGGAAAGGTTCCAGACTCTAGAATTAAATTAAAGATATGTGCAAGTACAGGACTAATTATCGGTAAAACGTACTTAACCGGTCTTATCTGCAGGTCGTGAATGTCTAATGCTTTACTGTTCCGCAGGCACATAAAAGTACTGTATATCTCAGATTCATCAGTTGGCTGGAGGAATATGGTTTCAGTGACAACACTATGGTGCGAATTTGTGGAGGGGGTGCCATTACATGCGGCAGCAGCGTTTACAAACTGATGATTGAAGTGTTCCACTAGAGCTTTGTCCCGTAATTCATTACCATCTACCATTACAGTATCTGGCATATAATTTTTGCTCTCACGACCGAGGACGTCGTGTTTAATACCGCCGTCCGCCATCGTCCGAACCAGTAAAAGCTTGCCCGCTACTGTGAAGCGCGTAGTTCGCAAGTGGGACTGCCTGAATCGTTGCACCTATCGGAAATAAAGTGAGAATAAAATTAAAAGCTGACAAATATCGAGTCTTGTAGAAAATAATAACTGAGGAGAACGCATACAGTTTTGTAGTGCACCGGTGACTCGAACCTAAGTGATGAATGGGTGCGTAAAACCCGTATTGCTTTAAGGTGTGAAAGTAAAAATGCGTTTGTTGATACTACAATAATTGAAGCCGATGTCGAGTGAGCCGCATCAAACCACGCATTTTTTCTGTTAGGTAAACGCGCCTATGTTTTTCTTTTCGCTGTGGATGGACAAGAGAAAATTTCATGCTATACAGACGTGTTTATTTCTATATTGTACTGGATCACACCAAGAGTAGAAAAGCCTTTCGATTTGGTCCTAACGGACTACGTAAGCACTGGGTGGGGTGTTAACATTGGCAATATTAAAACCCAAGTTATTCAGCCATCGCGTGCCAGCTTACGCAAATATTGTGCGAATAAATCTTGAGACAGGTAAGAACAAGGTTTAAAATGCGGTGTGTTAAGAAGTAACTTCAACGAATGTTATAAGAGATACGCGTTATCTCGAATTGGTTTTCCTTCCACTTGCGCAATCCAAGAATTTTGAAACCCGCCGAGTCCTATCATTAGCCAAGAATACCTATGCTAGGGTAGTAGTACAGTCCATCCTCACGATAGCTGAAGTATTGACATCGACATAAGAGAAATAACTAAGGAATGACGATTCTTGTTGGAAGCTCGGCTAACACTGGCTATAACGAATCTGCGGCTATCATGAAGGAATCACTGGTCCCTATTGTCTTCGCTATAATAAGGTTGACTGTATTTTCTTTATACCCCAGTGCGATTACGAAAGTAGAAGAAGTGGTTGAGACCAATCTATTCAGTATTTTCGGCGGCAACGTAGTTTCTGTTATTTGTTTTCACAGCAATTTAAAAAAAAAGATTGTAGAATATCAAAGAGATCTCTTGCACTATGCGCTACAGTACTGCAGCCTGCGAAACCGAGTTTTGAATGACTTAACGGGTGTGCTGACCGCGTCGATGTGAGCGCACGCTACTGAATCCAAATTTGTCCACCAGTGGTATACGCACAAAGAAAAAGTTGCTATGGCAGACTTCAACAACTGAACCATTTGGTTTCGCCTTCTCTTTTAGTATATGCGATCGCCGAATAAATTCTACGCTGCAGCCGGCTTTACATTGCCTTGCGGTAATTCTTCTTCTATGGTGTCTGAAAAACCGCGAAAAGCGCTCGACAGCAAGTAGCTGGCAGGTCCGAAACAAACCATGAAAGTCATGAAGGGGCCCGAGGTAGCCGACGCCGGGTTCGTTTTTTCTGTCTCCGGAGGTCGGAGCCCGTTGCGTTTGGTGGATGGTCGGGCATCCCTTCATCAGGGCCGCCCCATTGGGCCATCTTGACGCCCTCCCTGTCCTGGAAGGCAGGCCAGTAATGGAGTCGAGGTATATTAAGGGTCAGAGCAAAAAACTCGCTGTCCCCATTTCCATCCCAATACCCATCACGCATTTAACCTATCCTCTCCGCTACGTCGCAGGGGAGATCAGGGGAGTATCCCCGGCCCACTTCCCTTGGGCTTGGGTCGCTACCTAGCTCCCCCCCCACCCCCTCATTCTTTGATTTTCGCCACATACGGGTGGTAAAAATAAATCCTTGCCTTCGGGCCTTTCCATTTGTCTTCAGATGGCATTAAGCATTGTGCACGTTAGTGGTGTAAGCAGGGGCTTATTTGTCAATCTTTTTAGGTTGCCCCAACCTAAAACCTCGTGCATGAACCTCGTGCAAAAAAAAAAGGCCTACTGCCAGCGGTATCGGCGCATTCGAAACTGGTAAAGAGAGGCATTATCAAGTATTGCCTGACAAATGCGCTCAAAAGCTCATGTGAGCATATGATGCAAGAATGCTTAGCATCACAGATTAGACGACTGTCTGATTCTGGGTATCCTGGGCCACTAATTGTTTCTGTGGCTGAAGGCCTGCTGCAAAAAATGAAAAAAGCACGATTGTTCAACAAGCAGGCAGGTACCAATGGACAGCAGGATCGCAAGAAAGTAGCTGTCATCCCTTACATTCATCATACATCCCACAACCTAAAGAAACTAGGAAAACGAGCAGGCGTTGAAGTGGTATTTTCAGCACCCGTAAAACTGTCTATGCTTTGCAAAAAGACCAATCCGTGCGGTATCCAGGAGAAAAAAAGATGTGTAATAGACCATCAGAAACGATTTGTCACTTGTGAGGAGGGTGTTGTCTATCGCGTACCGTTGTCTTGTGGCCATGAGTATATTGGGCAAACAGGGAGATGTGTGAATAGCAGGCTAAAAGAACATGACTACAATGGTAATGAAAGCAAATCGGGCCACCTAAGCCAACACTGTCGTCACTGCAAGGTCGAGGCTGAGAAACGGGACCTTCCAAATTTGTGCATGCCACTTTTTAAGAAGAGCCAAATCATAACCCGCCACAATGATAAGATTGTTCGAGAGATTATTGAGGCTCCTAGTATTTTGCGTGCTGGTAACAAGTGTGTGAGCGTGGCATCAGTGGCATTGTCAGCTAAAGAGCTCTCCTATCTAGAACGATGGAAACCAGCGAAAGGCTGACTCATCAATCTTTTTTGTTTTTCGTTTCGAGTTGTGGCTCATGTATTTATACGTAGCGACAGCAAGAAATAAACAGTTGATAGTTAGCGCTCGTGTCGTTCCGTGTCTCTCCCTTGTGTCCTGTTTTGTTACGCGCTGCTCTATTTTCATGGATCACCAACTCGCCTAACAAGCAACACTTCTGGATTTCAAGGAACCTTTTTCGGGAAAGGGTGGTTTGATTTGCAGTCTGATTTGAGGGTGTTGAACGTGTGGTCATTAGCCTATGTATTGCACTCGTCTTGGCGCATCCTGGTTGATAACGAAAAGTATCGATTCTAAATTGGTTTCCTATCTTCAGTTGGCGTTAAATGGGTTATGCTCAACTACGTTAGGAGCAACAAACTGCTCAGATTAATTTCTGGATAGGTCTATAGCGGCGAAAGTGCAATATCTCCTTACCCTAAACTTACTAGTGGGTGCTTAGAGACGAATGGTTCGTCGCGTCGCCGGCGTTCTTCTCTCAGCTGAAGTGCTGTTGAATCCTTAACGACAAGCTATTGCTTCCATTTTCGAGTTTCCATCCATAAGGCCTATACATTACAGCAACGAAGTTGGTAATCACCGAGAATTTACAAATTAGCGTTCAGGACGGCACGGTTCAGGGAAATTACCACCGGTCCTCATGGGTGCGATGGTATTGCATTTTTTTCAAAAAGGAAAGCTCTCAGGCACAGAGGTACATAGGCTGAACTACCGTGGCATGCACAGACTCCACATTAGTGATTTCGACGTCATGCTGAATGAAAACGTGGCTGTTTTTCAGAAAACGGCAGCATTTGATGTTGTATGTATTCCTAAAATAACGAGTAATAACAAAGTAAACAACAGTGGCAATTTGTTTAAATGACTGAAAGTTGCAAAGACAATCGCTGTGAACCCGCCGTATATACATACCATGATTGTGAAAGCCCACTTTCAGATATCTATAAAAGCCGAACTTTTTTTTTCAAAAAAATCGGAAATGAGTTGACAATTTTCATGCGTCCGCGTTCACTCCCCGCATAATTGTCGAGCATTTTTCCACTGCCTTCCTTCTCTTGATTACAGTCACCTAAGCCCACTGTGCGCCTGCTGCACTCATATATGATACGCATCTACACATGCGGCAATCTGGAAAAATATGGCGATGCTCTAAGACTTTCAAGTTTTACATTATCGCACAAAAGTTTCTATACGTATTGTGCCTACGCGCGACGCGGTATGCTATCTGTAGGCTTGGGCCTCTGTACGAAGCCCATCGTTGACAGAACAGGCGTCTACGTGGAAGCGTATTTTGCTTTTATCGCTGAAGTGCTCTTCTACTTATGACAGTTTCCTGTGAGCTGTTCATCGCCTTTTACAGTTCTTTTCGAATGAAACGTGCCACATATTTGATATCCCTCACTACTCATATCCCTGATATTAGAGACGCATCTCCTGAGCAGCCTTTGAATCCCCTTCAACGTTTCTCACAAAAAAAGAGCGGGCGAGCGACTGACGCGCTTGAAGTATGATATGTAGGCTTCGATAAAACATTACCAGATCTAAATATCGGATATGGAAATACGTTTTTAGGCTTCGATTTATTACTGAAGCGGAGAAGGGTGTGTTGAAGCGTAGGAAAATTGTTGGCATCGCTGGAGATAAGCTTGAGTGTACGGATTCAAGATTCCATGGCCGCTCAAGCCTAAGATATATCGCGCATTTCCCGCGACAGGAACCGAGGCTTCTTAAGTTCCTTGAAGTGGGCTTGCGCAATACATACTGTTTGTCAGTTTCGGGGAATTATTTACTACTTAAGAATAATAATGCAGATATTTCACAAATTATTTTACACCACGCGTTATTACTGAATTTTTAGCGGGGGCTTACTGTTTTTTTTTTCTTCCCGTTAGATGAACCACAAAAATGTGAAGAAAAACCCCGACGTAAATGCACACCATTACGCAACGTCACAATGCTGTGAACCATGTCTTGGAAGAAGTGTACGCGCTATGTCGAAATAAGCAGGCGCCTTCCTCAGGGACAATGACAATGCATGCCGTCGCCCCTGATAAGTGATAAGTAGGCAACTGGTAAATTTCAACGCCCCGATACACACGATCAAAGGAACCAGGAAGGGCAGAAAGAGGCACTGTTTGTGCCCTTGTATTTCCAGTGATTTAACCCTTCGCGCCATTCAATTTTATAGCATGAACCAACTATCTCTACATTCGTTAGGTTGGGGCAACCTAAAAAGATTGACAAATAAGCCCCTGCTTACACCACTAACGTGCACAATGCTTAATGCCATCTGAAGACAAATGGAAAGGCCCGAAGGCAAGGATTTATTTTTACCACCCGTATGTGGCGAAAATCGAAGAATGAGGGGGTGGGGGGAAGCTAGGTAGCGACCCAAGCCCAAGGGAAGTGGGCCGGGGATACTCCCCTGATCTCCCCTGCGACGTAGCGGAGAGGATAGGTTAAATGCGTGATGGGTATTGGGATGGAAATGGGGACAGCGAGTTTTTTGCTCTGACCCTTAATATACCTCGACTCCATTACTGGCCTGCCTTCCAGGACAGGGAGGGCGTCAAGATGGCCCAATGGGGCGGCCCTGATGAAGGGATGCCCGACCATCCACCAAAAGCAACGGGCTCCGACCTCCGGAGACAGAAAAAACGAACCCGGCGTCGGCTACCTCGGGCCCCTTCATGACTTTCATGGTTTGTTTCGGACCTGCCAGCTACTTGCTGTCGAGCGCTTTTCGCGGTTTTTCAGACACCATAGAAGAAGAATTACCGCAAGGCAATGTAAAGCCGGCTGCAGCGTAGAATTTATTCGGCGATAGCATTTATTTATTTATTTCATATTTATTTCATAAAAACTGCCGACTGCCCTTTGGCGGTCAGGGCAGGAGTGCACAAAGGAAAAAAAATTAGAAAGTGGTAACAACAAAATAACAGCGACAAAGGGCGATTACAGTACGAGGACAAAATTCAATAAGACCAACTGGAAGCAAAAAAAAAAAAGTACAGGCAAATCATCCGACGTCAAACAGTCTAAGTGAACAGAATAAAAACAAGGAAACCGAAATACACTGTGCACTAGACACGCTACTGCGATACATGAGCCGAAACAGCAGACAAGAAGGATTCTGAAGATACCAGGTTGGTGATATCGCTTGGCAGTCGGTTCCATTCGGAAATGGTGCGTGGAAAGAAGGAACAAGAATATGCTTTTGTTCGGCATCGTGGCATCAAGATAGTCCTTTCGTGTTTGTTACGGGTGGGGAGTGTTGTGTTGTATTGCATGTAACTCTGAAAATTCAGTTTTGTTTTATTATGTATGATATTGAACAACATTTTTAGTCGGTGCTGCTTGCGACGGGATTCAAGAGTGGGAAGCCCAGATCTGTTGAGCAAATCAGACACCGAGACCTGCCGACCATAAGCGTGGTAAATAAACCGGAGTGCTTTCCTCTGGACGCCTTCAAGATTTTTTATATCCGTTTTTGTGTGCGGATCCCATACAGCGTCGGCGTATTCGAGCACTGGACGCACAAGTGATGTGTATGCTGTCAGTTTAGTTTTGCTCGTGCAATGCTTTAGGCGGTGCTTTAATAATCGAAGTTTTTTGGACGCTGCTGAGACAATGGACTGGATGTGTACGCTCCAGTTCAGGTTGGATGTCATGGTTACCCCAAGATATTTCACCTGAGTCACTGAGTTGATCGGAAGGCCATTGATTTTGTATGTGCATTGGAGCGGTTGTTTCTTTCGTGTTACTGTCATTTTTCCGCATTTTGAACTGTTTATACCCATTTGCCAAGTACAACACCAGCTGGAAACTGCTGTTAAGTATTCGGCTAGGAGTGTCTGGTCTTCGACTGATGTGATACTATGGTATATAACACAGTCGTCGGCGAAGAACCGACAGCGTATGTGTGAGTTGAAGGACAGGTCGTTCAAATAAATAAGGAAGAGAAGCGGCCCAAGGACTGAGCCCTGGGGAACTCCTGAAAGTACCGGCGCTTTTGTTGAGTGAGATTCAGATATCTGAACAAACTGATGCCGCTGTGTAAGATAGGAATCTAACCATTGTACTACTTGCCGATTATTTAAACACCACCTTATTTTTAACAAAAGATTGCCATGCGATACCCGGTCAAACGCTTTTTCGAAGTCAATGAAAATTAAATCTACCTGTCCATTATTGTCTAGTGACATCATAATTTCATTTGTGATATGAATAAGCTGCGTCACTGTCGACAAGCCTTGCCGAAACCCGTGCTGGCTTTCAATAAAAAAAACGCTTCCCTCTAGGAATGAACTTATGTGCTTGAAAATAAAATGTTCTAACACCTTACTGGACGTACATAACAAAGAAATTGGCCTGTAATTCTTCACGCAAAGCTTGTCTCCTGATTTGTGAATGGGTATCACCTTTGCTGTTTTCCAATCGTTTGGAATTTCTCCTGTCCTGAGACTTTCAGTAAAAATAATGAAAAGGTATTTAGCGCACCACTCAGCATATCTGTACAGAAAAGCGTTAGGAATATCGTCTGGTCCAGAGGATTTTTTTGTGTTCAACTGCAATAGAGCCGAAACAATACCCTCCTCGTTAATAATTAGGTCTGGCAGATTGAAATGGCTAGTTCGAGATTCGGAGACTGAGTTGCTGTTACTCAGGAATACAGAGGAAAAGTGCTCATTGAAGGCAGTCGCTAAGCAGAGGGAGTCGGTAACAACTGTGCTGTTAAGGAGAAGTTTGTTAACCGGGTCTTTTTTCTGTGACAGATGCCTCCAGAACTTTTGAGGGTCAGTTTTTAGAAAATTGTGCATCTTGACATTAAAAAAGTGGTACCGTGAAGATTTTATTTTTGAACGCAGTTCAGCCCGAAGAGCCGGCAAAGCACCACCAACTTTGTTGCTTGACCTTGATAAGCGCTTCACGCGACGTTTTAACTGTATGATCTCGCGTGTTATCCAGGGACACGCCATTTTCAGCTTCTTATGTTTAAGCGGCACGTACTTGCTGATACATTGATGAACCGTACTTTTGAATTCTAACCACAAGTCGTTCACACTTGTACGCCCATCAGTGTATTTTTTAGCAAAGGATTCATACGTCAGTTCAAGCTGATCTAGAACGCTTTCATCCTGAGCATTGTTAAAGTCGCGAAACGCTTTTCCTTCCTGATGAACAATTACTGGTCGCATCAATTCGCTTTTAAAGAGCACCGCTTCATGGTCTGATATTCCGGGAAAAACATCTGTCGAAAAGCCCAATTGACTAACAGGGTCTGATATAAATACCAGGTCAAGAAGAGAACTCGTATTTGCTGTAATGCGCGTAGGTTTCTGAACAACCTGGTTTAAGTTACAATTAAAAGCTATGCTGAGCAAAGCATCCGAGTTAGCACACAAATTTTGAGCGCACAGAGAATCCCAGTTGATGTTTGGCAAGTTAAAATCGCCGCATACGATAACATGGCTGTAGCGCTTTGTATGTTCGTTTAAAAAGTCGTGCAAGTTGTCCAGTACAGAAGTATCAGCATTCGGTGGTCGATAAATAACACCTATTAAAAGACTAAGCTGAAAAAGACGGAGAACAACCCAGACCATTTCAGTGTTGGTGTGATGCGGTATCAGCGTATAGTCGATGCCTTTCTTTATCAGAATAGCGACACCTGCGGTCGCGACGAACGATTTCGTAATGCTCGGATGTGATAACTGCATCATTCGGAATTGCATCATGAAGCCATGTTTCTGTTAGAACAGCGGCGTCAGGATCGTGTGTGAAGAGGAGGTTTTCAAGTTCGTCGAATTTATTTACTATGCTTCTAGTATTAATATTAAGCATTGAAAAGGAATTCAAAGATGGCTGTGCTCTTAGTGCTCCTGAGCTCTGTGTGTTACTCTGTGCGGACACGGGTTTGGAAACAGACCGTCACTTTGAAGCGCAGGGAACTCTTTCATTGCAGGCGTCGTCCCATCGATACAGTTTGCCATTTATTTTAATTTTGTCAAACTTGAGCATGACCTTCTGTTTTTTCAACCTTTGCTCTTTCGCACTTTCCCAAAGCTTCTTTCGTATTGAGTGCTTCTGTGGTGCATGTTCTTATTTCCCCTGCATTTTGCAGCCTACACTACGTATCGGATCACCCCAAGACTTGGCCCTTTTTCATCAACATGACAAGCACGAGTCCGTTCTGAAGCCTGCTTATCACCAACCCCTGCTACTGCGCACGCCCGCGGAGCGCCATCTGCATCACCTGAGAAGGCCACATATACCCAACTCCGGAATTCGACGCCTTCGTTCGGCAGCAGTGCTTCTGTGGTGCATGTTCTTATTTCCCCTGCATTTTGCAGGTAAGCCCGCGTTTTCTTCCACTTCTAAAATATTGTAGGCCTTTTCCGCGCTGCCGCCGAGCCAAGTTGTGTCTTACGAGTTGCGTCTTACGAGTTGTTGTGCCTTACGAGTTGTTGTGCCTTACGAGCTGTGCAGAGCCAAGTTGTGCTTACAGCTGTTTGCCCTGTGTGCGTAGCCTTCTTCTGATCCCATTCAGTCATGACAGGAACCAGGGGAAAGAAGGATAAGGACGCGGAAGAATGCACTGAATGTACACAGTGCACCAGTATGAGGCAGGAACTTAAAAAATTCCGAAAAGAAGTGTTAGCTGAGTTCCAGGAGCTGAAGAAAAGCGTCGACTTCTGTAGCGAATCATGTGGTGACATATCCGAAACAAAGGTTGATGTTAAGGAACTCATCAAAGAAGTCAAAGCGTTACGAGACACTAATCATGCAATGAAAGAGGAAAACCGCAAGCTTGCTCGGCGAGTAGATGAACTGGAACAATATTCCCGAATAAATAACCTTGAAATAAAAGGGGTTCCTAAGGACGGAGACGCAACAGACATTGTGGTCAAACTAGGAACACTCGTCGGCGAACCTATCTCAAAAACTGACATTGATATCTGCCATAGAGTACCCACCTCAAAAGAAGATGAAAAGAACATCATTGTGCGCTTTGCCCGGCGGGAGAAACGCAATTTAGTATTAGCAAAGGCGAAGAAAACGCGAATAACAACAACAGACCTCGGCTACAGCCCCGAAAGCGCCGTCTTTGTTAATGAACATCTAACACGCAAAAACAAGCAACTGCTAGGTGCTGCCATCACAAAGAAAAAACAGGTTAACTGGAAATTTGCATGGACGAAAGATGGAAAAATCTTTGCGCGTCAAGCTGAAAACAGCACTGTACTCCGAATCAACTGTTTGGACGACTTGGAAAAAATGGCTAGGCAAACCGACACACTTTGATCAGGCTAGCAATCCGGTCCGTGGCCCTGTACCTGCAGTCTTTAGTAGTTTTCTACCGCCCTCATGGCAGTACAACCTTCCGATCTGAAAAAGTTTCATCATAAAGGTCTTTTATCTTTTCTTCACCTTAATGCACGTTCATTAGAAAACAAGCACGATGACCTTCATTATTTAATCAATGCAACTGACATTTCTTTCGATGCGATTATGGTATGTGAAACGTGGTACAAAAATAGCTCTGTCCCGTTCTTGTCGCACGACTACCAAACATTTGCGTTAAATCGCCCCCTGCAACATGGTGGCGGCGTTATGCTATTAATGAATAACAGCTTTAACGTGAACCCTGTTCCTGAGTTTACTGAGTCGACTGACGACTACGAAATAGTGACAGCGCGTGACAATTCACAATTTTTCTCGGTTCTTTATCGTCCTCCAAAGGGTGATCTGAAAAATTTCCTACTTTTTCTTGAAAGCCTTTTAGATTTTATATCTCTTAACAAATACTCTCTTTTTCTTGGCGGTGACCTAAACATTGATATCCTCAAAACTTCTAAGGCTAAAAATGATTTCCTGTCCATTCTAGAGTCATATGGGTTTCTAGACATTATAAATGAACCAACACGTGTTACATCAGTGTCAGCAACTCTACTCGATCTGTTCATCACTAATACTGATAAAAGTGTTTGTTCTTGCGGTGCGCTTGCTAGCGACATCAGTGATCACTTGCCCATCTTCGCCTTCATTCATGTAAAAGATTATCCTGCACCTTCAAACGATCCGCCGATTTGTAGACAAGACATAACCCAATCTTCCTTGGCATCTTTTCGAGCCGATGTTCAGTGTCATGACTGGAGCCATGTTCTTTCAAGCACTGATGTAAATGCAATGTACAAAGCCCTTGTATGTCAAATTACAGATCTTTACCAAAAGCACTTTCCATCTGTAGCGCGACGAAGGAACAGGAAATCGCGGAAACCGTGGGTAACACAGGATCTGGTCAATAAAATTAACATAAAAAACCATCTTTACTGGAAATTTGTGAAAAGCAAGGACATAAATTTATTAAAAGCGTATAAAACATATAGAAATAGGGTAAATAAAGAGCTCAAAGTTGCCAAGGACGAATACTTTGCTACCTATCTGCATGACGCATCCGGGAACGTCGAACTGTTGTGGAAACGCCTAAATAAGATCATTAAACCAATCAGTCATTCCAACATCACCAGCATAAAAATCAACAATGAAGACATAAGCGGCACTGATCTATCTAATGCGTTCAATGCGCATTTTGTCTCCGTTGGGGAAACTGACTGCGCAAGCACAGCTTACTCTCCCACTGCAGATTGCGTCCCTAATATCTCTGGAAGTATGGTATTCTTTCCCACTAATGAAAGTGAAGTGATTTATGTATATAATAACCTCAAAAATTCTAAATCTCGTGATGCAAATGACATGCAAATTGCCCCTATTAAATACATTATTGATATCATCGCTCCAGTGTTGACTAGCATGTATAACTTAGCCTTTGAGCTAAATACATTTTCAGAGCTAATGCAAATAGCCAAGGTGACTGTAATACACAAAGGAGGTGACAAAAATAACATAAATAACTTTCGACCCATTTCAATTCTCCCAGTGTTCTCTAAAGGTTTAGAAAAAATTATGCACATTCGTCTTTATTCATTTTTAGGCAAGCATTCACTCATTTCACCTTGCCAACACGGTTTTCTGAAACAAAAATCCACCGAATCAGCTCTTTTAACGCAAAAAGAAATCATTATTAACGCTCTAGAGCATAAGAAACTAGTTTTAGGCATATATATAGATTTTTCAAAGGCATTTGATTGCGTGTGTCACAAAACGTTAATAATGAAACTTCAGCATTATGGCATACGGGGAAATTCTAATGCTCTCTTATCATCGTACCTTCAACACCGCTCTCAGTATGTTAGCCATAATAATAAAAATTCCAGCGTCAAAAAACTTACTTCCGGTGTCCCTCAAGGCAGTATTCTCGGTCCCCTCCTATTTGTTCTTTACATAAATGACATCTTTTCCACTATAAGCGAGGTACAATGGATTGGATATGCAGATGATACCGCGCTCTTCATTACCGGAGATAACCCAAACAATTTGATACACACAGCAAATATAGCATTACAGTTTGTTAAGCGTTGGTCCGAAAATAACTTTCTGAGAATTAATGCAAAAAAGACTCAAGCAATACTTTTTCGTGCAAGAAACACCACTGTCACTCCCACAGAAAAGCTATTTCTAGCGAATGATGAAATTGATATACGAATGCACGTTAAATCACTTGGGGTCATTTTCTCAGAAAACCTAACCTGGGATAAGCACATTGAACACGTTTGCTACAAATTAAACAGAATCGCGGGAATATTGAGTAGGAATCGGCATATATTACCTACAAAAGTAAAAAGGATGGTGTACAACGCCTTATTTTTATCTGCACTTAATTATTGTCATCTTGTATGGGCGACCACATCCAAAGAAAACATTCATAAACTAAAAATATGTCAAAAACGCGCAATTCGAGCCATTGCGAATATTTCATACCGTGATCATACGTCCGCATACTTCGCATCCTATCGCATACTTCCAATTGAAACCATGTATTCGTTCCGCCTTCTTTGCCAGTACAAGACTGCTGTTCGCACCAATAATCAGTATTTTCTTCAGCTATTCAACCTTGACACGCGCACTCATAGTCATAACACCAGACACAATAATTCATGGGTCGAACGTTTCTGCCGCACAACATATGGCAATCAATCTTTATCGTACCACATCGCCGTCCTCTTGAACGCACTTAGTCGCGTTGGTGTTGATACACATACAGAATCTGCACGCTCACTTTTCAAAAAATTAGATCGTAATGCATCCGCTTTCTGTTAATACCCTCACCATTGTCTCTGGCTTCATTTCTTATCCTCCGCTGCACTATTGCCCACCTGTATGATTTTATATCCCTTCCTTTTTTCTTTATTTCGTGCAGCTAACGACATTTTTGCTTACATATTGCTGCAACTACGCCCTGTATCACGTGCATTGTATTATGTCAGCCGCTTACTTTTTGCATCTCACGTATAAAACCCTGACATTGTCGTCCATATGTATATATCTTGTACAATGCTTCTCATTGAGCGTCCTTTGTTTATTTTTCTTGAATTGCTGCTGAACTGTACCCAAGGGGGCCGGGCTTCGTCAAGCTGCGCATGTGCAGCTTTTTTCCATTGCCCCCTTTCTTCCTCTCGGAGAAAAATAAATTTGACTTTGACTTTGACTTTGACTTTGACTAAAAGAGAAGGCGAAACCAAATGGGTGCAGTTCAGTTGTTGAAGTCTGCCATAGCAACTTTTTCTTTGTGCGTATACCACTGGTGGACAAATTTGGATTAAGTAGCGTGCGCTCACATCGACGCGGTCAGCACACCCGTTAAGTCATTCAAAACTCGGTTTCGCAGGCTGCAGTACTGTAGCGCATAGTGCACGAGATCTCTTTGATATTCTACAATCTTTTTTTTTTTAAATTGCTGTGAAAACAAATAACAGAAACTACGTTGCCGCCGAAAATACTGAATAGATTGGTCTCAACCACTTCTTCTACTTTCGTAATCGCACTGGGGTATAAAGAAAATACAGTCAACCTCATTATAGCGAAGACAATAGGGACCAGTGATTCCTTCATGATAGCCGCAGATTCGTTATAGCCAGTGTTAGCCGAGCTTCCAACAAGAATCGTCATTCCTTAGTTATTTCTCTTATGTCGATGTCAATACTTCAGCTATCGTGAGGATGGACTGTACTACTACCCTAGCATAGGTATTCTTGGCTAATGATAGGACTCGGCGGGTTTCAAAATTCCTGGATTGCGCAAGTGGAAGGAAAACCAATTCGAGATAACGCGTATCTCTTATAACATTCGTTGAAGTTACTTCTTAACACACCCCATTTTAAACTTTGTTCTTACCTGTCTCAACATTTATTCGCACAATATTTGCGTAAGCTGGCACGCGATGGCTGAATAACTTGGGTTTTAATATTGCCAATGTTAACACCCCACCCAGTGCTTACGTAGTCCGTTAGGACCAAATCGAAAGGCTTTTCTACTCTTGGTGTGATCCAGTACATTATAGAAATAAAAACGTCTGTATAGCATGAAATTTTCTCTTGTCCATCCACAGCGAAAAGAAAAACATAGGCGCGTTTACCTAACAGAAAAAAATGCGTGGTTTGATGCGGCTCACTCGACATCGGCTTCAATTATTGTAGTATCAACAAACGCACTTTTACTTTCACACCTTAAAGCAATGCGGGTTTTACGCACCCATTCATCACTTAGGTTCGAGTCACCGGTGCACTACAAAACTGTATGCGTTCTCCTCAATTATTATTTTCTACAAGACTCGATATTTGTCAGCTTTTAATTTTATTCTCACTTTATTTCCGATAGGTGCAACGATTCAGGCAGTCCCACTTGCGAACTACGCGCTTCACAGTAGCGGGCAAGCTTTTACTGGTTCGGACGATGGCGACGGCGGTATTAAACATGATAATTATAGCGGGTGCACGCGAAAGAGCTTTGATTGTTTCTCTTACTCTTGCCGCCACAGGTTTAGAGCATGCATTGAGTTGACGGTAGAGTACTTCAAACACGAGTCATAAAATAAAATGATGACGCATGTTTCAGGACTCTTCCTCCGTTTTTTTTGCAGCCTTTTCCACGCAGTTCGTAACTGTGGATGTTATTTCTTCCTACAAAATTGCGCAGCAACTCGAAGGCTCTAGGCCGCAAGTGGAACCCAAACGACGCGAAGGTAAGTGAGCTGTGAAAAGCTGCGGTACTCACACGTGGTCTCCTCAGAATTTCCTCCTTGGTGTCCTGGTCCCGCCTGGTCCTTCAGCTTGAATTGAGGGCTTCCCGACACTTAAAAGCCGCTCGAGCGCGTAACGGTTTCGGAGCGGCTGGGTACTCCTGCTAATGCGAACGGCTCGAATTTCCCCCCTCCTGCCACTGCAAGGTCACGCCCATGCTGCTTTGCATTTCACGTGTCACCGCCTACTGGGGTCCACAAGAACCGAAATGTGACGCTGCATGAAGGCTAACCTTAATTGAGCTATTTCCAAAATTTACCAAAGGGCCCATCTCTGTAAATACAGCACCTCAGTTTGTTCAAAAGACTGTTACAAGTTTTGTTCATATCGTTATTAAACTTTTTTTTCATGCTGAGCCGTTAATTTCGTCGAAAATTTCTTGCAAACAACCCTAGCCTGGAAAATGCTAGTGAAGCGTTAGTATAATTCGCTTCGCCAATGGGTCATGCTGTACAAGCCTGTTGCCCTGCACCTTCCACAGAAAAAAAGGAAACTTTAAAGTATACTGCTTTTATAAGCTCAAGTATATACTTCTCAAGTATATAAGCTCAAGTATATACTTTTATAAGCTCAAGTATACTTCGGCTGCGGTGGTGGCAGACAGCGGTTCGCAGCCTAATTGCTCCGTACAACTGGTTGCAGGTTGCAGGTTGCAGACTGCGCGACGGATTTCTCCTTCGCCTGGAATTCCCAAGACTGTGGGACCTGCAGTAACCTTCTTTGAACTGATCGGCTGTGGATGCACGGCATTTCGTTTCCTCAAGCAACTACCGCTGCTAGCGTCACCAGGCTGCTATCACCGGAATGATTTGTGCCGCTCCTGTCACGCCCACTGCTCGTCACTTCGACTGCGGTGGTGGCAGACAGCGGTTCGCAGCCTAATTGCTCCGTACAACTGGTTGCAGGTTGCAGGTTGCAGACTGCGCGACGGATTTCTCCTTCGCCTGGAATTCCCAAGACTGTGGGACCTGCAGTAACCTTCTTTGAACTGATCGGCTGTGGATGCACGGCATTTCGTTTCCTCAAGCAACTACCGCTGCTAGCGTCACCAGGCTGCTATCACCGGAATGATTTGTGCCGCTCCTGTCACGCCCACTGCTCGTCACTTCGGCTGCGGTGGTGGCAGAGAGCGGTTCGCAGCCTAATTGCTACGTACAACTGGTTGCAGGTTGGTGCTTTCGCCTTTACATTTTCAGTCTAGGTCTTACCCTGCTGCCACCGCTGCCGAAAGTGTCTTGCTTTGTGCTGTGCCTTTTTGACTTGTTGGCCCGTGTTAGATAAGACATGGCTGGCCGCGATAAAATATGTGCGGCATGTTCGAAAGCAATTCCAGCCAAAGGCCGTGTAATGGAATGCTCTGAATGTAGCAACTTGTTCCACCTAGGAAAATGTTCTGGGGTGTCTGAGGCTGCTGCGAAGGGAAAGGCTGAGGCTTTTTTCGAGGTCTGGAAATGTGGCACATGCTATTCGTCACGCCTGAGAGGGGCGGGAGGCGGCAAGGAGGGAGACGAAGTCAATATACCTGTCATTCTCAGTGCTATCCTTGCGAGACTTGAGAAACTTGAACATCTTCCAGAAAAAGTTGACAATATTGACAAGTCGATCAATATGATGTCAGAGAAATATGATGAAGTGTTAAAAACAATGGCTAGACAAGAGGCAGAGATTAAGGAACTTCGAAAGTGAGTTGTTGTCCTTGAAAGTTGTAGTAACAATGAGGAAGTGAATCATCTGAAGGTCACTGTGAACGATTTGGAGTGGAGGAGTAAACGGCAAAATTTGGTATTCCATGGCATTTCGGAGTCAGATGGTGAGAATTTGCTTGAAAAAGTGAATGATGTGGCCCACTCAATTGAGCTTCCTGAGCTGTGCGAGGGTGATGTGGATGCCGTACACAGGCTTCCCGCGAAACAAGGCAAAGTTCCAGGTGTGCTAGTTCGTTTCACTTCCCAGAAGCTCAGAGATCAATGGTTTTTGAAAGGCAAATCACTCAGAACGTCTAGCTCTGAGGTCTCAATAGTAGAAAACCTGACTCGGTTGAACAGAACGCTTCTCGATTCTGCAAAGAAATGGGCTGATGCGAATGCCTACAAGTATGCCTGGCACCGGAACAACAAAGTGCTTGTACGAAAGGCGCACGGGGAACTGGCACACGTGATTCGATGCGATGACGATTTGAGGAGGCTGTTGCAGTGAGTCACTGCTCTTGATTGTAATTAGTTCCTTCTAGATGGGTGATACTTACCTCTCTCCGAATGATATTAATAATGAGGTTCAGGGTCAGTCTAACCATTTTTCAGTGCTATGTTTGAATATTCAGTCCGTTCGCGATAAACATGACATTTTACGTGCATTCCTTGAACAGTTTAAATTCATGTTCTCTGTGGTAATGCTTACTGAGACATGGGTCAAAGACAAAGTTGATTGTCCTGAGCTGCTCAACTATCATTCTTACTTCCTAAACAGAACAAGCAGAAGAGGTGGAGGCGTTTCTTTGTTTGTGCTTGATAGTGTTCAGTGTGAAAGGGTTGATGAGATTACTTCGGTTACACCTGATTATGAGGTGCTCTCAGTTTGTAGCAATAAGAACCTCTTCACTGTTGTGTATCGCCCCCCGAATGGTTGTGTTGAGAACTTTTTTCACTATATGGAGCATGTTTTTCAATTTGCCACTGAATATAATTACACTGTATATATAGGTGGTGATTTCAATGTCGATATGCATGAAAATACACCCAGAAAGTCACGACTATTATTACTAATGGAATCATATTGTCTTGTAAACGTTGTGGCATTACCTACACGCATAACACCCACTACGGCAACACTTCTTGATTTGCTGATTACAAATAACGCAACAAATGTGCTCTCAACCGGGGTTATTAATTATGCTATTAGTGACCACCTGCCTGTTTACATCGTATGTAATAGTGTGCCTGTATTAAAATCAACCTGTAAACAAACAAATGTAAAAATACAGCAGATCACCCCAACCACGTTAGAAACATTTCGACGCAAAATAATGAACGTCAACTGGGAACCAGTTTTTGCTGCATTGACTGCTGACATAGCGTTTAGTTGTTTTCTGAAGATATTCGCTTGTATATATCATAACAGTTTTCCGTACAAAGATGTAAAGAAACCAAAACGAGCTCGTAAACCCTGGATTACCTCGCATATTCTTCGAATGATTGCCAGGAAAAATTCCCTCTATCAGAAATTCTTACAAAGTCGCAGTCCAGAATCGTGGGCAACGTTCAAGAGGTACCGAAACAAACTGAACTTAACTTTAAGAAAAGCGAGGAATGCATATCACCTTAACATGTTCGCTGGTCTGACCGATCAAAAGAAAGTTTGGAATAGGTTGAATCGAGTCTTGAACCCTAACTCTACAAATACAATTGACAGTATTACAATGGAAGGCATTAGTTATAGTGGACTCGCACTCGCAAATAAGTTTAATAGCTATTTCAGTGGACTTGTTGATAGTGAACACAACAATATGGCATTGGATTACATTACGAATCATACAAGTAACAGTATTTTTATAACATGTTGTGACGAAAATGAGGTGCTTAATATATATAAAGGCATGAACAATACAAACAGTGAAGATGCTTTTGGACTGAAAATGAAACCTGTTATGTACGTCTTGGACATTATCTGCCCAATTTTAACTTATATTTATAACTTGTCTTTGACTACCGGCATTTTCCCTTCGGACATGAAAATAGCAAAAGTAGTTGTTCTTTATAAAGGTGGTTCGAAAAACGATCTTGGTAATTATAGACCAGTGTCTATATTGCCTATTTTTTCTAAGGGCTTGGAAAAAACAATACATTTACGACTTTCCAATTTTCTTGAAAAATACAACGTGATAACTCCAAGACAGTTTGGATTTAGACCTAAGTCCTCTACTGAAATGGCTCTCTTGAAGCAAAAAGAAATAATCTTAAATAACATTGAATGTAAACAAATAACCCTTGGAATATACATAGATTTCTCCAAAGCCTTCGATAGGATTCATCACGAAACTCTTCTTCTTAAACTTTCTGCATACGGTGTCCGGAACAAAGCACTATCTCTTATCACCAGCTATTTAACTGACCGATATCAGTACGTTTCTATAGATAATCATCGCTCTACTTACAATAAAATAAAGCATGGTGTACCTCAAGGTAGTATCCTTGGTCCCTTATTATTTAATGTATATATTAATGATTTAGTACAGATTGACTCCGAAACAGAATACGTAATTTACGCTGACGACACTACTTTATTTCTGACCGGCACCAACGCGAATGATATAGTAGAAAAGGCTAATAGCGTGTTGGGAAAACTTAACTCATGGTCTGAAAAAAATTCCCTACTAATAAACACGCGGAAAACGAAGGCGATATTTTTTAGAGCTAAAAATGTCAAATGGGCTGTACATACAGATTTAGTATTGGGTGGTAATATAATAGAAATAACTAATGTTGTAAAAATACTTGGCATTCACTTCAATGAATTTATGTTATGGGACTACCACATCGAGCAAATAGAGAGAAAGCTAGCTCGCGTTGTCGGCATACTCAGAAGGTTAAAGTGCATGATACCTACTAGGACAAAACTTGTTATTTACCATGGCCTCTTTGACTCTCATGTTAAATATTGTCATTTGGTTTGGGGTACAACGACGCAAACTAATATTCAAAAGGTTTTGACATTACAAAAAAATGCAGTCAGAGCAATTGCGGGTGCCACATACTTAGCACATACGAGTGCTCTATTTGCAAAATACCGCATTATGGATGCAAGGGTTATTCATCAGTACCGTGTAATTCAGCAGTGCAAATCTCAGGTACATAGTGACAGCACATTTTTTTCTGACCTTGCCAATCTACAGGAAAATACCGCTGTTCACAACACAAGACACTACGAATATTGGTATGTACCTTGTCCACGCACAAATTACGGTTTTCAAACACTCAGGTATGTGTTGCCATCTTTCCTTAATAGAAATGCTTTCACTAATCAATCCATTCTTTCCGTTTCATATAACGCTATCAGAAATATGTTCTTACAAAACAATGAATCATATCCAACGGTAAAATAAACTAAGTATCCATGTGCTGTGATTAAACTATCATTTGCGTGTGTGTAACAGTACCGAGACTATTCTGGTGATCTGTTATGAAGATATTGTACATATTTGTTATTTCATGCATTCTCTTGTTATTGTTTTACTGCTGCCTGTCATCGCCGTGCCAAGCCGCTACGGGAGATGGGAGCTTTGTCAAGCCGCGTGCGCGGCTTTTTTTCCTTTCTCCTCAGCCATTGTACATGACTGAAATAAATGCAAAATGAATGAAATGAAAATGAAAGTGATGTAATTTATTGCAACTAATTTTTTGATTTCTTCAATATTGATAAAAACCGATTTTCGGGCCACTATTAAGCAACTAGCTGCACATTGCTGGCGGTAGCTTGTCTGTCTTCTTTACATAGGTGCGGTATTCCCGCGCTGTATTATACGCATGCCTAGGTCCAAGTGCACGTTAAGTTCTTTCTTGATAAAATTCCCTGCTTGCGATGCTTTCTTTCAGCACACGCATTCCTTGATGAAGTACTGGGCGCGATACGTAAAAAAAACTGCTTTCAATACCGTAAGCCGATTCCATAAAGAATTGTACTCCTGAAAAATATATCAGTTACAAGCCCGGGATACTCGATACTGTATCATGGATTCTAATCATGGGTCATGGATTATTACCTAAGTGAGAAACCTGAGTGAGAACTTGACTACATAACAATAAAGTCAAAGCTGTTCTTAACTATTTTCGTTTGTTGGTGCAGCATTTATTCGATTGCCTCTGCCTTTGTCCTGTACTGAATAGCACAAGCTCCATGCGCTTCGGAAAGCCACAGTTATTTGCAATGGACAGTGATTAACCGACGTTTGGAGCCGCCGCGGTGGCTGAGTGGTTATGGCGCTCGCCTGCTGGTCTGAAAGACGAGGGTTCGATCCCTGCCGCAGCTGTCGAATTTCGATGGAGGCGAAATTCTAGAGGTCCGTGTACTGTGCGAAGTCAGTGCACGTTAAAGAACCCCAGGTGGTCAAAAATTCGAGAGCCCTTCACTACGGCGTCTCTCATAACCTCAGTCACTTTGGGACGTTAAACCTCCTAAACCATAAATCATAACAGACGTTTGAAGCCGAACTTACTGCGTTCGAAGCTTGAAGAAAACAATCAAAGATAAAAGGGGTGCTTGTTTTTATTGCACTGAGGAAACCTTGATAATATATTATATTTTCATGTTACCTTTTCTTCACTGTATTAGATAACAGCACGTATTGAACCCACTGGTGCTGATGAGTCACGTGATACGGCCGTGTATCAGCGAAGCCGATAAAAAGGTCATTTCGGTAGGAGCGGTGGAGCACGTCGGCGTGTTGCTTTTTGTGGCGGTGCATTTTCCTAAAGAAATAGAATGAAGCATTGCCGCATCGGATCCAGGCTCCTGTGAACTAGCACTAGCGCCTCTTGAGAATGGCTTGTCCGTCTGTATTGTCCTTCTGTAGTATCGCAGTGCGTATTCCGCTTTTAACATATCCTTCAACCCTAAAACGCCGGTATGCTCTGGGCGCATTTGAACATCTTTTCTCCCACGTGAGTATTTTTTTCTGCATGTGCCATGGAAACGTGGCTGTACTGGTAAAAACTGAAGCGGTTGATGCTGAATCTACTCCGAAAATAATGACTGTTAACGAAGTATGACTCTATCGATGCGCTTTAATAACATAAAAATACAAAGTCCTTCCGCTGAGCTTTAGTCAGTAAGAAATTGGATGTACAAAACAGATGTCGGCCGAATTTCAGACAAAACTACTTTCATGTCGGCTAAGAGAATGGTTATTCGAGGCAAGTCGCAAGCAACTTGTCAGTATCATGATCATCACATATCGCTTTAACCAAAGAAGAACTCACTGCCAGTGACCGGCCATGTGCTCTTCGAGGAGCTCGAAACCTGGAATATTTGCAGGAGTCGGGGAGTACAGTCAAGTCGAGTCGGCGATTAGAGATAATTCAATCCCATACCATTGTGGCTATATCATTTGGAACCCCTCACCACGCACACAGTTAAGGGATCTCGACATCCTGTTGACCAATTCAACAACTGCTTCCTGTTTTCGGCTGTTTTATATCGTGTGAAGTGTGTTTCCAATCATATTAGTTGTGCACCTTTGGCTTGAAACTAACAGTGACATAAAAAAATGTTACCAGCGCTACAATCAATTCAGCATTTCTAAAAAGGAGCATGCAGGTAGAATAAACAAGCGCGCCGGGTGCCGTCGAATGCTCGATGCCACGACGAACATCCACCTTCTCAGCATCAAAGCATTACTTCGCTTTCAGATAGCAAAAAAAAAGAAAACACGAGCCTAGCACAAAAGAATGAAATTGCACATCTCCTTTGCTCGCAGGGTGCAACCTCCCCTCACACAGGTTTCGAAAAATCGTCCTCTACATACCGCTGCCTGCTTAGCTACCGATCGCTCCAGTTACACACAAGTGTTGCCCTCGTACTGATAACGACCCAAGTAGCACGGCGTTTAGGGCCCATCTGGGCCCCATGTGGGCATCGTGGGCTTGGGGAACCCCTTTTTAACCCAGCTTGGACCCTTGCGGGCATCATGTGGGCAATGACAATTTGGGCTGGCCCATGACAAGCCAATTAGGGCCCCATATTGGTAATTTTGGGGCAATGTGAGCCCAAGCTGCCAAGTTCAGCCCGCACAGGTTCCTTCCCGGCAACATTAGGGCAAACTTGAAAACGAGTTGGGCTCAGTGCAAAAAAACTGGGGCCAAGCCCAACTTGGGCAGCCCGCCTATCACCACAATTGGTCCAACATGGGCTTTAAAGGGGCTAAACTTGTTTTCATCCCCAAAAGAACACGAATGGGGCCTTAATCGGCTATTATCGGGCTGATTTGATGCAGAACTGGGCTATACAGAGAAACATGACGGGCAGCCCTAATTTGGACAGCCCATCTTGTGCCCAGCTTGGACCCTTGTGGGCATCATGTGGGCAGACAATTTAGGCTGGCCCATGAGAAGCCAACTAGGGCCCCATATTGGTAATTATGGGGCAATGTGAGCCATGCTGCCAAGTTCAGCCCGCATATGTCCCTTGCCAGCAACAATTCAAACTTGAAAACGAGTTGGGCTCAGTGCAGGAAAACTAGGGGAAAGCCCAACTTCGGCATTCCGCCTATCATCCCATAGCGCTGGTCCACACCAAGTTAGCCCAAGCATATACCTACCAAAGCGCCATGTATGTGTATTACATGGAAACATGCACCGGTTTGCCCCTCCAGAGCCCATGTGAGACCCGCAAGGGTATTAAGTGGGCCATGCAAGTTGGGCCTGCCCGCGTTCTTTCTGCAGGCAGCCCAGCTACTTCACCGAGACCCTATGCGGGTATTATAGGGCCTCAGCCCAGCTTGTATAGCCCGTGCAGAGCCCTTGTGGCATCCACTGGGGTATCACAGGTGCCGCCCAAGTTGGGCTTGCCTACGATCATTTAGGATGTTAGATTGACTGAAACACCAATTTGTAGCAAGCTCCTCGCTCAAACGCCAAAGTGCAAATTTTGTTAACTGTGTTTGCTTTGTATGGGGTAAGGAAATCATTTTGCATGCTATTTGCAGAATCCCGGCAGTTTGCAGGATCATGCACTAACTCTCCGCAAAGATGTTACATAACGGTCATATCTTCGTCAACAGTTGACACGGTAAGCCATTAAGTCAATGCACAGAATAATAATTCAGAAATCTGTAGCATGATCTCAATTCAGCTGTGATTTTTCAGTCTTTTCTAGTTGTCAACAAGACATGTACTCCACTACTCAAAATTTTAATGAGCAATCAGAGCTGACAAAATTTGTGTGTTAAATATGCCGCAATGATAGCCCAGCAACTGTACAAAAACAACAGATGAACAGAAATGGATAGGATGCCACTTGGGGTGGCGCAGATGATTACTGCTACTTTCACTGCAGCATGAGGTGTAATCTAAAAGAGTGCGGTGAGGGGCTAGTTGGTACGAAATTATGGAGACAATGAATAACTGCGCCAAAAGGACGGGACAAGAGAGAAGAATCACACGAGGCAAGCGCAGACTAACAACTGGTTTATTGCACCAACGCCTCCTTCCTTCGGCAACAAAGCGCATGCGCACCAACCGCAAAGACAAAAGCCATAATCATCCCGTCAAACCAAGAATCTCCAACCCCTTGCGGTACAGGTGTATGGAAGCCTGGCTAACACATTTGTCAGGCCCTAATCTTGTGATTTTTAAGGCTTCGATAACTTCACGCTCTTTTTGTATGATTCTTCTCTCTTGTCCCGTCCTTTTTGCGCAGTTATTCATTGTTCCTATAATAGCATGAGGTGCTTAGAAACACTGCTCGGGAGATGCTAATCAGATTAAGTAGATTATTACAAAAAAAATAATTTAAGCATACTAAGCATGGCAAAATTGCAGAATGAACAGCTCAGTTTGCAGCACTCAATTGCATGAAAATTAATGTTCTTAGAGGCTAGTTCACACCTTATATTCAGAATGTACTCAGTGATGTCCACGCAGTATAGAAAACGGAAATGTGAATCATATTATGTGTTAAATTTTATCCAAGAGAACCACTGTGACAGGTGTGCTGGAGGGTCCGTCTCTATATAGTTTAGGGCGGCGGAGACTGTAGAGTCCCCTACAAATTAGACGAGTGCGACGCGGACGAAGAAAATAAGCTAAGAACCAGGTGTGAAACTGCTCTTATTTTCCTTAGCGCGTGGCTCCGCGCAGCCGGAGCTAGCGCGTGTTGCAAGCCGAGACGGCGCAACACTTATGATGGCAATTTAGTGCCGCTACACTGTCATAGATCGCAAGACAGCTAGCCATATTTCTCGAGAGCTGCTGGCGCCAAACTATATATTATACCTAAGTATTTACTTCCCTAACCTGGGTGTTTCAGTGAGTTTCTAGATTTGCAATGTGCAGTCTCCTTCAAACAATCAAGAATATTAGAATAAGGCTGGCAATGGCATATCAAGGTAATGGCATTGCGAAGCAATGACATAGATGTGAACAAAAAATAAAGGAAAAGTTATAAAGACAGCAGCGAAACAATGATCTGTTTCTGCTGTATGCAAAATAAATATTATAAACAGTTGTGGCTTCTTAATAATGTACACTAGGTTCCTCAAAAAAACTTCATAAATCAAGTTGTCTGCAATAAATAATTGTGAGAAAAAACAATAAATATGCTCACAAAAAAATTTTCAGGTCGCTTCTGTGTACAGTAGTTTGCAGTGAAGTTGTAATTGGTTAAAATTTTGGAAGGCCCAACTGCGCCACCAGGACGGTCATTTTATTTATCATAATTTGATGCTTGCTGAAGTGCTGAGCGCGTAATAAGATGCACAATGACGTCTCATGATGTAACATATGTATTTTCTAGTATGAATGGTAATGTACTGTAAGCTAGCTGGTACTGCATATTTGTACTCAGTCGACCAATACGTGCTGAAGGTGGCGTTCGATATGGCAAATTCTGCATAGAAAGTTTCCTTCACAGTCATTCTTACAATGTAACAAATGGTAAGGCGCATCGACGGACCACTTTCGCATTGGAAAGCACAAAACATAAAATGAAGGCATCATCAACGCGTTTATACATACTTTCATTAAAATTTCAATGTACAGGAAAGGAAACATATGGATGGGGAAAATGAGGTTTTGTCTTGATCATTGCCTATGGTGGCATGGCGGGAATAAATTAACACTAAAAGGATCTGTGAATTCCCACTTTGCCATAGTCTACACTGCAAATTTTCATATTAACATGGCAGAAATACATGAAAAACTTTAGTCCCTCAAAAATTTGTCTATACTTCGCTAAATTTGCTGTGCAGTGGAGCCAAACCAGGTCACAGATTAAAAATTAACTCAAGGGTGCATTTGCTATGAGCATGTGCTGGTCAGTTTGCAAATCATTGATTTTAGTCATCTCTTTCATGAGTAAATACTTCCCGGAAAGAAAAGATGGATCGAAGGAAGGTAGAAAGAGTGCAGGCTAGTTAATATGTGCAGTTGTCTTGCCTATCCTCAGCGCTAAATTTTGTCCGTATATGTCAAGTAGTAGAAAAGCTTAAGATCGTAGGATGGAGTCCAGATATGGTAGCAGAATTTTTATAGAGGCAAAGTCCAATAGCAACCATTTGCCCTGCAATTTTGATGCACTTAATAGGGCTCCAGCTTGTCTCATCTGAAACACTTTACTACAATATCCTTCATAGACTAAGCATAATTTTTGGACTACCAAAGCTGCCCATATTACATATATCTGAATAGCATAAATATCATTCTATAATGAAAGATTACCACTTCAGATGGGGACGAAGAAATACAGACAGGAGGTGCAGTAAAAAGATAACTGAATTTATTACCTTGATGAAAGACCCTCAAGTAGAGTTTATTTGAACATGTGTTCACTGCACTGGAATTAACAGAAAAACAAGAAAAATACAAGTGATATTGCTTTCTAAACACATAAGGCAGACTGCCACTGACATATCCCAACTCCTTTCGTGACAAAGTAATATATCGCTTGCTAAACAATCTTCACCTTCCCTATAATGTGGAAGGTTTTACAGATTTCACATTGTAACTAGGCGCCTCCCGTACCAAGCAGATGTGTAGCACCGTTGGTCGGCTCAAACTCACAGTGCCTGCAATTTTGTGCCAGAAATCCACACGTTGTTAATGAATCAATGCCTGTGCTGTGCTCTCGGAGTCCATGATTTAAGCTCTGTCCTGAATACGCGTTTTTCAAGCATTAGGTTTGTTCTTCAGGTCTTGGTGTTGGCACGTTTGACTTGAGTGCCAGCCACGTGCTTCGTCAATCATGATAAGATCTCCGGTCCAAAAAGCATTTGGTGTTTATTCACTGCAGGCCGCGCATTATTTTTGTTGAAGAAACAAAACGTTCACGAGTGGCCACCAGTTCAACGTTTCTGAATAAGTGGTGTGTGGGCGTGGCGGCGGCAGTGGCGCAAAATTTTCGACTGTGATGCCATGCGATGAGATTTCCGTCGGACAAAATCTGGACGCTTTTTGGAAGGCAGGGAAGTTACGCCAACAGGGTGATTGAATACACCCTCATGGGCGGCTGTGTGCGGGTGGATACTCTCGGCATGGGCAGCTGTTCCACGTGATGTCATGATACAGTTGTTTGCAAAGTGTGGAATTTCACTCAATGACGAATGTGTTGTGGGCCGCAGCAGTGATGACAAGAGCACTACCAGTGAGGACAACGACACAAGTGGGGAGCTTCTGGATAATAAATTTTCATTGTGGAACGTCCTTTTTTTTCTTTCGGACATTAAATTTCGCGGCGGGGAGGTCGACTTACTTTCAAGTTGACTTACTACAGTAAACACGATACGTGACGAAAGATGCAGTGATGATTTGGACATGGTGCGCAGGCAATGAACAAAGAACCCGCACTGAGCACAAAAGCAGCGAGCACTGAGAGCAGGAACATGGGCCACTGAAACACTTCGGTCACTTCGATGTCACTGATTATCCGCAGCATAGCCTTCCGGGCACAAAACATAGTCGCAGTGTAGTCAGATTGGGGCACATCAGGGCACAGCGATTGGTAGGGTCTGAGGCACAAGAGGTGCGCAATATCAGGTTGAGGTAGGTCGAAGGTAGTCTCCAAGAAGGCCGGAGTGATCTCATAGGTGACGGCAGTGACCTAGCACCGCACAGAGAGCCTGATGCAGCGAGATAGTGACCAAAGCAGGACAAGGTAGCTAGGGGTGAAAGAAACCATGTGGTGAAGGCGTTTGTAATAGTCCTGCTGTGATTTCTGCGAGGCGGGTAGTCGGGAGCATGCTAGATGGTGGGCTTGGTCGGAACTGGCAATCACGTCGTGGGCATATTCAGAAAGTACACCAGTAAAGATAGGAAGCAGTGCCCACAGGTAACGGGGGCTCATTGCCGTACAAAAGATAGACTAGGGAGCAACCAAAGTGCAATGAAGGGAAGAGTTCTTTGCAAATGTTACGTAAGAGAAAGCAGTATTCCCGTCTCGAAGATCCAGTGAAATGTATATTGCGAGCATAACGGTAAGAGTGCTGCTAAGGCGCTAGGTGGGGCTATTTGTGCATATCATGTGTTTGAAGCTGGCAGGGGCATTGCATGAGCCGAAAGGTATAACCTTAAATTCATACTGCCCAGCAGGCACAACAAATGCCATCTTCTCGCGGTCTTGTTCACCCATGGCGATTTGCCTACAGCCAGAGCACAGGCCAGTGGAGGAGAAAAGGAGAAAAATTTGGCACCTTAGAGACTATCAAGGGTGCAATTGATTAGTGGCAATGGCTAGACATCTTTTTTGGTTAATATTATTGAGGTATTGGTAATCCGAGCAGAACTGCTAAGAGCCATATTTTTTAGAGGATCATTGGTTAGTCCCAAGAGCTTCGGGAAGGCTCAATAATGTTCTTGGCAAATATCTTTACTAGCTCGTTTCAGATAACCTGGCGCTTGGGGTGAGACATACGGTAGGAGTGCCAGCAGTCAGGAGGGGAACCACCAGTTCCTATGTGACGTGTGACAGCTTGACCGAGGGCAGCTTTATGCAGATTAAAAGCGTGAGAAGCTGGGAATATTAGGCAGGTGAGGGGTCAGTGGCTTACATGGTAGTGAACACGTCTGTTGAGAAAGGGAAATGCTGGCGGGTGGCATCGGGGCCGCGAACTAGGGTAGCATCTAATGCAGCGACTTGGCAACAAGACAGGCGAGAAAGCATGGTCACACAGATTGCGGATGGAAGTACTAAAGGGCAGACGCTGAAATTCAGAACTGGTAGGAACAGTGTGTTGGCCTTGACAGCAGCAAACGTAAGGGGCAGCGCAGCGTTGCAGATGAGCAGTATATCGAGAATAGGTGCAACCATATAGTCACCATCAGGAACCGGCCGCAATGGGAACAGGGCAACAAAGGATGCAGTTTCAGATGGCAGGAAAACATTATCTTCAGAGAATATTAGAGGTGGGAAGCCCACAAGGAAGTTATCGAATAATGAGACCTCAAGATGGTACTCCTATAACCAGCCAATGAGAAGCGAATATTCCGACAGGAAATCTAGACCGAGAATCAGATCATGGGCGCACATGTGTCAAACGGCCAAACAAGCTGGGGTGCCGTGGCCAGCAGTAGCAGCACGAGCGCTGCATTGGCCGTCAGAAACAAGAAATCCAGTATCCACAATGCACAGACAAAATGTCGCAGAAATAAGGACATTGCGATGACAGAGGTGAAAGTTGGAGCTTATCACGGACTCATGCATGCCAGAGTCCATAAAAGCATATATGCAGCGTCACCTTTGGGGGCTGCATCAGCTAGTTTTCCAGATCGGAGCGCGATGAGGCGACTGTGGGGATTGAGAGCAACAGCCTAGAAGCGACAACAAGAGGAAATATCGGCGAGAAGCATGCCTCCGAGGTCTGTGGTGGAGCTTGTGATGAGAAGCGGCAGGAAAAGTCTGGGCGGGAGCTAGGGGTGAAGACACTGTGGGGAGGTGAAAGGCATGGAGAGCGACTAGTGGAGTTGCCATAAGGATGCGACTAGGGTCTGCAGCAGTGCCGAGCAATGTAGCCTATGTGAGAGTAGTGAAAGCGGTTTTGTCGGTTGTCTGCGGGATTCCGGAGAAACAGTGGGGGTGGATACTGGTGGTTGGAACCTCAGTGCCAGCTGAGCAACCAAGAACACACACACTGCTGGATTGAGGTTCCAATTGCTAACTTCTTGCTACACGAATGCCTGGATGAGCAACACGATAGGCAGAGACATATGACTGGGATAGGCACAAAGGCCTCTAATTTAAGACACACAATCCTTGCGACTGCGTCTGCGAAGGCAGGCATTTCAAAGAGTGGACGTGGTGGTAGCTGCTGGGCCTCAGAGGAAGGGGTTCCTACTGTTTTAGGAAGCCATGAAAACGGCTGCGGAATACAGCAGCTTTCAATTTGCTCGAAGCGATGGCACTCCTTGATGGTGCCAAAGATAGTGCAGTCCTTGCAGAGAAACAAATGAAAAGCATCATACACAATGCCATTGCAGCCCACGCTGTCTGATTGAGTCAAAGCAACGTCCACTTTGTGGCGAAGCGCCAGGACATCCAGAATATAGGTATGTAGAGTTCTGTGTGAATTCGTCGGTTATGTGCGCGCGTTCTGTGCCCGCGTGTATCTATTCTGCGCATTTTAGTCGTGTAGTAAAATCATCGACTGAACTCCCGATTGCACTTTTCACGTGTCTATAACTGAACGAGCTAGATGTAACAGCACAAAATAATGTCAAAACCTAAGCGACCATGCAAAGAGACGCCTTCGAGTGCCGCTGTGCAAAGGCGGTTACCGCTCGAACAAGGAGCGTGTATCCTTATGTTTAATGCACAACCTTATGGTACAGGTCTTGCAGAATGGAAACGAAACTTCAAAAGAGAAAAGAGAAGGCATAGGCCGGCAAAATCAGTCGTGAATCGGCTCACTCGTCCTCACTCACGTTAATATCAGATCATGATCTGAGCCGTGGAGTAAGTCCGGACTCACATCAGATCACGTTCTGAGCCGCGGGATGAGCCCGGACTCATGTGCATATCATGATCTAAGTTGGGAGTTCGGGCTCGCGTTCAATACAATATACAATACTGCCAGTCTCAGTAAGAGACCGTGGCAGGTGGGCAACCAGTACAATATAATGTTCAAAACACAAAAGAGAAATTACAAGCAGATCAACAAAAAGAACTCTTACAATACATGTTACATAACTACTAGTAGGCAGGTTACTAAAGAATACCTTTAAGAGTCAGAGCTGTAACAAAAAAGAAAACAAGTACAGCAGCAGTCATTCATGCCAGCAAGCATGCTGGTATTCGAAATATTTAACAATAGGAACTTGAAGAAAGCGATAAAAAGGCAACGGGTGGCAATAGACAATGCAATCATCCTTAAAAGTAACATAGTATCAAGAGATGTAATTGTTGGGCAGTCATCTGGTAAGATGTGGGCCTATTGGCACATTACTGATTCTTGTTACATTCTACTAATCTTGAAGCGAAGGAAGATAGTGAGTCCGACATGGTAATCGATGGATCGAGTCGATTCCATTCGCTGATGGCTAAAGGAAAGAAAGAATGCTTGAGAGTGTTCGTTCGGCATGAGTATTCAGCTAGCATGTGCGCATGTTTGTGCCGGGATTGTCGTGACTGTGAGAAACATACGTATTCAAACACATCTATTCTGTAATTGTTGTGTAGTAATTGATATAAAAACTTCAGGCGGGATTCTTTTGCCCCAGATAATAGTGATGGAAGGCCAGATGATGCGGCAAGATCGGTAGGTGAAACAGAGGGTTTGTATTTGTTATGAATGAACCTTACAGCTTTTCGTTGCACCTTGTCAAGCCGAGTGATGTTAGTGATTGATTGTGGGAACCAAACAGTGCTTGCGTATTCTAAACTTGGCCTTACGAGGGCAGTGTAGGCAAACAGTTTGGTGTTTTGAGGGGCCAGACGTAGGCATCTTCTAAGAAAGAACAGCTTTCGCAAGGCCGCAGAGGTAATATTGGCTATATGTGCGTCCCATCTTAGGTCAGAAGTTAAAGTTAACCCTAGGTATTTATGTTCAGAAACCCTTGAAAGAGTTGATTCCTTGATACTGCAGGCATAGTTATGTGGCTGTTTTTTCCTGGTGACTGTCATGCGAGCGGATTTTTTATTGTTTAATGTCATCTGCCAAGTTTTACACCATTCAACAATTGTGTTAAGAGAGCTGCTTAGCATAAAGTAGTCTTCAGGATTTTTTATCGTTTTGTACAGAATGCAATCATCGGCGAAAAGTTTTATGTTACACTCAATATTGTTGGCAATATCGTTGATGAAAACTAAGAACAACACTGGTCCTAGGACAGATCCTCCGGGACTCCTGATGTAACGGGAACTGGTCTTGATTGAACTTGTTCGAAATTTACAAATTGTGAGCGGTTCGTCAAAAAATCTGTGATCCAGTGTAACACTTGGCCATCTCCAATTATGATGCCTAGTTTTGTTATTAGTTTGTTGTGGCTTACACTGTCAAATGCCTTAGAAAAGTCTAGTAGTATTATATCTGTTGGTCTGCAGTCGTCAATACTAAGGGCTAGGTCATGCACAACCTCTGTTAGTTGGGTGACAGTTGATAAGCCACGACGAAAGCCATGTTGATGGGGTGATAATAGGTTTTCCGTCTCCAGAAAGTGCTTTAAGTGTTTTGCTATAATGTGCTCCATGATTTTGCACGACGTACTGGTGAGGGAAATGGGTCGATAGGGTGAGTTTGTATCTCCGGATTTATGAATGGATAGAACCTTTGCTTTTTTCCAATCGTCGGGTAGCTTCGAAGTTGATAAACGTGCTCACATTCAGAGCCTGGCCAGGCTGTGTGTGTGTGTGTGTGTGTGTGTGTGTGTGTGTGTGTGTGTGTGTGTGTGTGTGTGTGTGTGTGTGTGTGTGTGTGTGTGTGTGTGTGTGTGTGTGTGTGTGTGTGTGTGTGTGTGTGTGTGTGTGTGTGTGTGTGTGTGTGTGTGTGTGTGTGTGTGTGTGTGTGTGTGTGTGTGTGTGTGTGTGTGTGTGTGTGTGTGTGTGTGTGTGTGTGTGTGTGTGTGTGTGTGTGTGTGTGTGTGTGTGTGTGTGTGTGTGTGTGTGTGTGTCTGTGTCTGTGTCTGTGTCTGTGTCTGTGTCTGTCTGTCTGTCTGTCTGTCTGTCTGCGCCTGCGCCTGCGCCTGCGCGTGTGACTGTTTAGGATAGCTGCAGTTAAAAGCTCACCGCATCATCGTGTCTTCGGCATTGTAGGCGCGCAACTTGGGCTGTTGGGAGTAAAACCTATTCATCTGTCCTTTGTGCGAGTTTATAGGAGTCCTGCGTCAAGGGGAGCATGGGTTAGTTATGAGTTGAAATGTGCAAGTCTGCACGAAATAGTGATGCGTAGGTGAGTCACAGGCGAGCTTATCTACCTGAGGAAGATAGAGGAGCCAAAACATATGCCATCACAATTAACTTGCAAAAGGCCGAATCCTTGATCATGGAGGTTTCCTTCAAAAATTTTAGTGGTGGATGCGGCGTATATAAAGCCGACCTCAGGGAAGAACACAGGGAAGGAGTGTTTATTATCTACGAGGCCCGAAGCAGCGCCCTGAGCTTTCTGTAAGTACCAAATAATTGTGGCTCAAAACCGAACACGCACAACACTTAAATAAAAGCCCATAAAACTAACTGACGCGTTTCACTTGCTTCGTTAGAGAAAATGCTACCGAAAGAGTACTTTTGTAATCGCGTCTAGAAAACAAATTTCCTGTTTCCTTCGGAAGCGCCAGGTGTTCGAACCTCGAAGATGTTCTGAACTTCATAAAGACTTTCTCGCAAGCGACAAGCACAAAATGTGAAGCTTATTGTGGGAGACTCAAAAGAGACACTGAAACCTGCAATCAGCTGCCTCTATGGCAGCTGTGGTCGCTTACGACTTAACAAAAGCAAATTCACAGCGCGCCTTTACCTCATGTCACAAGAGCGAGGCAGCGCGGCCCACACCCTCCCGTCCCGCAGTGCTCCACGCCACGCCGCAGCGTTCCACGCGCTTCGGCCGTCGGCATTCATCGCTTGCGGTGCCACCAGGGAGGCCCCGGTCGGCTCACAAGTCAGTATATTCTAGGCACTAAAACTAGGCCGCCATTTCGTCCCCTGACGTCATACTCACATAGTTGCACTCTATCCACCATATTAGACCTTGACGTGATCATTGGCACGCGGCAGGTGCTTGCTTCTACAATGCTATTGTAGATGTCGCTACAATTCTCAGTGCAAGATGCGGTGTTTTCTAGTTGCTGCCACCGATTGCGCTGTGATCTTTGGGTGGTAGCAGACCCCACGACAACTCGAAATCTGATGAGTAAGAGCTCACTCTCTTAAAATTAGATTGATGAATTCTAATTAGTTAATTAAATAAACTGCGAAACTAATACTTTGGCGTCACAGGAGACAAGTGTACATGTCCCATGTTTCGTCACGATTACGTCGTTCTGTGAAAATAAATGTGCAAATGTTTGATTGTGGTAATGCGTGATGAGATCTTGCTGTGCGAACATTTGGTTGATGAATTGCGATTAGTTAATTACACTTCGACGACACAATAGCTACGCATATGGACATAGCACATGGATGTGAAAACAGCTATGAACGTCGACATAGAATGTGGTCATGAAAATAAAAGCAAAAACAAAGAAAGAAGCAACAATTACAAATTAATAAAAATAAAGATTAAGTAAGAATACATAAAAAGAAACTAAAAAATGAAGAATTAACAATTCCGTTCTGCCGTCGTGGAAAACAACCGCATTCAAGAAGTTCGTGCTTTCGCATTTCTCCCCGTAAGAAAACTTAAGTCCCTTGGTAATTATTGACCATTGACTACGGATATCGTGACGGCATATAGAACAAACATGGTGACACGAGATGGGAACAGGAAGCAGAGTTCTTAAACCTGCGGCAATTATTTTAGCCAGTAACTTGTAATATGAAGTTAACAAAGTGACGGAATGCCAGTCTTGAGAGCAAGACGGGGAATGACCATTTTTAGGGATCAGTAATATGCTTGTTTTGCGCTCGTGTGTGTGTGTGCGTGTTTCTCCCTCCCGTCCTGTGTTATTCTGCGCAAAGTTTTTAAATATGTCGCTACGCCAACTGGCCCAACGTCCTACCCTAATAGGCTACCTAATAGGCTAAAATGAAAATTGATTGTTGGGGAACGGAAATGGCGCATTATCTGTCTAATGTCGCTGGACATCTGAACTGCGCTGTAATGGAAGATAACTTCGGGAAGGAAATGGCGCAGTATCTGCCTGATGAGGAGAGAATGAAAGAAAGGAAAAATTTGGTGCCGTATTGGAGAGCTCTGGAATTATTTCGTCCACCTGGGGATCTTTGACGTGCACTGACATCGCACAGTACACGGGCGCCTTAGCGTTTTGCCTCCCCAAAAACGCAGCCGCCACAGGCGTGTTCCAACCCGGGAACTCCGGATCAGTAGCCGAGCACCCTAATCACTGAGCCACCACGGCGGGTCTGTAAGAGACGAGATTTTTTAATTTCAGTTTTCAAACGCAAAACGCGGCCGTGTGCTGTGGCGGTGGCGAAAGACACGCGCAGAGGGCACGCGCAGAGAGGCACGCGCAGAGAGGTATGATTGGACTCACTACTAAGAGGCCGTCCCTAACAAATACTAGGTGGGGCCCCTAGCACGGGACCCCAGTGGCGTCGGCCACGAGCCGCGCGCGCTCAACTAGGGTATTTTGAGCCTGTAGGTCAGAGCAGCCGAGCAGGGCCGCCTCCCAGTCCTCCCGGGTGGAGTTGGTGTGAGGGAGATAACAGGGTTGAAGGGGAGGCAGACACCATCTGAGAGATGTCCAAAGACTTCACCGCACAGTGCGGACAGCTGCCGGAGAAAGCAGACCTGCCGGATGTCAGTGTAACGAAACAATTCAAGGGGGCACTTTGTTGACCTAAATAGCGGTAAGGCGAAAGCCTTTATCGAGCTGTGGCTGCTTGGTCGCTGTTGTTCCTTAGCGCGCGTGCTTGGTTGCTGGAGACACAAGAGAGCGTTTAAACGGCATCCTTCCTTATCGGCGTTCGGGAGGCGTCCGGTAAACTGCCTGGGGAGCGCTCCTCTAGAACGACTGTGGCGCTACTCAGTGACGTCACACGCATGCGCAGTAGGCTAAAGCACAGATGCGTTACTCTGCTTAGGTGCAAGAATGCGAAAGCATGTATCTTGAGGAAAGGAAAGGTTGTTTAGGGAAGGAAAGGACGCCGTAAATCTCAGATTTCGACATCTCAGTGGACACCTCAACCGTGCCTTGTACCACGCAACTGAAGGTGTATATACTTCAATAAAGGCCGAGTTTGGGCGAGTTGGTTTACCATGCTGAACGTAAAAGCGCAAAAAACAAGGAAGTAGAATAAGACAAGTCCTTGTTTTTTGCGCTTTTACGTTCAGCATAAAGGTGCATATATCATTGGTCCAAACCACTGTCGCAAGCTAGCCCGGAACTTGGCTAAAACATGCAGACTATCATGATGATGATAATATCCAAAGAGATATTCTAAGACACTACTCGGATACCTGCCGCGGAGGCTCAGAGGTTAGAGCGCTCGGCTACTGATCAGGACTACCCGGGTTCGAACCCGACCGCTGCGGCCGCGTTTCGATGGAGGCGAAACGCAAAGGCGCCCCTGTGGTCGAAATTGGTCGAAGATGGTCGAAATTATTCCGGAGCCCTCCACTACGGCACCTCATTCTCCCTTTCACTCCCTCCTTTATCCATTTCCTTGCGCAGAGGTTCAGGTGCCCGCCGATATGAGAGACAGATACTGCGCCATTTCCTTTCCACAAACACCAATTTCCATTTCACTCAGAATGCAGTAGTACGAATGGTTGCTCAAGATTTTGTGAATGCATTCAGGAATAATGCCACGACATTGAGGTAACCAGTGCCGACATCGCTGGGACTTCGTATGCACTTACGATATCTGTTGCTCAAGCCAGCGTCGGCGCTGAGGGAGACGCGGTTATGCGCCGTGCCTCTGTTTCCATCATTCAACTTTTGATAAAGATTTCTTTATCGAGTTAATTTAGTCATCGGTGTGACACGATTTGAGACCGGGCATGACCTGAGACCGGACAAGGTCATGGCCGCCACTATCAGCCATTAAATGCTTTCGCCCTAATAGTGCAATTGGTTGCGGACTTGCATATTTCAGTTTTTGCGGCATCTTACTCTCTGGTTTTTTTTCGCAGCATTTTAAAGAAAAGCTTGAAAAATATGAAGGAAGTGTCATGTTGTTTACGTTGGAGTATTGTAGCCTGCGCAACTGACTTTTTAACCGAACTAGGCAGGTGCGCTAAGCGCATTGATGTGGGCCGCCGCCACCGACGTCGAAGATTGCGCAGTGGTGTACACAAAAAAAAAACAACAAGAAATTACTACGCCTGCCTTGACAACTTCAGCTCACCCATTCAGCTTCTTTCTTTTTGTATATGTGATGACTAAACAAAATCGACGTTTAGGCTGGCTTTATGTTGCCTTGAAGAATTTCATGCTGGACTTCATGCTGGATTTTCAGAGAATTTTTCAGAGGATTTTCAGAGGACTTTCAGAAATAGTGCAATTAAGAAAAGCACATATGCAGCGTCACCTTTCGGTTCACGCGGACTTTACTAGGTGGCGACACATGAAACTCATAAAGTGGCATGGGCGTAACCTAGCAGTCCCAGGAGTGTGGCGCATTCGAGCCGTGCGCATTAGCACTAGTGCCCACCCACTCCAAAGCATTTACGCACTCTAGCGGCTTGTAAGCGTCGTGAAGTGCTCATTTCACGTGAAGGACCAGGCGAGATCAGACTACCTAGGAGGAAATTCTGAGGACACCACGTGTAAGTACTGCAGCTCTTCCCAGCTCATCTGCTTCGCGTCCTTTGAGTTCCACTTGCAGCCGAGCACCTTCGAATTGCTCAGTATTCGTTTACCAAGAATTTTAATCCACAGTTACGACTTGCGTGCAACAGCTCCCGCTGACACAGGTTGCACAAAACAGTAGAAGTCTCGTGACACATGCGGCCGTTTTGATTTTCTGACTCGCGTTTAGACTATTTTACCGTCAACCTGTTGCATGCAAGCAGATTCCTAGGAGTCCATGATATGAACCTGCGGCAGCAAGTGAAAGAAAAAAGTCAACGCTATTTCGCGTGGACACGCAATAATTAGAAAGTTGAATGTCTCCGTCTACCAACGTCATAACAACTAAAAGCTAACCCGCTATTGTGAAGCTCGTAACTCGCATTAGGACACATAAACAATATCCCATCTGCATTATTTTACCTTGGGAACGCCCGCGTCCGGCGGAGCGAGCGGACGCATCGCGCCTGGGCTCCGTGTTTTTCTAGCGTGAGCCGGAGGGTCGGCGTTCCTGGCTTGGTGTGCAGAGGTGTGTGCGTATAGGCTCCGGCCATTTTTCTTATTTTCACCAACTTTTTACATTCCGCTGAATTTTATTGTGTCTCCCGAAGTTCAAGAAAGTGCCCGGCACCTTCCCAGCCCATTTTCGACTCCGGCACTCTGTTTCTGTGGCGCACATGGACGCTTGTTTCCACCGAGCCCAAGGCAAGCCTCGCTAAGCCTACCGCCGCTGGCGATAGGCTCCGCTTCGCATCCGGGCCCACTGCTTCTCCAAACGTGGACGTCGTCACCGTGGAGGGGAGGATCTAGCTCCTGAACAGTATATACCCACAAACTGGACCTACGTAGACCACTGATATGAACGAGGCTTCGCCACTCCATCATCTTCAAAACGCACTCCCAAGACACCGCTGACGGCGTCACCTTCCGCGTCCGCACAGCATTCCGCGTCCCAACAGCCATCTCCCTCCTCAACACGTAAGCTGCCTCGCCACGCTGCGTCACTGCCACGTCTTCCTCTTGAAGACTTTCAAGTCATCATTCGTCCTCGCGCGGGGGTCAGTCTGCGTGCCTGGGACAGAACTGTCTTCGCAGAGCGATCATCTCAAGCCTTCATTTGACCTAATCCGACACTGCAGACGACAGCCATCGGGTGAATTTCGTTCACAACACCCTCACCTTTAGCACCCCGAACCGGGACCGCGCCATCACCTATGCGAAGCTCCAAGCAATCAACCTGCGTTCGACAAGCTACACAGTTTTCCGCCTCTTTTGCCCCACCAGGCGCATACGCCCGAGGTATCATTCACCATCAATACGTGGATCAGACACAGAAGGAAATCATAGACTACTGATACCCCAAAATCGAGAACACTGGATTCTCTCCGCCCGCCGTTTAGGCAAGACCGAATCTATTCTCATCACTTTCGCAGGGATCAAGTTCCCCCGCCATATCTCCTACGCCAGCAGTGCTGTGCACCGCTACATCTTCAACAACAAAGTGGAAGCCTGCCTTAACTGTCGAAAAACGGGACACCGAGACGACGCTTGCCCGTCTCCTATGCACTCCAAGTCTCCTCACTGCGGAGCTCGCGACCATGACGAGGCCCATAAATGCAACCCCCTTTTTTAGTTTGTTCTGTGCCTCACCAGACTGCTTCCTCCAAGTGTAAACGCCGCTACAATGTGTCTGCTGTCGTACTGCAACGCCAGCTACACGCTGCGAACTAAGACAGTGCCCCCACCTCCCGTCGTTCCCGATCCCGGACACGACGCTAAGGGGCGGGGAACACCTAATCCGGCGAGCACAGCTGGCAGCGCCATCAGGCGGAGCCCTGGACTAGGGGCAGACGACCATTGCTAAGAAGACGGACGACACACCTGACTCCGCCAAATTGCTCACCTACTCTCTAGAGCTATATAATTATAATTGGTTTTTTGGGGAAAGGAAATGGCGCAGTATCTGTCTCATATATCGTTGGACACCTGAACCGCGCCGTAAGGGAAGGAATAAGGGAGGGAGTGAAAGAAGAAATGAAGAAAGTGGTGCCGCAGTGGAGGGCTCCGGAATAATTTCGACCACCTGGGGATCTTTAACGTGCACTGACATCGCACAGCGCACGGGCGCCTTAGCGTTTTTCCTCCATAAAAACGCAGCCGCCGCGGTCGGGTTCGAACCCGGGAACTCCGGATCAGTAGTCGAGCACCCTAACCACTGAGCCACCACGGCGGGTAATCTCTCTCTAGAGCTCAATAAACGTTTTCTTTCCTTCTTTCCTTCCTTCCTTCCTTCCTTCGGCCAAAATGGATTCCGACCACTCCTCCTCCTCTTACCGGCGCTCCAGCCGGAATCCCTCCAGGTCCTTCCCACCCCTGGACTCCAGGTTGTCTCTCACCGAGAGTTCTTCACGAAAATTCAGGTGAGCCGGGCAGTCGCGGCTGCTCACTCTCAGCAGTCTCAGTCTCGCGATTCAGAACAGCATACCCTCCGCGACAAGATAACACCGTTAAAGCTGGCAACCATAGACGACAACAAGAGAACGCTTCTTTAAAGCGTCCACTGTTTGGATCCGATCCACCATCTCAAATAAATTCTACTCTACCCGTTCGACCTGTTTCCACCACCTCGCCTCAGGCGCCCACATCTACCCCCTCGCAACCCAAACATACTACCTCGAGTCCTCCCTCTAAGCGGAAAGCTATCTCCCGCTCAGAAAGATACGTTAATTTTGATGACCTCGAGGAATGTGGGGCTCGTCTAGAACACAAATTAGGGGCTAAAATTGATCCTCAGCTCGTAGCGAAATTTGCTGAGTTCTCCCGATAAATCCAACAGCAAATGCACCAGTTCCACCAACAAATGCTGCAGCAAATCGAAAATCGAATTAGCACCCTCATGCAGCAACTCCAAACACGTGTCACAGGTCTTGAAGCTAGGGTAGACGCACCGGCCGCCCTCCCCACTATGCGAGTTAAACCATACGATTCTAGTCTCGCTAACCTTTTCCTATTAATCTTGGTCACCGTACCTACGAGTATATACGCACCTTCCTCTCTCGTTGTAAAGCTGAAATTAGCTTTGGCTCTCTTCCCTCTTACCATATAGCCTTCGTTAGCAATGACACCCCCGAAGGATCCGTTCTCTCCCCCTTTCTTTTCAATGTCGCCTTGCTCATGCTACCTTCAACATTAGACGCTATCCCCCTGCTATCCCACACCTTATACGCAGAAGATATCACCCTCTGGGTTTCAACAGGCAACGATGCTGAGGTTGAATCCCCACTTCAACAAGCGGTGGATGTCATTGAGCGCCACGTAGCCGGAGCCGAACTCTCTTGCTCACCACAGCAGTCCGAGCTGCTCTTTCGAGGTCAACCCGGCATCCACGGCCATCCTCCCATCTGCATTACTGCTAGTGGCCAGCCCATACGCGAAGTATCCGCCATTAGGTTATTGGGGCTTCTCATCCAGAGCAATCAGAAAAACCCCGACATTCTGGCTAAACTCATAGTCTCTGTCTCGCAGACCATTCTTCTAATTCGCCGCATTGCTGATAAACATAAAGGCATGCGAGAGATGGACTTACGATGTTTTGTTCAGGCGTTTGTTATCAGTCGCCTCGCATATACCGTCCCTTACCTCTACCTTAGCTGCCAGGAACGGAACCGCGTTGACTGCCTTATTAGACAGGCATACAAGGCTGCTCTCCATCTCCTCCACCGGACCCTCACGTATAAACTAGTGTCATTAGGGGTCTACAACACTGTTACAGAGCTCTCGAAAGCTCATCTCACCTCTCACTAGGAGCGTCTCAACCACATCTCCACGGGACGTCACATACTCGACAAGCTTGGAATAGGCTTGGAAACGACCTTCGCCGACAAGGCCCAGCTTTCGTCCCATATCCGCAGCAACCTTATCGTTACACCTCTACCGAGAAACATGCACCCAGGGTATCATGCCGTTCGCCGCAAGGACAGGGCGAAGTCTCTGCATAAAGAGTATTTAACAGATCAGACAGCGGTCTACGTCGACGCTGTCGAATACTCCGATCGCGATGTTTTTTTGCTCGCGCTTGTAAACTACTGTGGACGGCCTTTGGTTGCGTGCTCCATTCCGTTTAGATCATCTGAAGAATCCGAGGAGGCGGCCATAGCCATGGCGATGGTCTCCACTTCTGCAGGAATTATCTTCAGCGACTCTAAATATGTGATTCGCAATTTCACCAAAGGTCGGGTCTCCCCCACCACCCTATCTCTCCTCTGCTCCACCAAGGACCAAATCCGCCCGATCCATTTGATCTGGGTAACTGAGCTCTCATCCCAGACAGGGAACAAGGTGGCCCGAAATCATGTCCGTGGATTCGTCGACCGCGATGTGGTGTCGCCCGTCCTGCGTGCGGCGAGAGATCGTATGGTTACATTTCATGACATGACCATGCACTACCGCTTAGGTAGACTTCTATATGCCCCCGCACATATTTCTCTAATCAAGCCCCAAGAGGTTGCGTGGAGGCAACTCCAAACGAACTCCTTCCCCAACCCCCCGCGATATATGCCCGCATATACCCTGGACTCTACTCTCCCTCCTGTCAACTATGTAGCCAACATGCCACTCTATTCCACATACTCTGGGCTTGCCTTCAGGTCTCCCCTCCGCGAGGTTTTCAGCTCTCGAATCTAGACCAGCGGGAGGCCGCATTGCTCAGTTCCTTCTCGGACACATATATCCGGGTTGTCACAAGAGCCCTAGAAGTCGCCGAACGCCACGGACTCATGGCCACTTAGTGAGGCTATAACCCCAAACCAACTGCTACCTTGGTGGATGAAATAAAAAAAAAAGTTTATCCTCCTTTTCCTCCTCCTGTATCGTGCGCAACTCTGGCCGAGACTGCGCAGTTTCACGTAATTCCTGGAGAGCCATGCTGCGCATGCGCGAGGAGCCCTCCACTACGGCGCCTCTTTCTTCCGGAGTCCTTCCATTATCTCTTCCTTTTCTTTATTAAAGTTTACCTCCTCCTTCTCCTTCTCCTCCTCCCTTATGGCGCGCTTCAGGTGTCCGCCGACATGTGAGAGAGGTACTGCGCCATTTCCTTTCCTGAAAACCAATTTAAGTTTTTATTTATTTAATATAAACCTTAATTTCATTGTTTTTAATTTATTTAATTTATTTTGCGATGGATCAGTGGCCAGGGCGCTCGGCTACTCACCTGGAGTTCCCGGGTTCGAACCCGACCGCGGCGGCTGCGTTTTTATAGAAGCAAAACGCTAAGGCGCCGTGTCCTGTGCGAGATGTCAGTGCACGTTAATGATCCTCAGGTGGTCGAAATTATTCCGGAGCCCTCCACTGCGGCACCTATTTCTTCCTTTCTTCTTTCACTCTCTCCTTTATCGCTTCCCTTACGGCGTGGTTCAGGTGCCCAACGATATATCAGACAGATGCTGCGCCGTTTCCTTTCCACCACAACCAATTATTGCGGCCACGGTCCGCGGTGTGGGTCTCCACGGCAGGCGTCGCATGGATCACACCTACCGTTCCGCTGAACGCACGAAAGTGCACCGGCGTGGTGGTGGTGGTGGTAGTGGTTTTATTAAAAATAATAGCAAAAAGGAAGGAAAACATTTTTGCTAGCCCCGGCATCTGCCATCGATACTGAAGCACCTGAGCTGGGGCAGCGGAAATAAACGATAGCAGGCAGAATGGAGAAATGAAATGAAACAGGTGAGGGGAGAGGAAGAGAGGTTAGGGGGAGAAGTAATATTGCCGCGAATATTTGCAGTGTGTTCGTTTTTCAAATCTGCCGCCGCATCACTTTATCGCTTTGTTTGCGACGCAAGACAAGGCGGATTTATCTCGATTGATCGCAGCCAGGCAGAGCTGATTCTACGTTGTTCCGGAATGTTCTAGTAACTTTGCGCTCTTTATCTCGAAAGTTCGCTGTCAGCTTTAAATTGAGCACGGCCGACAGCGGCCGGCATTCAGTTCGACGACCGCCGAGCACGCTTGTCGCTTCGCCGCCGCCGAGTGATTCAGTCCATTTTGGGTGCAAGTCAGCCCAATAAACAGTTCTTTTAGAAGACCCTTTCGTCCATCTTCATCGCTGCTTCGACTGCCGTCACCACTACGTGACATTTGGCGGAGGTGCTGGGTAGCCTTCCATGTTCCGGACGCCCCCTTCTAGTCGTGAAGCCAGCCCTGAGCGCTTCGCACCCGTGGACGAGCCAGCCGACGTCTCCAGGGAGAGGAGCCTGAGTTCGGGAAACTGCCGGACCGCACAAGACAGCGAAAAGACGCGGCTACGAGCACCGCAACCTCGCCGAAAATGTCGACACCGATCATACTGCAGCAGCCGCGGGTGCCGCCAACTTTCAATGGATCCCTAGGCGAAGACCCTGAAGAATGGTTGGATCAATTTGAGCGCGTGGCGTCATTCAACGGGTGGGATGATGCGGCAAAAATTGGACACCTGTTCTTCTCATTGGATGGCTCCGCACGCACGTGGTACAAAAACTACGAGTCGTCCCTTACGACATGGGTGTTATTCAAGAGAGAACTATTGAAGGTATTCACCAGTGTCGTGAGGAAAGAAAGAGCCGAACGACTCCTCGAGTCCAGGATCCAGCTTCCGAATGAGCCCGTCCGCGGTTACGTCGAGGAGATGAAGCGCCTATTTCGCCGCGCCGACCCCGGGATGACCGAGGAAAAGAAAGTTCAGTTTTTAATGCGCGGCGTAAAAGAACAACTCTTTGCATGCCTCGTCCGCCACCCGCCAAAAACAGTCGAGGAATTCATGCAAGAAGCATGCACGATTGAGAAGACCCTCGACGTCCGAGCTCGGCAGTACAATCGTCCTTCCTCTGCCGGTGCAATCCTTTCGGACACGCCGGCCACCACCAGCGACAGCTTGCGGGAAGTTATCCGCGAAATCGTCAGAGAGGAGCTACGCCGATTACTGCCATCCTCCCCACAGCGCACAAGCAGCGACTCTGATGGACGTGGTACGGGAAGAAGTGCAACAAGCACTTGGCACCCGACGGCCACAGAACCCCGGGTCATGACCTACGCCGCTGCAGTAAGAACTGCCCAGCCCCAACGACAACCCCCGCGTCCTCCCCGAGATGAGCCACTTGTACCACAACGCCGCCTCCCAGCCCCCGCCTGCCCAGCCTATGACCGACGCCCCAGGAAATGCGACGCCTGGAGGACTTCCGACAACCGGCCGTTGTGATTCCATTGCGGTGAGGCCGGCCATATCTTCGTCACTGCCCGTACCGACGTATCGGTCTTCGAGGATTTGCCATTAACGCCCCACGACCACGCTTCGGGCAACGCCCGCAGGAAATCGACGAGTACCTGCTTCGAGAAGAGTACACGCCAAACCGCTTTTCGTGCTCACCATTGCCGTCAACCTCGCGCTTTGCGTCGGCATGCCGCAGCTACGCAGCCGCGGTACGAGGAAGATCTCCCAGCCCCCGTAGGGGAAACTGAAGGCAGCAACCTCTGTAGGTGAGGTTGCTAAAGAGCGAAACGCCGAAGATCCTCCACCGACCACGCCCCATGAAGACGCTGCACCCGCGACGCCACATGAAGAACCGACACTCGCTGCACCGATGCCGCACACAATGAGAACCCCGACCACGACGCAGGCTGCCTTGAAAACGACGCCGCCACCCAGAAGAGCTTCGACCATACGCCCCACCCGCGACTCGCATACGCGACGAAGCCGTGACCCGACGCCAAGAGCGACGTGCAATGCAAGAGCCAGGACCTCTGACTTAAAAGTGACTATCGACGGCCGGAAAGTTACCGCTCTAGTCGACACAGGAGCCGATTACTCGGTGATGAATGGAACATTCGCTGCGCAGCTGAGAAAAGTCACAACGGCTTGGGACGGCCCACAAATTCGCACCGCAGGGGGACACCTCATTACGCCATCAGGACGATGCACAGCGCGAGTGACTGTCAAAGGACATACCTATCCTGCGACCTTTGTTGTGCTACCGCAATGCTCCCGCGAAGTGATCTTGGGTATGGATTTCCTTAATGAGCATCAGGCGATCATCGGCCTGCGATGCAAGCTGATCACGCTTTCGACGGACGAAGCCAACGCTTCGATGGAAACTCGGGAAAATCACGTTGCCCTGAGTGTCCTGGAGGAAGAAGTGAGCGTCCTACCCCGATCAAGCGTTATCCTGACCGTAGGCGCCGCGAAAGCCATTAACGCTGAAGCCATCATCGAGGGCAACATGCAGTTGCTCCTAGACCGAGGAATCAGCATCGCAAGAGGCATCGCACATTTACGCAATGGCCAGGCCGAAGTACTGCTGACTAACTTCAGCGAAGAATACCGGCACATTAACAGAGGAACGGCGATTGCTTTCTTCGACGAAATATCTGACGTACGAGACTCCTCCGCCCTCTCCGACCCCTTCGCAGAAGATTCGCCTGACCAAGAGAACTCGCCCGCTTTGGACATCAACCCAGCCCTGCACCGGAACAGACAAGACCAGATCCGCAATCTGCTTCAAAGCTACAGCGAGTTTTTCGACATCGCCGAAGGTGCGACAGACGCCAATTGCCAAGCATCGCATCATAACGGATCAACACGCTCGACCTCTCCGTCAAAGCCCCTACCGTGTGTCCCCGCGAGAACGACAAGCCATCCGGGACCAAGTCGAAGAAATGCTTCGCGACGACGTCATCCAGCCTTCAAACAGCCCATGGGCGGCACCGGTTGTTCTAGTGAGAAAGAAAGACGGCTGACTTCGATTCTGCGTGGATTACCGCCGCTTGAACAACATAACAAAGAAGGACGTCTACCCCCTCCCCCGCATCGACGACACACTGGACCGCCTCTGCAATGCCAAATATTTCTCATCGATGGACCTCAAGAGCGGCTACTGGCAAATTGAGGTCGACGAAAGAGATCGCGAAAAGACAGCATTCATCACTCCGGATGGGCTGTTTGAGTTCAAGGGGATGCCATTTGGTCTCTGTTCCGCACCAGCGACGTTTCAGCGAGTAATGGATGCAGTGCTGGCAGGCCTGAAGTGGCATATTTGTCTGGTATATTTAGATGACGTTGTTGTCTTCGCCTCGAACTTTGAAGAGCACCTCAAAAGACTTCGAACAGTACTAGACGCAATCAAGTCGTCTGGCCTAACGTTGAAAGCAGAAAAATTCCACTTTGCTTAAGAAGAGCTGCGGTTTATAGGCCACATCGTTAGCAAGGAAGGAGTACGCCCAGGCCAGCAGAAAACAGATGCTATTGAACAGTTTCCACCGCCGGCCGATAAGAAAGCAGTGCGCAGATTTCTCGGACTGTGCGCATACTAACGACGATTTGTGAAAAACTTTTCGCGCATCGCCGTGCCCCTGACCCAACTGACGAAGGCAGACGCGCCGCAATCAGAAGCCTTCAAGGAACTTCAGCGTTGATTACAGTCCCCACCGATCCTTGCGCATTTTGATGAAAACGCCGATACTGAAGTTCATACCGACGCAAGCAGCGTGGGACTAGGCGCCGTCCTCGTTCAAAAAAGTGACAGGCTGGAAAAAGTCATCGCATACGCTAGCCGTTCCCTTTCCAAGGCCGAGGCTAACTATTCGACAACTGAGAAGGAGTGCCTTGCCATCATCTGGGCTACGTCAAAATTCCGCCCCTATCTCTACGGACGGCAGTTCAAGGAGGTCAGCGACCACCACGCGCTCTGCTGGCTTGCCAATTTGAAGGACCCCTCTGGCCGACTCGCTCGATGGAGTCTGCGTCTCCACGAGTTTGACGTCACCGTCGTTTGCAAGTCCGGACGCAAGCACTCTGATGCCGATTGCCTCTCACGAGCCCCTGTAGATGCACCGCCGCCGGACGACGATGAGGACGCCTTCCTGGGACCCATCAGCCCCAGCTCTTTTGCTCAGCAGCAACGCTCGGACCCCGACCTAAGAGGCTCTCATCGAGTACCTGGAAGGCAAGGTTTCTTCACCCCCCGCTTCATTCAAGCGAGGACTGTCTTCCTTCTGTGTGCAGAATGAGGTCCTTGTGAAGAAGAACTTTACAGCGAACAAAACAGCCTACCTCCTTGTTGTACCTACTTGTCTCCGCGAAGAAGTTCTACAGGCTTCACACGACGAGCCGACAGCTAGACATCTCGGGATTACTCGCACCCTCCGCCGCATTCAAGACAAGTATTACTGGCTCCGACTGTCTGCCGATGTCGCACACTATGTGAAAACCTGCCGAGATTGTCAGCGACGAAAGCCTCCTCTCACACGACCAGCAGGATTTCTGAGCCCCATTGAACCTGCCTCAAGGCCCTTTCAGCAGATCGCCATGGACTTGCTTGACCCTTTTCGAACGTCAACATCTGGAAATAAGTGGATCATCATAGCGACCGACTACCTGGCCCGCTACGCCGAGGGGATAGCCCTACCGAACGGAACAGCAGTAGAAGTCGCCAAATTTTTCGTGGAGTGCATTCTTCTTCGACACAGAGCCCCCGATGCGCTCACCACGGAAAGAGGAACTGCATTCACGGCGGAACTAACGCAAGCCATCCTGCGGTACAGCCAAACCAGCCACCGGAGGATAACTGCATACCATCCGCAGACCAACGGACTGACCGAGCGCCTGAACAAAACCATCGCCGATATGCTCGCTATGTATGTCGATGCCGAACACAAAACCTGGGATGTCATCCTGCCTTACGTCGTTTTCGCCTACAACACCGCAGTGCAGGAGACCACCCAGATGACGCCTTTTAGGCTCGTCCATGACAGGGAGGCCACGACCACGCTAGACGCCATGCTGCCCAACGTTACAGAAGAAGAGAACGTCGACGTTGCCGCCTACCTTCAACGCGCAGAAGAAGCTCGAAGGCTTGCCCGATTACGGATCAAAGATCAGCAGCGGTCCGACGCCAGACGCTACAACCTACGAAGACGCAACGCGGAATACAAGCCAGGAGACCAAGTCTGGGTGTGGACGCCCATTCGCCGCCGTGGATTGAGTGAAAAGCTTTTGAGACGCTATTTCGGCCCGTACAAGGTTCTTCGTCGGCTGGGTGAACTGGATTATGGAGTCATCCCTGACGCAATGACAGCATCCCAGCGACGCCGCGTACGACCAGAAGTTGTCCATGTAGTCCGTCTGAAGCCGTATTATGCGCGCTAAAGGCCGCTGCATTTCCATGCTCTATTTTCGCAAGATCCGTTTTTTTTCCTTACTAGTCGCATTATTTGTTTTAATGCATCTGGTCGATGCTTCTTTGAGAGGGCAGTAATGCCGCGAATATTTGCAGTGTGTTCGTTTTTCAAATCTGCCGCCACATCACTTTATCGCTTTGTTTGCAACGCAAGACTCGACCAGATTTATCTCGATTGATCGCAGCCAGGCAGAGCTGATTCTACGTTGTTCCGGAATGTTCTAGTAACTTTGCGCTCTTTATCTCGAAAGTTCGCTATCAGCTTTAAATTGAGCACGGCCGACAGCGGCCGGCATTCTGTTCGACGACCGCCGAGCACGCTTGTCGCTTCGCCGCCGCCAAGTGATTCAGTCCATTTTGGGTGCAAGTCAGCCCAATAAACAGTTCTTTTAGAAGATCCTTTCGTCCGTCTTCATCGCTGCTTCGACTGCCGTCACCACTACGTGACAATATGTACAAACTCTTTACACAATAAGAAATGTGTCGAGGTTGTGCGTGTGATTAGTTCGTTTTAGAGGAATTAAATCACACATGCGCACAGCACTGTGTTGGTTACCACTGGAGAGGAGCGTCCAGTTATTAATCGTTCAAGGTAGAACTCGCGGAGCGTTCGGTCACTGCGTGTAACTACCTGACGGAGAACAGGCGGGACGTCAAGTCTGTGTGTTCGAGGAATGCACAGAGGCTGCACCAAAGTTCGCTCACGAGTGCGCGCAATGCCCTGCGGCCACAATAGCGTCTTGATGTAGTCTGGTAGTATGCCCTGCGCCCTATAGGCCGCGAGAATATCGCGACGAGCATCGGCGAACGCGGCACAGTGAAGCAGCATGTGTTCTAGTGTTTCCACTGCACCGCATCCGTCACACACATCACTCGTCGCGATTCCGTGACGCAACCGTCGTTCCCCGGGCCACACGCAGCCAATAAGCGCGCGGAGGATCATTGCACGATGTGGCCGTGTAAGTGCGCGACAGCCGGTGACACTGTCGATGCGCTCACCTCCCGCAATGCTTGGGTCGGGGTGCAGCTTTCGGAGATGGTCATGGATGGCCGCACGCACGTCCTCCAGCGCAAGGGGCAGATCGCTGGCAGGTAGTTGGTGTGCAGCGGTCGCGAGGTCGTCAGCTTCTTCGTTGCCTGCGATGCTGCAGTGACCGGGTACCCACTGTGCACGCACGGCACAACCTCTCTGCGCGAGGCGCTCGATGCGCGAGCGAATTTCCCGCACTAGTGGGGTACCGCGGCCGTTAGATTGCAGGCGGCTGAGGGCGGCGCGGGAGTCGCACAGCAGAGCACTCCTGGGCGGCGGAGGGCCGAGGGTGAGCAGCAGGTCCAGCCCGAGCCGGATCCCCATCAACTCCGCCGTGGTGGAGGAGCCCAGGAATGCTGCATGCTGCTGGCTGTGCCGTCGCAGGGCGGGATGGTGGCCGCCGCAGCAAAGGAGCAGCTGTCCCGGGCCGCTGAGCAGTCGGTGTACACGAGGAGATGGTCCTGGAGCTCCTCGTGTATGACGGCTCTGGCCAGCTGCTGCACAGCACAGAGGGGTGTGCTCCGCTTTCCCCGCAATGCCGACGATCTCTCGCTGTACCTCCGAGGCAGCAGGCCAGGGCGCGTAGGAGCCGGAGGGGTGTGGGCCTTGTGTCAATTGCTCATACTCAAACAGCGCCGCGCCCATTTGTGATCGCGGGTGCGAGCGCATACGCTGCAGCAGCGAGCCGCCGTCCGGTGCGCGGTGAAGCCGGTCGATGTGATTCAATGCCCTGCGCGCTGCTTGGAGCTCAAGTGGCCACGCTCCTGCCTCGGCCAACGTTGCGGCGCACTGCGAGTTTTTGGGCAGGCCTATGCACACGCGCAGGGACTTGCGGTGCTGAAGCTCGAGTTTCTTCCAGCACGGCTTGCGCACCGTGACGAGCTGCAGCGCATAAAGCACCGCCCCCAAATCTGCGGCATTGTATAGACGCAGCGCGGCTTGCTGAGAGATGCGCTGGCCTCGAGCGGTGAGCTTGTGCACGGCTGCGGTGATCCTCTTCAACTGCAGACAGGCCTTGGTCGCCGCGGGGCGGAAGGAAAGGCGCCAGTCGATGTCCAGGCCAAGGTACCGCACCGATTTACGCCACGGAATCGGAATCCCGTCCAGTGACAGTGGCGCAAGGTGCACGCGCGAGCTCGAAACGCAGGCCATGGCAACCGATTTGTCCGCGCTCAGCGATAGACCAAGGCCGCGCAAGCTGGCATCGATTGTGGTCAGGGCTGCCTGAAGGCACCCCCGCACGCGGAACGCCTCGCCCGGTGGTCCCCGGCACCACAGAGCTCTGTCGTCTGCATATATGGACATGTACACATGGTGTCGGCCGCTCGTGGGGAGCGAGGCCTGCACCACCGACATTGCCACATTAAACAGGAAAGGTGATAGGACCGAGCACTGCGGCACGCCCATGTCCACCGGGCGAGGCTTGGAGAGCTTACCCCCTACTCGTACGCGCATGGTGCGCCCGCTCAGGAAGCCATGAACGTATCGCAAAAGGCGCCCGCTCACACCAGCCCCCTTAAGCACCGCGAGAATTGGTGCGCGGTGAACGTTGTCAAAAGCGCCCGATACGTCCAGTAGTAGCAGCAGCGCAACCTGGCCTGCCGCCCTGGCATGCTCCAGCGCTGTAACAACGTCCGATATAGAATCAGCCGTGCACCGCATCCCACGGAAACCCGTCTGCCGCTCGTCAAACAAATCAGCCTCCGCAGCCCGCTCGTTCAGACGCTGCAACGCCATATGCTCCATGAGCTTACCTGCCGCCGATGTTAATGCCACTGGCCGGTATCCGCTCAGCTCCATAGGTGGGCGCCCTGCCTTTCTGATGGGACAAACGACCGCGGTTCGCCAATCCTCCGGTAGCTCCCCTCGTTCCCACACCAGGTTGATCTGCGCAGGAGGTTGCTGCGCATCCAGGTTTCGCAGCATCTGGTATGTCACCCCGTCCGGTCCGGGGTGACGCGCACCTTGATTTCCCGGGGCGATGAGATGTGACACAACAGGGCACTGCGGCACAGGTGGGTTCCTCGCACGTGGTGGCTGAGTGGTAGCCAGTGTAGCCAGGTAGCCGCATCTGGGGCTCCCCATCATGTGAACCTACGTCTCCTGCAGCGCGATAACTTCCGGCGAATCCTGTGCGATGCGAACTCGCATTTCGGCGTACCGCGCTGCAAGTGAGCGCACGTTCCACTGCATGATGGATGGTATGAGTGAGGGATTTCGGCGGCTAGCCATCATGCTGGCTTATCTGTGCGGGAGCAGCCGCTGCTTCTAAGCAAGCCCGATGTCCATCGGTGCCCTCCGGGAAAAGTGCGCTGAGGGCGCGCAATGCCAGCTTTAGGCGCGCGCTCTCCGCGTCCCGTGCGTCAGGGGGCTGGCCATGAAAAGCGGCCGCAGCCTCGGGCCGCGCTGTACGGGACGCCAGGCAACCGGATCGCCGCTGCCGCTGCCGGCGCTGCCGTTGCTTCGGTGACTGCTGCTGCTGGGGTGTTCCCCTGACGGCCTGCGCATAAGAAAGCGCGCGGGGCGTCAGCTGATGTTGCTGGGCTGGGGCCGCTGTCTCAGCCTAGACGACGGTTCGGACAACCTGTCTGGACATCGGTGCCATGGACGTGGCCATTAAAGTGGCAACGTGACGCTCTCGCTGCCAGTGCGGGCACGCTTGGTCAATGGCTGCATGCCGCTCCCCGCAATTAATGCAGCGGGGCTTCCTCGCGCAGGTACCAGGCTCGTGCGGCCCGCCGCAGCGCGTGCATCGGGCAGGAGCACGACACACCTCAGTGGCATGCCCCAGGCTGGCGCACTTGGCACACTGGAGCGGCCGGGGACGGCAGGGGCGGACCGCGAGCCTGCGCTTGAATATGGTGATGAACGCCGGGGGTGTCGGCGCCGCAAAACGGAGAGCGAGTTTGCTGCACGACAGAGACGCCGACACCATCGGTACCGTTGACTCCGCCGCCGCTAGCAGCTACTCCGCCGTCCTGCGCCCGTCCACACCGAAGACCAGGCTGGAGCTTTGATTCCGAGGAGGAGGCTCCTTGGCGCAGACCGGCACGCCGCAGATGACGGCTGTGGCTAGCAGGGCCTGGAGAGCATCGCTGCTCCCCGCGTCCACTGCCACCACATTCCGCCGAATGTTTACCCGGAGGGCGAGGACGCCCGGGCGGGATCCGATCTCCTCGGCCAAGTCCTAGCCCTGTTCCCTGGTGAAGGCGGTGCCCCGGTTCGCCGGCCGAAACAGCACCGTCCCCACCAGGCTGGACGGGACCTCCACGGCGGCCGCGGCTCGCTCCAGGGCAGCTCTCCGACGCCGCTGCGCCTTGGTAGTGATAATGCGCCACGGGACCAGGCTGACCCCAGCATCAGCGTCGCCGCTGTCTGCGGCGCATTGCTGCGGCGCGCCGCGGAGTTGGGCGCGCTCGCTGCCAGCAGACGAAGCCCCAGCCGCAGCCTGATCTCGTGCTCCGGGATTTGATGAGGTCGCACCCGGTTTTCTTCCGGACGCCGTCGCCCCAGCAGCAACAGCAGCAGTATCAGCAGCAGGCTGGAGGTGGGCTCCATGGGGCTCGTGCTGCGAAGGCCCTGCTCCTTCGAGTGTGGAGGGAGAGGGAACAGTGACGATGGGGGGGCTTCGGGCTTCCCGCTTTGCCACCGCGATGTCCCTTTTGGTTTCCGAGTCCCTCGCCTCCTCGGACCCCGTTGAGCGTCGCCGTTTCCGGAGAGCAGACTTGTCCATTGGGGAGCAGATGCTCTCCTCGGCTGAGTTGTCCGCAGTGTGCCTGCAGCAGCAGCATCAGGGGGAGAGGGCATCACAGCCGGTTCCCCAGGTGTAGAAATGGCGGCAGTAAGCGCAGGGGTGGCCAGAGGCGGGGAGGGAGCCGCCGTGGAGTTCTGCGTCTGGTGAGCGAGCGCCATGGCGTCCCTCAAGGCTAGAACGCGTGGGTCCGCCGGCGACACGTCCAAGGTCCCGATGACGGACTCGAGGTTCTCCGAGGTGGTGATGAGCGCCGCCGTCAGGCACCTCACCGTGTCCCGCAGATCAGCGATCTCGGCCTGCATTCGCCGAATGGTGCTGGACGACCTTGTTCTGGATGGCGTTCGTCTCCGTGATCGTCAGCATGAGCGGCCTGCCCTGCGTTGCTCATTGTCACCGCCGAACACAGGTCTTCGCTCGTTCGCGGTGTCTATGGCCTCCATGGGGAGACCCCGCAACGCCGCGAAGCTTTAGGGCCAGCGTCCGAAGGAGCAGAGAGCTAAAAAACGTGTCCGCTCGCTTCAAGCGCCCGCCGAAGAATCCCACCGGCGTTTGATGAAAATTTGGTTTTGGGGGAAAAATGGCGCAGTATCTGTCTCACAGTAACGGCAGACACCTGAACCATGCCGTAATGGAAGGGATGGAGGAGAGACTGAGAGAAGAAAGGAAGAAAGAGGGGCCGTAGTGGAGTGCTACGGAAAAATTTCGACCACCTGGGGATCTTTAACCTGCACTGACATGGCACAGCGCACTGGCGCCGTAGCGTTTGGCCTCCATTGAAAGGCAGCCGCCGAGGTCGGGTTCGGACCTACGTACTCCTCCGCATCCTGGGCTGGAACGATTGACCTTGTGTACGCAGCATTGATACAACTGCGTGTTACTTTACCGATCATCGGGCAGTGTTTATCTCTGCCAAATCAATTCAATAAATAACGTGTCTCACCGCATACTTTTTGAATGCTTAACATTTTAATCACCACAACCTCAACAGCATGTGTAACCTGCGGGGAACTTCAGCTCTCGCTACGTATATCCTTGCATAGCTTAGCTAAGCCACTGCTAATGTTTTTAAAGCGAAAGCTATACTATGACAGCCAGCGAGCCATTTCTGCTCGGCGAGCCGTATGCCGTATGCGCTAGCCGACGAATGACCTTGAGCCGCCGTTGCCTAGCAACGCCGCAGCCGCGCTCCAACAGATGACGCCGCCGTCAACGCCGCTGCCGTCACGCTCGCTCCACCAGATGTTCTCCACTGAGGTAGAGAGAGAGGAGGTGTTACCTCCCGGTGATGTATATATATGCGCTTCGCGTCAGTGTAGGAGGTGGCTCTGACACCACCATGATATCTGATACTTGATTTAATATCTGATGCGGGTCCTTGGACTCAAGATATTAAACTTATTTTCGAATATCTCCGAGTGCTGGGCTTGAAGCACTCCGGCACGGGTCTGTCCGGTACTGCACTGCTTCCCGGATTGGCCCTGGGCATATTAGCGCGCGCCTTTTTTTCTATCGTTGCTCTTCTATCCTTTAACTCTCCTACTTCCAGCACGCAACAGCGACTGTGGCTGGGCTTGAGCCAGTAGGCAGGAACGTGCACTTTCCTTTTGTTCCTTCCTATCAACAACAGCAGCACCAGAAGTGTATTGTAGGCCAGTGGCATTAACATCGGTGGCAGGTAACCTCATGGAGCATATGGCGTTGCAGCGTCTGAACGAGCGGGCTGGGGAGGCTGATTTGTTTGACGAACGGCAGACGGGTTTCCGTGGGATGCGGTGCACGGCTGACTCTATATCGGACGTTGTTACAGCGCTGAAGCATGCCAGGGCAGCAGGCCAGGTTGCGCTGCTGCTGCTACTGGACGTGTCGGGCGCTTTTGACAACGTTCACCGCGCACCAATTCTCGCGGTGCTTGAGGGGGCTTGTGTGAGCGGGCGCCTTTTGCGATACGTTCATGGCTTCCTGAGCGGGCGCACCATGCGTGTACGAGTAGGGAGTAAGCTCTCCAAGTCTCGCCCGGTCGACATGGGCGTGCCGCAGGGCTCTCTCCTATCACCATTTCTGTTTAATGTGGCCATGTCGGTGGTGCCGGCCTCCCTCAACACGAGCGGGCGACATCATGTATACATGTCCATATATGCAGACGACATAGCTCTGTGGTGCCGGGGACCACCGGGCGAGGCGTTCCGCGTGCGGGGGTGCCTTCAGGGAGCCCTGAACGCAATCGATGCCAGCTTGCGCGGACTTGGTCTGTCGCTGAGCGCCGACAAATCGGTGGCCATGGCCTGCGTTTCGCGCTCGCGCGCGCACCTTGCGCCACTGTCACTGGACGGGACTCCGATTCCTTGGCGTAAATCGGTGCGGTACGTTGGCCTGGACATCTACTGGCGCCTTTCCTTCCGCCCCGCGGCGACCAAGGCCTGTCTGCAGATGAAGAGAATCACCGCCGCCGTGAACAAGCTCACCGCTCGAGGCCAGGGCATCTCCCAGCAAGCCGCGCTGCGTCTATACAATGCCGCAGCTTTGGGGGCGGTGCTCTATGCGCTGCCGCTCGTCACGGTGCGCAAGCCGTGCTGGAAGAAGCTCGAGCTTCAGCACCGCAAGTCCCTGCGCGTGTGCCTAGGCCTGCCCAAAAACTCGCAGTGCGCCGCAACGTTGGCCGAGGCAGGAGCGTGGCCCCTTGAGCTCCAAGCAGCGCGCAGGGCACTGAATCACATCGACCGGCTTCACCGCGCACCGGACGGCGGCTCGCTGCTGCAGCGTATGCGCTCGCACCCGCGCTCACGAATGGGCGCGGCGATGCTCGAGTATGAGCAATTGACCCAAGGCCCACCCCCCTACGGCTCCTGCGCGCCCTGGCCTGCTGCCTCGGAGGTACAGCGAGAGATCGTCGGCATCGCAGGAAAGCGGAGCACACCCCTCTGCGCTGTGCAGCAGCTGGCCAGAGCCGTCATACACGAGGAGCTCCAGGACCATCTCCTCGTGTACACCGACGGCTAAGTGGCCCGCGACAGCTGCTCCCTTGCTGCGGCGGCCACCATCCCCGCCCTGCGACTGCACAGCCAGCAACACGCAGCCTTCCTGGGCTCCTCCACCACAGCGGAGTTGATGGGGATCCGGCTCGGGCTGGACCTGCTGCTCACCCTCGGCCCTCCGCCGCCCAGGAGTGCTCTGCTGTGCGACTCCGGCGCCGCCCTCAGCCGCCTGCAATCTAACGGCCGCGGTACCCCACTAGTGCGGGAAATTCGCTCGCGCATCGAGCGCCTCGCGCAGAGAGGTTGTCCCGTGCGTGCACAGTGGGTGCCCGGTCACTGCGGCATCGCCGGCAACGAAGAAGCTGACGACCTCGCGACCGCTGCACACCAACTACCTGCCAGCGATCTGCCCCTTACGCTGGAGGACGTGCGTGCGGCCATTCACGACCGTCTCCGAAAGCAGCACCCCGACCCACGCATCGCGGGAGGTGAGCGCATCGACAGTGTCACCGGCTGTCGCGCACTTACACGGTCACAACGTGCAATGATCCTCTGCGCGCGCATTGGCTGCGTGTGGCCCGGGGAACGACGGGTGCGTCACGGAATCGCGACGAGTGATGTGTGTGACGGATGCGGTGCAGTGGAAACACTAGAACATCTGCTCCTTCGCTGCTCCGCGTTCGCCGATGCTCCTCGCGATATGCTCGCGGCCTATAGGGCGCAGGGCATACTACCAGACTCCATCAAGACGCTATTGTGGCCGCAGGGCAGTGCGCGCACTCATGAGCGAACTTTAGTGAGCCTCTGTGCATTCCTCGAACACACGGGCTTGACGTCCCGTCTGTTCTCCGTCAGGTAGTTACACGCAGTGACCGAACGCTCCGCGAGCTCTACCTTGAACGATTAATAACTGGACGCCCCACTCCAGTTGTAACCTACACAGTGCTGTGCGCGTGTGTGATTTAATTCCTCTAAATTGAACTAATCACGCGCACAACCTGGACACATTTCTTATTGTGTAAATAGTTTGTACATATTACTTCTCCCCCTCTCCTCTATTCCTCTCCCCTCACCTCTTTCATTTCATTTCTCCATTCTGCCTCCTGTCCTTTATTTCCGCTGCCCCAGCTCAGGTGCTTCAGTATCGATGGCAGATGCCGGGGCTAGCAAAAATTTTTTCCTTCCTTTTTACTATTATTTTTAATAAAACCACTACCACCACCAGTCGTTGTGGAGAGCGTTAAAGAGTCGCGAGAACGGCAGAACGAGGAAGAGACAACGCGCTTAACAGATGCAAGAAGAACGCGGCGCACGACTTGAGAAGCGTCGTAACGAAGATGCGGCTGGAAGTGATGCCACGTCCCGGAGTGACTCCTCAGCTGTGGAAGAGACCGGCTTGAATTCTCGAAAGCGTGGGAATGAGACGCTGCGTAAACGACGGGCAGAGGAAAGGAAGTTTCCGCAATTCAACTAGGGTTAACCAGCGCTAAACCATAGCCAATTTTTTTTCTTCTTTTAACTTCCGCTTTTTTTAGTCAAACCTTAAAGTGCATCGACCGGATACATGAAGGTTTGTGGACCACCGGGAACCCAAATTCCGACGTAGAGGACCGCTTTTCCCGAATTTAGAGGACTTTGTCTGCCGAGAGGAGCGTCCGCTGCTGGGCCTAACGTCGACTTCGGCCTTAGCGGGGGAGCGATAGGCCCAGCCCGAGCCTCGGTGAAGCAGCCAGCGGAACATCGAACCATCGGAGATTAGGCAAGTGAGCATTGACCTAAGATGATTACCAGTATGTGTGTAGAGGTGGACGGCATCGAAACTCCGCCAGACCAGTGCACAAGATTACAAGGCTGGAAAACTGCCTGGAAAATCCCGTGCTTCAAACGAGCCAAGATGGCGCCAAGGCCACGGCTGATGTCAACTGCCGAAGCAACAGCCACGGCGGTGGCGCCACTGGCAGCGATAACTTCACTTAAGGCCGGAACGTGTAAATAAGGGCAAATTGATGAAGGGCGCGCGCATGTCAGACTCCGCGCGGCGACATAAAGATTGTGTTAAAACCACGAGGCGGGCTTCGCGTGAGCGACGTGACCCGCGTTGAACTAAGTCGTGCAATTGCGGCCGCGACACAGATACCGGCCAATGAAACATGTCAGGACGTCATGTGCCCAAACCTCCAGCAGAATACCGTCGTGGTGAGCATCTCCAAAAAGAGAGCATTCCGACCTGTACGCTCGAGCAGGAAGAATCGACATACGCGGCACGGTGCACGAAACAAGTACCTACGAAGCGGCCCCCCACGGCATGATGAAGGGCATCATAAAGGGCATCCCGCACGACTATACGGCCCAGGAGATTCAGGACAATGTAGTGCGCAAGCTTCACCCAACAGCCCTACAGGCGAACCGAATCGGTAAGACCCGATCAGTCGTCATTGCCTTCTAAGGGCAAAAAGTACACATTATGTGAGATACGGTAATCTGCTCACGGAGTGCACGTTGCGCAGAAAAGAAGTCGACGTATGCTATGCGTGCGGAAGAGTGTTCCACAAAATGGACGTGTGCGCGGATCCTTCGAACACGATCTGCAGAGGGTGCGGAGTCTCCAACCCCGCCGAAGAGCACGCGTGTGTCCCGAAGTGTGGCTTGTGCGGAGGCAAACACCAGACCGCGAATAAGGCCTGCAAAGCACGCTTCAAGATGCCTTACGTCGTCCGCCATCGTAGCTGGAAACGGCGCCGAGCGGAGGAACACAGCGCTTTGTATGTCTCCTTCTATGCCGCGTCCTTCGTGCCCTGTGCCTTCAGTTAATACCATGTACCGACTAGACCATACAAACACCTTATCGGAGGAAGAACACGCCGGGAGAAGGAACCGAGACAATAGAGGTCCTTCAGGCGGACCCCGATGTAGCTCTTTGAAATAACTGGGCGGTCACACACGCCAGGCTACAGCAGCAAAAACAGTGGCGGCGAAAACGGCCGCCACAGTCGCTCCGATCGAATACACTATCCGGGGGCGGCAACGGCTGCGGCAACCGGCGCTCGCGCTTCCGGGCCAGTTCGAGATCCGGGCCAGTTCGAGGGCCCCGAGCGAGTCAACCGGACGCCGAGAGATCACCGAGAAAAGCGTGGGCTGGAGACAACTGGTCGCCCGTCGCTCGAACCAGCGACACCGAATTCAAAGCCCTCATTGCTCTCAATCCCTTTTCCCACAAGCGAATCCGCAAAAGACAGTAGCGAAGTGATATAGCTTAACAGGTTCATAGAGCGCCAAAACGCTAAGATCCAGGAGCAGTACGCCCGAATACGCATATGAATCAGATCAAAACGCTGGAGAGTAACGGCAGCTCGGCAAATGCAAGACCTCAAAACAACCGCACGGCGGCAAGCAACGCCGCAGGCTTGCGCAGGGGGCCGCGGAGGGGCCCCCTCGCCCCGCCTAGAGCGGGCAGCGGGAGAGGCTGGGGCCACACAGCGTTCATCAAATAATCAAGAGGGGATGGACGCCGAAGAGAACCCCGCGAGCGGTGAGGAAGCGCCGACCGCAGAAATCGCGACCACGACAACGGCACAGATCCCGCGAGAAGAGCTGACGGCCATTTTGGTTGCAATTTCCCAACATAACACAAGGCTAGGCAAAATGGACGCCCGAATCGAAGCTTTAGAAAGTCAGCCTGACAAGCCATCGGTGAGACGCAAGCTCCTAGCGACAAAAGTAGGCTCAACATCGGTAAGGAACCGCTTCGCGTCCGTGAAAAATGAGCGGACCAAAAAAATCAAAGACGCGATCGCGAGAAGGCGCAATCGACTCAAGACGTCCAAGAAGTATGATTCAGAGGCCAAGTAAAAGACACAAGAAGAAGACCGGGGGGGGGGGGGGGGGGGACGCCACCGTAGTTTACCAATGAAACTGCCGTGGGGCTTGCAACAAAGAAGCAGAAATAATGTTACACGTTGACGGGCAAGAAAACAAGCCCGATGTAATTGCTCTACAGGAAACAAACAGGAAATCAAGACTCCCAGGGTACGTCACTTACACGGACCCCACGGAGAACGGAACGGCGATGCTCGTACGCAGCAAGGTGGCGGCAACTGAACATATCAAGGCGCAGGGAGGGTGCGAGCACACGCTGGTCGAAATGCATGCCAGAAAATTTGGCAGCTCGGACAATTTATTTGTAATCAGCGCGTACTGCCGGCCGTCACAGCGGCAGTACGAATTTGACCGCATCCTGAGCCAGGCGAACGGGCTGGAGGGGACAAGGCCGCTCCTGTTCCTCGGTGACTTTAATGCCCGTCACACAGCGTGGGGCTGTATGGTTAAGTCCAAGAGAGGAAAAGCATCGGCCAAAGCAATGGAGGATCACGAAATGGCGCTCCTGAACGAGCCGGACGTAACCAGCAGAAGAGGCAACAGTGCCACGAGGGACAACACGCCAGACCTGTCGTGGTTGTCGGGCACGCTAGATGTCTCCTGGAAAAGCGAAGATGTGGACCTGCGGTCTGACTGCAGCTTGATCGGCATCACGATCCGAGGCTCTCGTGATCATGCTGTTATGGGGACTGCGCGGATCACGGATTCGGGCAAGATGACAAAGTTTACTCAAGATCAAGAAGAGGCGTCTGAGGAAGGAACACAACAGACCTACACCTAATGGGCGAAGGACCAGAAGATGGCCCTCCAAACATTTGTCCAAGAAATTGCAACGACGTCACAGACACCGTATGTGGACGCCAGACTCGCCCACATGTGGGCGGCCCGGCACTCGTTAACGCGGGAGTGGCAGCGTCAGAGACACAACAGAAAGCTGGTGAAGCGCATTGCAGTCTTGAACAAACAGATCGCCGAGCACGCGGCCAAACTATGTAGGGAGAATTGGCTGAAGACCTGCGATGGTCCGCAGGGCAAGCTCTCGACGTGCTAGACGTGGTGTCTGTTGAGGCATCTGATCGACCCGCTGATTAGCAAAACTGGGACCAATCGCGCCCTCGCGAAAGTATTGAACACGTACAAGGGAGACGGCCGCAGACTCCTGAAAGACTCATGACTGAAGAAAAAGGAACCTCGACCAAAAGGTTGTTGTTTAAAACGAAGACGTTTCGGCTTCCATACGGAAGCCTTGATCACTCCTGGAGGCGAACTACCCAAAGATAGAGAAGGGCCAGTACCCGGTGCCCGAGAGGTACGACGGACACGACAACGAGCAGCTGGACCGGCCGTCTACCATGACGAAACTGTGGACAGCGTTAGATGAAAGTAACAAGACAAGTTCACCCGGCAGCGACGCCATGTCTAACAAACTACTCAACAACATGAGCGGACAAGCGCACCCTCTTAGAGCACATCAAGGAAGCCTGGGAGAGCTCGCGGTTGCCGCAGGAATGAAAAGACGCCCAGGTCCGCTTCACTCCAAACCTCGGCAAGGCCCTCACGATAGACAACATGCGGCCCATCTCCCTCACGTCGTTCGTGGGAAAGGTGATGGAGCGCATCTTTCTTCGCCGGCTGCAGAAGCACCTTGAAGGAACGGATCAGATGACGGAGGTGATGTACGGCTTCAGGCAACATTTCAGCACTCAAGACGCGATGATCCCACTCCACGAACTGGTCGTCAAACCGGCAATGAGGCACGCGAAGCGCGGGATACACGCCCTCAACCTGAAGGGAGCGTTTGACAATGTGTCCCACGTGAGCGTGTTGCAGTCTGAATAAGACCAGGTGTGGCCGAAAGACATTAGGAGCACATAAAATATTTTCTGTCAAACCCAATGGCGACCATCAGGATAGGGAGGAGAAGTCGGACCCTGTAAAGGTCGGCAATAGGGGCACCCCTCAGGGATCGGTCTTGTCGCCCCTGCACTTTAATCTGGCCCTCCTGATCTCCTCAAGCGAATAGAAGGCATGGACCACACTTTCTACGCCGACGATATTACTGTGTGGACGGCCCGAGCCGGGTTCCATGCCTGTATGGATGAAGCCTTGCAGTGGGAGGCAACTACCGTGCACGAGTACGCAAAGTTGTGCGGACTGAGCTGCGCTCCCCAGAAATCAGAGCTGCTCATGATCCAACCGGGAAAATTCAAGGAGCTGCCGCCGAACGTGATCATCACCGTCGGCGGAACGGCCATCAAGCCAACACAACAGATTAGGCTTCTCGGCCTACTACTTCAGAACGACGTTAAGGCACACACCGCAGTCACAAATATCAAGATGACAACCGAACAGATATTTAGTATCATTCGGAGGGTATCTAACAGAAACCGAGGCCTTAAAGAAGACGATGCCATGCGCCCGGTACGCGCGTTCGTCATGTCGCGGGTTACCTACTCCGCTCCGTACCTCTAGCTGACGAAGGCGAAAAGGGACACCCTAAGCACGATTCTTCGTAAGGCGACGAAGTAAGCACTGGGCATGCCCATACACTCGTCCACGCAAAGACCGCTAGACATGGGCGCCCACAACAAGGTGGAGGAGCTCATCGAAGCCCACCTCTCTAATCAGAGAATCCAACTGAGTCACACGGAACACGGACGAGCCGTCCTACCCAAGATAGGATGGCAGATCGAGCCAGTACCCATTAACGCGGCCCTTCCGGATGCCTGGAAAACAACCATTCCGACTAAACTCCTTCCCCGGAACATGACGCCGGGGGAGGACGACGAGAGGCGCACCGCGCGGGCCAGAGCCATAGCTCCAAAGCTGAAAGAGAACCCCAGGGTCCTCTACGCGGAGGCTTCGCTCCGAAAACACAGTCACCGTGCAGCGGTGGTGCCTACGACAAAAAACAGGCTTATCGTCAGCGCGTCCCTGAAGAAAACAGACCCCGCAGTTGCCGAAGAAGCGGCTGTGGCCCTCGCACTCGCAGAGCCGATCCTGGACACCGCGGTCACCGACTCAAAGACTGCCTACGGAAGCTTCCGCAGGGGGATAATCTTATCTGCGGCCCGAGTCATTCTATCCAAGTGCAAGCCTCCGGGTAGAGCCATATAGCTCGTGCTGGTCCCGGCTCAGTCGCAAGTAGCAGGCAACATCATCGCCGACTACCATGACCGAGAAATGTCAACCGGGCCGAGCACGAGCCGGAAGAGCAGCCGCACCCGGTTATCAGCTTTCGGGACATTACCCGGATGTACCGAGATTAAAGGTGCAGACTGCCAGAAGCACACCCTAAACTCACCAGGCAAGAACAGACGATCCTGCGTCGAGCGCAGACGGGATCGCTTGCGCATGCGTACTGATGAACCGCACGTACCCTGCGGAACACGATATGTTCTGTCCTTTCTGGAAAAGAGAAAAGGACACCCAGCCGCACGTCTTGGCAGAGTGCACGGAAATCAAGACCCCCCTCCTCCCTTCCCGCCAGCACCACCAATCGTCAACCCCTTGAGCGATGGGAGACCTTGTTATCCAGCCCCGCCCTACCGATTCAGCTCGCACTGACGGACAGGGGCTAGCAGCCGCATGGAATATATGGGTCCCGTAAATAGGGAACCACCCCGTCTAGCACCTGCGTGCACCACCGATTTATTTAGGGCCCAGCAAAAGTTGATTCATCATCCTCATTACTTTAGCTTTCGGAAATAGTGTACGACCAAAAAAATCTTTACAAAGATCAAGTCGTTACAAAAAGGGAATTGAGGGGAACGCTCGCAGTTTTCTAGTGCACCACTGACTCGAACCTAAGTGATAAATGTTTGCGTAAGAACCGCATTGCTTGAAGGCATAGAAGCAAAAAAGCGTTGCTTGTATTACAATTACTGACGCCAGTGTTCAGAGAGGCGCATGAATTCACGAATTTTTTCCCTTTCATAAAAGGGTCTACTTTTTCTTCTGAATGCGGATGAACCAGATTGATTTTCATGATATGCAGACCTTTCTTTCGTGTATATTGTACTGGATCCAATCAAAAGCAGTGGAGCCTTTCGGTTTTGTGAACCAGTACGTAAGCACTGGGTGGGGTGTTAAAATTGGCAAACCAAGAGGCAAGTGATCCACCAATAGCGTGCCAGCTTACGTAAAACTTGTACGAATAAATGTAGAGACAGCTGAGAACGCAGTGTAAAATGCGGATTTATTAACAAGTTACTTGAACCAAAGTTATAAAATAAGAGATATGCGTTATCTGGAATGGGTTTTCCTTCCACTTGCGCCATCCAAGGAAATTATAAATCCCACCGAGTCATATCATTAGCTAAGAATACCTTTGCGAAGGTAGTACTACAGTTGATCCTCATGATAACGTAACGGATTACAACGAAATAACATAAATAACAAAGGAACGACGCCTCTCCCTAGAAGCTCGGCTAACACTGCCTATAACGAAGATGGGGCTATAACGAAGGAATCGCAGCTCCCCTTTGACTTCGTTATAACGAGGCCTAACTTTACTTTCTTAATGCCCCAGTGCACGTATTGAAAATGTAGATGTGGTTGAGACCTGTCGATTCAGTATTTCTGGCGGCAACATACTTTCTGCGCGTTTTTTCCACCGCAAATTAATAAAGATAGCAAAATATGAAGGAAATCTCGCGCATTCTGCGCTACACAATTGCAGCCTGCGCAACCGTGTTCTGAAGTTGTGCTGAGTGTGCGATATATCGCACAGTACACGGACCTCTAAAATTTCGGCTTCCATCAAAATTCAGCCGCTACGGCAGGGATCGAACCCGCGTCTTTTGTGCCAACAGCCCAGCGCCATAACCACTGAGCCACCGCGGCGGGTTCAAGGTTTACTGTCGCTACAGTAGACTTGTTAAAATAAAACAAAAATTTGGTTTTATTTTGATTAAGCTTAGGTTTCTTGCAACCAGAATACATCTTCCTGCATGCGGAAATCCTTCCGCGAGCTTTATGTGCCAAACGCGTTTCGTCTTCCTATATGAAACTGCGCAAGGCGATGAAATAACACTTCTTAGCTCGCTGCTTTTTAATATTCGTTTGACGCTACTTGTTCTGATGCGGTGTTTTCATTCCTATTCTATGATTACAGGTTTTATGCTTCCTTTTCAAGATACCCGGTGAGAGTTGAGGAGACACTGCACAGCTAGCCTTTCATTTCGTGTCCTCCAGCGTATCGAGCGAGGCGTCCACTTATCGTTAGAAGTTTATGTAGTCGCGAATCTTTGCAGTGTTTGTCCATTCTTCAAAGCTACTGTAGCACCGCTTTATCTCTTTTTTGCGATGCAAGACGCGACCAGATTTATCTCCACTGATCGCATGCAGGCAGACGTGACTCTACTTTGTTCCAGAATAATCTAGTAACTTTGCACACCGTATCTTGAAAATTCGCTATCAGCTTTAAATTGAGCACGGCTGACAGCGGCGGGTATTCTGTTCGACGACTTCCGAGAACCCTTGTTGCTACGCCGTCGCTGAGTGATTGTCTATTGCGGGAGCAATTTAACCCAAATGAAGAGTTTTGTTAAGGCACGATTTTCGCAGCCTTTCTCCTCTACGGACTGCAGTCACAACTTCATGACAATATCGAAGGAAATTCTTGCACTTTTAAGTGAGCATTTCTCAGCACGACAGGATTTGTCAGTGTATGGTCACCTTTATGTAATTTCTTCGGCGGCTGCATCATTATTCTGAGAGTGAGGACTGTATTAAAAGGGCCTAACGCCAGCACATGGCCTCTCCACCACCTACCCTATTTCTGCGAGACATCAGAGCATATTGTCATTTCTTTCCCATTGGCATCTGGATAAATGGTGGTTGATCTTTTGATGGGATTCACCACCAGCGCAACTGTTTAGAGCTGGAGAATGTGGAGGCTACATGTGAGAGACTGATGGGGTTTGCAACTTTTGCAGAAGTTCCTGCGCTAGCCCGCTCTTGGCAAGAATGGCCCTGTGGATGCTTTAAAGAGGCGCCACTCCCACTTCTTGAAGGAGCGTTTCTATTTCGCCTATACGGTGGGCTTTTCGTTTGGACAATGACGCACTCTGTTTAAAGCCTTTTTACAGCTGAGGCCGCCGCTGTGGCTCAGTGGTTATGTAACTATGCTTCTGACCCCAAAAACGCGGATTCGATCCCGGCTACGGCGGTCGCATTTCGATGAAGGCGAAGTACTAGAGGACCGTGCACTGTGATTATTTCAGTGTACGATAACGAATCTAAGGTGGTCGTAATTATCCGAAGCCCTCCACTACGACGCCCTCATATCCTGAGCTGCTTTGGGATGATAACCCTATAAAGCAAAAACCACCTTTGCGCAGATAACTACAATGACAGCGCGCTCTGCAGCGGTTGCGTTTTAAGAGGAGGGAAAGTTAATCACTTAAAAAGACAGTGGTGTCTTCCTGTGATTATGTGCTCCTGGTGTCACCAATTTACGGGTACACCAGACCCTAAAAAGATTTTACCTCCCCATTAAAAAAGGATCGTGAAATCAAGCTCAGACAGAAACGCGGGACCACGAAAGGATTTTTCAGGCTCTTCGCGGGCAACGCGAGAAAATATATTTCAGGCAATCGCGTGCCGCCTAAACATTTCGTTCCTGGTTTACATCGCAAAGATTTAAATTTTCAGAACATATCATTTTCATTCTTGCAGGTGTTCACAAGGCGTAATCTGAAGAGATCATCGGGGATTTTCGCCATACGGACGGGTGGTGAAGTTAACCAGCAACCCTTAGGCCGAATCAGTCACGCCCCCCCCCCCCCCTCCTCCATAAGCCCTAATTGGAATTACCATGGACTTTCAGCAGGAACCTAACCACCAAGTGAAAAACGGTGAGGGGGATTTGGGGGGAAGTCGCTTTCGCCGCTTCCGGCCTCGAGAATGGGTCGCAGTGAACGAGTTCACTGAACCGCGCTTTCTACACATGGGACGCGGTTCAGAGATTTTACAGATTTGTCATATTTCTACAAAACAGAGCGACAGCACACAAAGCTGTACTTGACAAATACAAGAGTACAAAGAGATATTGCAACACTGTACCCGTGAATCAGCAGCCAAGGAACAAAAAAAAATTCTAACCGCCCTCTGCGACATTCTGGCGACTTGAATGTTCGCGGGAGGGTCCGACCCGAAGACTATCTTCGGTTCCCTAGATCATTCGTGGCTCGCAGACAGACTTGTCGCTGCGGAAGTCGTGCGGTAGAGCTTTCTTTTAGGTAGCACTCATACGTGTATACGGATTTTATGCGTGTATAGAGATTTTTCTTAGCGGTATAATTTTTAGCAGTGTCATAGGAACAGCACAGTAAATCAGGCTTGGAAACTCATGTTCTCATCACATATGGGAAATTTGCTCAGCGTGTTTTTATCTTTTTGCTCGGGTAAAGAGCGGGTTTCTTTCCGCATTCAACCTTCTGAGTCGTGAATACTATTCTCTAATGTTTCACAAAACGTTACGTCTGAATTCTGAACTCTTGAATGCGCCTTTGTGAGGTGCCTTGAGCGCTTTAATTAAAATTCTCAAGAATTTTCATAACCTCAAGAGAATTTCCTACCATGGATAATATGGCTTCTCTGGCTATATCGTAGTTTTTCGAAGTTTAGAGAACGGCTATGTATATGACCACCAAGTTGAGTAGTTGAGTCCGATCAGCCACACCATTCGCCCTGGCATCGTCGTTTCGTAGTACGTAGGTACACGAAGCAGAGGCCTGCATTTGTGGATAAAACGCAAACTTGAGAGCAGTTATTTCGTCAGATGGTGTTGTGTACATATTTCAAGGCAACTCTTCTGTTTACGCAGAAAATATCTCCTTTCCCTTAAGCTTGTACTTCACTCGCTCTTTGACACCTAACTGAAGTGGATGCATATTTCCAACTCATATAAATCACGTGTATTCTTTGCGTACGCTTCTCTCTTTGTTTTTTGTTGTATTATTGGTGATAATTTGGATAGTTCTTATAAGCACTTGTACAGTGTATTTTTGGCTTTCATTCATATCGACAGTGTAAAGTTTTCTTTTTATGAATGGCTTGGCTGCAATTTTTTTTATTTCTGAGATCGTGTATTACAGCATTTCACACGAATTTCTGACGCCTCTTAGTTTTGTGCGAAGTGCGTAGACATATTGATCTACTCAGATGAAATACTGATTTCAAAAGTGGCGATCTGAATAATGTGGTGTTAATATAGAATGAATTCTAATGTTCTCTAGTAACTGCGCCACCGCGGTTGCACAGCAGATGTGGAGCTCGGCTGCGGCTACGTTCAAATCGACGCTGGTCGCATTTCTATGGGGGCGGAGTGATACAGGCCCTTGGACTGCCTGATGTCAGTGCACGTTGATCAACCCCAGGTGACCGAAATTATCCGCAGCCCCTCACTACTGCATCCCTCATAACACGAGTCGCATCGGCATGTGAACCCCATAAGACAAAACAAAACTGATGGGCTTCGAAACGATACAACCATTGTACGGTCTAAATTTAAAGGGTGGCCAGAGAAGAGAGTAACCGCGTTCTAATCGGCATACATGTAGCCTGGGGCTACACAGAGTGCGCAAACATCAGACGCTGCCACAGCTATATATTTGCGTTATGCACAATGGGACGAAAAAAGCTATCCACTTCCGAGGGCTATCAGAGCTGCATTTGAAAGCCGGGCAGCCCAAATCGCATTACCGATTGTACGCGTATCGCGGCTTAAAATGCATTGTCCTCGCTTGAAATTTTTTTGATAGTTTGAGTATTCGTCGATGTGGTGCATTTTCTCACTGTGTCTACATACTGTGTGTTGTTTAGTACCAGTTTGTTACAGTGCGTTGTGCCAAATGGTGTGGCATTTTTGAACCATTGCACGAAAATGTCTAATGTGGTGGTACTAAACATCAGATCTTCCCTAAAGTACACTTTTTACCAACGTTGATTTCAGATGTTGCATCCAATCCGGAATACCCTCCTGCGAGTTCTGTTCTACAATCGCCGTCTACCTCTCGGCCCGGATGTGTGATGCATGGAAATTGGAAGCACCAGGGCTCTTCGATGGCTACGAATGAAGAAAACTCTGTTCAGTATCAGAACCCTGGCATAACAGGAGAGCCCTTACGATGCCCCCATTGCCCGTACACTTCTACGAAACACGCCGATGTTAAGAGACACATCAATACGCACGCCCCAGGAGAGAAATTTAAATGCCCCCTGTGCTTAAAGGCGTTCGCTACGTCCAGCAACCTTAAAAGGCATATGTCCTCCCACACTGGGGAAAAACCTTACAAGTGCGAAAACTGCCTTTTTGCAGCTGTTACAAATAGCCAGCTTGTTCGGCACAGGCGTATGCACACAGGCGATAAACCTTACAAGTGCGACAACTGCCCGTTTTCAGCGGTTACAAGTGGCGACCTAGTTCGGCACATGCGTAGGCACACAGGTGAAAGACCCTACAAGTGCGACAGGTGCCCTTATGCAGCAGCTAGAAGTGACGACCTTCTTCGGCACATGCGTGGGCATACAGGCGAAAAACCCCACAAATGTGAAGTGTGTTCGTATTCGACGATTCAGAAAGGGCATTTAGACCGTCACATGCTTACGCATAAAAGCGCTGAAGGCTTTCATTGTAGTCTATGTTCTTTAGTGTTTTCAAGTATCCAGAGCCTCAAACAGCACATCTCCGGCCACAGGCTGTGAATTGTTTAATAATACGCGCGTGTGATGATGAAACTGGGTAGAGGCACAACACTCCACGCAGAAATAATTATCCATTCATTGCAGACACGAGGGAAGTATTAGGTTATATGTGAAATATAAAGTTTACATCCACCGTTTTTGAACGACATTGTTACCACGAGGCGGTGTTAGCAAGAGCTTTGCAGGTTCGAGTCATTAACATCTAATTAATCTGAGCTATTGTAGCCTTAGACAGAGCGCATTAAGTGCACCGATTTTTCTGCAGAACAGCTGTTGGTGTGTATTGTGGATAATTTTGATACCAATAAAGTGGAGACTTCGAATACCACCGTCGTTCAGCGCAAACTCTTTCAAAATTTGACAGTGCAACTTATCGAAAAACATATTCCTCTTTATTTAGAACATTTATTCATTAAATTCAGTATATTTATGGCGTACCATATGCCCTGTGGTAAGGAAGTTTAAAAGCAACCCATAAAGCATTTAGCGCAGTTAATGTTCAACCAGATAAAGCGTTTGGCAAGCCGCTACTGCAGTAGATGTGCTTCTTTCAGCCGCTGCCGCGTCCGGCTAGATTTTCGGTCATATGATAGGAAACATTATTTGCAAACTAGGTAAGCCGATTAACAGATGCTCACTCTACTCCTGCGCGCATAATGTTCTTGCCGAACCAGTCCTATTCATCGCATGCCTTCGTTGTGCAAGGGCCCCTGGCCTTCCCAGATGGCATATTGCGTGTACAAAATTTAGCTCGAATACTTATATTTTGAAAGTCATTGAATACCGCCATCTTTTTCGATAGTGCTGCGCGCGTTCATGCGTAGCGTTGACGAGTGCAGCAGGTGCTCTTCGTGACCTGAGGAGGCTCTAGTCTAAAGAAAAAATCCGGAGGAAAATTGCCCGACAAGTAGACGAGGAGTGAGCACGGACGCCTCGCAATCGTCAATTGATGTCAGATTTCTTTGTAATTAAAAAATTCTGCATCTATAGATATCGCAAATTGGGCTTTCAATATCATGGTACGTATATTCCGCGGGCTCGTAGCCAATGCCTTTGTTTGGAACTGAACTTATAAACACACGACATCGCGCCTGGCTGACTGCACAAGCGAAAGAGAAACAATCGTGTCCTGAGAAGAGCAACACCACAATGTTGCGAAGTACCAATTAAGGGCTGCATAACACAATGGAGACCAATGATTTCATTTAAACCGTCATTCGGGACACATTTTGACCGACTCCGACAAACCGATTGCCTCCTAAGGACAGTATCTTCGGCTTGTAAGGCAAGGGTTAAATGTCTAAGAACAATTCGGGAAAAGGTGTAAACGAGAAGAAAAATCAGCAGGTTCTTAGATTGAATTTTCAAAACAGTAAACTGGCGCCTGGATGGCGCCCTCCCTTTTATCTCGCCTCATTTCCCCCTTCGATCCCCCCTTTCCTATTGGGGGAGGGAGGGGTGGGCTAACCCTGTCGAAAAAGCTCAGATTCGCTATTATGCCCCTCTCCCTTCCTAACCCGATCTTTCCCAACATAAGCTCCCACTCCAGCTAGTCCCTTGCTTTCCCCCTCCCTTCATCTATTTCAGGCTGTTAATCTTGCTGTCAGCCGTCCTAGTCTCCGGGGAGGGATCAGGATTGATTTCAAAACGTAGCCTTGAAATAAGATGTTTGTTGAGCAGGACGCAGATTCCTATTAATTTATATAAAAATGTAACTTTTTCCTTAGGAGCTGTCTGCAGTCGAAGACACCACCACCGAACTTTTATGCGTCAAAACACAAGCTGTCAGTTGCTGACGCAAGGACTGCCGTGCCATCCAGGATAAACGCCTCCGAGGTTACCACCGATTAGGTGGCACATTTCTGAAAGTAGCTGCCATAATCCTTGATCGATTACGGTGTCTAATCTTTCGATTTGCACCGTTTATATGATCGAAGAAAACATGCGAGACTACAGCAGCGGCACACAAAGAAAAAATGCAATTCGTATCGACAGCGACATTCTAAGACTAATAGTTGAGCATGCTGGGCTTAAACGAATGCATTCCGTGAGCAGTTAATCTACACTCTATGCAATTTTTGGTCTTTGTGCAGACTTCAAACACCAAATGTAAAACTGTCAGTTTCAAGCAGACACAGTGAGGCACATATCACACTCTATTTATTCCTCCTGGTCTTCCTCTGCACCGGCGTAATTCTTCAGCTTTCATTTATGTTTGCTGCTCCTGCATTCGTGTTCCTTGTGAACAAAGTCGTCCACGGTGCACAAGAACTGAAACTGATAACCAAGTAATGTTGTTCACGAGCAAAAGCACGCCGCGGTGGCGCTCATTCCGCTTCCGGAAGCCGCAGCGTACGGTCGTGTGATGGGAAGCTCTGTGTGCGCTTTGTTATCGGTCATGCCTGGCCGAGGTTTCAGTGAGCGACGCCCACCAGTGGGCTATCGCTTAGTTTTACCTACGCTGCTTACGGGAGACGCATTGAAGACTACGGTTTTCCTTCACTTCGATATTTCCAAGCACCCTTATCGCATACAGGATTTTCGCGAGCCATTGGAAACTGCCGGTGCTCTACCCTTCGTGGCGGGCATTGGGCCCTTTCAAATGTCGCATGTGTGGATGTTGAAGCTGAAAACTGCGGAAGCGAAGGAACTACTGCTGACAGAAGGAGCACAAGAAGTGAAAAAAACGCTATTGTGCAGTCAATGAACCCAACAAACGCGAGTTGGCTTTCAGGGTGCACTGGGTGCCCTTCTATGTGTCGAATGAGTCTGTGTAGCAGGCTTTTGAAGACTTCGGAGATGTAACAGATGTCACTCGTGAGCAGTGGAACAGTCCGGGTTTGGAAGACGCCGAGTCGACAACCCGGCTGGTGCGTATGGTTCTGAAGGAGGGGCTCTCTATCGATGATTTACCACACATGTTCAAGTTTTACGGAAGGCAAGTGTTAGTGCTGGTGCCTGGTCCGCCAATATGCCTACGGTGCAAGAGGACGGGACATATTCGACGCGTCTGCCGCAAGCCGAGGTGCAGCTTATGTCGGTCCTTCGGACACGAAAGGGACGGATGCGTCCTCACGTATGCGCGTGTGGCTACGGGTACTGCTCCGCCGCATGACGACGGAAGCGAGCTGCTCATGGATCAGGAGGAACTTGAGAACGCCGGAGCCCCGCCCCCATCAGGACTCAGCAACGGCCCTGCTTTCGAGCAGCCGGAGCTGTCTGCTGGCAACGAGAAGTCACAAGGTGACCCCACTGCAGAAACGACTGGCAAGAAGGCGGATGCTGCTGCGCCGCCAGAAGAGCCAACGAAGGGCAGCACTACAGGCGACCACGACTCGGAGGAACCGATGGATACGACAGTCGCTTCCATTAAGCGATCTCGTGACTTCGAAAAGGCACCGGCTACGGACAGAGAACTTCGTCGGCTAGAAAGACATTGTATAGGGGAGTGAGCCAAGAAAGGCAGGTTAGCCTTGTCACGGTCCTCGTCGTGACGAGAGACCCAAGCAGTGAGCTTTGAAAGCACTGTTGTTTGTTTCCTGTGTGTACTCTATGGCTTACTTGAAGAAACCGCTAAAAGTAGGCACGCTGAACGTACGAGGACTTGCCTCGAAGCGTAAGCAAGTGCTGTTGAACCGACTGTTCGGCGAGTTAGATCTAGATATCGCGGCTATTCAAGAAACAAAAGTTGAGGACGACCAGCAAACAGATAACATGGTGCTTGGTTTTCGGTCGCGATTCAATGTTGCTGTAAGCCATGTGGATGGTTTGTCGCCGGGATGCTGTCTTTTCCTGAGGAAAAACATAGGCATATTAAAGGAAAAAATAACTTGTCCAAGGGGGCGGTTTATCGTGTGTTACTTCACATACGAAACACTCGCGGTGACGGTTTTTTCCTGTATGCTCCTACGACACAAAAGGAACGCCGCGGATTTTTTAAACAGTTAGGGTCGTTCCTTGAATGCAGTCGAATGCCCATATTATTGGGTGATTTCAATTGTGCGTTAGACCCTAGAGATCGTTCAAATATAAAGCATGTATAAGACCGGAGTGCTGATTTGTTGAAGCGTGTCCTGAACGAGTGCAGCTTAGAGGACGTAATGGGCCTGGCGAAAAGTCATAAACATGTGCATTTTACGCATTTTCAAGGACGTAGCCATGCACGACTTGACAGAATATAAGTCGCCGGAGTTTTCGCCTTCCTGTGAGCAGTATGAAGTGAAGCAAGTGTCCTTTAGTGACCACTGCCTTGTTACGGTAACTTTGGGAGGAAGGAAGCAGCGTAAAACAAGAATGAACCGGGATATGTGGGAGATAAACTCAAGGCTTATAGAAGACGGCATATGTTTAAGAAAAGTTAAGGAAGGCATGGTTATGTTTAATAATAGTGAAACAGGATGTATTGAATCTTGGGAACGCTTTAAGCAGGAGGTGAAAATTCGTGCCATTGAGCGTTCAAGCATAATAAAGTATGAGGAAAAAAAGAAGAAAAGCAACTGCGAGAGCTTCTGGCGAATTTATGGCGAGAAGAGGAACAAACGCAGGGCATGTACATGCATGACATAAAGGGCGCCAAAGTTAGTCTAGAAGCTTTAAATGCTCAGGAGTACAGAGGGCCAGCGATAAGAGCACGCACAGAAAAATGGCTTACTGGCGAAACGCCAACAAAACGCGCGCTCTCCAGTGAAAAGCGATACGCGCGCTCGAACCAGATCTCAGTTATCGAATACAAAGGGCAAATCCTGAGTGATCAAAGTGGAATTTTGAGTGCATTCGTGGAGCATTACCGTGAGCTGTTTACAAGCAAAGCACCAAGTGCGGAAAGGTTTCGGGAAAACTTTTTGCCTCTTATGCCAGTATTAAGAAATGAGATCACTGAAGAATTACAGAACGAATTAAGTATTGACGAAATAGTGACAGCAATTGGTGAACTGAATGCCGGAAAGTCGCCGGGACCTGACGGTTTGAGCGCGGCCTTTTATAATAGCTTTAAATATGACCTTGCCACTATGCTTTATAAGCTTTTCAAGGAGTGTTTTGAGGTCGGTAGGCTGCCACCTTCGTTTAGCAATGCTCATACGGTCTTAATTCCTAACGCAGATGACCCAGTCAAGCTAATAAAGGTTACAGGATATAGACCGATCACGTTAACAAACGTTGATTATAGAATTCTGATGAAAGTGTTAGCTAAGCAATTGCAATACGTCATTAAGGATATTGTTGGACCTCACCAAACGTGTGGAATAAAAACAAGAAGCATATTTAAAAATATTCATGTAGCACGCAGCGTGCTCGTGTGCTGCGATGCTCTAAATAAGAAAGTGGCTATGGTTCAAATTGACTTTGAAAAAGCGTTCGATCGCGTGTCTCATGAAATACTCTACTGTTTGTTGGAACATATTGGTATTGGTTCAGTTGTCCTCAAAGGGATAAAAATGGCTTATGCATGTTGTTTGACACGTCTTATGATAAATAAACTGTTATGTGAAAGAATTGATGTAAGGGCATCTGTTCGACACGGATGCCCCACTGTCCCCTCTACTTTTTGCAATTTATTTGGAGCCTTTTTGTAGGATGATAACTGCGAGTGGGCACATGCGAGGTTTTAGGTTGGGAGCGTGTGAGGTGAGAATACTGGCATACGCTGATGACGTAGCGCTCTTTCGTGAAGACCGTAAAAGTGTTGTATAAGTGTTACAAATAACCAAAAGGTTTTGCAGGCAAACTGGCAGCGTTGTTAACTTAGACAAATGTCTCTGAGTCTGGCATGGGCAATGGGACTTACAACCAGAATTCTTCTGCGGAGTACGTTGGGCTACAACTTCCGGGGTCTATTTGGGAGTCCCGCTGAACAAATATGGGGAGAATACCAATTACAGGAATGAAAAAGCAGAAGAAATGCTAGACAGGACGAAAGGGTGAATGGGCCGTAATCTTTCCATTTTCGCGTATGCAACTGTATGTCACACCTTTCTTGTTGCAAGGATCATGTATTTACTCCAATAATATATTGTGCACGAAACAATATCCAAAGGTTCCATCGGGGATTTGCTGTTTTCATTTGGGCGTCCGATTGGAAACGAATTCGCAGAGATAATCTCTTCCGGAGAGTAAAGGTTGGCGGACTGCCTCTTATGCATCTATATGTACGGCAGGTGGTTTTAAGGTTTTGTTTCTTGCGTGACGAAAATGACGCCTTCTTGCGAACATTCATACAAACCATGCTGACAGTGCACTTCCAGAATTCCTTGTCTCTTCGTGCAATGCTCGGAGGTACACAGTGTCTCGCTTCCTGTGAGAGGTGGTCTGGTCGTTCAGGTTTTTGCAAGAGCGGTTCTCTCTAGAGTATTTAGCGAGTGTAACGCCGAAGCGACTATAGAAGGTCTTATTGAGCAGTTGTTTCCAGCTCCACTGTACAGAACCTTATAATGTGAAGGCCCTGGAAAAGGCGTTCTCAGGCCAGTTAAGAAGATGACACTTGCACCTGGCGTTAAAACATTATTTTTCGAATTGCATACAGGAACCCTACCAGTAAAAACATGGTTAAAGGAAAAGGGCCTTTTTGTTCTTTGGGGCTCAAACTGTCTCTTGTGTAGAAAGCTAGAGACGGTAGAACACTTGTTCTTGGACTGTTGGGATGCGGTGTTCTTCTGGGACGTTTTGCAAAGAACCCTAAAAAAGACTTGTCATTGACACCGCGCGGAATTCGGTACCTGAACACTGAAAGTGATGTTGCGCAGTATGACCAGATTATGTTATGGGCCTTCACAGCATTTGCAGGAGTAAAATGGCTTTCAGATATTGTGACTTGGATGCACGATCGGTATGTGATTATTTTGTCGAACATATGTATAAATTAAGAGAAGTCCTGAAGCAGTAGGACTATGCAGATGATGTATTGACTCTGATAGACCAACTTGTAATGAAAGTCGATTAGACACGGTTGTCTGCCAAGGGGCATGTCCACTATGATATTTTATTGATGTGTATATTCATGCATTAAGGAAAAAAGCCGTGGTGGCGCTCTGGTTATGGTGCCCGCCTGCCGACTCAAACACGCGGGTTCGATACCCGCCGTGGCGGTCGAATTTCGATGCAGGCAAAATTCTAGCTGCCCGTCTACAATGCGATGTCAGTATACGGTGAAGAACCGCAGGTGACCCCCATAAACCCAGTCGCTTTGGCACGTTCAACCCCCATAAGCCAAACCAAACGAAAAAAACCTTCGTCTCCAAGTAGCACAATGTGGACTCCGAATTGGGGCCCCTTGTCGGCCCCAAGTGATCAGCCCATATGGACCCCATGTGGGATTTGCAACCCGTGCCCAGGAGGAGCCCAAATGGGCAGCCCACTTGGGCTAACCTAAAGAAGCCAGAAGAGAACCAGTTGGGGCAGCCCATTTCGCTTGCCAGAAAAAAAAAACAGATCTGGCCCAACGTGGGCAGCCCATTTCAATGCACTGGTGGGGCTCTTGTTGGGCCCGATTGGGCAGCCCACTTTCAATGTGCTGTTGGGGCCCGTGTTGGGCCCGAGTGGACAGGCCATTTTCAAAGCCCTGGTGGGGCCCTTGTTGCGCCTGAGTGGGCAGCCTACTTTCAATGCCCTTGTGAGGCCCTTGTTGGGCCCGAGTGGGCAGCCCTTATGCAGCCCAGTTCGGCACAAAGTGGGCAGCCCTCTTTAGTTGCCCAGATGTAGCCCAGTCTGGGCACAAGTGCGCTGCCCAATTTGGCCCAGACCAGCATTTATAAGGGCAACCAAACTGAGCTGCCCTGATGAAACCCAGTTTGGGCAACTCATTTCAACTCTACAAAATACTGGCTGCACACACATTATTCATGCATAAACAGGTCAAATTATACAAAATCCCATGTATTCAAAGCAACATCTTATGCAGATGCACCAATATCTTAAGCTTCTCTGCATTAAATTGGCCAGAGTCAGACTCTGGTATGGCAGTGCAAAGCTGAAGTATGATATATCAAATTGAAAAGTAGTTTTCTTGCACGTTTTATTGCATTATTTCACAAAAGCTCCATCAGTGGTCAGGATGGAGTGCCCGCGTAAAGATCATCCTGACCTTCCGGCCACCGTCCCGGTCCCTGGCGCCACACAAAAAGCTTAGAATACGGGAGTTCATGCGGGCCACATCTGCATCAGGCACCCTCCGCTCCACAGCAGCTGTAATCAGACACTTAATTACAAACTGTGGAAAACATGAATTCTCAGCTATGTGGCCAAACCTTGTAATAACATAGAGAATACTGCAGCAAAAACACATTAAGTGTATTTGCATTACCCACAAAAGTAGGCACGAAATTTGTGCAAATCTGAGAAGGCGTGGAAGCTGCACAAACCAAATTGAAGAGCACAATGTTGCTAGCGACTCACAAAATGGACTGTTTTCTGAGAAAGCAAAAGAAAAGGGAAAAATCACAGCATGCTCTATTCAAAATTACGGCAAATTAACTCTACCTCGAAAACTTGAAAGCATTGTTCCATTCGAATGTGCACCATACTTTTTCGTTATGTAAACCAAATAAAACAAATTTGACCAGCTGTCTGTAGCTTCCCAATTATTAGCACATCTTTGTAAACATGACAATAAATTTCAGCAAATGCTAATAAACAATGAGCAGAAATCAGTAAATAAATTTTGCTTCTCGCAAACATGTACTTTTATGTTATAGCCTGTGTATCATACCTTTTATTTCGAACCAGAATATTCAGCTAGAGTCGCATATCATCTATATTATATGTATCTGCTCTACTAAGCCTGTGAAAGAATGTAATTCCAGTTTCCTGTAGTGGCATCACTTTACCTAGAGAACGCTACTGTTAGCCTGTTTGAATAAGTAATGCATGCTGATCCCAAAAAACTCATCCCACTGAAAACAACCTTGGTAAGCTAAAAATAGCCACAAATTAAAATACAGGTACCACTGCTGCTCACTAATTACACAGCTGAAAGCAGCACTAACCAATTTTTAGCACATATTCTACATGCTATGTTACACGGCAACTTGAAGATGGTGACCATGGGATCTTTTCTATTGTAAACATCACAAACTTGGAACAAGAGGTGGAAAAACTTTAAATTTAAATTCGATATTTTCTGCATTCAATGCATTTTTCCATCTCACAGGCATCAACATACCAATGAGTCCCGCAAACTTTTTACTGTTAACAAAAAAAGAACAATGTCCTTAAAGGGTGTACTTCTGCGCGCCAATTTAATGCTGGATTATATACTACAGTAATTACTAATAAAAGATGAGGCTGAATGAAAATGCTATTCTACATTCTCCAGCGGCTGCTCATCATGCATCCACAAAACTATTCACCCATACGACATCTTGGAACTAGACAATGTTATAAGTACTTTGCTATTGGCAGTTTCCACAGAACCAATGCCATACTGTGGCAGTGCACAGGCGATCAATCAGTCTAGAACATTTTCTCTGATGCATAAGTAGTTAACAGTCCATTTGTACATTGTCAGTATTCCAAGGCGGAACTAAATATAGTAAGGGGTACCTTTCACATCGGCATTAGGCAAGCAAGTGACAAGTTGAGTGCCGCTGCACAATTTGTCTAGTGCCAGCATCGCATAGCACGGAAAGTTTCTAGGAGGTAGTGTAACACTGACAGGGTTTTCATTGACAATGTGGCCTGCCACAGATTACCCCAATCTACCGTATTTACTCGAATGTAACGCTAGTTTTTTTACCGAAAGTAGAAAGAAAATGTCATCCCCCGCGTTACCATCGAATACTAGGATTAAAAACGCTATGAAGAGCACCAAACACACACTATTAAAATCATTTCATGTGTCAAACGTGTGCGTTGATCGTACTGGTCATTCGAAATCACGCAGTCCAACTCGCCGGTCAACCAGTACGCGAACCACAGGTCGCAACTGCTAGGAAAAAGCGGCAACCTAATCGCAAACGCAAAAAAAACGACGTCAATGAGAACGAGCCAACAGGAGTTGACGCCAGCTAGTCACTGGCGCGATAAGAGGGCACCACCTCTTGACGAATGCTCGCAACCTGTAGCGAGGTTGTCTAGGAACCATGACCGCAAAATGGAACAGCCATCTCGGAGGCACTGAGCGCTCGCAATCGCCGCCAAGATGCCGGCAAAGGAGCGAGCGATCCCATCGCCATCTGTCTGTTAATCCTTGCAACTGATCCAAAGACGTGGCCACGTGACTAACATGCAGCAAGGCATGGAGCAGCGCGCTTTGTTCGCTGTTTCTCGTGTTTGGTGCCAGTGCGTGCAGTTGTGCGTTCCGTGCTTCGAGTCTTAGGCCTATCCCCATAAAACGGTCGAGTTGTCTTCAAGCGGAATGACGTGCTCACACGTTCAGTATACAGCTGGCATCAAGTGCAACGCTATTGCGCTTGCTGAGAGAAATTCAGCGGCTTCAAGACATTTTTGACGTCAACGAATTGACGATCAGGGGATGGAGGAAACATCGCGAGGAATTGTTTAACTGCAACAGCCTGCGAAAAGGCTTTCAGGGGCCCAAGAAAGGCCGCTTCCCGGCGTTGTAGCGTCGCGTTGCAGAGTTCATTAGCGAGCAACGTTCTTGACTACTTAGAGTAAGCATTGAAATGCTTCAGTGCAATGCACAGGAGTTTGCGCGAAACACGGGTTTGACCCAAAACCAGTTTAAGGCATCACGAGGCTGGGTGCAGAAGTTTATGCGAAGGGCCGGGTTCTCCCTTCGACGCACGACTTCTATTTGCCAGAAGCTGCACGGGGACTTCGAATCAAAACTTCGAGAGTTCCAGCGCTACGTCGTCAATCTTCGTCGTTCTCCCAACATGCCACTTGGACATATCGGCAATGCCGACCAGACCCCCGTGTATCTGGACATGCCTATGTCCAGAACAGTGCACAATTCTGGTGAGCATGAAGTTCGCCTTAGAAGCACAGGCAACGAAAAAAATTGGATTACCATTATGCTGGCATGTTTAGCTGACGGCCGCAAGCTCCCTCCATCATTTTTCGCCGGAAGACGATCCCAAAGGAAACTTCCGAAAGACGTTATCGTGAGCTCTTACGAAAAAGGTTGAATGGACTCGAATCTTGTCATAGATTTGATTCAATGCGTGTGGGACCGAAGGCCAGGCGCATTGCTGCATCTGGAAGCAATATTGGTTCTGGACTCTTTCTAAGGTCACCTGCCACCCGGCGTCAAACAAAAGCTACAGCGTGACTGAACGCATCTCGTTGTTATACCGGGTGGCAAGACCTCCATTCTCCAGCCTCTGGACGTTTGCATGAACAAGCCCTTCAAGGATGGCTTGCGACAATTATACTGGGAGTGGATTGAAAGCGGGTCAACAACACCTGCAGGTAGGCTGAAATGCCCAAGCGCGTCTACCGTTGCCCACTGGGTTTCAGCAGCCTGGTACGGGCTGCCTGATGATTTGGGTTACCGCGCATTTAATAAATGCTCAATTTCAAATGCTCTAGACGGAAGCGAGGACGACCTGCTGTGGGAGGCAGCTAGTGACAAAGAAGAGTCAAGCTATGATGATGAGAGTGACGGCGACAACTGCCGTGAGGAAGAGGGTGTATAGGAACGCCTGTTTGGCTTGTATTTCAATAAAGTTGTCTTTGACCCTCAGAACTATGCGATGTCAGTTCCTCGCGTCATATTCTGGTTCTTTCAGTTTTTCTGTCGCACGCCCGAAGTCCAAGCTCGCCTTACAAACGTAGTTTTTTTCCCCCTTTTCACACCCTAAAAGTCGACCATCGGGTTACAATCATGGTCGCGTTACATTCGAGTAAATACGGAAGAATGCTGCTTCGCCCAATGGTTTACCCCTAATTAGGTTCATCATTGTCATCACGCTAAGAAGAACCTTAGTAGTGCACGCATTTACGCTTAGCCGCATTCTATACGCAACCCCATATCTCAAATTGAACCGCACGGAAATCGAACGCGTGAACGCAATCATCCGCCTTGCGACTAAGGCAGCCCTAAACCTACCTCGTAGCGCTAGCACAGCCAAACTTCTTGCACTAGGCATGCATAATACCATTCAGGAACTAGTTGACGCGCACCTTCAGACACAGTACCTTAGACTTGCCACGAGCGCCACTGGCTGCCATATACTCTCCTCCCTTCACATCAACATACCGCTAACCAGTCAACCCTTATAGCCATCCCTCGACACATCCATTCACCTCTCGTTGTGAAACCCCTTCCTCGAAACGTCCATCCCCAATATCACATCCCTCGCCGCGTACCTCGCTCTAATGCCCTCCATAAGTATTATGGGCAAGCCCACGATGCCGTTTGGGTAGACGCCGCATGTACAGCGCATGAAGCTGTAGCAGTTGCCTACAATCCAACCCTACCTCACCCCCTAACTCACCGTCTTCCCTCGAGCTCTACGCCTGAGGAGGCAGAGGAGACCGCCATCGCCCTAGCCCTTGCACATTCTTACGCCCCAATACATCTTCAGCGACTCCAAAACGGCTCTGTCCAACTTTACCAGGGGCAGGATTCACGCCCCTGCCTGGCAATTGTTGAACACCCCTACCAAAAATTTACCACGCAGGGTAGAGCTTCAGTGGCTGCCGGCTCACTCTGGGAACCATGGAAATGAGGCTGCCGATAAATTGGCCCGAGGTCTGATTTCCCGGGCTCGGGACAGTCTCGATCCAGGATTCTCGAGCGAGCGGGCGCACACATTTGCGGAGCTCACGCAAATACCCCGTTTGGACCGTCGGACTTACCCTCCTCCCCACCCCTCTCTTAAGCATTCCCAACAGATGCTCTTCAGACGCCTCCAGACCCGCTCGTTGTCATCCCCTCAGCTTTTATCCCACTACTGCGGCACATCCCCTGCATGCTCCCTATGCGGTGACCTCCACGCCACACTCTCCCATATCCTTTTCGGCTGCCCTGCTGACCCTCCCCCGCGAGAACAGCACGCCATCTCGAGCTGGGAGGACTGGGAGGTCCTGCTTATGTCTGCAGACCCGACATCGCAGCTTGCTGCGGTGACTCGGGCTGCCGACGACATGTCCCGGCATGACCTACTTGATGCAGTGCGGGACCGCGCAGTGGCCCAGGCACCCAGCTGGGTCTAAAACTCACCTGCTCAATAAAGTTTTTCTGTCTGTCTGTCTGTGTAGTTTTTCACACGATATGTGACAGGCTTACCTCGACCACAAAAGGAAGGAGCAAACAACTGAAACGTTATAAAAAATTTCAAAGCCAATAAAAAGAGGGGGTTGTACCAATACAGGGCCTGATCCCAGAACTGGCCCAGCTAAAAGAGGGCTGGGCAAATGCTAGAAAATATTAGCTAACAAATGTCAGTGTCAAAATTCTTGTGTGCGACTCTCTCAACTGCTGTTTGCATTTTGCAGGGTTTTTTTCGCAAATTACTTTTCTGGCCTCTAACTTAAGGGTGTCCACTTGGAATCGAAGGTGGTCTAGATGTGAGTAACGTTGAAAATTAAAGAGCTCAAATTTAAGCTATAGGGTCGCAAAAGGGGGGGTTGAAAAAGTGGGAATCAAATATGTGCATTATATAGTGGAAATGCCACTGAGCGTTCTTGTCACGTACAAGTCCTCGAGAGCAAGCTGGTAAATTGCAAGACATTTTCGAAAATTCGCGCTCTTGCGCCGCAACTCATGTCACCAGATGTTCGCCAGAGATTGCGCGCATTGCATTGGCTAACGCAAATGACGTCATGATGCAGAGTGCTATCACTGGTTCGCGAGCAATACAGAGAAAAAGGACGGTTGCTTGCCCGGCCCCGAAGGTGACTGCACCATCTCCCCCTTTGTATTCCCTCCTCTGTCTGTAGCTGTGGCGGCTGGTGTACGAGTTGAGAGGTAAAACGTAGAGGCAGTACTTAATTGCAAATATCTCTGCTTTACATAAGCTATAATGAAAATTTTTTGCAGGAGGCTGATAGGCCATTCAGTATCTACCAGTTTCATCAGCATTTCTTACCCTCATTGGGCCCCTCCCCTTTCAGTGCCTTTTTAAGGCTCGAACAAGAATGCCACAATTTGGTGCTTGGTTTTGGTCAGATGATAATCATTTCCTGATAACGAAACAAGCTTGTAAATTCAACAGACCATTAAGCTATGATAATTAAGATTTAGTGTTTTAGAGCAATTCTCAAGAAAAGCATACAAAAAATTTATTTTAGTAATAATCGAAATAAAAAGCTCTTTTAATGCACTGCAAGTTGAGAGAACCAAAGTAATAGTTCAGAGAAATCAAAATTCAAATTAAAGAGTTCTTTTACTTTTTGTTGTCCAGTAAAGCAACTACAGTGGCCCTAAAAGAAATATCAATCATCTCTTCAAGCAGATAATTCTGAAGGCCAAATGCTTGCTGCCAGTTAAATTGAACCAGAAGTACCAGGAAAAAGGGTGCATCTATGGATCATTTCTTCTCAAAACAATTGAATTTACTGCTTAGCACATAAAATCAAAGCCACAGTGAATCAAGCAACCAGTTAAACACAATGCTTAAAGAGAATGCGAGGGACCAGAAACATCACAAAGTGCAAACAAGGACAAACAAACATGGCATGCGAAAACTCCCCAACAACAACACTATACAGGCAAAGCTTCCTAAAAGGTCGCCTGTGCCTTCCACCTTCCAGCGTAAACTGCAAGGCGACTGGAGTCTTTACAAAATTTTTCAGGATGAGGTGTGTAGCCTCGTCCACTGTGTCGCCTCCGATCAAAGAGAAGCCGCTTGATGCGAAAACCATTATAGCACAAATTATAATAAGATGTGGAGTACAAATAAAGAATGAATGAGCATTTATAAATTGTCATATTTATTGCATACAAGGCACAGCAAATAAGGCCTCTATCTATGCTTGGCACCCAGAAATTGTTATACCCTTTTTTCCCCAAAGAATAGCTATTTCATGCACATGATGAAAAAAAAATGCATGTGCAGCCATAATAAATGCAGCGTTACACCTGCCTTCACTGCATTGCTTAGAAGAATGTGCTGGTACCAAGCTGATCGAAACATGCTCAAGCCATGAGCGACAGCTTTTCAGTGTGATGCGACAAAGCATGCCCTATTAACCCCTCAACCCCCTCCCCGAATATTCCTTAACTGTACCGGAAACCTAAGATTCTTTTCATAAAATTTCATGCAAGCAAACTGCAAGACATTGATCAAGAGTGACAAAGGTAAAAAAAGGCACAGCAAAGAGATGAAGACCATGCTGAAACTTCCAAAAAATGCAAATCTGTGAGAACAATACAAATACACTTATCTCGCACTCCATATTTTCATGCCTGCAGGTTCCCGCAAAAGTTCAATTTTCTAGGCGGGTACTTTTAATTTTCGTTACTTCGAGCAGCCATAAATTTAAGTTCAAGCATACTGCATAACTGATAACCTGGCGACATCAAAAATCAGGAAATTTTATTCGTGCTATCCTGGGAGTGGGGGGAGGCACTGCATCAATCTGTGTCGAGACCTTCACGGCACGGACTGTGCTGTCTACACTAGCACCGTGCCATGGCAGCCAATTCGGAAGGCTCACAGGGAAAGCTACACCTCCTCAACTGAAAACTAAACATATTGACAGATTTGCCTGTCTGGTTGGGTTTGAAGACATAACAAACTCACAACTCCAACCAAAATTCAAATTTTTTTCAGGATTCGGGCGACAGCATCGCCCAAATCCTGAAAAAATCGAGCATCCAGGTTACGCACGAGCCCACAAACACTGTTGGGCTTTGCCTACCTGTTCTCAAAGACCAGCCGCGGAGAGAAAGAGCCCAAGGCATTGTCTACAAAATTCCATGCGCCAACTGCGACGCAAGCTACATCGGCAACACCAAAAATTTCAGAAAGAATACGGCAACATAAAAACGACGTCCGCAAATTCGCAAGAGAACGCAATCCAGTAGCCGAACATTCCGAGGACTCCGACCATAGAATCAACCTCGAAGAAACCCGCATCCTCGGAACCGAAACAAATTACCACAAAAGGCTCCTTCTGGAATCCTGGCATATACCGCACAAAATGAAACCTGCCCCCAGTATATGCCCAGGGACTTCGCTCTTCAACCACCTCAATGCAATGCGCCAGCTTGACTAACAGCCTAAACCCCCTCCCCCTCCCCTCCATACATAAAAGACGCTAGCTATACTGCCCTCAGTCACCCCTGATGATGGAGCCGAGTCGGCTTCGAAACGCCGGGTTAAAGTTGAAATTTTCGGTTGGAGTTGTGCAGTTTATTATAAACTTCCTCTGCTGCAGCCTTCTAGAATGCTGTACCCATGCTGTCCCACAAAATAAGCCATAGCCACTTCAGCTTTGGCTTAAAGCTGTACTCAAGGTGATTGTGAGCTCATCTTTTCACCGCGTGAACTCAAGCACCAAGTAACCACATAATTTTGAATAACCAGTGAACACTGCCGACAGATACAATGCTGATTGCAGAATTTCCATGTTTACGAATCAGATTATAAAACTTGCAATGAGAAAAACATTTCTTTACAACAACCACTGAAAAGCCTGGCTTACCAGAACAGCGCTTCTGTCAGGGTCTTCAAGGATTTCTTCTAGCTCCTCAACATCTCCCATGGAACTCAATGGGATCAGCTCTTCTCCAAGACAATGCTACAGACCAGCTGCGTGATTCCCTTTGAGCTCTTTGATGCCAGCTCTGATCTCCATCAGGAGCTGCACTGTCCGACTTTTGAAGCCTGAAATGTTCAAAATCCATGATTAGAGAAAGACTGCTTATATCCCTCTGAGTTCTTTGGTATGACTAAAGGTATCACAATTTGGTTTAGACCAAACACTGATTGCATAGCACAGAAATAATTTTTTTTTAATTCGGTGCCACTTGAAAATGGTCAGTATCCCCGAGATGAACGCACTAGTTGCTGCACTACAAAGTACAAGTTGTCGAGTGTTTTGAAGGAAAAAAAAGTAGAACACGACTGCATTACTGGGTCCCATTCGCATCACGCATTTATTAGGTCTACCTTTATCCAACTTGAACCCAACAAGCTTCTCAGCTTGATAGAGCCGCTGTGTATTCTGAAAAGGTTCGAGGTTTTTGATATGAGCGAAACGCATGTCCACTCATGATTTTGAGAGCGCACTGCACAACATAATCTGTTTGTGACCTGTAGTAAACTGTCAAAACATGCATCAGAGCAAAAAAGAGAAAGCTTCATGGCCTGTGGGTAGCGCGCCTGTCTCACAGGATTCAATTTCCACTACCACCTCTTAAAGAAATTTGGTGTATCTGAACATTGCTGAGCTGTTCCTGAATTTTTTTGTCTATCTGTTTCATTAGGATTTTCCACCCTTGGCCAACGCCACTGCAGAGTTTTCTGTGACAAAGGATCGATAACACTGTTGCATTAAAATTCAGAAATAATGTGGGGCCTGGACAGCAGTTAATGTGGTCACTGTGATGACAGCATTACATGTTATAGCCTTATGCTCCGGGTACTATCAGCAGATATGCCAATCAGTTGTTTTTAAAAACCATAACTTTTAAATTTCTGAGACTGACAAATTGCCCACATATTCACATTTTATGGAACTTCTCTGGAACTGCAATGCCACGACTAAGGGTGATGTCATAGGAAACGACAGGCTATCTCACACAGCCATTCACAGCAGTCATGACATTCTTGACAGTTGTCTGGAAATGAAACAGCACTATACAAAATTGAATGTGGCCCACTCACGTTGCGAACATGGAGTGTCCATATCTCGTGGATATAAAAAATCAATTCAATGATATATTGCCAAATTCATTATATAATCAGCATATAACTTTCCTTCCACTGCTATTGTAGACAAGCAAGCAAGACTGAAGCAAGAAATATTAGAGGTAAGAAAATTCATATTCAAAATTCTGACTAAATTTCAGACAGCATTTGGTATTCGATTCGCACTTTCACTATAGTTTATTCTCGTTATAACGAACATGAATACAGCGACTTATCAGTATAATGAAATGAACAGTGCATAATCTGACACTCTATTGGTTTTAATGGAGCTGTTTTTGTATTCGCATAGCTCAAAATGCACAAGGAGTCGTAAAAACTTCAAGCAATGCAATATTTTGATCATCTGAATAGTCCGCGGTAGTTGTGTGAATGAATTGAGCGTGCATTCACATGCCGCACCATAGAGGGGCAGTACGAACTAGCATCAAGCTGACAGACGCATGACCGGCACGTGATCGAACCATCTTGCCGCACTCCCCTGCCACATGTGCAGACCTGCGCGCAAGTGGGCTGCACTCCATGACTCAATCAACTCCGTTGCGCAAAATGGCAATGCAGAAGCATAAAGTATTCTCATTTGAGTCGATGTTTTGGTAGTCCACAGCGAGCGCAAAAGGCCACATTACTGAGCAATACAGTGTTGCATCTAGCACTCAGTCGGCAATTGTGAACGCAAGACAGAAGATTGCATTTGTTGACAACTGTTCCAAAGGAGACATGAAGAATGATCACCTTGTCATCATGTCGACTGGTGCTTCTGAATGTTACGTTTGAGAACTTAGTCTCTGCTTATGACAAATTGGTGGTGGCACCTGAACTGACCGACCAAGAAATCGCTGACGAGGCCGGTTCTTGCAGATGATGCAAGTAGGGTTGATGACAGTGAACCGGAAAGTGAAAAATGAGCTCTAAAAATTGCAGAGGCTGCCGACACGGAAAGGAAATTGAAGGGCTACCTTGAGAAAGTACCTGTGGCCTGATGTGGAGAAAGCTCTACATTTAATTGATTTCATAGAGAATTTAGTCCTCTGAAATACTGCTCAGTGCCACCAAGCAAAGATTGCATTGTTTCTTAAATAAATCTGGGCGGAGCCAGCATCCCCATCTAGTGTTCATTTCTGCTCTACAACACAGAACAAAGCGATATTTCGCATGCTTATAGCAAGCTCTGAATTCAACAATTGTGCGTTATTACACCTTTCTGTTGTCCCCCTGCGAGAAGCCTTTGCTTGGGTTTATTTGCAGACTTTTGCAGATTTTTAGAACGATTGTTTAGTATAACAAAGTTTAGGCCAAAATTAGGCTTAGTTATAACGGGATTTGACTCTATTCGAAACTCTTTGACCAGAAATTATGAATTTCTGGTTCATCTAAACTACCAGTGAAACATCGCGACATTCTCAGACAGAAGTATCTTGCACTTTTGAATGGAGCCTAGAGACATTGACATCAATGAAAGCATAGGAAATTTTTTTATGTTGATCATTTTAAAATAATAATGTAATCATTGAGATAATTGATTAGAAAGAAAGTGGGATGCATACCTATGAGCGCCGTATCATGTTCTTCGTTCCAACTGCCCGGCGGAAAAAGGGAGCCATCCTGGCGACTCAAGGAGAGGAGACTACGCGGGGGCTATAATACGGCTTCAAGCGGCTGACGTGAACGACGTCGCGGCCACGGCGGCGATGGTCCGAAGAAGGTGTCACCGGTTCGATAATGTAGTTGACCGGTGACGCTCCAAGATGCGGTAAGGGCCGATGTGCTTGGCCGAAAATTTGGACGTATTCGGAACAGAGAGCCAGACTAGTGAGCCAGTGGAGAAGTGAACCGCGAGCGTGTCTTGATCGGAAGCATGGGTACGACGGAGACCTTGACGTTCGGCGGTGAAGGAGCGAGCCAACTGGCGGCACTGCTCAGCATGGCGGGTGATGTCAGAGAGGGAAGCATGTTCCGAGCTGTCGGGGTTGTAGGGAAGGATTGTATCCAACATACAAGAAGGTTCGCGTCCGAATAAAAGAACTGTTTACTGTTTTGAAAGCTGGGCATAGAATATAAACACGCGTACAAAAACAAACCCAGAGACATCATTGGTATTTTTTAAATATGTTTTCAAACATTCTTAGCTGCATCTATCTGGCTTTATTGCTTTACTTTTTGATCTTGGATAGCACTGCAATCGCAGGACCTGATTCTCATAGGCCTTTGTGGTGCCCGTGTGACAGGGGTATTATATGGGCAGGTATGACCAAAACGTAATCAACCAATCCAGGCAACTTGCACAGCTAGCGGAAATAAGCTAAATAACATAGAGAATTAGACGGCGAAAATATTTAATTATTAAAACAAACACTTTAAGAATATCGCTTGTTACATATACAAGGGGGGCTCAGCAAGCATCTATTGAAGTACCTTCTGTCAGCATTACAGAGTTCAGCTTTTTTGTGCTGATTGTGACAAGTCTAAAAATAAACAGATTAGCGGCACAGTCTAATTAAAATATTGGAAGTGACAGGACAGCAAGTGCAGTGAAATATCGGCTACGTGGAAAGGAAACCCCATTTTGCAAGTCAATTGTTTTCAAAGAAAAGAATAAAAATGAAATCTATGAAAGGAACACTCCTGAACGTTCATAAATCGAGGAGGCATCCAATCTTGCATTGTTGTGGGAGATGGAACATGAGTCACACACCATGATCCATAGTCCAAACACGAGTGCACGCTATGGAAAAAGGGTCATCAACTCCAAGAAATTTCATGAGGCATTGTCAGCTGGAAAAACTAGGCAAACAGAAATCCAGATAATAGGAAGTGTCTTTTTTTACTAAAGTTTACGCCACACAAGCAATTAACAGATACTCCTATGCTTCATAACTAAACCTAGGCATTGTGTGGGCAGTCAAAGTGAAATTCTGGGAAGTTGTCAGAAAATTTGCTGCTCTTTCACAACAATGCCCTAACTCACAAGTCTTTCAAATTGCACTATCTGGGAATATGACTACGAAGCTCAACCACTGAACCTGCTGTGCAGGCCTGTGTCCCGGTGGTTACTTTTTCTTCCGTAACATGAAGAAACCTCTGCACAGGCTACAATTGCCTGTTGATAATGCAGTCAAGGATGCAGTAACAGGTTTTCTCCTGCAGCAGAAACACATTTCTTTCTGTTGCAAGAGAAACAATATGTGGTGAATTGAAATTGGCGCGCTAATGTCAAGAAGGTTAGACTGATAAGTGGAAAGTTTAATTTTCGACTAAATACTTTTTATACATTTTGGCAGACAACTAACTGAGTACCCTTTGTAGTAGCCTGGTCAGGAAATAACCGCGTGTATGCAGTCAGTGAATGGCTCCACTAACGCAGATTGTGTATGGAGTAAGAAAAAAAAAAGAAATTTTCTCTTCTTCTGTCCTGGCTTTCAAGCTGATGATTGCTTCTTAAAGGACTGTAGACACCAAATTTTGGTTGCACGTTTCAGTGCTTTTAATGATGCACAAGCTTTTATTATACACAGATCCCCATGTCATATTTGCCTAAGACCGTTTAATAGTTTTTAACCAAGTTTTTTGCTCGTCTGTCTAGGTTTCGATGCGAACAATTCAGCGATGGCTATGATGTCAAAGTCTAGGTCATGTGACGGATAAAAAACTGCGATATATTTGCTGCTTCTTCACTCCTTGCGATTCTTGTTTTTGAAGTAGGCTGGCTTTAGAAATTTAGTGAATCAAAACGGCGAAGCAGCGATTAGATTGCGGCGAATCTTTGCAGTGTTTGTTTGTTTGGTCATTCTTCAATGCTGCCAGCGCGCCGCTTTATCGATTTGTTTGCGATGCAAGACACGACAAGAATTATCTCGATTGATCGCATCCAGGCAGAGCTGATTCTATGTTGTTCCGGATTGTTCTAGTAACTTTGCCCGCTTCATCTCGAATGTTCGTTATCATCTTTAAAATGAGCACGGCCGAGAGCGGCGGGCATTCTGTTCGACGATTGCCGAGCACGCATATTGCTACGCCGCCGCCGTTTGATTCAGTCCATTGTGGGCGCAAGTCGGCCCCAATAAAAAACTTTGTTTAGACGCCATTTTCGCTGCCGTTCTGCTTCCCGTAATGCAGTCACTACTTCGTGACAATATTGCAGTTTTTCATCTGTCACTAGCCCTAGACGTGAAAGCCATCGCTCGGCTGTTGAAACCAAAACCAAAACAGGTGAGCTGAAATTCGATTACAAGTTATACAGCAGCTGTAGGCAAATACCACATGATGATCTTCGTATAGTAAAGTATTGTGCATTGTGATAGCGCGACGCTGTGCTGTGACGTTATCGCGGCCTATGACGAACCATGATTCCGTGCTCTGTTATCACGCCGCTCGGGCCTTTAAATATATATATATCCTGTGTGCGTTTGAATAAACGTTCTTCGCTCGTCGTCCACGTCTGGCGTCAGTCATATCATCTGGCGACGAGGCACTTCGGCCACGCGGGGGAGGCCGGCTCGGCACGGCGGCAGCAACGTTCTGCACGAAGAAAACCAGCGGAAGGAACCGGCACGTTTGTCGAGAGCCTGACCGTGGACTAGCAGTACGTGTTCAAGGAGCACGACAGCGAGCGAAAGCATCGACAGACGCCCAGCGGAACTGCCGACGGAGGAAAGTGACAACGGACGCAACGTGTGATGAGTATTGCCAAAAATGCCTTCGTACGGAAAGATAGCGGAGTTTGATGCTAAGACGCAGAACTTTGAATCATACGTGGAACGTTTTGAACTTTTTGTTGGCGCGAACGAAATCACTGAGGAGAAGAAACTGTCTGTGTTTTTGACTGTTATTGGCGCGGAAGCTTATGAGGTGCTAAAGAGTCTTAGTGTTCCGAAAACGCCCGCTGAACACACGTATACTGAGGTAAAGCGCTTGCTTCAAACCCATTACTGCCCGAAAAGCTCTGTGATTGGCGAACGTTGCAGATTCAATCGCCGCGTGCAACTAGAGCATGAAGGTGTGGAAGAGTTTATTGTTGAATTGAAACACTTGGCCAGGAAGTGCGACTTTGGCACATTCTTGCACAAGATGCGCTGCGGGACAGGTTAGTTGCAGGATTGCGGAACGAGGAAAGCCAGCGCGCATTGTTCGCTGCCGAGAATTTAACGTTCGAGGGGGCGTGCAAAATTGCATTGGACCGGGAACTGGCTGCAAAAGACGCCGCGACAATGCAAGCGAAGGAAGCAAACTTATCGTTGCATTCCTTGCAGGCTAAGAGCAAGAGCGCAAGGAACGAAAGATTGCCGAGATCGACTCCTGACCAAGTGCCAGTGAATTCGTCCTGTGAAAGATGCGGCAGGAAGCATGAATCACAGAAGTGCTGGTACAAAAATTTTAAGTGCCATAAGTGTTCAAAAGTTGGTCACTTGCAGAAAATGTGCCCGAAGGCAAAGCGCGTGAATGCAATGGATGATACTGAGAACGAGGAAGAGGAGTTAGACGTGTACTATTTTAAAAACTTGACGCGATCAAGTTACGAAGTGAATGTTGAAGTGGAAGGCAAGCCATTGAAAATGCAGATCGACACAGGCGTGGCTGTTTCAATTGTTCCAGAGAGTGTGTACTCAGACACCCGGCTCAATGTCAGGTTCCGCTTTGTGGCCTTAGCAACTTCCGCAGCATTTAACGGCAGGCTCTCGAATACTGCTAAGCATTCTTCCGAGACATCAGGGGCGCGATTACGGATCAGTCTCAAAAAACTGTCTCAATATTGAGACAGTGACGTCAAAATGACGACACCGAGAAATGCCGACCGCCGAATCGGCCAATGCGGAGCAAGGAGGCGGTGGGCTCCGCCCCGAAACCACTAATCGCACGACAAGGGACCGTAGACTAATGTTTTGCAGTAAAAACGCAGTGAATAAAAACGAGTAATGTTTTATTTTGCTAAGTAACTGTATTTCAAACCCAACAGCACCAAGCAAAAGAACCAGTGTTTTCATTTTTGCAATTAAGTTTGCTGTTCAGTCACTTTTTTTGCCGCGAAGGTGTGCTGTCAGCGGTATAGCGTGAACATGTTAGTCTGAAAATGAACAAAAACGCAATGAAGAAAACAAGCAATGTTTTATTTTGGTAGTAAACTGTGTTGCAATCTCAACAACACGAGGGAAAATTAGAAGCATTCTCAGTTTTGCAATGAAATTTGCTGCAGGTTAACTTCTTTTGCCATGAGGGCGCGCTGGCAGCGGCATAACGTGAACATGGCGGCCTGCAAGAAAACAGCTGATTCCATGGCTAGTTCCAGTTTTTTCGCGTGTCGTCTAAAATCAAGGCACTTTGCGGATGTCTGAAGTGTGCAGAAAAATCTGATTGAAGGCAGTGAATGCTACGGGCCTGCCGAGATCAACTTACAAGCAGCGCTCGGCTCGAAAATCGACGAAGACAACTTTAGTGTGTGTTCTCGGTCGGCGCCTATCGATCACCGAGTGACGTGTGGTTCTGTTTATTTTCTTTAGAAAATACCAGAAAACCATGAATCATCACATAGAAGCAACTGCCGACAGACAGGTGCAGCTGCTGATAGCTTGCAATCTCGGTGCGGGAAATGAGAGCCGACACGGCCTGCCTCTGTGGCAGCACTCTTCTGCCTCGTAACCAAGTGTTGCCGCCCACATCGGGCTAAGCACTTGATGTTCCGTTTGTATTTTTGTAGCTCCGTTCGGTTTATGTTCAGTTGTTGCCGTAGTTTCTTTTTTTTTTCCTGTGCAAGATGCAGAAATTGTGATGTTTATGCTCCACTTTGTTTAGAGAGAAAGGAAGCACTTGACTTGATAACTTTGCTATTGTCACCGAGGAGAGAACGAGCTTGTTCCATTAACGTTATTTACTGATCATGTAGTAGATCCAGGGTCAACCAGGAAAGAAGTAGTTTGCTTGTATAGAGGCTAATTGCAACTGGGCAGAAAGTTGAGCAAGTTTGTTCATGTTTGCTGGTACACAGCGCTTGAATTGCATATGATCCAGGGCAGTGAGGTAGGTAGGACAGGGCAGTGATGTGTAATATTGTATTTTGCTCAGCAGGCGAAGTGATGTTGGTATAACTGGGTTTGGTGAGGGCAGTGTTTGAAGGGCTTTAAATACTTTGCATAGCTTCTAACATGCACTTTCTTTCAGGTCGGAAGACCACTTTTTTTTTTTAAATTATGGTCCATCATATCTGAGACACCCTGTATACAGGCCACTCCAGTTTGAAAGGGAACAGCCAGTTGAAAATAACTAGGACATTAAATACCTAGGCGAAAAGTAGCTTGAAAGCAGTTGCACTTATCACACATATTATATGATAGCACAAGGAGCTTGTCCGGCCATTCGGCATTGTCACCGTCTCGTGTCATCATGGACAAGACTTCATAGCCCTGTGTTACGCAAACCAAGCTAGGTGTCAGTTACGGGGCAATAACAGAGTGCTCAAAATTTCCCACAATGGAGCTGCCTGTATATTCTTAGAGCTGTAGAGCATTTCCAGTAAAGGTGTTGCATGATTTGTGATTGTAAACTAACCTCTAATCACACACCATCTCCTTGATGATGTGTCTGTGATGTTTACACATCTTTGTCTATCAGTGAAGATGTTCTAGTCATTCAGCAGTCATTGTAGCCACTGCACCTTACAATCTTTATTATGCATTGTTGTACAGCGGTTTCCTTGCAGTAGGTACAGCTTTTAGCACAGAGCGAAACCCCTAGCCACACACCATTACGCTAAAAGCTTAGCTTTGGTATTTACACTACTTATATGTGCCAAAATGTTTTGTAGTCCGGAAAATGCATCATGTACACTGTACTATGCCATATTTATTGTACAGGTAGCCTCTGTATGAAAGAAAACATGCACTTTGAACTCAATTTTTCAGATTTTTTTTCTTAACTGCACTCAGAAATGCCATACGGTAATTGTACATCAAGGTAAAGTATGCTTGTATGTACACTGCCTTTTCTGCAATAGAAACACTCGTGTCAAATGCTGTGCCTAAAAAAATAAACGCGCTTACTGAATGTATGATGCAATAAAAAACAGCTTTTTGATTCCAACAAGCATCACAAATATTTCATGCCTTATTCCAGCACTACACGTTTGGTTCATGCATGTTCGTCACACAGGTAATGACCACAGGCACTCCACCAAGCTGGAAGGAGACAGCAGAGAAGGGGCAGGTGGGCTGACATAAGCATTGACAAAAGAGAGTTCAAAATGATGCTTTTCAGAAATTGGGCGAGCTGCTTCAACACCTTTTCCGTCTTCAGGAAGAGACTGTGCAACACGCTGCTGAGGGACTGGAAGATATACTAGCAAACACACTGAAAATGAAGTGGCAGCCGGTGGGGGGCACTTGTTTGTCACTGCTGGCTTCTCGCTGCACACAGGTTGGCCAAGGGCACAACCACATCACACAATTGCTCACACACTTGCAGATGTGTGTTGTGCAATGACACAAGGAAATGACAGTGGCAACAGGGGAAGAGTGCCTGATATGACTCTCTATGCCAGCATGGTGAGTCATCTCTGGACGCTAGATTTTCCATCGCAACTGCCGCTACACCATCCCTCGGTACGCCTTCCTCTGGAGACGGGTCGTCCTAGAGAGGCCAAAAGTACAGCACCGCATGCTCTTCTCAGGAGGCAGGTGAGGAGGGATCCCGTCTGTACGAGGCAGCCACCATTTAGAGGTGGCCCGTTGTTATCTGGGTCAGAGGCAGTGTCGCCTGCACCCTCTGCTGATATGGGCACATCCAAACAGAGGCTGTGAAGTGCAGCACGTGCGGTGATGATGCGCACTGTCCACTTCCACTGGCACTGGTGCATCCGGTGCCCTTGAAAGCAACGGAAGCAGCTCTTCGGCACACCAATACAGCGCTCAGCCACAAATTGTGTGAAAGCATGTGGCGTGTTGTACAGGCCTTCTGCTGAGTCAGGTCTGTAATGTCATGCAACTGGTGCAGGCAGTCATGGCTCCAGTGGGTAGACATAGTCTCCTGCATAACAAAAAATGATGCGGCTAAGCATGTCCTTTCTCAGTGATCTCAACAGCATTACAGGACACTCTGCTATACAGTAGAAGACTCACGCCAAGTAGCCCACATCCAGGCTTTGCTGAATATGACATTCAAGAGCATACATACATGCAGGATTTAGATGTATAAGTGAGCACTACTGTAAGGTCAGTCTTTTACCACCATATTCATATAAATGATGCGCTATGATTGCCTACAAAACACAAGCGCTGTCAGGTGCATTTTGCTTTGGTTTCTTCAACAGGAAAGGCTATGCATTTCAACAATGTAATATGTGTCCTGTGTTTCTGCTGCAATTATATGTAACAAAAGGAAAGGGTGGCAATACACTGTATCATACTGTAAAGTGTCTGCATTTGTGTAACTGTCCAGACTGATTCTTGTAGCTTTAGCAGATCCGGCCAAATGCATAGTGCTGGAGCTCAATAGATGTGACTGAGTTCGCCCGACGGGTGACACGGCTATTTTACTGCTTACCCAGAAAAAAAATCACCGTCGTCCAGCAGGCCTTCCTCCGCCTCGGAATGCCGCCAGACAAACGCGTCGCGGAAGGATCCGGGTCAGCGCGAGTCCACGGCCAGGATGCACATGTTCGCGCCACAGATCTGAGAAAAAACAAGCACAGCCCGTACTCACTCTCGCTGCCGAGGCCCGCACTTGTAGCTCATGCACTTGTAGCACTTGAACTCATGCGGTCAAAAACAGTGGCCGAGGTATACTCACTATTACGTCCGCAGCGTAGAACCGCTTGCGGCTCGTTCGCAGCACTGCCCCCAGACTCCTTGATAGTGATGAGTGCCCAATCGACACACCCGACGACGCCGGAGATGCTGCCGCGGCAAACGTTTAGGCAAAGGACGCCCTCCTTCGCCGCCGCCTTCTCCTCGGGTCTCCTCGGAAAGCAAACACCCCCCTTCTGTTACCCAACGTTGACATTGGTCTCCGCTGCCCGCCGCAAAGGCTTGTTCACAGTCGGTTGGGCTGCGCCGACGTTTTCTTCATTTCCAACGGCGCCTTGAAACCCACCGGAGCGCGAGGCGAAGAAGCGCAGCGCGCACAGCACCTGCCGCTCCACTGACAGCGCACTCACCCGCGCACTTCCCACTTCAACGGCGAGTTCGTCGCACAGACACTGCGCAGTCTCCTCGAAATAACTCTCCCGCGCGTCAAAGTCGTCTTCATGCACCCTCCGACACCGTTGCTCGCGCGGTCACCCGCGTATACGACGATGTAAACAGCCGCCATTTTCTGTCTCAAACGTGCTGATACTACTTTTTCCAGTCTCAAAAAATCGTCTCAATCTGCCCGCATAATTAGATGGCCAACGTCACCACTTCTGCGCCATTTACGACGTCAGTCAGTGACGAAAAAAATCAAAATGGCCGCCGACCAATAGGAGAGAGGCAAATGATATACTTTTTGAGACAGTTTCGATTGAGACTGATCCGTAATCGCGCCCCAGTTGCCTTCTCTGCCTGCGGTAATCTGGACAGCGCGTCCGCTACTTCCAGGTATCGCAAGGGCAAGAACCTGGAAGTAGCGGACGCGCTGTCCAGATTACCGCAGGCAGAGAAGGCAACTGATGTCTCGGAAGAATGCTTAGCAGTATTCGAGAGCCTGCCGTTAAATGCTGCAGAAGTTGCTAAGGCCACAAAGCGGAACCTGACATTGAGCCGTGTGTCTGAGTACACACTGAATGGTTGGCCAAATCAATACCCTGAAGAAATGAAGGCATATCACGTGCGCCGTTATGAGTTGTCTCTTGAGCAAGGGTGCTTAACATGGGGCACTCGAGTAGTAATACCGGATCAGCTGCGGGAACGTGTATTGGACTTGCTTCGTGACGAACATCCAGGCAGCACACGCATGAAAATGCTAGCTAGAAGCTTTGTATGGTGGCCTGGTATGGATCAAGCTGTCGAGATGTACGTCCGAAAGTGCAAAATCTGTCAGGCAGTTCAACCAGCTGCTCAACCCGTGCCGCTCCATCCGTGGAGCTACCCGTCGAGGTGTTGGGAGCGGGTTCACGTTGATTTTTCTTGCAAACGTTCTAGTGTGTTCCTTGTTTTAGTTGATTCTTTTTCCAAATGGGTGGAAGTTTGGCCGATGTTATCATCGTCTACCACGAAGACAATTGAGAAATTAAGCAATGTGTTTGCGGCCTACGGGCTGCCTGAAACGTTGGTCAGCGACAACGGGCCGCAGTTCACATCTACAGAATTCTCGGATTTCCTGGAGAGCAATGGTGTGAAGCATGTCCGTACCCCGCCATATCACCCCGCGTCCAATGGTGCGGCTGAGCGCACCGTGCAGACGGTCAAACGAGCGCTGTTAAAGCAGGTCATGGAACGCGACGTCACTCGCGTGCGTTCGCTTCAGGAGTGTATTGATAGTTTTCTTTTTGCCTACAGAAATACGCCAAGTTGTGTGACGGGGCAAACACCGGCGCAGTTGTTGCTAAAGCGTCAACCGCGCACGAAGCTTTCTTTGCTCAAGCCCAGCTTTGTCGGGGACATGCAGCAAAAACAAATTGACATGAAAAAGAAGCGTGACGTGGCGCGTGGTGCTGAGCGCGTGTTTTGCGAAGGTGATCGCGTGAACGTGAAAACGGTGCGCGGGGAACATGCCTCTTGGGAGGCAGGTGTGGTGCACCAAGTTGTGAGTGCTGTGACGTATATTGTGGAAGTGCACGGGCACCTTCGATTCACCCACGCTGACCATCTACGGCCACACCATGCGGACCCTGCGGCAGCCTCAGAGCGACCATTTGCAACAGAAACACTGAATGGACGGTCGCCACTCAGCGGTCCTCTGCTTGATGAGGGGGCACAATCATCTCAACTGTCAGCAGAACAGAATCCGACCCCTCTTCCACCGCCTCTAGTGAATGACGCAGTGCCAACCTCTGCTAGTGCAGACCTGCCACCGCAGCAAAGCCCAGGGCGGCTACCAGCATCAGAGCCGACGCCATCCACTGCGAGGGAGGAGCCACCACTTCGTAGAGGCACTCGTTTGCGCAAGCAACCGGACTGGTTCACACATGAGAACTTTAAGTAGAGCCTGTGGGGGGGAAGAAATGTGATAGCGCGACGCTGTGTTGTGACGTTATCGCGGCCTATGACGAACCATGATTCCGTGCTCTGTTATCACGCCGCTCGGGCCTATATATATCCTGTGTGCGTTTGAATAAACGTTCTTCGCTCGTCGTCCACGTCTGGCGTCAGTCATATCATGCATCATTAAAAACAATAAAACAAGCAACCAAAAATTAGGTGTCTATAGAACTTTAAACAAAGATACTTTTTCGCTGTTCGCTAACATATAATACTGCAAGGCCTGAGAACCTAGACATGTAACCATAGTAGAATTCAAATAGGTTATAAGTTTTAAATTAGAACCCCCTGCCCCATCTCTTCATGCCAGAGACAGGAATTATCCTCAAGAACATTTGCAGGTGTAGTGAAAAGGTTGTGTGTGAAACAAAATCCGGATGATTTATGTATCGTCCTGGTCACTTCAACGCCATTACCTGCTGCTCGGTGGTGTCTTCATACCAAATGAAACAGAAGAATGAGAGTTTCGGACTTGAAACAATGAGTTCATACAGAGTTAAGCAAGACCTTTCCACAAGTGCAGTGTCACCACCACTGTCACCGCCCCCCCACTCCTGTGGTGCACTGTATCTCCTTGAGCCATATACCCCTCACCCCTCTAATGTGATGCCACTGCATTAAAACAGTAACATACAGACTCGGATGTTGAACACAGAAAACACAATATGATACTATAGTTGGATGCAACTCAAGCAACAACGCAGCTTTTTCCCATCAAAGGACTTCCCTGCAGCTAGTGGTGTCAGCGGATTCTCATTATGTCATAGATAGTAATCCCCTTAGACCTGCTAGCTTGACACCACAGGGTATGACAGATGATAGAGGGTTCATCATCATCAACCTGACTACGCCCACTTCAGCAAAAACATCTTTTCCTGTATCCGTCCAATTAACCCGGCCTTGTGCCAGCTGCATCCACATAATCCCCGCAAAATTCCTAACCTCATCCTAACACCTGTCTTTCTGCAGCCCCCTCCTACACTTCCCTTCCCTTGGAATTCAGACCATTACCCTTGCCTTCACATCACATGCCCTGCCCACTTCTTCTCGAGTGCAACTATATTATCAGAAACGTACGTTTGTTCCCTGACCCACTCTGCACGTTTGATGTCTCTTAACATTACACCTATCATTTCCCGTTCCATAGCTTTCGGCGTTGACTTCAATTTAAGCAGAACCCGTTTTGTTATGTTGCCCTTCACTTTATGCCCCACATGCGAGTACCGGTAAGACAGAGCTGTCATGTGCTTTCCTCTTAAGTGATACTGATAACTTGCCATTCATGATCTCAGAGTATGTGACAAACGCACTCCATCTCAATCTGATCAGTCTAGTCATTTCCATTTCATGACCTGGCTCTGCGGTCACTACCTGCCCTAAGTAGACGTATTCCCTTACCACTTCCAGTACCTCGCTACCTATCGCAAACTGCTGTTTCCTTCGGAGGCTGTTGAACATTAACGTTACATTAGATAATCATAGATTCCTCAGGCGTTCTCCACTGAAAGGGGGTTCACCATGACTTACTCGGATTAACCGCGACATCACGAAAGTCACAAGACACCAATGGCAGAAGGGCCTTGTTCTAAAGGGCATCTGCTTCTTTTTTCTTGAGTTGTACACAACTACACTGCATTATATATATATATATATATATATATATATATATATATATATATATATATATATATATATATATATATATATATATATATATATATATATATATATATATATATATATATATATATATATATATATATATATGTGTGTGAAGAAGAAGGGCATCATCCCAGCCGCACTGCCATCGCTCAGAGCGAGCGCCTGCTGACCTGAACAGACGAGAGACTCGGTCGCCGTCGTGGTTTCGCTACCGCCTGAACGTTAACCTAAGCCCCCGTTACATTTGGTGGAGGTGCGAGGTACCTAAAACACCGCCATGACGACGGTCAGCTTGATCCGGATTTCCAACCCGGTTCACTCGTCTAGCTGTGGATCCCTTCCACTGCTTCCGGCCTCTCAAAGAAACTTCTTTCGAAATACCATGGCCCCTACTGCGTCCTGGAGCGCACATCCTTCGTGAACTACCTTACTGATCCCCTCGCACCGTCTGCCGACCTCCGCCGACGTGATCGCGAGGCTGTGCATGTCCAACGACTCAAGCCATACTATGACCCGGTTGTGTTGTCGGCACCATGGTCTGCGCTAAGATGGCTCCTTTTCTTCCTGGGGCCATTGTGAAGAAGGGCATCACCCTAGCCGCACTGCCATCGCTCAGAGCGAGCGCATGCTAACCTTAACAAACGAGAGACTGTCGCCGCCGTGGTTTCGCCGCAGCCCGAGTGTTAACCTAAGCTCCCGTTATAGCGCCTACAGTCTACACTCAAGCAAATTTTGATAAATGCACAAAACTTAAAAAAGAAAAAAGATACCCATTCTTGGCGAACACAATCCTCGCCACTAGAGTCTGCAGACTTCAAGTGTGAAGTCTGTTCGGCTAGTGCCATTTTTTCGCAGGCTTTCGCATAGGAGACTAGGTTGTAGGAGATACAAGGCAGCAAAATTAGGCATGGAAAGCATCAAGGGGTGTATTTAAGTAACACTTGGGGCACACTAAACCCAATACCAACCCTGCTGGTTTCCAACACAGCTTGCCTCGCAGAAACTCATGAATTACAGAAACCGGAATTTGTCAGTAATTTGAATTCGGAACTCAGGCAAGAAAAAAAATTGAAAACTGCAGACTCGCTCTCTCTTTTTAAAGTATTCTCCATGCCTACAACTCCATTGAGAATGCCTTCCCAGTTGGTGACTTGTTGCATTAACATTTCAATCAAAAGGGACGAAAGAAATAACATTTGGGTATATGGCGCTGTGGATGATACTTCTGAGCAACTAGCCTGCGGTTTATAATGAATAAAAAGGTGGTTTCCTGGGTCCTAATCTAGGCAGAAATTTTGGTAACAGGCAATCTGCAATGGGTACATGCACAGGGAATAGTGCAAATGAACATAGCTTTGATACCTCGACTACTCTCTCTTTTGCTGAAAACGAAAAAAACCTACAAATGAATTATTAACCAGCTAACTTACTTTATTATGATCCCAGGGGTTACAGTGCCATTTCAGAACTGCATCTGAACTTCAGCTCGGTCTTTCTTCCCAATTACATATCCAAGACATCGTGATGTGGATATAAACTTAATCCAACCCAATTTTTGTGGCTTATGTTTTATTGTCATGAACAAACAGCCACAAATTTATCACGAAAAAGCAAGCAATTCATGTTCCAGCTTAACAATAATAAATGGGTTGAATCGCCAAGGCTCAAACACAATAATAATGCTTACTTAAAATGTAAGGCCTAGGCATCTTGTTTTTTTTAGATTTTAGTTTCGAATGTGGCTAAAAATACATCCTGCAGATCCAGCACATTCATATTTAAGACACGTTTCAGCGATCTGAAGGCTCAGGCTAAAGGCATGCCGGTTGTACCCAGTAACCCAGTACATTTGTTTTTCTTCAAGAGACAGCGAGACTGATTCCATCCTATCTGTGTTTTCTCAAAGAATTGATCCCACAATATTTTCCTAGCAATTTTGACTATGTGAAGCGGATACGTTAGCAACCCTAATCCAGTATGAGTTGTAGCAAAGAAATGAAGTTGATACGCTTTGGTAGCGCGAGTGGTGGCACCACTTCTTGGATATGCCCTGGGCATTTAATCCTTGCACATCTGCTCGATTTTACCCTAAGTTTCCTTCTAGCTGCTTCTTTCACTGTGGCAGTTATATCTCTGATTTGAGAATATTTACCTGCTACCCGGAATGAAGCTACTGGTGTTGAGTATGCAAGCTTCGAGTGTATGCTACGCGCCCTGTTGCACTTACACGGCAAATAACTGGTTACCTGTTGTAGAGCTTGCTTTCCGCTGTTAGTTCCAATGGGATAAATGCAGAACCACTCCTGGTTAACCGCATGTAATCATGATGTGCATGTGTTTGCCCGTGTTTACACTTCAAGCAGGCGACTACTGCTCTGCTATGTCTCCAACTCTTCTGGTGTCTTCGACTGGTAGCTTTAGTTTGCTCTAGGTTGCTCTGAGAGGCGACCGCACATTCCGCTGGTCGAAACTGGCCGCTCTGACGCGCTCCGAGAAAAAAGTCGGAGCGGCTCCGAGATGAGTCCACGTGACAGAGCCACTTCCGCCATTTCGCAAAAGCGGTGCGAGGCCTCGGCGTCCCCTGCGCGTAGGCAGAAGCAAGTGTAGGCTTTTTACGCAGTAGTAGCGTCCTTGCTGTGTTGTGTTTTGCGGGCGCCGCGCTGTGCGAGGCAAAATGTCCAGCAGACGCCGGATAACTACGCAAGGAACGCGGTCTGTGTTGCTGTCGCATGACAACAGCGACTCCAGTAGCAGCACAGACGAGGCCGACAGTGCTATCCACAAGGCGAGGTCAAAAAATGAGTGTCCCGTGGGACGGAAAGCTGGGGTAGCGATTTATACAGGCTAAGCGGCGACAGCCATGCAAACTGTGTGCGGCCACGTGCGGCTAAAGGTAATCAAGGGATCTTACGTGCGGCTACTGTTCACATCAGCAGCGGTGCCACGTAGTGGCTCCGGAAGTTGCGTGCCCCTTCTGCCTCCTGTGCTCCCGCTCTAAAAACTCGCTGACCATTCGACTTGACTAGTCTCGCTATGCGCTCAGAGCGAGAGCGGCTCCCACTCTGCCAGATCCTAACCGGATGACGGGAGCGACCAGTCGAAGACACAATTTTTGAAGTCCATAACTTAAATTTTTTATTCAGCTCTGTGACTAGGGAAGAAAAAACCGAAAAAGAATGTTCTGAGTTTCTCGAAAGCACATCTCTTTTCTTACCTGCATATCCCAACATCTTACAAGGGCATCGCTGCCAGTCCAGTAGTGGCTCTACCCTCTTCCTCGCCATGTGCTCAGTGGCAGACTGTAGTGCCTTGAGGTGGCCACAAGCACCTTTGTCTTGACTTCGTCAGCCAGTTAGTCGGCACTGCACCGACTGAATCCATTTCTTTCGCGAACGCTACCACGCAGAAAACGTACTGCGGTTTTGGCCTCTTCCTTTTTCTGAAACGCAATTATGCAAGGTAAAGCCACAAATATGTAGAGCAAGCTTATGCTTGACTCGTTCCATACTGCTTTTGTCGACACTCGCGAAAATTTTACACGCGTTAGGCGTATTCACTCTCGCTAAAAAATTTACGTTCCCGACAGGATTACTACAGTCCAGCATGACTACTAGGATGAAAAATACGGGTTATGGGGGCCTAACGTCCTTAAGGTTCCAGCTGGTCAGACGTAAGTTATCGTTGCTGTCGACTAATCTAGAAAACGGCCAACCGCTTCACAGCAAAACGCGGCACTACGGTTGCAATATACCGCGTTGTCAGAGCCCGCGGTTGAAAGCAAGGCGGTGGTCACATGTTAGGATTGTCAGCATGCAAACAACGCTAGTCATAATGCACCCGAGAAGTGCAAGAGAGATTTATGTATAACTAGAAATTGCACACAAGCTGATAGTTTAACCACTTGAGAAAGGCACTCGAGCGCATCGGTGCTGCTCCATTGCAGTGCCTGGGTATACATACATATGCGTGTGGTCCCATTTTTACGTGTAGCATCCAAAGTGGCTACTTAAATCCAGCGCTAGTACTGACAAAAATTTACTTACCTATCTTGGCGAGCAGTCTTCCACAAAACGGATGATAAAGCCGACAAAGCTGGTGTTTCACGCTGGACTGCACGCACCTATTCAAGCTCCAACACGGGCACGGCGAGCACACGGGGAAGAAATTTCAAATACGAGCCGTGTTTTTACATGTCACTGCGCTTAGTAGTCCGGGCCGGAAGTTCCTGTTTGTTTCCTTACTGCTGGGCACTGAAGACCAAACGGTTGTCATCACAATTTCTTGAGCATATAGAGTTTTCCATCAGTATTTTAATTTATCGGCATAAAGTGACGCAAACTGTTCTGTACAAATTTCTCAGCTAGGTATTCATCCCCGTCATTATTCGGATTATATTCTGCCACGGAATGACATTGCGCTTCGGTCTTCCAACCTGGTATATGTGGATAGATGATATGTTTGCTTTTTTTTTTAAACAGAGCAGTCGCTGGCGCCACCGTGACTACACTGTGCCATGACCATTCTCTGAAACCATTTTTAATGATTTCTTTCTTAATCTGGATAATCATTCTCATGAAATCCTATACTGATATTAGTTATTTGCTGGCGTCTAAGATTTCTTGACCTGGTAGTGGTGGCTTATCAAAGCAACACCAAATAGAATGAAATAATGTGGCTGGCTGCGGCATTCAGTGCAGAAACCAAATTTTGGCTGCATATTTTCTTCTTGTTAGTGATGCGCAAGACATCTTAGCGATGTAGTAAATCACAACGACGAAGGCGTGATTACACCGCAGTCTTTTCATTCCTAGCATCACCAGTACTGAACTTGGAAGACGTACACTTTTTTTCATCACTCCGCTGTGTAAACCGAAACATAAGAATGGCGAATGCCAAATGGTGATCAGTGTATAGTTATTTGCTTTACGCATCATTGCAAAGAATAAAACGCAATTAAAAGCTATCTATCTATTCTCACTATCAGCCTGACTACACCCACTGCAAAGGCCTCTTCCGTGCTTCTCCAATTAACGCGGTCCTTTGCCGGCTGCGCCCACCCTATTCCTGCAAATTTCTTAACCTCATCCGCCCACCTAACCTTCTGCCGCCCCCTGTTACGCTTACTTTCTCTTGGAATCCACTCCGTTACCCTTAAGGAGCAGCGGTTATCTTGCCTGCGCATTATATGCCCTGCCCAAGCCTATTTCTTCCTCTCGATTTCGACTAGGATATCATTAACCTGCGTTTGTTCCCTCACCTGCTCTGCCGCTTCCGGTCTCATAACGTTACACCAATCATTTTTACATATTTCGAACAAATATAACCAGCAGAAGGACGCAGACAGACACACAGCACGACGCTGGATCGTCCTGTGCGCCTCTCTCTGTGCGATGTTTTTTTTTTATCTTGCCTTTAATAAAAGCTCTCTATATATTCCTTTAAGCACACGAGCTACTGCCTATAGTGTACTACCAGGGTCAGGGAAAGAACGAGAAATACACCAGTGATACAAAAATTGCTTTTTCAGGAAAGGAAAGCGCAGTATATCTCTCTCAATTCTACGTGGACACTTGAACCGCGATGTAAGGAAATTGCCCCGCCGCGGTGGCTCAGTGGTTAGGGCGCTCGACTACTGATCCGGAGTTCCCGGGTTCGAACCCGACCGCGGCGGCTGCGTTTTTATGGAGGAAAAACGGTAAGGCGCCCGTGTGCTGTGCGATGTCAGTGCACGTTAAAGATCCCCAGGTGGTCGAAATTATTCCGGAGCCCTCTACTACAGCACCTATTCTTCCTTTCTTCTTTCACTCCCTCCTTTATCCCTTCCCTTACGGTGCGGTTCAGGTGTCCAAAGATATATGAGACAGATACTTCGCCATTTCCTTTCCCCAAAAAACCAATTATAATTATATAATGTAAGGAAAGAGAGGAAGGTGGGAGTGAAAGAGGCGCCGTAATGGAGGGCTCTGGAATAATTTCGACCACCTGCGGACGTTCATCTTGCACTGATACCGTTTTGGGTTTCGCCTTCATCGAAACACAACCGCCGCTGTCGGGCTGGAACCTGGGTACTCTGGTCAATAGCCCACAGCGTCAGCCACCGTGGTGGTGCAAGTAGACCTAGACCGGCGGTGCAAGAACTCCAGACCGTATAGGGACACTGATCTGGCTGGCATCGACATACCAAAGCGTCTCAATAAAATATATGTTCAGTCATATCTTCCTGGGTATATTTTTCCTGGGTATATTTTCGCTCCTGCATGTCGATCCTCTTTCTCTTCTCTGCGGCTCCTCTACGAAAATTGAGGGTGAGCTTAAGTGCGCGAGGCGAAAGCCATTCTGCACCCACTTTGGCTAATTAATGACTAATTTCTAATTAATGAACGCTTGTTGGGCAGGACGGCTACAAATTCAGGAACACTAAAGGGGACGTTAACGATCGTTTCTTTTTAATTCTTATTTGTTCTTTTTATTTTTATTTCTTTTACCTTTTCCTTTAACGCATCTGCAGCTCCCTTGAAGACCAGGCCATTGATTTTCAAACTATACGACAAGAACTTTCAAGCAACAACTACCCGACCTCATTTGTGCAATCCGTGGAAAAACAGTTATGTCGCCCAGCAAGCGATACTCCTCTGTCACCCTTGAAACGTGCTGCCGTGCCCTATGCTCCCGGACTAAGCGAGGCTTTAGCACGCATCATGCGCACCTTTGGTGTTCATATCGCCCACGTTCCGACAAGAAAACTGCGCCATGCGTTGGTAAATGTCAAAGACCCCCTTCCCAAAGAAAAATATCCAGGCGTAGTGTACAAGGTTCCTTGTTCCGACTGTGACTACGCATACATTGGCGAAACCGGAAATTTCGAGAGGCGGCTAAAGGAACATAGTAACGATGTACGCAACAAAAAAGTGGATTCAAATGCTATCGCCGAGCACGCAGTATCTACAGGCCATGACATCGACTGGGGTCGGGCACACGTGCTTTCAACCGAAAAGAAGCTATACCCTCGCCTGCACTTGGAATCATTAATCATCCAAACTACTAGTCACACCCTAAACCGCAACGATGGAAATCTTAACCCAATCTACGCACGCTCCCTGCGCCCTCTTTTCAAGCATATGTAATGCCACTGAGCTGCTTGCTTCATTTCAATGTGAACAAGGCTCCCGTACGGGAGCCGAAACGTCTGTTTATGTTTTTTTTCTTTGGTCGGCGCTCCTTCTTCTTCGTCAGTATATGCATTATAGCAATTATGCTATTGATAACGTCATAGTGTGACAGAATTCGCAGACGGAGGGACAACGATGAGCTATTAAGGGCTTTCGCCTTAAAAAAAATTACAGGAATGCACTTCAGTCTGTTTAAGAGCGGAAATGCGAAGGCCTTTCTTTTTCGCTTCTCCCTGAATTTTTCATTTTTTAATTTGTTTTCTTTATTACTAGAAGTTTTGTTGGTTTGTTTTATTTATTTTTATTATTTTCCCGTTCTTTACTTTAGTTTTATTTTATTTTTATTATGTTCATTTCCTTTTTTATGCTTGATAAGCCTTTTCACGCGTTTACATCGTTTTTGATCCAATCAGTCACAGAAAACCTCCTTCAAACACAAAACATAAATACCTGAAGAGCGCGCTCAAACTAAGCATTGCCGAGTACCGTAATCGTCGGTCAGTTCCTGGTCGCCAGAAAACGTTATGGAGGGCTTTAAGCACATGTATCACTGAAGAACTTTAAGTAGCCTACAATTTGCGATTTACTCATTTGAGCGTGATCTGAATTTTGCTCATTAATTGTGAGCATAAACAATGCACGTTTCGTCTGGAGCCCAGCACTGGATATTTGCCAGCTTGCTCGTCTAGTAACTCAGTTACAGTCATGGTGGAAGAAAATAATTTAGTAGTAGTAGCTCCGTTAACTTATTGAAAGTGATCACTCAAGTCCTCTTATGAGAGGTCATCATGTTTGACGAAAACATTCCAAAAGCTGAATTTAAGTTTGCCGCTTTAACTTCGCTTCCCAGGTACCTCAGTCCACCCACACGTACTTCCGCCACTTCCGCTTCTACCACTTTTCTTTTTTCGCGCAAGCCGATGACAGCTGAGCCGGCTGAGGAGAAGAGCCGATCGACTCGCCTACCTTCGAAGAGCTCCAGCTCGTTGCGCACTCAGGTTGAGTCTTCTCGATAGCACTCGTTCTCATTTTGAATGGCCAGTAAGTGGCAAAAATACGGGCGGCTGAACCGGGAGGTCACCGAATTTTTACCGCGACATTTCCTCTCCCGCCGAGGGCGGCCTTGGGCCTTCCACGACTGCACGCGAAGACAGTGAAATCGATGCCGACAATGCGGACACACGCAGAAGGCCCGAAGAATGCTCTGAAGCATCCGCAGGACGAATCGGAGTTTCTGAATGGCCTCACTTGCCAGCCGATTCTGATGACAGTGCCAAATATTCGTGGTCGTCCGAGAAGGATCCGTCTACCGCGCAAAAAAGCACAGAAGCAAGCCCCTCAACGACAGAAGCTGCACGAGAGCTAGCGGACATAGCTCAGAAGCATTCACTCACCCATTCGGCAGTCAATGACCTCTGTCTGCTTTTGTGTCGCCTTGTCCATCCATTACCTCGTGGCGCTCGCACGTTACTGACGTCTGAGCGAAAAGCTGATGTTCTTAAAGACTACGGGCATTTTCCCCTACGAAGTCAGATGATCTAAAGAGTGAAGAACGGTCTTCGCGATGTTGCAGGTACTATCGTTGACCTCCACGTGAACATCGACGGATTACCTGTATTCAAGGGCTCTTCGCTGGTCTTCTGGGTTTTGCTGTGTTCAGTGGCGAATGCAGTTGACAGCCGACCATTTGCTGTCTCTATATTGTGGCAAAAAAGAAGCTTACAAATATTGCATAGTTTTTGCGGCCATCTCTATAAGAAATGAAAAATATGGAAACTTCTGGTGTCATCATCAAAGGTGTATGTCACAGTGTTTCACTTGCTGCAGTAATCTGTGATGCGCCAGCCTGTTCGTATGTCAAATGTACCAACTGGTACTGGTTATTAGGTTGTGACCGCTGCACACAGAAAGGAGAAAGAATTGAGCACAGGCAAAGAATCCCATGTGTGCTGCTTTCAAAAATGGAATAGGAGATATGATTCTTGCCGCACAATGGCCGACGCTGGCCACCACAACGCTGCAAGTCCACTTTTGGAGTTGCATGTGGACGTGGTGAAACACTTTCCGCTGGATTAAATACACACGGTGTGCTTGGGAGTGGTCTGTAAGTTGCTGCAGACGTGGACTTTGAACCATTACTGCATTGTCTCGGAGCACAGCAGCAGAGCATTATGAGTTCAAAGACTGCAGCAAACAAGTCTGCCGTCAGAATTTGCTTGGCACCCCAGACACCTTGATGAATTGGACCGACGGAAGGCAGTGGAGTTTAGGTCCTTCCTTCACTACAATGGTCCTGTCGTGCTGCGCGGTTTGCTGGACAACAACCAATACAAACACTTCCTGTGCCTTCATGTGACGATGTGCATTCTGCTCAGTGATGTTCTTGCGACAGAGATGAACAAGTTTGCCTCAGATCTCCTGAAGTATTTTTCACAGCAGTGTGGGGTGCTTTATGAACGTGAGTTTCTGATCTACAATGTACACATGCTGTGTCACATTGCGGAAGACGCCTTAATTTATGGGCCGCTGGAAAATGTTAGTGCCTTCCCATTTGAGCACTGTTTGTGGTGAGTTAAACGGTTGTTGTGCACCAGCAGAAAGCCACTTGGACAGGTGAGCCGCAGAATTTCCGAGTTGGCTTATTCACCGAGAGAACTCCCACCGACTGTGCGCTTGACAGAAGTATCATCCTTGAAAGGAGGTGTAGAGAACGACTCGTGTTGCTTAATAAGCAGTGGCAGCATTGTCAGTCTGACAGAGGTGTCTCCGAAGTTTCTTCTTGGCCGTGAGTTTCTTCATGCAACGAACCTCTATGCTCCGCTTCCATCAGAACAGCTCAAGATTTTCCGCACAGATAATGCTTCACGTGAGATAAGGATGTGGCCTGTGGGTTCATTTCGCTTGAAATGTGTGAAAGTTGTATGGAAGACTGGGTTTATTTTGTTTCCTCTACTTCGTCATAATTAATCGCTAAGACTATATTACAGTTTATCTTGAGCATTGTGTTCCATCTTCATATCCAGCAGAAGTCTATCATGGCAGAAGTGTATTCTCAGTGTTGTTTTTCCGCTCCATTATCATATTTAGCAGAAGTTTATCTTGGCTTAGTGTTTCATAGGTAGTAGCTGTGTACTTTGAGTGTTGTTATATCATAGCTGAATTATCTGAGTGTTTTTCTTAACTGAGTGTTGGGGGTTGCAGGAAGTAAAAATAGCAATTATTGTTCTGTTCAAGCACAATAGCTACTTTTGTGTATCTTCTTCATGAGTTGTAGTGATAACGGTGGGGTACACATGTTACCTGTGCTCTTTCTGTTGCAGACACATGCTTCATGTCTTTCTAATGTCTACTGAACTGAGGACGTCTTCTGGCTAGTGTTCACAGATATGCTATCTCGGTCTGGCCTACATAGGTGTGTTTGAGGTGAACACACTGATGGTTTGTAGAGAAAAAAGACCACAACTTCAGACAGGACGTAAGACCACTTCTCTGTCTTGCGTCCGGTCTGAAGTTGCAGTTTCTTTTTCCTCTACATCATTTCTGACCAAGTGGCCCAAAACTTCCCCTTGTGAAACATGGGTCAGCTGCATAGCAAAATGAGAGGCGACACGCTGAGTAATGTGGGCTGTCTGCTTAGTGTTAACCGCGGTTGCAGGTCGATGCGCATGGCACGTTGCTTCGCTCAAATTGCAACACGGCCGATGCACTGTTGGTGTAGCTGGGACTATCTATGAAGGTTTCTCGTGCCAGAAATAAAAAGCCTCGTCTCTTAGGGTTGTTATCTCTATCTCCAGAGCTTCGGGTAGCACAGCCCTAATATGTCTTGCCTCTGCTATTATTTGGCAGCATCAGTTTGCACAAAATCGGTGTTCAATACCCCTTGTCTGGATTGCCAGTGCCCCTTGTGTTACTACTGTACTGTGATAGTGCCTTCTCTTCTAGTACAAGTGATGATGCATGATTTCCCCTGTTTCACTTTATATGCTACGTGATTGAAGTGCTTTGGTGGTGCGCGTTGCCGCTTTTTGTACTCGGTGATTTTGTGCTTATTGCAGGCTCTGCGTTTTTTGCCTATGCACTGCGTCACAGTGGTCACGGTGTCATTCGCCACTTAACATAGTTGGTGGAGGAGCCGGTTGTATGATTGAGCCATGAAGCTTGAAGTAGTCAGACAGGCACAGAGTCACATAGGATGGCTAGCGCTCCTTTAGTAGTTATGGTGTCACCCTGATACCCCGGCATGTTTGGGATTGACGACACAGGTGTTGATGACTCGCTCTGCTCATACGTGCCAGTCATCATCTATAACATGTAGGACCCTACACCGATGCCGGCGAATGTCATCTTTTACCTTACCGGCACTGCCAGGGTGTAATATGAAACACATGAGAATGAACTCATGAGCCGGGACACCTGTGAGGAAAAACTACGCATATTCAAATTCAAATTCACTTTATTTCTGGTAGAAAGCAAGTATACATCATGAGCAAGAGAGTTTAAAAGAGGATTATTCTACCAAGGAAGACGAGGCAAAAGGCGTTTCATCTACGCCTGACAAGGCCTCGCCTCCTGGCGAGATACATTGCACTCTCTATGCTACAAAAGCCGTTGTAAAAAATATATTGTACCATTCATTACGTGTAGAAAACAGAAGCATTGTGAACAAGCATTATATGAAATTAAAACCGTAAGTACTACAAAAAACAAGAGAAATTTTCTTCAAAAAAAAGAAAAAAAAAGAAAAAAGCTTACTTCACAACCTGTTAGTTATTATTGTGTCAGAAGGTAAGAACCGCAGTTGCATAAATATTTATCTCAACAAAAGATTAGCTCCTAACCAGAAAATTATTACAGAGTCAAAAGCCTGAAGAAGCAACATTTGTAAGGATATATTTCAAGAATCTAACAAGGAACACAGCAATACAAACGAAACACAAACCTAAATGAGATAACAAGGAGACAGGTCATTTTTTTTCTACCAGGAGTACTTTTTTTATCCGTGCTTTATAAGTATACGGTGACTGTACATTCACTGCGATGTCAATAAGCTCTGGAAACAAATTTAAAAGGACAGGAATCTGGTAGTCTAACGATTGTGTACCATAGGAAGTTCTGACTTTTTTCTTAAATGAATTTGCCCTAAAGTTATAGCCGCATTCTTGACGTCGGTACTTCCCAAGAAATGAATTTGCAAGACCTGATGCATGGAAGGTAACCTCGAAACAACAACTGTCGTCGCGCGCCCAGTCCGCCACAGAGGGCTACATACCTATATTCTGGATGTCCTGGCGCTTCGCCACAAAGTGGACGTTGCTTTGACTCAATCAGACAGCGTGGGCTGCAATGGCATTGTGTATGATGCTTTTCATTTGTTTCTCTGCAAGGACTGCACTATATTTGACACCATCAAGGAGTGCCATCGCTTCGAGCAAATTGAAAGCTGCTGCATTCCGCAGCTGTTTTCTCGGCTTCCTAAAACAGTAGCAACCCCTTCCTTTGAGGACCAGCAGCTCCACCACGTCCACTCTTTGAAATGCCTGCCTTCGCAGACGCAGTCGCAAGGATTGTGTGACTTAAATTCTAGGCCTTTGTGCCTATCCCAGTCATATGTCTCTGCCTATCGTGTTGCTTATCCAGGCATTCGTGTAGCAAGAAGTTAGCAATTGGAACCTCAATCCAGCAGTGTGTGTGATCTTGGTTGCTCAGCTGGCACTGAGGTTCCAACCACCAGTATCCACCCCCACTGTTTCTCCGGAATCCCGCAGACAACCGACAAAACCGCTTTTACTACTCTCACATAGCCTATATGGGCAGCTTTGGTAGTCCAAAAATTATGCTTAGTCTATGAAGGATATTGTAGTAAAGTGTTTCTGATAAGACAAGCTGGAGCCCTATAAAGTGCATCAAAATTGCAGGGCAAATGGTTGCTATTGGACTTTGCCTCTATAAAAATTCTGCTACCATATCTGGACTCCATCCCACGATCTTAAGCTTTTCTACTACTTGACATACACGGACAAAATTTATCGCTGAGGATAGTAGTTAGGCAAGACAACTGCACATATTAACCAGCCTGCACTCTTTCTACCTTCCTTCGATCCATCTTTTCTTTCCGGGAAGTATTTACTCATGAAAGAGATGACTAAAATCAATGATTTGCAAACTGACCAGCACATGCTCATAGCAAATGCACCCTTGAGTTAATTTTTAATCTGTGACCTGGTTTGGCTCCACTGCGCAGCAAATTTAGCGAAGTATAGCCAAATTTTTGAGGGACTAAAGTTTTTCATGTATTTCTGCCATGTTAATATGAAAATTTGCAGTGTAGACTATGGCAAAGTGGAAATTCACAGATCCTTTTAGTGTTAATTTATTCCCGCCATGTCACCATAGGCAATGATCAAGACAAAACCTCATTTCCCCCAGCCATATGTTTCCTTTCCTGTACATTGAAATTTTAATGAAAGTATGTATAAACGCGATGATGATGCCTTCATTTTATGTTTTGTGCTTTCCAATGCGAAAGTGGTCCGTCGATGCGGCTTACCATTTGTTACATTGTAAGAATGACTGTGAAGGAAACTTTCTATGCAGAATTTGCCATATCAAACGCCACCTTCAGCACGTATTCGTCGACTGAGTACAAATATGCAGTACCAGCTAGCTTACAGTACATTACCATTCATACTAGAAAATACATATGTTACATGATGAGACGTCATTGTGCATCTTATTACCCGCTCAGCACTTCAGAAAGCATCAAATTACGATAAATAAAATGACCTTCCTGGTGGCGCAGTTGGGCCTTCCAAAATTTTAACCAATTACAACTTCACTGCAAACTACTGTACACAGAAGTGACCTGAAAATTTTTTTGTGAGCATATTTATTGTTTTTTCTCACAATTATTTATTGCAGACAACTTGATTTATGAAGTTTTTTTGAGGAACCTAGTGTACATTATTAAGAAGCCACAACTGTTTATAATATTTATTTTGCATACAGCAGAAACAGATCATTGTTTCGCTGCTGTCTTTATAACTTTTCCTTTATTTTTTGTTCACATCTATGTCATTGCTTCGCAATGCCATTACCTTGATATGCCATTGCCAGCCTTATTCTAATATTCTTGATGGTTTGAAGGAGACTGCACATTGCAAATCTAGAAACTCACTGAAACACCCAGGTTAGGGAAGTAAATACTTAGGTATAATATATAGTTTGGCGCCAGCAGCTCTCGAGAAATATGGCTAGCTGTCTTGCGATCTATGACAGTGTAGCGGCACTAAATTGCCATCATAAGTGTTGCGCCGTCTCGGCTTGCAACACGCGCTAGCTCCGGCTGCGCGGAGCCACGCGCTAAGGAAAATAAGAGCAGTTTCACACCTGGTTCTTAGCTTATTTTCTTCGTCCGCGTCGCACTCGTCTAATTTGTAGGGGTCTCTACAGTCTCCGCCGCCCTAAACTATATAGAGACGGACCCTCCAGCACACCTGTCACAGTGGTTCTCTTGGATAAATTTTAACACATAATATGATTCACATTTCCGTTTTCTATACTGCGTGAACATCACTGAGTACATTCTGAATATAAGGTGTGAACTAGCCTCTAAGAACATTTATTTTCATGCAATTGAGTGCTGCAAACGGAGCTGTTCATTCTGCAATTTTGCCATGCTTAGTATGCTTATATTATTTTTTTTGTAATAATCTACTTAATCTGATTAGCATCTGCCGAGCAGTGTTTCTAAGCACCTCATGCTATTATAGGAACAATGAATAACTGCGCAAAAAGGACGGGACAAGAGAGAAGAATCATACAAAAAGAGCGTGAAGTTATCGAAGCCTTAAAAATCACGAGATTAGGGCCTGACAAATGTGTTAGCCAGGCTTCCATACACCTGTACCGCGAGGGGTTGGAGATTCTTGGTTTGACGTGATGATTATGGCTTTTGTCTTTGCGGTTGGTGCGCATGCGCTTTGTTGCCGAAGGAAGGAGGCGTTGGTGCAATAAACCAGTTGTTAGTCTGCGCTTGCCTCGTGTGATTCTTCTCTCTTGTCCCGTCCTTTTGGCGCAGTTATTCATTGTCTCCATAATTTCGTACCAACTAGCCCCTCACCGCACTCTTTTAGATTACACCTCATGCTGCAGTGAAAGTAGCAGTAATCATCTGCGCCACCCCAAGTGGCATCCTATCCATTTCTGTTCATCTGTTGTTTTTGTTCAGTTGCTGGGCTATCATTGCGGCATATTTAACACACAAATTTTGTCAGCTCTGATTGCTCATTAAAATTTTGAGTAGTGGAGTACACGTCTTGTTGACAACTAGAAAAGACTGAAAAATCACAGCTGAATTGAGATCATGCTACAGATTTCTGAATTATTATTCTGTGCATTGACTTAATGGCTTACCGTGTCAACTGTTGACGAAGATATGACCGTTATGTAACATCTTTGCGGAGAGTTAGTGCATGATCCTGCAAACTGCCCGGATTCTGCAAATAGTATGCAAAATGATTTCCTTACCCCATACAAAGCAAACACAGTTAACAAAATTTGCACTTTGGCGTTTGAGCGAGGAGCTTGCTACAAATTGGTGTTTCAGTCAATCTAACATCCTAAATGATCGTAGGCAAGCCCAACTTGGGCGGCCCCTGTGATACCCCAGTGGATGCCACAAGGGCTCTGCACGGGCTATACAAGCTGGGCTGAGGCCCTATAATACACGCATAGGGTCTCGGTGAAGTAGCTGGGCTGCCTGCAGAAAGAACGCGGGCAGGCCCAACTTGCATGGCCCACTTAATACCCTTGCGGGTCTCACATGGGTCCTGGAGGGGCAAACCGGTGCATGTTTCCATGTAATACACATACATGGCGCTTTGGTAGGTATATGCTTGGGCTAACTTGGTGTGGACCAGCGCTGTGGGATGATAGGCGGAATGCCGAAGTTGGGCTTTCCCCTAGTTTTCCTGCACTGAGCCCAACTCGTTTTCAAGTTTGAATTGTTGCTGGCAAGGGACATATGCGGGCTGAACTTGGCAGCATGGCTCACATTGCCCCATAATTACCAATATGGGGCCCTAGTTGGCTTCTCATGGGCCAGCCCAAATTGTCTGCCCACATGATGCCCACAAGGGTCCAAGCTGGGCACAAGATGGGCTGTCCAAATTAGGGCTGCTCGTCATGTTTCTCTGTATAGCCCAGTTCTGCATCAAATCAGCCCGATCATAGCCGCTTAAGGCCCCATTCGGGTTCTTTTGGGGATGAAAACAAGTTTAGCCCCTTTAAAGCCCATGTTGGACCAATTGTGGTGATAGGCGGGCTGCCCAAGTTGGGCTTGGCCCCAGTTTTCTTGCACTGAGCCCAACTCGTTTTCAAGTTTGCCCTAATGTTGCCGGGAAGGAACCTGTGCGGGCTGAACTTGGCAGCTTGGGCTCACATTGCCCCAAAATTACCAATATGGGGCCCTAATTCGCTTGTCATGGGCCAGCCCAAATTGTCATTGCCCACATGATGCCCGCAAGGGTCCAAGCTGGGTTAAAAATGGGTTTCCCAAGCCCACGATGCCCACATGGGGCCCAGATGGGCCCTAAACGCTGTGCTACTTGGGTCGTTATCAGTACGAGGGCAACACTTGTGTGTAACTGGAGCGATCGGTAGCTAAGCAGGCAGCGGTATGTAGAGGACGATTTTTCGAAACCTGTGTGAGGGGAGGCTGCACCCTGCGAGCAAAGGATATGTGCAATTTCATTCTTTTGTGCTAGGCTCGTGTTTTCTTTTTTTTGCTATCTGAAAGCGAAGTAATGCTTTGATGCTGAGAAGGTGGATGTTCGTCGTGGCATCGAGCATTCGACGGCACCCGGCGCGCTTGTTTATTCTACCTGCATGCACCTTTTTAGAAATGCTGAATTGATTGTAGCGCTAGTAACATTTTTTTATGTCACTGTTAGTTTCAAGCCAAAGGTGCACAACTAATAGGATTGGAAACACACTTCACACGATATAAAACAGCCGAAAACAGGAAGCAGTTGTTGAATTGGTCAACAGGATGTCGAGATCCCTTAACTGTGTGCGTGGTGAGGGGTTCCAAATGATATAGCCACAATGGTATGGGATTGAATTATCTCTAATCGCCGACTCGCCTTGACTGTACTCCCCGACTCCTGCAAATATTCCAGGTGTCGAGCTCCTCGAAGAGCACATGGCCGGTCACTGGCAGTGAGTTCTTCTTTGGTTAAAGCGATATGTGATGATCATGATACTGACAAGTGGCTTGCGACTTGCCTCGAATAACCATTCTCTTAGCCGACATGAAAGTAGTTTTGTCTGAAATTCGGCCGACATCTGTTTTGTACATCCAATTTCTTACTGACTAAAGCTCAGCGGAAGGACTTTGTATTTTTATGTTATTAAAGCGCATCGATAGAGTCATACTTCGTTAACAGTCATTATTTTCGGATTAGATTCAGCATCAACCGCTTCAGTTTTTACCAGTACAGGCACGTTTCCATGGCACATGCAGAAAAAAATACTCACGTGGGAGAAAAGATGTTCAAATGCGCCCAGAGCATACCGGCGTTTTAGGGTTGAAGGATATGTTAAAAGCGGAATACGCACTGCGATACTACAGAAGGACAATACAGACGGACAAGCCATTCTCAAGAGGCGCTAGTGCTAGTTCACAGGAGCCTGGATCCGACGCGGCAATGCTTCATTCTATTTCTTTAGGAAAATGCACCGCCACAAAAGGCAACACGCCGACGTGCTATACCGCTCCTACCGAAATGACCTTTTTATCGGCTTCGCTGATACACGGCCGTATCACGTGACTCATCAGCACCAGTGGGTTCAATACGTGCTGTTATCTAATACAGTGAAGAAAAGGTAACATGAAAATAATATATATTATCAAGGTTTCTTCGGTGCAATAAAAACAAGCGCCCCTTTTATCTTTGGTTGCTTTCTTCAGGCTTCGAACGCAGTAAGTTCAGCTTTGACATTTTCAGAAGCGCTAAAACACCGAGGACGCAGAGGGAACAGACAGGGACGAGCGCTACTTCCAACTGTTTATTTCGTAAAACCGCAAGTGCTTTAAACAGTTCTCGAACGCTTTTATGACACGGCAGTAAACTACACGTGCGAGAATACACAGTATAGCTACCGAGACTAAAAGAACCAAGGAGATAAGTGCACGATTACGTTGATACCCTGAGGAAGGCAAGTTCTTTTTTTGACAATGAAATGGACGGTGAGCTTACACAAGTGCTACCCAGTGATGCTATGTTCTGTGCTTCTATAATCTCTCGGGTTAGTTGATCACGACTACGTCCGATGATGTGGCACTGATTTAACAATGGAGCACAATTGCGGCACTTACTGCAGTGAATGGCTAGGTTGCTTCCGAAGGAATTTTTAACATTGTTGTTGTGATGGCGTAGCCGGTCATTGAGACAACAGCCCGTTTGCCGAACATACTTTTTGCCACAAGATAGAGGGATGCAGTACACAACACAGTCTACACAGTCCACGTACGCTGTTTGGTGTTTGGTACCACATAATTGTTTGACAGAAGAGTAGGGTTTCGTCAGCTTGCAAAGCTTGTTTAGCTTGTTAGGGGCCGTGAAAACAACTCTAACATCTGCTTTCTGCGCTACCTTTTTTGGGTTGTGTGAAACAGTGTGCACGTAAGGGAGCACAGCAACCTTTTTTCTCTCACTAGACTTATTTGCGATTTCGTCGCGACCGTTCAGGTTCCTAAGGACGCGTTCTGCTACCGAGATCTGAAGTGGAACCGGGTAACCAGCGGCGGATGACCGGTTCACTTGTTTATGAAAACTACGGGGCATGCAGTGGTGGCAAGATTTCGTCAACGCATTCCTGAAACAAAGTGCAATCACTCCTCGCTTAACCAGCTTAGAGTGGGCGGAGCGGAAAGCTAAGAGGGGTTTATTGCCGCGAGGTTCGTAGCTCCAGCAAACGTGGTTGTCGGTGAGTGAGAAGTTTATATCAAGGAAGCGGATTTCCCCGCCAGATGGTAGTTCATGGGTTAGTTTTAGTGGGCTGAGATTATTCTGGAAGGCTACTAAAGTCTGGCTAGCTTCGTGTTGAAGGGATTTCTGGTCACAGTCAATAAAAACTAAAAAATCATCCACAAATCTAAACACCTTAAAATCCTTTGACCCCTCCAGGTACCGCTGGAGGGCTCTGTCATGGTAGCTTAAAAACAGATCGCTGAGCACCGGTGCTATACAGGAGCCTATACATACGCCTTCCTTTTGTAGGAAGGGTTGGTTGTTCCAGGAAATAAAAGTATTTTTCAGGTAAAACTGCAAAAGTTCAAGAAAGCCACTACATGAAACCCCGGCATCATTTTGTAAGGGGACAACACCGAAGTGGTCGATGCTGTCTTGAACATATTCTAGTAAAGAAGCATGTGGCAGTGAGTCAAACAATTATGTGGTACCAAACATCAAACAGCGTACGTGGACTGTGTAGACTGTGTTGTGTACTGCATCCCTCTATCTTGTGGCAAAAAGTATGTTGGGCAAACGGGCTGTTGTCTCAATGACCGGCTACGCCAGCACAACAACAATGTTAAAAATTCCTTCGGAAGCAACCTAGCCATTCACTGCAGTAAGTGCCGCAATTGTGCTCCATTGTTAAATCAGTGCCACATCATCGGACGTAGTCGTGATCAACTAACCCGAGAGATTATAGAAGCACAGAACATAGCATCACTGGGTAGCCCTTGTGTAAGCTCACCGTCCATTTCATTGTCAAAAAAAGAACTTGCCTTCCTCAGGGTATCAACGTAATCGTGCACTTATCTCCTTGGTTCTTTTAGTCTCGGTAGCTATACTGTGCATTCTCGCACGTGTAGTTTACTGCCGTGTCATAAAAGCGTTCGCGAACTGTTTAAAGCACTTGCGGTTTTACGAAATAAACAGTTGGAAGTAGCGCTCGTCCCTGTCTGTTCCCTCTGCGTCCTCGGTGTTTTAGCGCTTCTGAAAATGTCAAATCTGCACCAACTAGCCCGATCCGCTACCCTTCTGAAGTTCAGCTTCAAACGTCTGTTATGATTTATGGTTTAGGAGGTTTAACGTCCCAAAGTGACTGAGGTTATGAGAGACGCCGTAGTGAAGGGCTCACGAATTTTTGACCACCTGGGGTTCTTTAACGTGCACTGACATCGCACAGTACACGGACCTCTAGAATTTCGCCTGCATCGAAATTCGACAGCCGCGGCAGGGATCGAACCCGCGTGTTTTGGACCAGCAGGCGAGCGCCATAACCACTCAGCCACCGCGGCGGCTCCAAACGTCGCTTAATCACTGTCCATTGCAAATAACTGTGGCTTTCCGAAGCGCATGGAGCTTCTGCTATTCAGTACAGGACAAAGGCAGAGGCAATCGAATAAATGCTGCACCAACAAACGAAAATAGTTAAGAACAGCTTTGACTTTATTGCTATGTAGTCAAGTTCTCACTCAGGTTTCTCGCTTAGGTAATAATCCATGACCCATGATTAGAATCCATGATACAGTATCGAGTATCCCGGGCTTGTAACTGATATATTTTTCAGGAGTACAATTCTTTATGGAATCGGCTTACGGTATTGAAAGCAGTTTTTTTTACGTATCGCGCCCAGTACTTCATCAAGGAATGCGTGTGCTGAAAGAAAGCATCGCAAGCAGGGAATATTATCAAGAAAGAACTTAACGTGCACTAGTCCCTAGGCATGCGTATAATACAGCGCGGGAATACCGCACCTATGTAAAGAAGACAGACAAGCTACCGCCAGCAATGTGCAGCTAGTTGCTTAATAGTGGCCCGAAAATCGGTTTTTATCAATATTGAAGAAATAAAAAAATTAGTTCCAATAAATTACATCACTTGAGCTTATAAAAGCAATATACTTTAAAGTTTCCTTTTTTTTCTGTGGAAGGTGCAGGGCAACAGGCTTGTACAGCATGACCCATTGGCGAAGCGAATTATACTAACGCTTCACTAGCATTTTCCAGGCTAGGGTTGTTTGCAAGAAATTTTCGACGAAATTAACGGCTCAGCATGAAAACAAAGTTTAATAACGATATGAACAAAACTTGTAAAAGTCTTTTGAACAAACTGAGGTGCTGTATTTACAGAGATGGGCCCTTTGGTAAATTTTGGAAATAGCTCAATTAAGGTTAGCCTTCATGCAGCGTCACATTTCGGTTCTTGTGGACCCCAGTAGGCGGTGTCACGTGAAATGCAAAGCAGCATGGGCGTGACCTTGCAGTGGCAGGAGGGGGGAAATTCGAGCCGTTCGCATTAGCAGGAGTACCCAGCCGCTCCGAAACCGTTACGCGCTCGAGCGGCTTTTAAGTGTCGGGAAGCCCTCAATTCAAGCTGAAGGACCAGGCGGGACCAGGACACCAAGGAGGAAATTCTGAGGAGACCACGTGTGAGTACCGCAGCTTTTCACAGCTCACTTACCTTCGCGTCGTTTGGGTTCCACTTGCGGCCTAGAGCCTTCGAGTTGCTGCGCAATTCTGTAGGAAGAAATAACATCCACAGTTACGAACTGCGTGGAAAAGGCTGCAAAAAACGGGGGGAGAGTCCTGAAACATGCGTCATCATTTTATTTTATGACTCGTGTTTGAAGTACTCTACCGTCAACTCAATGCATGCTCTAAACCTGTGGCGGCAAGAGTAAGAGAAACAATCAAAGCTCTTTCGCGTGCACCCGCTATAATTATCATGTTTAATACCGCCGTCGCCATCGTCCGAACCAGTAAAAGCTTGCCCGCTACTGTGAAGCGCGTAGTTCGCAAGTGGGACTGCCTGAATCGTTGCACCTATCGGAAATAAAGTGAGAATAAAATTAAAAGCTGACAAATATCGAGTCTTGTAGAAAAAAATAATTGAGGAGAACGCATACAGTTTTGTAGTGCACCGGTGACTCGAACCTAAGTGATGAATGGGTGCGTAAAACCCGCATTGCTTTAAGGTGTGAAAGTAAAAGTGCGTTTGTTGATACTACAATAATTGAAGCCGATGTCGAGTGAGCCGCATCAAACCACGCATTTTTTTCTGTTAGGTAAACGCGCCTATGTTTTTCTTTTCGCTGTGGATGGACAAGAGAAAATTTCATGCTATACAGACGTTTTTATTTCTATAATGTACTGGATCACACCAAGAGTAGAAAAGCCTTTCGATTTGGTCAACGACTACGTAAGCACTGGGTGGGGTGTTAACATTGGCAATATTAAAACCCAAGTTATTCAGCCATCGCGTGCCAGCTTACACAAATATTGTGCGAATAAATGTTGAGACAGGTAAGAACAAGGTTTAAAATGGGGTGTGTTAAGAAGTAACTTCAACGAATGTTATAAGAGATACGCGTTATCTCGAATTGGTTTTCCTTCCACTTGCGCAATCCAGGAATTTTGAAACCCGCCGAGTCCTATCATTAGCCAAGAATACCTATGCTAGGGTAGTAGTACAGTCCATCCTCACGATAGCTGAAGTATTGACGTCGACATAAGAGAAATAACTAAGGAATGACGATTCTTGTTGGACGCTCGGCTAACACTGGCTATAACGAATCTGCGGCTATCATGAAGGAATCACTGGTCCCTATTGTCTTCGCTATGAGGTTGACTGTATTTTCTTTATACCCCAGTGCGATTACGAAAGTAGAAGAAGTGGTTGAGACCAATCTATTCAGTATTTTCGGCGGCAACGTAGTTTCTGTTATTTGTTTTCACAGCAATTTAAAAAAAAAAGATTGTAGAATATCAAAGAGATCTCGTGCACTATGCGCTACAGTACTGCAGCCTGCGAAACCGAGTTTTGAATGACTTAACGGGTGTGCTGACCGCGTCGATGTGAGCGCCCGCTACTGAATCCAAATTTGTCCACCAGTGGTATACGCACAAAGAAAAAGTTGCTATGGCAGACTTCAACAACTGAACTGCACCCATTTGGTTTCGCCTTCTCTTTTAGTATATGCGATCGCCGAATAAATTCTACGCTGCAGCCGGCTTTACATTTCCTTGCGGTAATTCTTCTTCTATGGTGTCTGAAAAACCGCGAAAAGCGCTCGACAGCAAGTAGCTGGCAGGTCCGAAACAAACCATGAAAGTCATGAAGGGGCCCGAGGTAGCCGACGCCGGGTTCGTTTTTTCTGTCTCCGGAGGTCGGAGCCCGTTGCGTTTGGTGGATGGTCGGGCATCCCTTCATCAGGGCCGCCCCATTGGGCCATCTTGACGCCCTCCCTGTCCTGGAAGGCAGGCCAGTAATGGAGTCGAGGTATATTAAGGGTCAGAGCAAAAAACTCGCTGTCCCCATTTCCATCCCAATACCCATCACGCAGTTAACCTATCCTCTCCGCTACGTCGCAGGGGAGATCAGGGGAGTATCCCCGGCCCACTTCCCTTGGGCTTGGGTCGCTACCTAGCTTCCCCCCACCCCCTCATTCTTCGATTTTCGCCACATACGGGTGGTAAAAATAAATCCTTGCCTTCGGGCCTTTCCATTTGTCTTCAGATGGCATTAAGCATTGTGCACGTTAGTGGTGTAAGCAGGGGCTTATTTGTCAATCTTTTTAGGTTGCCCCAACCTAACGAATGTAGAGATAGTTGGTTCATGCTATAAAATTGAATGGCGCGAAGGGTTAAATCACTGGAAATACAAGGGCTCAAACAGTGCCTCTTTCTGCCCTTCCTGGTTCCTTTGATCGTGTGTATCGGGGCGTTGAAATTTACCAGTTGCCTACTTATCACTTATCAGGGGCGACGGCACGCATTGTCATTGTCCCTGAGGAAGGCGCCTGCTTATTTCGACATAGCACGTACACTTCTTCCAAGACATGGTTCACAGCATTGTGACGTTGCGTAATGGTGTGCATTTACGTCGGGGTTTTTCTTCACATTTTTGTGGTTCATCTAACGGGAAGAAAAAAAAACAGTAGGCCCCCGCTAAAAATTCAGTAATAACGCGTGGTGTAAAATAATTTGTGAAATATCTGCATTATTATTCTTAAGTAGTAAATAATTCCCCGAAACTGACAAGCAGTATGTATTGCGCAAGCCCACTTCAAGGAACTTAAGAAGCCTCGGTTCCTGTCGCGGGAAATGCGCGATATATCTTAGGCTTGAGCGGCCATGGAATCTTGAATCCGTACACTCAAGCTTATCTCCAGCGATGCCAACAATTTTCCTACGCTTCAACACACCCTTCTCCGCTTCAGTAATAAATCGAAGCCTAAAAACGTATTTCCATATCCGATATTAGATCTGGTAATGTTTTATCGAAGCCTACATATCATACTTCAAGCGCGTCAGTCGCTCGCCCGCTCTTTTTTTGTGAGAAACGTTGAAGGGGATTCAAAGGCTGCTCAGGAGATACGTCTCGAATATCAGGGATATGAGTAGTGAGCGATATCAAATATGTGGCACGTTTCATTCGAAAAGAACTGTAAAAGGCGATGAACAGCTGACAGGAAACTGTCATAAGTAGAAGAGCACTTCAGCGATAAAAGCAAAATACGCTTCCACGTAGACGCCTGTTCTGTCGCGCGTAGGCACAATACGTATAGAAACTTTTTTGCGATAATGTAAAACTTGAAAGTCTTAGAGCATCGCCATATTTTTCCAGATTGCCGCATGTGTAGATGCGTATCATATATGAGTGCAGCAGGCGCACCGTGGGCTTAGGTGACTGTAATCAAGAGAAGGAAGGCAGTGGAAAAATGCTCGACAATTATGCGGGGAGTGAACGCGGACGCATGAAAATTGTCAACTCATTTCCGATTTTTTTGAAAAAAAAAGTTCGGCTTTTATAGATATCTGAAAGTGGGCTTTCACAATCATGGTATGTATATACGGCGGGTTCACAGCGATTGTCTTTGCAACTTTCAGTCATTTAAACAAATTGCCACTGTTGTTTACTTTGTTATTACTCGTTATTTTAGGAATACATACAACATCAAATGCTGCCGTTTTCTGAAAAACAGCCACGTTTTCATTCAGCATGACGTCGAAATCACTAATGTGGAGTCTGTGCATGCCACGGTAGTGCAGCCTATGTACCTCTGTGCCTGAGAGCTTTCCTTTTTGAAAAAATGCAATACCATCGCACCCATGAGGACCGGTGGTAATTTCCCTGAACCGTGCCGTCCTGAACGCTAATTTGTAAATTCTCGGCGATTACCAACTTCCTTGCTGTAATGTATAGGCCTTATGGATGGAAATTCGAAAATGGAAGCAATAGCTTGTCGTAAAGGATTCAACAGCACTTCAGCTGAGAGAAGAACGCCGGCGACGCGACGAGCCATTCGTCTCTAAGCACCCACTAGTAAGTTTAGGGTAAGGAGATATTGCACTTTCGCCGCTATAGACCTATCCAGAAATTATTCTGAGCAGTTTGTTGCTCCTAACGTAGTTGAGCATAACCCATTTAACGCCAACTGAAGATAGGAAACCAATTTAGAATCGATACTTTTCGTTATCAACCATGATGCGCCAAGACGAGTGCAATACATAGGCTAATGACCACACGTTCAACACCCTCAAATCAGACTGCAAATCAAACCACCCTTTCCCGAAAAAGGTTCCTTGAAATCCAGAAGTGTTGCTTGTTAGGCGAGTTGGTGATCCATGAAAATAGAGCAGCGCGTAACAAAACAGGACACAAGGGAGAGACACAGAACGACACGAGCGCTAACTATCAACTGTTTATTTCTTGCTGTCGCTACGTATAAATACATGAGCCACAACTCGAAACGAAAAACAAAAAAGATTGATGAGTCAGCCTTTCGCTGGTTTCCATCGTTCTAGATAGGAGAGCTCTTTAGCTGACAATGCCACTGATGCCACGCTCACACACTTGTTACCAGCACGCAAAATACTACGAGCCTCAATAATCTCTCGAACAATCTTATCATTGTGGCGGGTTATGATTTGGCTCTTCTTAAAAAGTGGCATGCACGAATTTGGAAGGTCCCGTTTCTCAGCCTCGACCTTGCAGTGACGACAGTGTTGGCTTAGGTGGCCCGATTTGCTTTCATTAACATTGTAGTCATGTTCTTTTAGCCTGCTATTCACACATCTCCCTGTTTGCCCAATATACTCATGGCCACAAGACAACGGTACGCGATAGACAACACCCTCCTCACAAGTGACAAATCGTTTCTGATGGTCTATTACACATCTTTTTTTCTCCTGGATACCGCACGGATTGGTCTTTTTGCAAAGCATAGACAGTTTTACGGGTGCTGAAAATACAACTTCAACGCCTGCTCGTTTTCCTAGTTTCTTTAGGTTGTGGGATGTATGATGAATGTAAGGGATGACAGCTACTTTCTTGCGATCCTGCTGTTCATTGGTACCTGCCTGCTTGTTGAACAATCGTGCTTTTTTCATTTTTTGCAGCGGGCCTTCAGCCACAGAAACAATTAGTGGCCCAGGATACCCAGAATCAGACAGTCGTCTAATCTGTGATGCTAAGCATTCTTGCATCATGTGCTCACATGAGCTTTTGAGCGCATTTGTCAGGCAATACTTGATAATGCCTCTCTTTACCAGTTTCGAATGCGCCGATACCGCTGGCAGTAGGCCTTTTTTTTTTGCACGAGGTTCATGCACGAGGTTTTAGGTTGGGGCAACCTAAAAAGATTGACAAATAAGCCCCTGCTTACACCACTAACGTGCACAATGCTTAATGCCATCTGAAGACAAATGGAAAGGCCCGAAGGCAAGGATTTATTTTTACCACCCGTATGTGGCGAAAATCGAAGAATGAGGGGGTGGGGGGAAGCTAGGTAGCGACCCAAGCCCAAGGGAAGTGGGCCGGGGATACTCCCCTGATCTCCCCTGCGACGTAGCGGAGAGGATAGGTTAAATGCGTGATGGGTATTGGGATGGAAATGGGGACAGCGAGTTTTTTGCTCTGACCCTTAATATACCTCGACTCCATTACTGGCCTGCCTTCCAGGACAGGTAGGGCGTCAAGATGGCCCAATGGGGCGGCCCTGATGAAGGGATGCCCGACCATCCACCAAACGCAACGGGCTCCGACCTCCGGAGACAGAAAAAACGAACCCGGCGTCGGCTACCTCGGGCCCCTTCATGACTTTCATGGTTTGTTTCGGACCTGCCAGCTACTTGCTGTCGAGCGCTTTTCGCGGTTTTTCAGACACCATAGAAGAAGAATTACCGCAAGGAAATGTAAAGCCGGCTGCAGCGTAGAATTTATTCGGCGATCGCATATACTAAAAGAGAAGGCGAAACCAAATGGGTGCAGTTCAGTTGTTGAAGTCTGCCATAGAAACTTTTTCTTTGTGCGTATACCACTGGCGGACAAATTTGGATTGAGTAGCGTGCGCTCACATCGACGCGGTCAGCACACCCGTTAAGTCATTCAAAACTCGGTTTCGCAGGCTGCAGTACTGTAGCGCATAGTGCACGAGATCTCTTTGATATTCTACAATCTTTTTTTTTAAATTGCTGTGAAAACAAATAACAGAAACTACGTTGCCGCCGAAAATACTGAATAGATTGGTCTCAACCACTTCTTCTACTTTCGTAATCGCACTGGGGTATAAAGAAAATACAGTCAACCTCATTATAGCGAAGACAATAGGGACCAGTGATTCCTTCATGATAGCCGCAGATTCGTTATAGCCAGTGTTAGCCGAGCTTCCAACAAGAATCGTCATTCCTTAGTTATTTCTCTTATGTCGATGTCAATACTTCAGCTATCGTGAGGATGGACTGTACTACTACCCTAGCATAGGTATTCTTGGCTAATGATAGGACTCGGCGGGTTTCAAAATTCCTGGATTGCGCAAGTGGAAGGAAAACCAATTCGAGATAACGCGTATCTCTTATAACATTCGTTGAAGTTACTTCTTAACACACCCCATTTTAAACCTTGTTCTTACCTGTCTCAACATTTATTCGCACAATATTTGTGTAAGCTGGCACGCGATGGCTGAATAACTTGGGTTTTAATATTGCCAATGTTAACACCCCACCCAGTGCATACGTAGTCGTTGACCAAATCGAAAGGCTTTTCTACTCTTGGTGTGATCCAGTACATTATAGAAATAAAAACGTCTGTATAGCATGAAATTTTCTCTTGTCCATCCACAGCGAAAAGAAAAACATAGGCGCGTTTACCTAACAGAAAAAAATGCGTGGTTTGATGCGGCTCACTCGACATCGGCTTCAATTATTGTAGTATCAACAAACGCACTTTTACTTTCCCACCTTAAAGCAATGCGGGTTTTACGCACCCATTCATCACTTAGGTTCGAGTCACCGGTGCACTACAAAACTGTATGCGTTCTCCTCAATTATTAGTTTCTACAAGACTCGATATTTGTCAGCTTTTAATTTTATTCTCACTTTATTTCCGATAGGTGCAACGATTCAGGCAGTCCCACTTGCGAACTACGCGCTTCACAGTAGCGGGAAAGCTTTTACTGGTTCGGACGATGGCGACGGCGGTATTAAACATGATAATTATAGCGGGTGCACGCGAAAGAGCTTTGATTGTTTCTCTTACTCTTGCCGCCACAGGTTTAGAGCATGCATTGAGTTGACGGTAGAGTACTTCAAACACGAGTCATAAAATAAAATGATGACGCATGTTTCAGGACTCTTCCTCCGTTTTTTGCAGCCTTTTCCACGCAGTTCGTAACTGTGGATGTTATTTCTTCCTACAAAATTGCGCAGCCACTCGAAGGCTCTAGGCCGCAAGTGGAACCCAAACGACGCGAAGGTAAGTGAGCTGTGAAAAGCTGCGGTACTCACACGTGGTCTCCTCAGAATTTCCTCCTTGGTGTCCTGGTCCCGCCTGGTCCTTCAGCTTGAATTGAGGGCTTCCCGACACTTAAAAGCCGCTCGAGCGCGTAACGGTTTCGGAGCGGCTGGGTACTCCTGCTAATGCGAACGGCTCGAATTTCCCCCCTCCTGCCACTGCAAGGTCACGCCCATGCTGCTTTGCATTTCACGTGTCACCGCCTACTGGGGTCCACAAGAACCGAAATGTGACGCTGCATGAAGGCTAACCTTAATTGAGCTATTTCCAAAATTTACCAAAGGGCCCATCTCTGTAAATACAGCACCTCAGTTTGTTCAAAAGACTTTTACAAGTTTTGTTCATATCGTTATTAAACTTTGTTTTCATGCTGAGCCGTTAATTTCGTCGAAAATTTCTTGCAAACAACCCTAGCCTGGAAAATGCTAGTGAAGCGTTAGTATAATTCGCTTCGCCAATGGGTCATGCTGTACAAGCCTGTTGCCCTGCACCTTCCACAGAAAAAAAGGAAACTTTAAAGTATACTGCTTTTATAAGCTCAAGTGATGTAATTTATTGGAACTAATTTTTTTATTTCTTCAATATTGATAAAAACCGATTTTCGGGCCACTATTAAGCAACTAGCTGCACATTGCTGGCGGTATCTTGTCTGTCTTCTTTCGATGGAGGCGGAATTCTAGAGGTCCGTGTACTGTGCGAAGTCAGTGCACGTTAAAGAACCCCAGGTGGTCAAAAATTCGTGAGCCCTTCACTACGGCGTCTCTCATAACCTCAGTCACTTTGGGACGTTAAACCTCCTAAACCATAAATCATAACACACGTTTGAAGCCGAACTTACTGCGTTCGAAGCTTGAAGAAAACAATCAAAGATAAAAGGGGTGCTTGTTTTTATTGCACTGAGGAAACCTTGATAATATATATTATTTTCATGTTACCTTTTCTTCACTGTATTAGATAACAGCACGTATTGAACCCACTGGTCCTGAAGAGTCACGTGATACGGCCGTGTATCAGCGAAGCCGATAAAAAGGTCATTTCGGTAGGAGCGGTAGAGCACGTCGGCGTGTTGCCTTTTGTGGCGGTGCATTTTCCTAAAGAAATAGAATGAAGCATTGCCGCGTCGGATCCAGGCTCCTGTGAACTAGCACTAGCGCCTCTTGAGAATGGCTTGTCCGTCTGTATTGTCCTTCTGTAGTATCGCAGTGCGTATTCCGCTTTTAACATATCCTTCAACCCTAAAACGCCGGTATGCTCTGGGCGCATTTGAACATCTTTTCTCCCACGTGAGTATTTTTTTCTGCATGTGCCATGGAAACGTGGCTGTACTGGTAAAAACTGAAGCGGTTGATGCTGAATCTAATCCAAAAATAATGACCGTTAACGAAGTATGACTCTATCGATGCGCTTTAATAACATAAAAATACAAAGTCCTTCCGCTGAGCTTTAGTCAGTAAGAAATTGGATGTACAAAACAGATGTCGGCCGAATTTCAGACAAAACTACTTTCATGTCGGCTAAGAGAATGGTTATTCGAGGCAAGTCGCAAGCCACTTGTCAGCATCATGATCATCACATATCGCTTTAACCAAAGAAGAACTCACTGCCAGTGACCGGCCATGTGCTCTTCGAGGAGCTCGAAACCTGGAATATTTGCAGGAGTCGGGGAGTACAGTCAAGTCGAGTCGGCGATTAGAGATAATTCAATCCCATACCATTGTGGCTATATCATTTGGAACCCCTCACCACGCACGCAGTTAAGGGATCTCGACATCCTGTTGACCAATTCAACAACTGCTTCCTGTTTTCGGCTGTTTTATATCGTGTGAAGTGTGTTTCCAATCCTATTAGTTGTGCACCTTTGGCTTGAAACTAACAGTGACCTAAAAAAATGTTACCAGCGCTACAATCAATTCAGCATTTCTAAAAAGGTGCATGCAGGTAGAATAAACAAGCGCGCCGGGTGCCGTCGAATGCTCGATGCCACGACGAACATCCACCTTCTCAGCATCAAAGCATTACTTCGCTTTCAGACAGCAAAAAAAAAAAAAGAAAACATGAGCCTAGCACAAAAGAATGAAATTGCACATATCCTTTGCTCGCAGGGTGCAACCTGCCCTCACACAGGTTTCGAAAAATCGTCCTCTACATACCGCTGCCTGCTTAGCTACCGATCGCTCCAGTTACACACAAGTGTTGCCCTCGTACTGATAAGGACCCAAGTAGCACAGCGTTTAGGGCCCATCTGGGCCCCATGTGGGCATCGTGGGCTTGGGAAACCCCTTTTTAACCCAGCTTGGACCCTTGCGGGCATCATGTCGGCAAAGACAATTTGGGCTGGCCCATGACAAGCCACTTAGGGCCCCATATTGGTAATTTTGGGGCAATGTGAGCCCAAGCTGCCAAGTTCAGCCCGCACAGGTTCCTTCCCGGCAACATTAGGGCAAACTTGAAAACGAGTTGGGCTCAGTGCAAAAAAACTGGGGCCAAGCCCAACTTGGGCAGCCCGCCTATCACCACAATTGGTCCAACATGGGCTTTAAAGGGGCTAAACATGTTTTCATCCCCAAAAGAACCCGAATGGGGCCTTAATCGGCTATGATCGGGCTGATTTGATGCAGAACTGGGCTATACAGAGAAATATGACGGGCAGCCCTAATTTGGACAGCCCATCTTGTGCCCAGCTTGGACCCTTGTGGGCATCATGTGGGCAGACAATTTGGGCTGGCCCATGAGAAGCCAACTAGGGCCCCATATTGGTAATTATGGGGCAATGTGAGCCATGCTGCCAAGTTCAGCCCGCATATGTCCCTTGCCAGCAACAATTCAAACTTGAAAACGAGTTGGGCTCAGTGCAGGAAAACTAGGGGAAAGCCCAACTTCGGCATTCCGCCTATCATCCCATAGCGCTGGTCCACACCAAGTTAGCCCAAGCATATACCTACCAAAGCGCCATGTATGTGTATTACATGGAAACATGCACCGGTTTGCCCCTCCAGAACCCATGTGAGACCCGCAAGGGTATTAAGTGGGCCATGCAAGTTGGGCCTGCCCGCGTTCTTTCTGCAGGCAGCCCAGCTACTTCACCGAGACCCTATGCGGGTATTATAGGGCCTCAGCCCAGCTTGTATAGCCCGTGCAGAGCCCTTGTGGCATCCACTGGGGTATCACAGGGGCCGCCCAAGTTGGGCTTGCCTACGATCATTTAGGATGTTAGATTGACTGAAACACCAATTTGTAGCAAGCTCCTCGCTCAAACGCCAAAGTGCAAATTTTGTTAACTGTGTTTGCTTTGTATGGGGTAAGGAAATCATTTTGCATGCTATTTGCAGAATCCCGGCAGTTTGCAGGATCATGCACTAACTCTCCGCAAAGATGTTACATAACGGTCATATCTTCGTCAACAGTTGACACGGTAAGCCATTAAGTCAATGCACAGAATAATAATTCAGAAATCTGTAGCATGATCTCAATTCAGCTGTGATTTTTCAGTCTTTTCTAGTTGTCAACAAGACGTGTACTCCACTACTCAAAATTTTATTGAGCAATCAGAGCTGACAAAATTTGTGTGTTAAATATGCCGCAATGATAGCCCAGCAACTGAACAAAAACAACAGATGAACAGAAATGGATAGGATGCCACTTGGGGTGGCGCAGATGATTACTGCTACTTTCACTGCAGCATGAGGTGTAATCTAAAAGAGTGCGGTGAGGGGCTAGTTGGTACGAAATTATGGAGACAATGAATAACTGCGCCAAAAGGACGGGACAAGAGAGAAGAATCACACGAGGCAAGCGCAGACTAACAACTGGTTTATTGCACCAACGCCTCCTTCCTTCGGCAACAAAGCGCATGCGCACCAACCGCAAAGACAAAAGCCATAATCATCACGTCAAACCAAGAATCTCCAACCCCTCGCGGTACAGGTGTATGGAAGCCTGGCTAACACATTTGTCAGGAACTAATCTCGTGATTTTTAAGGCTTCGATAACTTCACGCTCTTTTTGTATGATTCTTCTCTCTTGTCCCGTCCTTTTTGCGCAGTTATTCATTGTTCCTATAATAGCATGAGGTGCTTAGAAACACTGCTCGGCAGATGCTAATCAGATTAAGTAGATTATTACAAAAAAAATAATATAAGCATACTAAGCATGGCAAAATTGCAGAATGAACAGCTCAGTTTGCAGCACTCAATTGCATGAAAATTAATGTTCTTAGAGGCTAGTTCACACCTTATATTCAGAATGTACTCAGTGATGTCCACGCAGTATAGAAAACGCAAATGTGAATCATATTATGTGTTAAAATTTATCCAAGAGAACCACTGTGACAGGTGTGCTGGAGGGTCCGTCTCTATATAGTTTAGGGCGGCGGAGACTGTAGAGTCCCCTACAAATTAGACGAGTGCGACGCGGACGAAGAAAATAAGCTAAGAACCAGGTGTGAAACTGCTCTTATTTTCCTTAGCGCGTGGCTCCGCGCAGCCGGAGCTAGCGCGTGTTGCAAGCCGAGACGGCGCAACACTTATGATGGCAATTTAGTGCCGCTACACTGTCATAGATCGCAAGACAGCTAGCCATATTTCTCGAGAGCTGCTGGCGCCAAACTATATATTATACCTAAGTATTTACTTCCCTAACCTTCTTGAACAAACAGCGCGAACAAAGACGAGCACAAAAGACAAGAAAGCGAACGACACGGCGCTGTGTCTTTCTTGTCTTTTGTGCTCGTCTTTGTTCGCGCTGTTTGTTCAAGATGCTTAACCAACTAGCCCGCCAAAACGTGTTAACGCAACTTATTCCCTAACCTGGGTGTTTCAGTGAGTTTCTAGATTTGCAATGTGCAGTCTCCTTCAAACCATCAAGAATATTAGAATAAGGCTGGCAATGGCATATCAAGGTAATGGCATTGCGAAGCAATGACATAGATGTGAACAAAAAATAAAGGAAAAGTTATAAAGACAGCAGCGAAACAATGATCTGTTTCTGCTGTATGCAAAATAAATATTATAAACAGTTGTGGCTTCTTAATAATGTACACTAGGTTCCTCAAAAAAACTTCATAAATCAAGTTGTCTGCAATAAATAATTGCGAGAAAAAACAATAAATATGCTCACAAAAAAATTTTCAGGTCGCTTCTGTGTACAGTAGTTTGCAGTGAAGTTGTAATTGGTTAAAATTTTGGAAGGCCCAACTGCGCCACCAGGAAGGTCATTTTATTTATCGTAATTTGATGCTTTCTGAAGTGCTGAGCGGGTAATAAGATGCACAATGACGTCTCATGATGTAACATATGTATTTTCTAGTATGAATGGTAATGTACTGTAAGCTAGGTGGTACTGCATATTTGTACTCAGTGGACGAATACGTGCTGAAGGTGGCGTTCGATATGGCAAATTCTGCATAGAAAGTTTCCTTCACAGTCATTCTTACAATGTAACAAATGGTAAGGCGCATCGACGGACCACTTTCGCATTGGAAAGCACAAAACATAAAATGAAGGCATCATCATCGCGTTTATACATACTTTCATTAAAATTTCAATGTACAGGAAAGGAAACATATGGCTGGGGAAAATGAGGTTTTGTCTTGATGATTGCCTATGGTGACATGGCGGGAATAAATTAACACTAAAAGGATCTGTGAATTTCCACTTTGCCATAGTCTACACTGCAAATTTTCATATTAACATTGCAGAAATACATGAAAAACTTTAGTCCCTCAAAAATTTGGCTATACTTCGCTAAATTTGCTGCGCAGTGGAGCCAAACCAGGTCACAGATTAAAAATTAACTCAAGGGTGCATTTGCTATGAGCATGTGCTGGTCAGTTTGCAAATCATTGATTTTAGTCATCTCTTTCATGAGTAAATACTTCCCGGAAAGAAAAGATGGATTGAAGGAAGGTAGAAAGAGTGCAGGCTAGTTAATATGTGCAGTTGTCTTGCCTAACTACTATCCTCAGCGCTAAATTTTGTCCGTGTATGTCAAGTAGTAGAAAAGCTTAAGATCGTGGGATGGAGTCCAGATATGGTAGCAGAATTTTTATAGAGGCAAAGTCCATTACCAACCATTTGCCCTGCAATTTTGATGCACTTTATAGGGCTCCAGCTTGTCTTATCTGAAACACTTTACTACAATATCCTTCATAGACTAAGCATAATTTTTGGACTACCAAAGCTGCCCATATTGCATATATCTGAATAGCATAAATATCATTCTATAATGAAAGATTACCACTTCAGATGGGGACGAAGAAATACAGACCGGAGGTGCAGTAAAAAGATAACTGAATTTATTACCTTGATGAAAGACCCTCAAGTAGAGTTCATTTGAACATGTGTTCACTGCACTGGAATTAACCGAAAAACAAGAAAAATACAAGTGATATTGCTTTCTAAACACATAAGGCAGACTGCCACTGACATATCCCAACTCCTTTCGTGACAAAGTAATATATCGCTTGCTAAACAATCTTCACCTTCCCTATAATGTGGAAGGTTTTACAGATTTCACATTGTAACTAGGCGCCTCCGTACCAAGCAGATGTGTAGCACCGTTGGTCGGCTCAAACTCACAGTGCCTGCAATTTTGTGCCAGAAATCCACACGTTGTTAATGAATCAATGCCTGTGCTGTGCTCTCGGAGTCCATGATTTAAGCTCTGTCCTGAATACGCGTTTTTCAAGCATTAGGTTTGTTCTTCAGGTCTTGGTGTTGGCACGTTTGACTTGAGTGCAAGCCACGTGCTTCGTCAATCATGATAAGATCTCCGGTCTACAAAAAATTTGGTGTTTATTCACTGCAGGCCGCGCATTATTTTTGTTGAAGAAACAAAACGTTCACGAGTGGCCACCAGTTCAACGTTTCTGAATGGGTGGTGTGTGGGCGTGGCGGCGGTAGTGGCGCAAAATTTTCGACTGTGATGCCATGCGATGAGATTTCCGTGGGACAAAATCTGGACGCTTTTTTGAAGGCAGAGAAGTTACGCCAATAGGGTGATTGAACACACCCTCACGGGCGGCTGTGTGCGGGTGGATACTCTCGGCATGGGCAGCTGTTCCACGTGATGTCATGATACAGTTGTTTGCAAAGTGTGGAATTTCACTCAATGACGAATGTGTTGTGGGCCGCTGCAGTGATGACAAGAGCACTACCAGTGAGGACAACGACACAAGTGGGGAGCTTCTGGATAATAAATTTTCATTGTGGAACGTCCTTTTTTTTCTTTCGGACATTAAATTTCGCGGCTGGGAGGTCGACTTACATTCAAGTTGACTTACTACAGTAAACACGGTACGTGACGCAAGATGCAGTGATGATGCAGGCAATGAACAAAGAACCCGCACTGAGCACAAAAGCAGCGAGCACTGAGAGCAGGAACATGGCCACTGAAACACTACGGTCACTTCGATGTCACTGATTATCCGCAGCATAGCCTTCCGGGCACAAAACATAGTCGCAGTGTAGTCAGATTGGGGCACATCAGGGCACAGCGATTGGTAGGGTCTGAGGCACAAGAGGTGCGCAATATCAGGTTGAGGTAGGTCGAAGGTAGTCTCCAAGAAGGCCGGAGTGATCTCATAGGTGACGGCAGTGACCTAGCACCGCACAGAGAGCTTGATGCAGCGAGATAGTGACCAAAGCAGGACAAGGTAGCTAGGGGTGAAAGAAACCATGTGGTGAAGGCGTTTGTAATAGTCCTGCTGTGATTTCTGCGAGGCGGGTAGTCGGGAGCATGCTAGATGGTGGGCTTGGTCGTAACTGGCAATCACGTCGTGGGCATATTCAGAAAGTACACCAGTAAAGATAGGAAGCAGTGCCCACAGGTAACGGGGGCTCTTCGCCGTACAAAAGATAGACTAGGGAGCAACCAAAGTGCAATGAAGGGAAGAGTTCTTTGCAAATGTTACGTAAGAGAAAGCAGTATTCCCGTCTCGAAGATCCAGTGAAATGTATATTGCGAGCATAACGGTAAGAGTGCTGCTAAGGCGCTAGGTGGGGCTATTTGTGCATATCATGTGTTTGAAGCTGGCAGGGGCATTGCATGAGCCGAAAGGTATAACCTTAAATTCATACAGCCCAGCAGGCACAACAAATGCCATCTTCTCGCGGTCTTGTTCACCCATGGCGATTTGCCTACAGCCAGAGCACAGGCCAGTGGAGGAGAAAAGGAGAAAAATTTGGCACCTTAAGACTATCAAGGGTGCAATTGATTAGTGGCAATGGCTAGACATCTTTTTTGGTTAATATTATTGAGGTATTGGTAATCCGAGCAGAACTGCTAAGAGCCATATTTTTTAGAGGATCATTGGTTAGTCCCAAGAGCTTCGGGAAGGCTCAATAATGTTCTTGGCAAATATCTTTACTAGCTCGTTTCAGATAACCTGGCGCTTGGGGTGAGACATACGGTAGGAGTGCCAGCAGTCAGGAGGGGCACCACCAGTTCCTATGTGACGTGTGACAGCTTGACCGAGGGCAGCTTTATGCAGATTAAAAGCGTGAGAAGCTGGGAAGATTAGGCAGGTGAGGGGTCAGTGGCTTACATGGTAGTGAACACGTCTGTTGAGAAAGGGAAATGCTGGCGGGTGGCATCGGGGCCGCGAACTAGGGTAGCATCTAATGCAGCGACTTGGCAACAAGAAAGGCGAGAAAGCATGGTCACACAGATTGCGGATGGAAGTACTAAAGGGCAGACGCTGAAATTCAGAACTGGTAGGAACAGTGTGTTGGCCTTGACAGCAGCAAACGTAAGGGGCAGCGCAGCGTTGCAGATGAGCAGTATATCGAGAATAGGTAATCTTTCAGATAATCTTTCATGGGCCACACACATTCAATCCATCTGTGCCAAAGCTTCAAGATCACTTGGGTACCTGCGCCGGAACTTGCGAAACGCCCCTAATAACGTGAGAAAAGTCGCTTACTTAACAATCGTGCGTCCTCAACTAGAATTTGCTTCACCTATGTGGTCCCCTTATCAAAATTACCTGATCAACAAGCTTGAATCCGTACAAAATAGAGCCGCTCGTTTCATCACACAAAAGTACCACCCCCAGTCCAGTATCACTAAGATTAAACTTGATATCTCCCTCGAACCATTACATATTCGTCGCTCCATCGCTCTTTTATGCTTACTTCATAAATATCGTCATAGCACCAGGCCATCTCCCTTGCCCCTCGAAGAGCCTTCACGCATTTCACGCCGCCTACATAATCAGTATAGCATTACACGCATTTACGGAAGAACCTTAGCATTCAATTCATCTGCACTTCCACGTGCCATTATTCCTTGGAATGATCTTCCCAACTGTATCGCATCTATCGGCAACCACCAATCATTTCAAGACCAACTGCACAAACATTTTCTTTAACGACATTGTGTCTTGCTTCAGGTTGTTCTGTGTCCTTGGTCCCCTTTTCTTCTCGTTGGTATTTTACAAAGTTTTGGTTTCTTGTGCAATTTCAGCCATCTGTATGTTTTTTATGACTACTGCTTTTTCTTTTTGATGCCTATTGGGCACTTGCGATGCATTCTTGCTACTAATTTAATTTTTGTTGCTCGCGGTGATGTATGTCTTTTAGTTACGTTTTGCCCTGTATATTTATAATTGTGTTTAATTTTTGCCTTGTATCACGCGTTGTTTTTAATTTATTCTTCCTATTTGCTTAATCTATTGTTTTGCCCCCCTTACTCAATGCCCTTCTGGGCCCTGTAAGGTATTTTGAAAAAAAAAAAACAAACCATATAGTCACCATCAGGAACCGGCCGCAATGGGAACAGGGCAACAAAAGATGCAGTTTCAGATGGCAGGAAAACATTATCTTCAGAGAATATTAGAGGTGGGAAGCCCACAAGGAAGTTATCGAATAATGAGACCTCAAGATGGTACTCCTATAACCAGCCAATGAGAAGCGAATATTCCGACAGGAAATCTAAACCGAGAATCAGATCATGGGCGCACATGTGTCAAACGGCCAAACAAGCTGGGGTGCCGTGGCCAGCAGTAGCAGCACGAGCGCTGCATTGGCCGTCAGAAACAAGAAATCCAGTATCCACAATGCACAGACAAAATGTCGCAGAAATAAGGACATTGCGATGACAGAGGTGAAAGTTGGAGCTTATCACGGACTCATGCATGCCAGTGTCCATGAAAGCATATATGCAGCGTCACCTTTGGGGGCTGCATCAGCTAGTTTTCCAGATCGGAGCGCGATGAGGCGACTGTGGGGATTGAGAGCAACAGCCTAGAAGCGACAACAAGAGGAAATATCGGCGAGAAGCATGCCTCCGAGGTGTGTGGTGGAGCTTGTGATGAGAAGCGGCAGGAAAAGTCTGGGCGGGAGCTAGGGGTGAAGACACTGTGGGGAGGTGAAAGGCATGGAGAGCGACTAGTGGAGTTGCCATAAGGATGCGACTAGGGTCTGCAGCAGTGCCGAGCAATGTAGCCTATGTGAGAGTAGTGAAAGCGGTTTTGTCGGTTGTCTGCGGGATTCCGGAGAAACAGTGGGGGTGGATACTGGTGGTTGGAACCTCAGTGCCAGCTGAGCAACCAAGAACACACACACTGCTGGATTGAGGTTCCAATTGCTAACTTCTTGCTACACGAATGCCTGGATGAGCAACACAATAGGCAGAGACATATGACTGGGATAGGCACAAAGGCCTCTAATTTAAGACACACAATCCTTGCGACTGCGTCTGCGAAGGCAGGCATTTCAAAGAGTGGACGTGGTGGTAGCTGCTGGGCCTCAGAGGAAGGGGTTCCTACTGTTTTAGGAAGCCATGAAAACAGCTGCGGAATACAGCAGCTTTCAATTTGCTCGAAGCGATGGCACTCCTTGATGGTGCCAAAGATAGTGCAGTCCTTGCAGAGAAACAAATGAAAAGCATCATACACAATGCCATTGCAGCCCACGCTGTCTGATTGAGTCAAAGCAACGTCCACTTTGTGGCGAAGCGCCAGGACATCCAGAATATAGGTATGTAGAGTTCTGTGTGAATTCGTCGGTTATGTGCGCGCGTTCTGTGCCCGCGTGTATCTATTCTGCGCATTTTAGTCGTGTAGTAAAATCATCGACTGAACTCCCGATTGCACTTTTCACGTGTCTATAACTAAACGAGCTAGATGTAACAGCACAAAATAATGTCAAAACCTAAGCGACCATGCAAAGAGACGCATTCGAGTGCCGCTGTGCAAAGGCGGTTACCGCTCGAACAAGGAGCGTGTATCCTTATGTTTAATGCACAACCTTATGGTACAGGTCTTGCAGAATGGAAACGAAACTTCAAAAGAGAAAAGAGAAGGCATAGGCCGGCAAAATCACTCGTGAATCGGCTCACTCGTCCTCACTCACGTTAATATCAGATCATGATCTGAGCCGTGGAGTAAGTCCGGACTAACATCAGATCACGTTCTGAGCCGCGGGATGAGCCCGGACTCATGTGCATATCATGATCTAAGTTGGGAGTTCGGGCTCGCGTTCAATACAATATACAATACTGCCAGTCTCAGTAAGAGACCGTGGCAGGTGGGCAACCAGTACAATATAATGTTCAAAACACAAAAGAGAAATTACAAGCAGATCAACAAAAAGAACTCTTACAATACATGTTGCATAACTACTAGTAGGCAGGTTACTAAAGAATACCTTTAAGAGTCAGAGCTGTAACAAAAAAGAAAACAAGTACAGCAGCAGCCATTCATGCCAGCAAGCATGCTGGTATTCGAAATATTTAACAATAGGAACTTGAAGAAAGCGATAAAAAGGCAACGGGTGGCAATAGACAATGCAATCATCCTTAAAAGTAACATAGTATCAAGAGATGTAATTGTTGGGCAGTCATCTGGTAAGATGTGGGCCTATTGGCACATTACTGATTCTTGTTACATTCTACTAATCTTGAAGCGAAGGAAGATAGTGAGTCCGACATGGTAATCGATGGATCGAGTCGATTCCATTTGCTGATGGCTAAAGGAAAGAAAGAATGCTTGAGAGTGTTCGTTCGGCATGAGTATTCAGCTAGCGTGTGCGCATGTTTGTGCCGGGATTGTCGTGACTGTGAGAAACATACGTATTTAAACACATCTATACTGTAATTGTTGTGTAGTAATTGATATAAAAACTTCAGGCGGGATTCTTTTGCCCCAGATAATAGTGATGGAAGGCCAGATGATGCGGCAAGATCGGTAGGTGAAACAGAGGGTTTGTATTTGTTATGAATGAACCTTACAGCTTTTCGTTGCACCTTGTCAAGCCGAGTGATGTTAGTGATTGATTGTGGGAACCAAACAGTGCTTGCGTATTCTAAACTTGGCCTTACGAGGGTAGTGTAGGCAAACAGTTTGGTGTTTGAGGGGCCAGACGTAGGCATCTTCTAAGAAAGAACAGCTTTCGCAAAGCCGCAGAGGTAATATTGGCTATATGTGCGTCCCATCTTAGGTCAGGAGTTAAAGTTAACCCTAGGTATTTATGTTCAGAAACCCTTGAAAGAGTTGATTCCTTGATACTGTAGGCATAGTTATGTGGCTGTTTTTTCCTGGTGACTGTCATGCAAGCGGATTTTTTATTGTTTAATGTCATCTGCCAAGTTTTACAACATTCAACAATTGTGTTAAGAGAGCTGCTTAGCATAAAGTAGTCTTCAGGATTTTTTATCGTTTTGTACAGAATGCAATCATCGGCGAAAAGTTTTATGTTACACTCAATATTGTTGGCAATATCGTTGATGAAAACTAAGAACAACACTCGGTCCTAGGACAGATCCTGCGGGACTCCTGATGTAACGGGAACTGGTCTTCATTGAACTTGTTCGAAATTTACAAATTGTGAGCGGTTCGTCAAAAAATCTGTGATCCAGTGTAACACTTGGCATCTCCAATTATGATGCCTAGTTTTGTTATTAGTTTGTTGTGGCTTACACTGTCAAATGCTTTAGAGAAGTCTAGTAGTATTATATCTGTTGGTCTGCAGTCGTCAATACTAAGGGCTAGGTCATGCACAACCTCTGTTAGTTGGGTGACGGTTGATAAGCCACGACGAAAGCCATGTTGATGGGGTGATAATAGGTTTTCCGTCTCCAGAAAGTGCTTTAAGTGTTTTGCTATAATGTGCTCCATGATTTTGCACGACGTACTGGTGAGGAAATGGGTCGATAGTTAGAGGGTGAGTTTGTATCTCTGGATTTATGAATGGGTAGAACCTTTGCTTTTTTCCAATCGTCGGGTAGCTTCGAAGTTGATAAACGTGCTCACATTCAGAGCCTAGGCCAGGCTGTGTGTGTGTGTGTGTGTGTGTCTGTGTGTGTGCGTGTGCGTGTGCGTGTGCGTGTGCGTGCGTGTGCGTGTGCGTGTGTCTGTCTGTCTGTCTGTCTGTCTGTCTGTCTGTCTGTCTGTCTGTCTGTCTGTCTGTCTGTCTGTCTGTCTGTCTGTCTGTCTGTCTGTCTGTCTGTCTGTCTGTCTGTCTGTCTGTCTGTCTGTCTGTCTGTCTGTCTGTCTGTCTGTCTGTCTGTCTGTCTGTCTGTCTTTCTGTCTGTCTGTCTGTCTGTCTGTCCTGTCTGTCTGTCTGTCTGTCTGTCTGTCTGTCTGTCTGTCTGTCTGCGCCTGCGCCTGCGCCTGCGCCTGCGCGTGTGACTGTTTAGGATAGCTGCAGTTAAAAGCTCACCGCATCATCGTGTCTTCGGCATTGTAGGCGCGCAACTTGGGCGGTTGGGAGTAAAACCTATTCATCTGTCCTTGTGCGAGTTTATAGGAGTCCTGCGTCAAGGGGAGCATGGGTTAGTTATGAGTTGAAATGTGCAAGTCTGCAGGAAATAGTGATGCGTAGGTGAGTCACAGGCGAGCTTATCTACCTGAGGAGGATAGAGGAGCCAAAACATATGCCATCACAATTAACTTGCAAAAAGGCCGAATCCTTGATCATGGAGGTTTCCTTCAAAAATTTTAGTGGTGGATGCGGCGTATATAAAGCCGACCTCAGGGAAGAACACAGGGAAGGAGTGTTTATTATCTACGAGGCCCGAAGCAGAGCCCTGAGCTTTCTGTAAGTACCAAATAATTGTGGCTCAAAACCGTACACTCACAACACCTAAATAAAAGCCCATAAAACTAACTGACGCGTTTCACTTGCTTCGTTAGAGAAAATGCTACCGAAAGAGTACTTTTGTAATCGCGTCTAGAAAACAAATTTCCTGTTTCCTTCGGAAGCGCCAGGTGTTCGAACCTCGAAGATGTTCTGAACTTCATAAAGACTTTCTCGCAAGCGACAAGCACAAAATGTGAAGCTTATTGTGGGAGACTCAAAAGAGACACTGAAACCTGCAATCAGCTGCCTCTATGGCAGCTGTGGTCGCTTACGACTTAACAAAAGCAAATTCACAGCGCGCCTTTACCTCATGTCACAAGAGCGAGGCAGCGCGGCCCACACCCTCCCGTCCCGCAGTTCTCCACGCCACGCCGCAGCGGTCCACGCGCTTCGGCCGTCGGCATTCATCGCTTGCGGTGCCACCAGGGAGGCCCCGGTCGGCTCACTAGTCAGTATATTCTAGGCACTAAAACTAGGCCGCCATTTCGTCCCCTGACGTCATACTCACATAGTTGCACTCTATCCACCATATTAGACCTTGACGTGATCATTGGCACGCGGCAGGTGCTTGCTTCTACAATGCTATTGTAGATGTCCCTACAATTCTCAGTGCAAGATGCGGTGTTTTCTAGTTGCTGCCACCGATTGCGCTGTGATCTTTGGGTGGTAGCAGACCCCACGACAACTCGAAATCTGATGAGTAAGAGCTCACTCTCTTAAAATTAGATTGATGAATTCTAATTAGTTAATTAAATAAACTGCGAAACTAATACTTTGGCGTCACAGGAGACAAGTGTACATGTCTCATGTTTCGTCACGATTACGTCGTTCTGTGAAAATAAATGTGCAAATGTTTGATTGTGGTAATGCGTGATGAGATCTTGCTGTGCGAACATTTGGTTGATGAATTGCAATTAGTTAATTACACTTCGACGACACAATAGCTACGCATATGGACATAGCACATGGATGTGAAAACAGCTATGAACGTCGACATAGAATGTGGTCATGAAAATAAAAGCAAAAACAAAGAAAGAAGCAACAATTACAAATTAATAAAAATAAAGATTAAAAAAGAATACATAAAAAGAAACTAAAAAACGAAGAATTAACAATTCCGTTCTGCCGTCGTGGAAAACAACCGCATTCAAGAAGTTCGTGCTTTCGCATTTCTCCCCGTAAGAAAACTTAAGTCCCTTGGTAATTATTGACCATTGACTACGGATATCGTGACGGCATATAGAACAAACATGGTGACACGAGATGGGAACAGGAAGCAGAGTTCTTAAACCTGCGGCAATTATTTTAGCCAGTAACTTGTAATATGAAGTTAACAAAGTGACGGAATGCCAGTCTTGAGAGCAAGACGGGGAATGACTATTTTTAGGGATCAGTAATAGGCTTGTTTTGCGCTCGTGTGTGTGTGTGCGTGTTTCTCCCTCCCGTCCTGTGTTATTCTGCGCAAAGTTTTTAAATATGTCGCTACGCCAACTGGCCCAACGTCCTACCCTAATAGGCTACCTAATAGGCTAAAATGAAAATTGATTGTTGGGGAACGGAAATGGCGCATTATCTGTCTAATGTCGCTGGACATCTGAACTGCGCTGTAATGGAAGATAACTTCGGGAAGGAAATGGCGCAGTATCTGCCTGATGAGGAGAGAATGAAAGAAAGGAAAAATTTGGTGCCGTATTGGAGAGCTCTGGAATTATTTCGTCCACCTGGGGATCTTTGACGTGCACTGACATCGCACAGTACACGGGCGCCTTAGCGTTTTGCCTCCCCAAAAACGCAGCCGCCTCAGGCGTGTTCCAACCCGGGAACTCCGGATCAGTAGCCGAGCACCCTAATCACTGAGCCACGACGGCGGGTCTGTAAGGGACGAGATTTTTTAATTTCAGTTTTCAAACGCAAAACGCGGCCGTGTGCTGTGGCGGTGGCGAAAGACACGCGCAGAGGGCACGCGCAGAGAGGCACGCGCAGAGAGGTATGATTGGACTCACTACTAAGAGGCCGTCCCTAACAAATACTAGGTGGGGCCCCTAGCACGGGACCCCAGTGGCGTCGGCCACGAGCCGCGCGCGCTCAACTAGGGTATTTTGAGCCTGTAGGTCAGAGCAGCCGAGCAGGGCCGCCTCCCAGTCCTCCCGGGTGGAGTTGGTGTGAGGGAGATAACAGGGTTGAAGGGGAGGCAGACACCATCTGAGAGATGTCCAAAGACTTCACCGCACAGTGCGGACAGCTGCCGGAGAAAGCAGACCTGCCGGATGTCAGTGTAACGAAACAATTCAAGGGGGCACTTTGTTGACCTAAATTGCGGTAAGGCAAAAGCCTTTATCGAGCTGTGGCTGCTTGGTCGCTGCTGTTCCTTAGCGCGCGCGCTTGGCTGCTGGAGACACAAGAGAGCGTTTAAACGGCATCCTTCCTTATCGGCGTTCGGGAGGCGTCCGGTAAACTGCCTGGGGAGCGCTCCTCTAGAACGACTGTGGCGCTACTCAGTGACGTCACACGCATGCGCAGTAGGCTAAAGCACAGATGCGTTACTCTGCTTAGGTGTAAGAATGCGAAAGCATGTATCTTGAGGAAAGGAAAGGTTGTTTAGGGAAGGAAAGGACGCCGTAAATCTCAGATTTCGACATCTCAGTGGACACCTCAACCGTGCCTTATACCACGCAACTGAAGGTGTATATAATTCAATAAAGGCCGAGTTTGGGCGAGTTGGTTTACCATGCTGAACGTAAAAGTGCAAAAAACAAGGAAGTAGAATAAGACACGTCCTTGTTTTTTGCGCTTTTACGTTCAGCATAAAGGTGCATATATCATTGGTCCAAACCACTGTCGCAAGCTAGCCCGGAACTTGGCTAAAACATGCAGACTATCATGATGATGATAATATCCAAAGAGATATTCTAAGACACTACTCGGATACCTGCCGCGGAGGCTCAGAGGTTAGAGCGCTCGGCTACTGATCAGGACTACCCGGGTTCGAACCCGACCGCTGCGGCCGCGTTTCGATGGAGGCGAAACGCAAAGGCGCCCCTGTGGTCGAAATTGGTCGAAGATGGTCGAAATTATTCCGGAGCCCTCCACTACGGCACCTCATTCTCCCTTTCACTCCCTCCTTTATCCATTTCCTTGCGCAGAGGTTCAGGTGCCCGCCGATATGAGAGACAGATACTGCGCCATTTCCTTTCCACAAACACCAATTTCCATTTCACTCAGAATGCAGTAGTACGAATGGTTGCTCAAGATTTTGGTGAATGCATTCAGGAATAATGCCACGACATTGAGGTAACCAGTGCCGACATCGCTGGGACTTCGTATGCACTTGCGATATCTGTTGCTCAAGCCAGCGTCGGCGCTGAGGGAGACGCGGTTATGCGCCGTGCCTCTGTTTCCATCATTCAACTTTTGATAAAGATTTCTTTATCGAGTTAATTTAGTCATCGGTGTGACACGATTTGAGACCGGGCATGACCTGAGACCGGACAAGGTCATGGCCGCCACTATCAGCCATTAAATGCTTTCGCCCTAATAGTGCAATTGGTTGCGGACTTGCATATTTCAGTTTTTGCGGCATCTTACTCTCTGGTTTTTTTTTCGCAGCATTTTAAAGAAAAGCTTGAAAAATATGAAGGAAGTGTCATGTTGTTTACGTTGGAGTATTGTAGCCTGCGCAACTGACTTTTTAGACGAACATGGCAGGTGCGCTAAGCGCATTGATGTGGGCCGCCGCCACCGACGTCGAAGATTGCGCAGTGGTGCACACAAAAAAAAAACAAGAAATTACTACGCCTGCCTTGACAACTTCAGCTCACCCACTCAGCTTCTTTCTTTTTGTATATGTGATCACTAAACAAAATCGACGTTTAGGCTGGCTTTATGTTGCCTTGAAGAATTTCATGCTGGACTTCATGCTGGATTTTCAGAGAATTTTTCAGAGGATTTTCAGAGGACTTTCAGAAATAGTGCAATTAAGAAAAGCACACATGCAGCGTCACCTTTCGGTTCACGCGGACTTTACTAGGTGGCGACACATGAAACTCAAAGTGGCATGGGCGTAACCTAGCAGTCCCAGGAGTGTGGCGCATTCGAGCCGTGCGCATTAGCACTAGTGCCCACCCACTCCAAAGCATTTACGCACTCTAGCGGCTTGTAAGCGTCGTGAAGTGCTCATTTCACGTGAAGGACCAGGCGAGATCAGACTACCTAGGAGGAAATTCTGAGGACACCACGTGTAAGTACTGCAGCTCTTCCCAGCTCATCTGCTTCGCGTCCTTTCAGTTCCACTTACAGCCGAGCACCTTCGAATTGCTCCGTATTCGTTTACCAAGAATTTTAATCCACAGTTACGACTTGCGTGCAACAGCTCCCGCTGACACAGGTTGCACAAAACAGTAGAAGTCTCCTGACACATGCGGCCGTTTTGATTTTCTTACTCGCGTTTAGACTATTTTACCGTCAACCTGTTGCATGCAAGCAGATTCCTAGGAGTCCATGATATGAACCTGCGGCAGCAAGTGAAAGAAAAAAGTCAACGCTATTTCGCGTGGACACGCAATAATTAGAAAGTTGAATGTCTCCGTCTACCAACGTCATAACAACTAAAAGCTAACCCGCTATTGTGAAGCTCGTAACTCGCATTAGGACACATAAACAATATCCCATCTGCATTATTTTACCTTGGGAACGCCCGCGTCCGGCGGAGCGAGCGGACGCATCGCGCCTGGGCTCCGTGTTTTTCTTGCGTGAGCCGGAGGGTCGGCGTTCCTGGCTTGGTGTGCAGAGGTGTGTGCGTATGGGCTCCGGCCATTTTTCTTATTTTCACCAACTTTTTACATTCCGCTGAATTTTATTGTGTCTCCCGAAGTTCAAGAAAGTGCCCGGCACCTTCCCAGCCCATTTTCGACTCCGGCACTCTGTTTCTGTGGCGCACATGGACGCTTGTTTCCACTGAGCCCAAGGCAAGCCTCTCTAAGCCTACCGCCGCTGGCGATAGGCTCCGCTTCGCATCCGGGCCCACTGCTTCTCCAAACGTGGACGTCGTCACCGTGAAGGGGAGGATCTAGCTCCTGAACAGTATATACCCACAAACTGGACCTACGTAGACCACTGATATGAACGAGGCTTCGCCACTCCATCATCTTCAAAACGCACTCCCAAGACACCGCTGACGGCGTCACCTTCCGCGTCCGCACAGCATTCCGCGTCCCAACAGCCATCTCCCTCCTCAACACGTAAGCTGCCTCGCCACGCTGCGTCACTGCCACGTCTTCCTCTTGAAGACTTTTAAGTCATCATTCGTCCTCGCGCGGGGGTCAGTCTGCGTGCCTGGGACAGAACTGTCTTCGCAGAGCGATCATCTCAAGCCTTCATTTGACCTAATCCGACACTGCAGACGACAGCCATCGGGTGAATTTCGTTCACAACACCCTCACCTTTAGCACCCCGAACCGGGACCGCGCCATCACCTATGCGAAGCTCCAACCAATCATCCTGCGTTCGACAAGCTACACTGTTGCCGCCTCTTTTGCCCCACCAGGCGCATACGCCCGAGGTATCATTCACCATCAATACGTGGATCAGACACAGAAGGAAATCATAGACTACTGATACCCCAAAATCGAGAACTCTGGATTCTCTCCGCCCGCCGTTTAGGCAAGACCGAATCTGTTCTCATCACTTTCGCAGGGATCAAGTTCCCCCGCCATATCTCCTACGCCAGCAGTGCTGTGCACCGCTACATCTTCAACAACAATGTGGAAGCCTGCCTTAACTGTCGAAAAACGGGACACCGAGACGACGCTTGCCCGTCTCCTATGCACTCCAAGTCTCCTCACTGCGGAGCTCGCGACCATGACGAGGCCCATAAATGCAACCCCCTTTTTTAGTTTGTTCTGTGCCTCACCAGACTGCTTCCTCCAAGTGCAAACGCCGCTACAATGTGTCTGCTGTCGTACTGCAACGCCAGCTACACGCTGCGAACTAAGACAGTGCCCCCACCTCCCGTCGTTCCCGATCCCGGACACGACGCTAAGGGGCGGGGAACACCTAATCCGGCGAGCACAGCTGGCAGCGGCATCAAGCGGAGCCCTGGATTAGGGGCAGACGACCATTGCTAAGAAGACGGACGACACACCTGACTCCGCCAAATTGCTCACCTACTCTCTAGAGCTATATAATTATAATTGGTTTTTTGGGGAAAGGAAATGGCGCAGTATCTGTCTCATATATCGTTGGACACCTGAACCGCGCCGTAAGGGAAGGGATAAGGGAGGGAGTGAAAGAAGAAATGAAGAAAGGGGTGCCGTAGTGGAGGGCTCCGGAATAATTTCGACCACCTGGGGATCTTTAACGTGCACTGACATCGCACAGCGCACGGGCGCCTTAGCGTTTTTCCTCCATAAAAACGCAGCCGCCGCGGTCGGGTTCGAACCCGGGAACTCCGGATCAGTAGTCGAGCGCCCTAACCACTGAGCCACCGCGGCGGGTAATCTCTCTCTAGAGCTCAATAAACGTTTTCCTTCCTTCTTTCCTTCCTTCCATCCTTCCTTCGGCCAAAATGGATTCCGACCACTCCTCCTCCTCTTACCGGCGCTCCAGCCGGAATCCCTCCAGGTCCTTCCCACCCCTGGACTCCAGGTTGTCTCTCACCGAGAGTTCTTCACGAAAATTCAGGTGAGCCGGGCAGTCGCGGCTGCTCACTCTCAGCAGTCTCAGTCTCGCGATTCAGAACAGCATACCCTCCGCGACAAGATAACACCGTTAAAGCTGGCAACCATAGACGACAACAAGAGAACGCTTCTTTAAAGCGTCCACTGTTTGGATCCGATCCACCATCTCAAATAAATTCTACTCTACCCGTTCGACCTGTTTCCACCACCTCGCCTCAGGCGCCCACATCTACTCCCTCGCAACCCAAAGATACTACCTCGAGTCCTCCCTCTAAGCGGAAAGCTATCTGCCGCTCAGAAAGATACGTTAATTTTGATGACTTCGAGGAATGTGGGGCTCGTCTAGAACACAAATTAGGGGCTAAAATTGATCCTCAGCTCGTAGCGAAATGTGCTGAGTTCTCCCGATAAATCCAACAGCAAATGCACCAGTTCCACCAACAAATGCAGCAGCAAATCGAAAATCGAATTAACACCCTCATGCAGCAACTCCAAACACGTGTCACAGGTCTTGAAGCTAGGGTAGACGCACCGGCCGCCCTCCCCACTATGCGAGTTAAACCATACGATTCTAGTCTCGCTAACCTTTTCCTATTAATCTTGGTCACCGTACCTACGAGTATATACGCACCTTCCTCTCTCGTTGTAAAGCTGAAATTAGCTTTGGCTCTCTTCCCTCTTACCATATAGCCTTCGTTAGCAATGACACCCCCGAAGGATCCGTTCTCTCCCCCTTTCTTTTCAATGTCGCCTTGCTCATGCTACCTTCAACATTAGACGCTATCCCCCTGCTGTCCCACACCTTATACGCAGAAGATATCACCCTCTGGGTTTCAACAGGCAACGATGCTGAGGTTGAATCCCCACTTCAACAAGCGGTGGATGTCATTGAGCGCCACGTAGCCGGAGCCGAACTCTCTTGCTCACCACAGCAGTCCGAGCTGCTCTTTCGAGGTCAACCCGGCATCCACGGCCATCCTCCCATCTGCATTACTGCTAGTGGCCAGCCCATACGCGAAGTATCCGCCATTAGGTTATTGGGGCTTCTCATCCAGAGCAATCAGAAAAACCCCGACATTCTGGCTAAACTCATAGCCTCTGTCTCGCAGACCATTCTTCTAATTCGTCGCATTGCTAATAAACATAAAGGCATGCGAGAGATGGACTTACGATGTTTTGTTCAGGCGTTTGTTATCAGTCGCCTGGCATATACCGTCCCTTACCTCTACCTTAGCTGCCAGGAACGGAACCGCGTTGACTGCCTTATTAGACAGGCATACAAGGCTGCTCTCCATCTCCTCCACCGGACCCTCACGTATAAACTAGTGTCATTAGGGGTCTACAACACTGTTACAGAGCTCTCGAAAGCTCATCTCACCTCTCACTAGGAGCGTCTCAACCACATCTCCACGGGACGTCACATACTCGACAAGCTTGGAATAAGCTTGGAAACGACCTTCGCCGACAAGGCCCAGCTTTCGTCCCATATCCGCAGCAACCTTATCGTTACACCTCAACCGAGAAACATGCACCCAGGGTATCATGCCGTTCGCCGCAAGGACAGGGCGAAGTCTCTGCATAAAGAGTATTTAACAGATCAGACAGCGGTCTACGTCGACGCTGTCGAATACTCCGATCGCGATGTTTTTTTGCTCGCGCTTGTAAACTACTGTGGACGGCCTTTGGTTGCGTGCTCCATTCCGTTTAGATCATCTGAAGAATCCGATGAGGCGGCCATAGCCATGGCGATGGTCTCCACTTCTGCAGGAATTATCTTCAGCGACTCTAAATATGCGATTCGCAATTTCACCAAAGGTCGGGTCTCCCCCACCACCCTATCTCTCCTCTGCTCCACCAAGGACCAAATCCGCCCGATCCATTTGATCTGGGTAACTGAGCTCTCATCCCAGACAGGGAACAAGGTGGCCCGAAATCATGTCCGTGGATTCGTCGACCGCGATGTGGTGTCGCCCGTCCTGCGTGCGGCGAGAGATCGTATGGTTACATTTCATGACATGACCATGCACTACCGCTTAGGTAGACTTCTATATGCCCCCGCACATATTTCTCTAATCAAGCCCCAAGAGGGTGCGTGGAGGCAACTCCAAACGAACTCCTTCCCCAGCCCCCCGCGATATATGCCCGCATATACCCTGGACTCTACTCTCCCTCCTGTCAACTATGTAGCCAACATGCCACTCTATTCCACATACTCTGGGCTTGCCTTCAGGTCTCCCCTCCGCGAGGTTTTCAGCTCTCGAATCTAGACCAGCGGGAGGCCGCATTGCTCAGTTCCTACTCGGACACATATATCCGGGTTGTCACAAAAGCCCTAGAAGTCGCCGAACGCCACGGACTCATGGCCACTTAGTGAGGCTATAACTCCAAACCAACTGCTACCTTGGTGGATGAAAATAAAGTTTATCCTCCTTTTCCTCCTCCTGTATCGTGCGCAACTCTGGCCGAGACTGCGCAGTTTCACGTAATTCCTGGAGAGCCATGCTGCGCATGCGCGAGGAGCCCTCCACTACGGCGCCTCTTTCTTCCGGAGTCCTTCCTTTATCTCTTCCTTTTCTTTATTAAAGTTTACCTCCTCCTTCTCCTTCTCCTCCTCCCTTATGGCGCGCTTCAGGTGTCCGCCGACATGTGAGAGAGGTACTGCGCCATTTCCTTTCCTGAAAACCAATTTAAGTTTTTTTATTTATTTAATATAAACCTTAATTTCATTGTTTTTATTTTATTTAATTTAATTTAACGATGGATCAGTGGCCAGGGCGCTCGGCTACTCACCTGGAGTTCCCGGGTTCGAACCCGACCGCGGCGGCTGCGTTTTTATAGAAGCAAAACGCTAAGGCGCCGTGTCCTGTGCGAGATGTCAGTGCACGTTAATGATCCTCAGGTGGTCGAAATTATTCCGGAGCCCTCCACTACGGCACCTATTTCTTCCTTTCTTCTTTCACTCTCTCCTCTATCGCTCCCCTTACGGCGTGGTTCAGGTGCCCAACGATATATCAGACAGATGCTGCGCCGTTTCCTTTCCACCACAACCAATTATTGCGGCCACGGTCCGCGGTGTGGGTCTCCACGGCAGGCGTCGCATGGATCACACCTACCGTTCCGCTGAACGCACGAAAGTGCACCGGCGTGGTGGTGGTGGTGGTAGTGGTTTTATTAAAAATAATAGCAAAAAGGAAGGAAAACATTTTTGCTAGCCCCGGCATCTGCCATCGATACTGAAGCACCTGAGCTGGGGCTGCGGAAATAAACGATAGCAGGCAGAATGGAGAAATGAAATGAAACAGGTGAGGGGAGAGGAAGAGAGGTTAGGGGGAGAAGTAATATTGCCGCGAATATTTGCAGTGTGTTCGTTTTTCAAATCTGCCGCCACATCACTTTATCGCTTTGTTTGCGACGCATGACGCGACTAGATTTATCTCGATTGATCGCAGCCAGGCAGAGCTGATTCTACGTTGTTCCGGAATGTTCTAGTAACTTTGCGCTCTTTATCTCGAAAGTTCGCTATCAGCTTTAAATTGAGCACGGCCGACAGCAGCCGGCATTCAGTTCGACGACCGCCGAGCACGCTTGTCGCTTCGCCGCCGCCGAGTGATTCAGTCCATTTTGGGTGCAAGTCAGCCCAATAAACAGTTCTTTTAGAAGACCCTTTCGTCCGTCTTCATCGCTGCTTCGACTGCCGTCACCGCTACGTGACATTTGGCGGAGGTGCTGGGTAGCCTTCCATGTTCCGGACGCTCCCTTCTAGTCGTGAAGCCAGCCCTGAGCGCTTCGCACCCGAGGACGAGCCAGCCGACGTCTCCAGGGAGAGGAGCCTGAGTTCGGGAAACTGCCGGACCGCACAAGACAGCGAAAAGACGCGGCTACGAGCACCGCAACATCGCCGAAAATGTCGACACCGAGACATACTGCAGCAGCCGCGGGTGCCGCCAACTTTCAATGGATCCCTAGGCGAAGACCCTGAAGAATGGTTGGATCAATTTGAGCGCGTGGCGTCATTCAACGGGTGGGATGATGCGGCAAAAATTGGACACCTGTTCTTCTCATTGGATGGCTCCGCACGCACGTGGTACAAAAACTACGAGTCGTCCCTTACGACATGGGTGTTATTCAAGAGAGAACTATTGAAGGTATTCACCAGTGTCGTGAGGAAAGAAAGAGCCGAACGACTCCTCGAGTCCAGGATCCAGCTTCCGAATGAGCCCGTCCGCGGTTACGTCGAGGAGATGAAGCGCCTATTTCGCCGCGCCGACCCCGGGATGACCGAGGAAAAGAAAGTTCAGTTTTTAATGCGCGGCGTAAAAGAACAACTCTTTGCATGCCTCGTCCGCCACCCGCCAAAAACAGTCGAGGAATTCATGCAAGAAGCATGCACGATTGAGAAGACCCTCGACGTCCGAGCTCGGCAGTACAATCGTCCTTCCTCTGCCGGTGCAATCCTTTCGGACACGCCGGCCACCACCAGCGACAGCTTGCGGGAAGTTATCCGCGAAATCGTCAGAGAGGAGCTACGCCGATTACTGCCATCCTCCCCACAGCGCACAAGCAGCGACTCTGATGGACGTGGTACGGGAAGAAGTGCAACAAGCACTTGGCACCCGACGGCCACAGAACCCCGGGTCATGACCTACGCCGCTGCAGTAAGAACTGCCCAGCCCCAACGACAACCCCCACGTCCTCCCCGAGATGAGCCACTTGTACCACAACGCCGCCTCCCAGCCCCCGCCTGCCCAGCCTATGACCGACGCCCCAGGAAATGCGACGCCTGGAGGACTTCCGACAACCGGCCGTTGTGATTCCATTGCGGTGAGGCCGGCCATATCTTCGTCACTGCCCGTACCGACGTATCGGTCTTCGAGGATTTGCCATTAACGCCCCACGACCACGCTTCCGGCAACGCCCGCAGGAAATCGACGAGTACCTGCTTCGAGAAGAGTACACGCCAAACCGCTTTTCGTGCTCACCATTGCCGTCAACCTCGCGCTTTGCGTCGGCATGCCGCAGCTACGCAGCCGCGGTACGAGGAAGATCTCCCAGCCCCCGTAGGGGAAACTGAAGGCAGCAACCTCTGTAGGTGAGGTTGCTAAAGAGCGAAACGCCGAAGATCCTCCACCGACCACGCCCCATGAAGACGCTGCACCCGCGACGCCACATGAAGAACCGACACTCGCTGCACCGATGCCGCACACAATGAGAACCCCGACCACGACGCAGGCTGCCTTGAAAACGACGCCGCCACCCAGAAGAGCTTCGACCATACGCCCCACCCGCGACTCGCATACGCGACGAAGCCGTGACCCGACGCCAAGAGCGACGTGCAATGCAAGAGCCAGGACCTCTGACTTAAAAGTGACTATCGACGGCCGGAAAGTTACCGCTCTAGTCGACACAGGAGCCGATTACTCGGTGATGAATGGAACATTCGCTGCGCAGCTGAGAAAAGTCACAACGGCTTGGGACGGCCCACAAATTCGCACCGCAGGGGGACACCTCATTACGCCATCAGGACGATGCACAGCGCGAGTGACTGTCAAAGGACATACCTATCCTGCGACCTTTGTTGTGCTACCGCAATGCTCCCGCGAAGTGATCTTGGGTATGGATTTATTTAATGAGCATCAGGCGATCATCGGCCTGCGATGCAAGCTGATCACGCTTTCGACGGACGAAGCCAACGCTTCGATGGAAACTCGGGAAAATCACGTTGCCCTGAGTGTCCTGGAGGAAGAAGTGAGCGTCCTACCCCGATCAAGCGTTATCCTGACCGTAGGCGCCGCGAAAGCCATTAACGCTGAAGCCATCATCGAGGGCAACATGCAGTTGCTCCTAGACCGAGGAATCAGCATCGCAAGAGGCATCGCACATTTACGCAATGGCCAGGCCGAAGTACTGCTGACTAACTTCAGCGAAGAATACCGGCACATTAACAGAGGAACGGCGATTGCTTTCTTCGACGAAATATCTGACGTACGAGACTCCTCCGCCCTCTCCGACCCCTTCGCAGAAGATTCGCCTGACCAAGAGAACTCGCCCACTTTGGACATCAACCCAGCCCTGCACCGGAACAGACAAGACCAGATCCGCAATCTGCTTCAAAGCTACAGCGAGTGTTTTTCGACATCGCCGAAGGTGCGACAGACGCCAATTGCCAAGCATCGCATCATAACGGATCAACACGCTCGACCTCTCCGTCAAAGCCCCTACCGTGTGTCCCCGCGAGAACGACAAGCCATCCGGGACCAAGTCGAAGAAATGCTTCGCGGCGACGTCATCCAGCCTTCAAACAGCCCATGGGCGGCACCGGTTGTTCTAGTGAGAAAGAAAGACGGCTGACTTCGATTCTGCGTGGATTACCGCCGCTTGAACAACATAACAAAGAAGGACGTCTACCCCCTCCCCCGCATCGACGACACACTGGACCGCCTCTGCAATGCCAAATATTTCTCATCGATGGACCTCAATAGCGGCTACTGGCAAATTGAGGTCGACGAAAGAGATCGCGAAAAGACAGCATTCATCACTCCGGATGGGCTGTTTGAATTCAAGGTGATGCCATTTGGTCTCTGTTCCGCACCAGCGACGTTTCAGCGAGTAATGGATGCAGTGCTGGCAGGCCTGAAGTGGCAAATTTGTCTGGTATATTTAGATGACGTTGTTGTCTTCGCCTCAAACTTTGAAGAGCACCTCAAAAGACTTCGAACAGTACTAGACGCAATCAAGTCGTCTGGCCTAACGTTGAAAGCAGAAAAATTCCACTTTGCTTAAGAAGAGCTGCGGTTTATAGGCCACATCGTTAGCAAGGAAGGAGTACGCCCAGGCCAGCAGAAAACAGATGCTATTGAACAGTTTCCACCGCCGGCCGATAAGAAAGCAGTGCGCAGATTTCTCGGACTGTGCGCATACTAACGACGATTTGTGAAAAACTTTTCGCGCATCGCCGTGCCCCTGACCCAACTGACGAAGGCAGACGTGCCGTTTAAATGGGAAGCGCCGCAAGCAGAAGCCTTCAAGGAACTTCAGCGTTGATTACAGTCCCCACCGATCCTTGCGCATTTTGATGAAAACGCCGATACTGAAGTTCATACCGACGCAAGCAGCGTGGGACTAGGCGCCGTCCTCGTTCAAAAAAGTGACAGGCTGGAAAAAGTCATCGCATACGCTAGCCGTTCCCTTTCCAAGGCCGAGGCTAACTATTCGACAACTGAGAAGGAGTGCCTTGCCATCATCTGGGCTACGTCAAAATTCCGCCCCTATCTCTACGGACGGCAGTTCAAGGAGGTCAGCGACCACCACGCGCTCTGCTGGCTTGCCAATTTGAAGGACCCCTCTGGCCGACTCGCTCGATGGAGTCTGCGTCTCCACGAGTTTGACGTCACCGTCGTTTGCAAGTCCGGACGCAAGCACTCTGATGCCGATTGCCTCTCACGAGCCCCTGTAGATGCACCGCCGCCGGACGACGATGAGGACGCCTTCCTGGGACCCATCAGCCCCAGCTCTTTTGCTCAGCAGCAACGCTCGGACCCCGACCTAAGAGGCTCTCATCGAGTACCTGGAAGGCAAGGTTTCTTCACCCCCCGCTTCATTCAAGCGAGGACTGTCTTCCTTCTGTGTGCAGAATGAGGTCCTTGTGAAGAAGAACTTTACAGCGAACAAAACAGCCTACCTCCTTGTTGTACCTACTTGTCTCCGCGAAGAAGTTCTACAGGCTTCACACGACGAGCCGACAGCTAGACATCTCGGGATTACTCGCACCCTCCGCCGCATTTAAGACAAGTATTACTGGCTCCGACTGTCTGCCGATGTCGCACACTATGTGAAAACCTGCCGAGATTGTCAGCGACTAAAGCCTCCTCTCACACGACCAGCAGGATTTCTGAGCCCCATTGAACCTGCCTCAAGGCCCTTTCAGCAGATCGCCATGGACTTGCTTGGCCCTTTTCGAACGTCAACATCTGGAAATAAGTGGATCATCATAGCGACCGACTACCTGGCCCGCTACGCCGAGGGGATAGCCCTACCGAACGGAACAGCAGTAGAAGTCGCCAAATTTTTCGTGGAGTGCATTCTTCTTCGACACAGAGCCCCCGATGCGCTCACCACGGAAAGAGGAACTGCATTCACGGCGGAACTAACGCAAGCCATCCTGCGGTACAGCCAAACCAGCCACCGAAGGATAACTGCATACCATCCGCAGACCAACGGACTGACCGAGCGCCTGAACAAAACCATCGCCGATATGCTCGCTATGTATGTCGATGCCGAACACAAAACCTGGGATGTCATCCTGCCTTACGTCGTTTTCGCCTACAACACCGCAGTGCAGGAGACCACCCAGATGACGCCTTTTAGGCTCGTCCATGACAGGGAGGCCACGACCACGCTAGACGCCATGCTGCCCAACGTTACAGAAGAAGAGAACGTCGACGTTGCCGCCTACCTTCAACGCGCAGAAGAAGCTCGAAGGCTTGCCCGATTACGGATCAAAGATCAGCAGCGGTCCGACGCCAGACGCTACAACCTACGAAGACGCAACGCGGAATACAATCCTGGAGACTAGGTCTGGGTGTGGACGCCCATTCGCCGCCGTGGATTGAGTGAAAAGCTTTTGAGACGCTATTTCGGCCCGTACAAGGTTCTTCGTCGGCTGGGTGAACTGGATTATGGAGTCATCCCTGACGCAATGACAGCATCCCAGCGACGCCGCGTACGACCAGAAGTTGTCCATGTTGTCCGTCTGAAGCCGTATTATGCGCGCTAAAGGCCGCTGCATTTCCATGCTCTATTTTCGCAAGATCCGTTTTTTTTTTCCTTACTAGTCGCATTATTTGTTTTAATGCATCTGGTCGATGCTTCTTTGAGAGGGCAGTAATGCCGCGAATATTTGCAGTGTGTTCGTTTTTCAAATCTGCCGCCACATCACTTTATCGCTTTGTTTGCGACGCAGGACGCGACCAGATTTATCTCGATTGATCGCAGCCAGGCAGAGCTGATTCTACGTTGTTCCGGAATGTTCTAGTAACTTTGCGCTCTTTATCTCGAAAGTTCGCTATCAGCTTTAAATTGAGCACGGCAGACAGCGGCCGGCATTCTGTTCGACGACCGCCGAGCACGATTGTCGCTTCGCCGCCGCCCAGTGATTCAGTCCATTTTGGGTGCAAGTCAGCCCAATAAAAAGTTCTTTTAGAAGGTCCTTTCGTCCGTCTTCATCGCTGCTTCGACTGCCGTCACCACTACGTGACAATATGTACAAACTCTTTACACAATAAGAAATGTGTCGAGGTTGTGCGTGTGATTAGTTCATTTTAGAGGAATTAAATCACACATGCGCACAGCACTGTGTTGGTTACCACTGGAGAGGAGCGCCCAGTTATTAATCGTTCAAGGTAGAACTCGCGGAGCGTTCGGTCACTGCGTGTAACTACCTGACGGAGAACAGGCGGGACGTCAAGCCCGTGTGTTCGAGGAATGAACAGAGGCTAACCAAAGTTCGCTCACGAGTGCGCGCAATGCCCTGCGGCCACAATAGCGTCTTGATGGAGTCTGGTAGTATGCCCTGCGCCCTATAGGCCGCGAGAATATCGCGACGAGCATCGGCGAACGCGGCACAGTGAAGCAGCATGTGTTCTAGTGTTTCCACTGCACCGCATCCGTCACACACATCACTCGTCGCGATTCCGTGACGCAACCGTCGTTCCCCGGGCCACACGCAGCCAATAAGCGCGCGGAGGATCATTGCACGATGTGGCCGTGTAAGTGCGCGACAGCCGGTCACACTGTCGATGCGCTCACCTCCCGCAATGCTTGGGTCGGGGTGCAGCTTTCGGAGATGGTCATGGATGGCCGCACGCACGTCCTCCAGCGCAAGGGGCAGATCGCTGGCAGGTAGTTGGTGTGCAGCGGTCGCGAGGTCGTCAGCTTCTTCGTTGCCTGCGATGCTGCAGTGACCGGGTACCCACTGTGCACGCACGGCACAACCTCTCTGCGCGAGGCGCTCGATGCGCGAGCGAATTTCCCGCACTAGTGGGGTACCGCGGCCGTTAGATTGCAGGCGGCTGAGGGCGGCGCGGGAGTCGCACAGCAGAGCACTCCTGGGCGGCGGAGGGCCGAGGGTGAGCAGCAGGTCCAGCCCGAGCCGGATCCCCATCAACTCCGCCGTGGTGGAGGAGCCCAGGAATGCTGCATGCTGCTGGCTGTGCCGTCGCAGGGCGGGATGGTGGCCGCCGCAGCAAGGGAGCAGCTGTCGCGGGCCGCTGAGCCGTCGGTGTACACGAGGAGATGGTCCTGGAGCTCCTCGTGTATGACGGCTCTGGCCAGCTGCTGCACAGCACAGAGGGGTGTGCTCCGCTTTCCCGCAATGCCGACGATCTCTCGCTGTACCTCCGAGGCAGCAGGCCAGGGCGCGTAGGAGCCGGAGGGGTGTGGGCCTTGTGTCAATTGCTCATACTCAAACAGCGCCGCGCCCATTTGTGATCGCGGGTGCGAGCGCATACGCTGCAGCAGCGAGCCGCCGTCCGGTGCGCGGTGAAGCCGGTCGATGTGATTCAATGCCCTGCGCGCTGCTTGGAGCTCAAGTGGCCACGCTCCTGCCTCGGCCAACGTTGCGGCGCATTGCGAGTTTTTGGGCAGGCCTAGGCACACGCGCAGGGACTTGCGGTGCTGAAGCTCGAGTTTCTTCCAGCACGGCTTGCGCACCATGACGAGCTGCAGCGCATAGAGCACCGCCCCCAAATCTGCGGCATTGTATAGACGCAGCGCGGCTTGCTGAGAGATGCGCTGGCCTCGAGCGGTGAGCTTGTGCACGGCTGCGGTGATCCTCTTCAACTGCAGACAGGCCTTGGTCGCCGCGGGGCGGAAGGAAAGGCGCCAGTCGATGTCCAGGCCAAGGTACCGCACCGATTTACGCCACGGAATCGGAGTCCCGTCCAGTGACAGTGGCGCAAGGTGCACGCGCGAGCTCGAAACGCAGGCCATGGCAACCGATTTGTCCGCGCTCAGCGATAGACCAAGGCCGCGCAAGCTGGCATCGATTGTGGTCAGGGCTCCCTGAAGGCACCCCCGCACGCGGAACGCCTCGCCCGGTGGTCCCCGGCACCACAGAGCTATGTCGTCTGCATATATGGACATGTATACATGATGTCGCCCGCTCGTGTTGAGGGAGGCCGGCACCACCGACATGGCCACATTAAACAGAAATGGTGATAGGAGAGAGCCCTGCGGCACGCCCATGTCGACCGGGCGAGACTTGGAGAGCTTACTCCCTACTCGTACACGCATGGTGCGCCCGCTCAGGAAGCCATGAACGTATCGCAAAAGGCGCCCGCTCACACCAGCCCCCTTAAGCACCGCGAGAATTGGTGCGCGGTGAACGTTGTCAAAAGCGCCCGATACGTCCAGTAGTAGCAGCAGCGCAACCTGGCCTGCCGCCCTGGCATGCTCCAGCGCTGTAACAACGTCCGATATAGAATCAGCCGTGCACCGCATCCCACGGAAACCCGTCTGCCGCTCGTCAAACAAATCAGCCTCCGCAGCCCGCTCGTTCAGACGCTGCAACGCCATATGCTCCATGAGCTTACCTGCCGCCGATGTTAATGCCACTGGCCGGTATCCGCTCAGCTCCATAGGTGGGCGCCCTGCCTTTCGGATGGGACAAACGACCGCGGTTCGCCAATCCTCCGGTAGCTCCCCTCGTTCCCACACCAGGTTGATCTGCGCAGGAGGTTGCTGCGCATCCAGGTTTCGCAGCATCTGGTATGTCACCCCGTCCGGTCCGGGGTGACGCGCACCTTGATTTCCCGGGGCGATGAGATGTGACACAACAGGGCACTGCGGCACAGGTGGGTTCCTCGCACGTGGTGGCTGAGTGGTAGCCAGTGTAGCCAGGTAGCCGCATCTGGGGCTCCCCATCATGTGAACCTACGTCTCCTGCAGCGCGATAACTTCTGGCGAATCCTGTGCGATGCGAACTCGCATTTCGGCGTACCGCGCTGCAAGTGAGCGCACGTTCCACTGCAGGATGGATGGTATGAGGGAGGGATTTCGGCGGCTAGCCATCATGCTGGCTTATCTGTGCGGGAGCACCCGCTGCTTCTAAGCAAGCCCGATGTCCATCGGTGCCCTCCGGGAAAAGTGCGCTGAGGGCGCGCAATGCCAGCTTTAGGCGCGCGATCTCCGCGTCCCGTGCGTCAGGGGGCTGGCCATGAGAAGCGGCCGCAGGCTCGGGCCACGCTGTACGGGACGCCAGGCAACCGGATCGCCGCTGCCGCTGCCGGCGCTGCCGTTGCTTCGGTGACTGCTGCTGCTGGGGTGTTCCCCTGACGGCCTGCGCATAAGAAAGCGCGCGGGGCGTCAGCTGATGTTGCTGGGCTGGGGCCGCTGTCTCAGCCTAGACGACGGTTCGGACAACCTGTCTGGACATCGGTGCCATGGACGTGGCCATTAAAGTGGCAACGTGACGCTCTCGCTGCCAGTGCGGGCACGCTTGGTCAATGGCTGCATGCCGCCCCCCGCAGTTAATGCAGCGGGGCTTCCTCGCGCAGGTACCAGGCTCGTGCGGCCCGCCGCTGCTCGTGCATCGGGCAGGAGCACGACACACCTCAGTGGCATGCCCCAGGCTGGTGCACTTGGCACACTGGAGCGGCCGGGGACGGCAGGGGCGGACCGCGAGCCTGCGCTTGAATATGGTGATGAACGCCGGGGGTGTCGGCGCCGCAAAACGGAGAGCGAGTTTGCTGCCCGACAGAGACGCCGACACCATCGGTACCGTTGACTCCGCCGCCGCTAGCAGCTACTCCGCCGTCCTGCGCCCGTCCACACCGAAGACCAGGCTGGAGCTTTGATTCCGAGGAGGAGGCTCCTTGGCGCAGACCGGCACGCCGCAGATGACGGCTGTGGCTAGCAGGGCCTGGAGAGCATCGCTGCTCCCCGCGTCCACTGCCACCACATTCCGCCGAATGTTTACCCGGAGGGCGAGGACGCCCGGGCGGGATCCGATCTCCTCGGCCAACTCCTAGCCCTGTTCCCTGGTGAAGGCAGTGCCCCGGTTCGCCGGCCGAAACAGCACCGTCCCCACCAGGCTGGACGGGACCTCCACGGCGGCCGCGGCTCGCTCCAGGGCAGCTCTCCGACGCCGCTGCGCCTTGGTAGTGATAATGCGCCACGGGACCAGGCTGACCCCAGCATCAGCGTCGCCGCTGTCTGCGGCGCATTGCTGCGGCGCGCCGCGGAGTTGGGCGCGCTCGCTGCCAGCAGACGAAGCCCCAGCCGCAGCCTGATCTCGTGCTCCGGGATTTGATGAGGTCGCATCCGGTTTTCTTCCGGACGCCGTCGCCCCAGCAGCAACAGCAGCAGCATCAGCAGCAGGCTGGAGGTGGGCTCCATGGGGCTCGTGCTGGGAAGGCCCTGCTCCTTCGAGTGTGGAGGGAGAGGGAACAGTGACGATGGGGGGGCTTCGGGCTTCCCGCTTTGCCACCGCGATGTCCCTTTTGGTTTCCGAGTCCCTCGCCTCCTCGGACCCCGTTGAGCGTCGCCGTTTCCGGAGAGCAGACTTGTCCATTGGGGAGCAGATGCTCTCCTCGGCTGAGTTGTCCGCAGTGTGCCTGCAGCAGCAGCATCAGGGGGAGAGGGCATCACAGCCGGTTCCCCAGGTGTAGCAATGGCGGCAGTAAGCGCAGGGGTGGCCAGAGGTGGGGAGGGAGCCGCCGTGGAGTTCTGCGTCTGGTGAGCGAGCGCCATGGCGTCCCTCAAGGCTAGAACGCGTGGGTCCGCCGGCGACACGTCCAAGGTCCCGATGACGGACTCGAGGTTCTCCGAGGTGGTGATGAGCGCCGCCGTCAGGCACCTCACCGTGTCCCGCAGATCAGCGATCTCGGCCTGCATTCGCCGAATGGTGCTGGACGACCTTGTTCTGGATGGCGTTCGTCTCCGTGATCGTCAGCATGAGCGGCCTGCCCTGCGTTGCTCATTGTCACCGCCGAACACAGGTCTTCGCTCGTTCACGGTGTGTATGGCCTCCATGGGGAGACCCCGCAACGCCGCGAAGCTTTAGGCCCAGCGTCCGAAGGAGCAGAGAGCTAAAAAACGTGTCCGCTCGCTTCAAGCGCCCGCCGAAGAATCCCACCGGCGTTTGATGAAAATTTGGTTTTTGGGGAAAAATGGCGCAGTATCTGTCTCACTGTAACGGCAGACACCTGAACCATGCCGTAATGGAAGGGATGGAGGAGAGACTGAGAGAAGAAAGGAAGAAAGAGGGGCCGTAGTGGAGTGCTACGGAAAAATTTCGACCACCTGGGGATCTTTAACCTGCACTGACATGGCACAGCGCACTGGCGCCGTAACGTTTGGCCTCCATTGAAAGGCAGCCGCCGAGGTCGGGTTCGGACCTACGTACTCCTCCGCATCCTGGGCTGGAACGATTGACCTTGTGTACGCAGCATTGATACAACTGCGTGTTACTTTACCGATCATCGGGCAGTGTTTATCTCTGTCAAATCAATTCAATAAATAACGTGTCTCACCGCATACTTTTTGAATGCTTAACATTTTAATCACCACAACCTCAACAGCATGTGTAACCTGCGGGGAACTTCAGCTCTCGCTACGTATATCCTTGCATAGCTTAGCTAAGCCACTGCTAATGTTTTTAAAGCGAAAGCTATACTATGACAGCCAGCGAGCCATTTCTGCTCGGCGAGCCGTATGCCGTATGCGCTAGCCGACGAATGACCTTGAGCCGCCGTTGCCTAGCAACGCCGCAGCCGCGCTCCAACAGATGACGCCGCCGTCAACGCCGCTGCCGTCACGCTCGCTCCACCAGATGTTCTCCACTGAGGTAGAGAGAGAGGAGGTGTTACCTCCCGGTGATGTATATATATGCGCTTCGCGTCAGTGTAGGAGGTGGCTCTGACACCACCATGATATCTGATACTTGATTTAATATCTGATGCGGGTCCTTGGACTCAAGATATTAAACTTATTTTCGAATATCTCCGAGTGCTGGGCTTGAAGCACTCCGGCACGGGTCTGTCCGGTACTGCACTGCTTCCCGGATTGGCCCTGGGCATATTAGCGCGCGCCTTTTTTTCTATCGTTGCTCTTCTATCCTTTAACTCTCCTACTTCCAGCACGCAGCAGCGACTGTGGCTGGGCTTGAGCCAGTAGGCAGGAACGTGCACTTTCCTTTTGTTCCTTCCTATCAACAACAGCAGCACCAGAAGTGTATGGTAGGCCAGTGGCATTAACATCGGCGGCAGGTAAGCTCATGGAGCATATGGCGTTGCAGCGTCTGAACGAGCGGGCTGCGGAGGCTCATTTGTTTGACGAACGGCAGACGGGTTTCCGTGGGATGCGGTGCACGGCTGACTCTATATCGGACGTTGTTACAGCGCTGCAGCATGCCAGGGCAGCAGGCCAGGTTGCGCTGCTGCTGCTACTGGACGTCTCGGGCGCTTTTGACAACGTTCACCGCGCACCAATTCTCGCGGTGCTTGAGGGGGCTTGTGTGAGCGGGCGCCTTTTGCGATACGTTCATGGCTTCCTGAGCGGGCGCACCATGCGTGTACGAGTAGGGAGTAAGCTCTCCAAGTCTCGCCCGGTCGACGTGAGCGTGCCGCAGGGCTCTCTCCTATCACCATTTCTGTTTAATGTGGCCATGTCGGTGGTGCCGGCCTCCCTCAACACGAGCGGGCGACATCATGTATACATGTCCATATATGCAGACGACATAGCTCTGTGGTGCCGGGGACCACCGGGCGAGGCGTTCCGCGTGCGGGGGTGCCTTCAGAGAGCCCTGACCGCAATCGATGCCAGCTTGCGCGGACTTGGTCTGTCGCTGAGCGCCGACAAATCGGTGGCCATGGCCTGCGTTTCGCGCTCGCGCGCGCACCTTGCGCCACTGTCACTGGACGGGACTCCGATTCCTTGGCGTAAATCGGTGCGGTAAGTTGGCCTGGACATCTACTGGCGCCTTTCCTTCCGCCCCGCGGCGACCAAGGCCTGTCTGCAGATGAAGAGGATCACCGCCGCCGTGCACAAGCTCACCGCTCGAGGCCAGGGCATCTCCCAGCAAGCCGCGCTGCGTCTATACAATACCGCAGCTTTGGGGGCGGTGCTCTATGCGCTGCCGCTCGTCACGGTGCGCAAGCCGTGCTGGAAGAAGCTCGAGCTTCAGCACCGCAAGTCCCTGCGCGTGTGCCTAGGCCTGCCCAAAAACTCGCAGTGCGCCGCAACGTTGGCCGAGGCAGGAGCGTGGCCCCTTGAGCTCCAAGCAGCGCGCAGGGCACTGAATCACATCCACCGGCTTCACCGCGCACCGGACGGCGGCTCGCTGCTGCAGCGTATGCGCTCTCACCCGCGCTCACGAATGGGCGCGGCGATGCCCGAGTATGAGCAATTGACCCAAGGCCCACCCCCCTACGGCTCCTGCGCGCCCTGGCCTGCTGCCTCGGAGGTACAGCGAGAGATCGTCGGCATCGCAGGAAAGCGGAGCACACCCCTCTGCGGTGTGCAGCAGCTGGCCAGAGCCGTCATACACGAGGAGCTCCAGGACCATCTCCTCGTGTACACCGACGGCTAAGTGGCCCGCGACAGCTGCTCCCTTGCTGCGGCGGCCACCATCCCCGCCCTGCGACTGCACAGCCAGCAACACGCAGCCTTCCTGGGCTCCTCCACCACAGCGGAGTTGATGGGGATCCGGCTCGGGCTGGACCTGCTGCTCACCCTCGGCCCTCCGCCGCCCAGGAGTGCTCTGCTGTGCGACTCCCGCGCCGCCCTCAGCCGCCTGCAATCTAACGGCCGCGGTACCCCACTTGTGCGGGAAATTCGCTCGAGCATCGAGCGCCTCGCGCAGAGAGGTTGTGCCGTGCGTGCACAGTGGGTGCCCGGTCACTGCGGCATCGCCGGCAACGAAGAAGCTGACGACCTCGCGACCGCTGCACACCAACTACCTGCCAGCGATCTGCCCCTTGCGCTGGAGGACGTGCGTGCGGCCATTCACGACCGTCTCCGAAAGCAGCACCCCGACCCACGCATCGCGGGAGGTGAGCGCATCGACAGTGTCACCGGCTGTCGCGCACTTACACGGTCACAACGTGCAATGATCCTCCGCGCGCGCATTGGCTGCGTGTGGCCCGTGGAACGACGGGTGCGTCACGGAATCGCGACGAGTGATGTGTGTGACGGATGCGGTGCAGTGGAAACACTAGAACATCTGCTCCTTCGCTGCTCCGCGTTCGCCGATGCTCCTCGCGATATGCTCGCGGCCTATAGGGCGCAGGGCATACTACCAGACTCCATCAAGACGCTATTGTGGCCGCAGGGCAGTGCGCGCACTCGTGAGCGAACTTTAGTGAGCCTCTGTGCATTCCTCGAACACACGGGCTTGACGTCCCGTCTGTTCTCCGTCAGGTAGTTACACGCAGTGACCGAACGCTCCGCGAGCTCTACCTTGAACGATTAATAACTGGACGCCCCACTCCAGTTGTAACCTACACAGTGCTGTGCGCGTGTGTGATTTAATTCCTCTAAATTGAACTAATCACGCGCACAACCTGGACACATTTCTTATTGTGTAAATAGTTTGTACATATTACTTCTCCCCCTCTCCTCTATTCCTGTCCCCTCACCTCTTTCATTTCATTTCTCCATTCTGCCTGCTGTCCTTTATTTCCGCTGCCCCAGCTCAGGTGCTTCAGTATCGATGGCAGATGCCGGGGCTAGCAAAAATTTTTTCCTTCCTTTTTACTATTATTTTTAATAAAACCACTACCACCACCAGTCGTTTTGGAGAGCGTTAAAGAGACGCGAGAACGGCAGAACGAGGAAGAGACAACGCGCTTAACAGATGCAAGAAGAACGCGGCGCACGACTCGAGAAGCGTCGTAACGAAGATGCGGCTGGAAGTCATGCCACGTCCCGGAGTGACTCCTCAACTGTGGAAGAGACCAGCTTGAATTCTCGAAAGCGTGGGAATGAGACGCTGCGTAAACGACGGGCAGAGGAAAGGAAGTTTCCGCAATTCAACTAGGGTTAACCAGCGCTAAACCATAGCCAATTTTTTTTCTTCTTTTAACTTCCGCTTTTTTTAGTCAAACCTTAAAGTGCATCGACCGGATACATGAAGTTTTGTGGACCACCGGGAACCCAAATTCCGACGTAGAGGACCGCTTTTCCCGAATTTAGAGGACTTTGTCTGCCGAGAGGAGCGTCCGCTGCTGGGCCTAACGTCGACTTCGGCCTTAGCGGGGGAGTGATAGGCCCAGCCCGAGCCTCGGTGAAGCAGCCAGCGGAACATCGAACCATCGGAGATTAGGCAAGTGAGCATTGACCTAAGATGATTACCAGTATGTGTGTAGAGGTGGACGGCATCGAAACTCCGCCAGACCAGTGCACAAGATTACAAGGCTGGAAAACTGCCTGGAAAATCCCGTGCTTCAAACGAGCCAAGATGGCGCCAAGGCCACGGCTGATGTCAACTGCCGAAGCAACAGCCACGGCGGTGGCGCCACTGGCAGCGATAACTTCACTTAAGGCCGGAACGTGTAAATAAGGGCAAATTGATGAAGGGCGCGCGCATGTCAGACTCCGCGCGGCGACATAAAGATTGTGTTAAAACCACGAGGCGGGCTTCGCGTGAGCGACGTGACCCGCGTTGAACTAAGTCGTGCAATTGCGGCCGCGACACAGATACCGGCCAATGAAGCATGTCAGGACGTCATGTGCCCCAACCTCCAGCAGAATACCGTCGTGGTGAGCATCTCCAAAAAGAGAGCATTCCGACCTGTACGCTCGAGCAGGAATAATCGACATACGCGGCACGGTGCACGAAACAAGTACCTACGAAGCGGCCCCCCACGGCATGATGAAGGGCATCATAAAGGGCATCCCGCACGACTATACGGCCCAGGAGAATCAGGGCAATGTAGTGCGCAAGCTTCACCCAACAGCCCTACAGGCGAACCGAATCGGTAAGACCCGATCAGTCGTCATTGCCTTCTAAGGGCAAAAAGTACACATTATGTGAGATACGGTAATCTGCTCACGGAGTGCACGTTGCGCAGAAAAGAAGTCGACGTATGCTATGCGTGCGGAAGAGTGGGCCACAAAATGGACGTGTGCGCGGATCCTTCGAACACGATCTGCAGAGGGTGCGGAGTCTCCAACCCCGCCGAAGAGCACGCGTGTGTCCCGAAGTGTGGCTTGTGCGGAGGAAAACACCAGACCGCGAATAAGGCCTGCAAAGCACGCTTCAAGATGCCCTACGTCGTCCGCCATCGTAGCTGGAAACGGCGCCGAGCGGAGGAACACAGCGCTTTGTATGTCTCCTTCTATGCCGCGTCCTTCGTGCCCTGTGCCTTCAGTTAATACCATGTACCGACTAGACCATACAAACACCTTATCGGAGGAAGAACACGCCGGGAGAAGGAACCGAGACAATAGAGGTCCTTCAGGCGGACCCCGATGTAGCTCTTTGAAATAACTGGACGGTCACACACGCCAGGCTACAGCAGCAAAAACAGTGGCGGCGAAAACGGCCGCCACAGTCGCTCCGATCGAATACACTATCCGGGGGCGGCAACGGCTGCGGCAACCGGCGCTCGCGCTTCCGGGCCAGTTCGAGATCCGGGCCAGTTCGAGGGCCCCGAGCGAGTCAACCGGACGCCGAGAGATCACCGAGAAAAGCGTGGGCTGGAGACAACTGGTCGCCCGTCGCTCGAACCAGCGACACCGAATTCAAAGCCCTCATTGCTCTCAATCCCTTTTCCCACAAGCGAATCCGCAAAAGACCGTAGCGAAGTGATATAGCTTAACAGGTTCATAGAGCGCCAAAACGCTAAGATCCAGGAGCAGTACGCCCGAATACGCATATGAATCAGATCAAAACGCTGGAGAGTAACGGCAGCTCGGCAAATGCAAGACCTCAAAACAACCGCACGGCGGCAAGCAACGCCGCAGGCTTGCGCAGGGGGCCGCGGAGGGGCCCCCTCGCCCCGTCTAGAGCGGGCAGCGGGAGAGGCTGGGGCCACACAGCGTTCATCAAATAATCAAGAGGGGATGGACGCCGAAGAGAACCCCGCGAGCGGTGAGGAAGCGCCGACCGCAGAAATCGCGACCACGACAACGGCACAGATCCCGCGAGAAGAGCTGACGGCCATTTTGGTTGCAATTTCCCAACATAACACAAGGCTAGGCAAAATGGACGCCCGAATCGAAGCTTTAGAAAGTCAGCCTGACAAGCCATCGGTGAGACGCAAGCTCCTAGCGACAAAAGTAGGCTCAACATCGGTAAGGAACCGCTTCGCGTCCGTGAAAAATGAGCGGACCAAAAAAATCAAAGACGCGATCGCGAGAAGGCGCAATCGACTCAAGACGTCCAAGAAGTATGATTCAGAGGCCAAGTAAAAGACACAAGAAGAAGACCGGGGGGGGGGGGGGGGGGGACGCCACCGTAGTTTACCAATGAAACTGCCGTGGGGCTTGCAACAAAGAAGCAGAAATAATGTTACACGTTGACGGGCAAGAAAACAAGCCCGATGTAATTGCTCTACAGGAAACAAACAGGAAATCAAGACTCCCAGGGTACGTCACTTACACGGACCCCACGGAGAACGGAACGGCGATGCTCGTACGCAGTAAGGTGGCGGCAACTGAACATATCAAGGCGCAGGGAGGGTGCGAGCACACGCTGGTCGAAATGCATGCCAGAAAATTTGGCAGCTCGGACAATTTATTTGTAATCAGCGCGTACTGCCGGCCGTCACAGCGGCAGTACGAATTTGACCGCATCCTGAGCCAGGCGAACGGGCTGGAGGGGACAAGGCCGCTCCTGTTCCTCGGTGACTTTAATGCCCGTCACACAGCGTGGGGCTGTATGGTTAAGTCCAAGAGAGGAAAAGCATCGGCCAAAGCAATGGAGTATCACGAGATGGCGCTCCTGAACGAGCCGGACGTAACCAGCAGAAGAGGCAACAGTGCCACGAGGGACAACACGCCAGACCTGTCGTGGTTGTCGGGCACGCTAGATGTCTCCTGGAAAAGCGAAGATGTGGACCTGCGGTCTGACTGCAGCTTGATCGGCATCACGATCCGAGGCTCTCGTGATCATGCTGTTATGGGGACTGCGCGGATCACGGATTCGGGCAAGATGACAAAGTTTACTCAAGATCAAGAAGAGGCGTCTGAGGAAGGAACACAACAGACCTACACCTAATGGGCGAAGGACCAGAAGATGGCCCTCCAAACATTTATCCAAGAAATTGCAACGACGTCACAGACACCGTATGTGGACGCCAGACTCGCCCACATGTGGGCGGCCCGGCACTCGTTAACGCGGGAGTGGCAGCGTCAGAGACACAACAGAAAGCTGGTGAAGCGCATTGCAGTCTTGAACAAACAGATCGCCGAGCACGCGGCCAAACTATGTAGGGAGAATTGGCTGAAGACCTGCGATGGTCCGCAGGGCAAGCTCTCGACGTGCTAGACGTGGTGTCTGTTGAGGCATCTGATCGACCCGCTGATTAGCAAAACTGGGACCAATCGCGCCCTCGCGAAAGTATTGAACACGTACAAGGGAGACGGCCGCAGACTCCTGAAAGACTCATGACTGAAGAAAAAGGAACGCCGACCAAAAGGTTGTTGTTTAAAACGAAGACGTTTCGGCTTCCATACGGAAGCCTTGATCATTCCTGGAGGCGAACTACCCAAAGATAGAGAAGGGCCAGTACCCGGTGCCCGAGAGGTACGACGGACACGACAACGAGCAGCTGGACCGGCCGTTTACCATGACGGAACTGTGGACAGCGTTAGATGAAAGTAACAAGACAAGTTCACCCGGAAGCGACGCCATGTCTAACAAACTACTCAACAACATGAGCGGACAAGCGCACCCTCTTAGAGCACATCAAGGAAGCCTGGGAGAGCTCGCGGTTGCCGCAGGAATGGAAAGACGCCCAGGTCCGCTTCACTCCAAACCTCGGCAAGGCCCTCACGATAGACAACATGCGGCCCATCTCCCTCACGTCGTTCGTGGGAAAGGTGATGGAGCGCATCTTTCTTCGCCGGCTGCAGAAGCACCTTGAAGGAACGGATCAGATGACGGAGGTGATGTACGGCTTCAGGCAACATTTCAGCACTCAAGACGCGATGATCCCACTCCACGAACTGGTCGTCAAACCGGCAATGAGGCACGCGAAGCGCGGGATACACGCCCTCAACCTGAAGGGAGCGTTTGACAATGTGTCCCACGTGAGCGTGTTGCAGTCTGAATAAGACCAGGTGTGGCCGAAAGACATTAGGAGCACATAAAATATTTTCTGTCAAACCCAACGGCGACCATCAGGATAGGGAGGAGAAGTCGGACCCTGTAAAGGTCGGCAATAGGGGCACCCCTCAGGGATCGGTCTTGTCGCCCCTGCTCTTTAATCTGGCCCTCCTGATCTCCTCAAGCGAATAGAAGGCATGGACCACACTTTCTACGCCGACGATATTACTGTGTGGACGGCCCGAGCCGGGTTCCATGCCTGTATGGATGAAGCCTTGCAGTGGGAGGCAACTACCGTGCACGAGTACGCAAAGTTGTGCGGACTGAGCTGCGCTCCCCAGAAATCAGAGCTGCTCATGATCCAACCGGGAAAATTCAAGGAGCTGCCGCCGAACGTGATCATCACCATCGGCGGAGCGGCCATCAAGCCAACACAACAGATTAGGCTTCTCGGCCGACTACTTCAGAACGACGTTAAGGCACACACCGCAGTCACAAATATCAAGATGACAACCGAACAGATATTTAGTATCATTCGGAGGGTATCTAACAGAAACCGAGGCCTTAAAGAAGACGATGCCATGCGCCCGGTACGCGCGTTCGTCATGTCGCGGGTTACCTACTCCGCTCCGTACCTCTAGCTGACGAAGGCGAAAAGGGACACCCTAAGCACGATTCTTCGTAAGGCGACGAAGTAAGCACTGGGCATGCCCATACACTCGTCCACGCAAAGACCGCTAGACATGGGCGCCCACAACAAGGTGGAGGAGCTCATCGAAGCCCACCTCTCTAATCAGAGAATCCAACTGAGTCACACGGAACACGGACGAGCCGTCCTACCCAAGATAGGATGGCAGATCGAGCCAGTACCCATTAACGCGGCCCTTCCGGATGCCTGGAAAACAACCATTCCGACTAAACTCCTTCCCCGGAACATGACGCCGGGGGAGGACGACGAGAGGCGCACCGCGCGGGCCAGAGCCATAGCTCCAAAGCTGAAAGAGAACCCCAGGGTCCTCTACGCGGAGGCTTCGCTCCGAAAACACAGTCACCGTGCAGCGGTGGTGCCTACGACAAAAAACAGGCTGATCGTCAGCGCGTCCCTGAAGAAAACAGACCCCGCAGTTGCCGAAGAAGCGGCCATGGCCCTCGCACTCGCAGAGCCGATCCTGGACACCGTGGTCACCGACTCAAAGACTGCCTACGGAAGCTTCCGCAGGGGGATAATCTTATCTGCGGCCCGAGTCATTCTATCCAAGTGCAAGCCTCCGGGTAGAGCCATATAGCTCGTGCTGGTCCCGGCTCAGTCGCAAGTAGCAGGCAACATCATCGCCGACTACCATGACCGAGAAATGTCAACCGGGCCGAGCACGAGCCGGAAGAGCAGCCGCACCCGGTTATCAGCTTTCGGGACATTACCCGATTGTACCGAGATTAAAGGTGCAGACTGCCAGAAGCACACCCTAAACTCACCAGGCAAGAACAGACGATCCTGCGTCGAGCGCAGACGGGATCGCTTGCGCATGCGTACTGATGAACCGCACGTACCCTGCGGAACACGATATGTTCTGTCCTTTCTGGAAAAGAGAAAAGGACACCCAGCCGCACGTCTTGGCAGAGTGCACGGAAATCAAGACCCCCCTCCTCCCTTCCCGCCAGCACCACCAATCGTCAACCCCTTGAGCGATGGGAGACCTTGTTATCCAGCCCCGCCCTACCGATTCAGCTCGCACTGACGGACAGGGGCTAGCAGCCGCATGGAATATATGGGTCCCGTAAATAGGGAACCACCCCGTCTAGCACCTGCGTGCACCACCGATTTATTTAGGGCCCAGCAAAAGTTGATTCATCATCCTCATTATTTTAGCTTTCGGAAATTGTGTACGACCAAAAAAATCTTTACAAAGATCAAGTCGTTACAAAAAGGGAATTGAGGGGAACGCTCGCAGTTTTCTAGTGCACCACTGACTCGAACCTAAGTGATAAATGTTTACGTAAGAACCGCATTGCTTGAAGGCATAGAAGCAAAAAAGCGTTGCTTGTATTACAATTACTGACGCCAGTGTTCAGAGAGGCGCATGAATTCACGAATTTTTTCCCTTTCATAAAAGGGTCTACTTTTTCTTCTGAATGCGGATGAACCAGATTGATTTTCATGATATGCAGACCTTTCTTTCGTGTATATTGTACTGGATCCAATCAAAAGCAGTGGAGCCTTTCGGTTTTGTGAACCAGTACGTAAGCACTGGGTGGGGTGTTAAAATTGGCAAACCAAGAGGCAAGTGATCCACCAATAGCGTGCCAGCTTACGTAAAACTTGTACGAATAAATGTAGAGACAGCTGAGAACGCAGTGTAAAATGCGGATTTATTAACAAGTTACTTGAACCAAAGTTATAAAATAAGAGATATGCGTTATCTGGAATAGGTTTTCCTTCCACTTGCGCCATCCAAGGAAATTATAAATCCCACCGAGTCATATCATTAGCTAAGAACACCTTTGCGAAGGTAGTACTACAGTTGATCCTCATGATAACGTAACGGCTTACAACGAAATAACATAAATAACAAAGGAACGACGCCTCTCCCTAGAAGCTCGGCTAACACTGCCTATAACGAAGATGGGGCTATAACGAAGGAATCGCAGCTCCCCTTTGACTTCGTTATAACGAGGCCTAACTTTACTTTCTTAATGCCCCAGTGCACGTATTGAAATAGTAGATGTGGTTGAGACCTGTCGATTCAGTATTTCTGGCGGCAACATACTTTCTGCGCGTTTTTTCCACAGCAAATTAATAAAGATAGCAAAATATGAAGGAAATCTCGCGCATTCTGCGCTACACAATTGCAGCCTGCGCAACCGTGTTCTGAAGTTGTGCTGAGTGTGCGATATATCGCACAGTACACGGACCTCTAAAATTTCGGCTTCCATCAAAATTCAGCCGCTACGGCAGGGATCGAACCCGCGTCTTTTGTGCCAACAGCCCAGCGCCATAACCACTGAGCCACCGCGGCGGGTTCAAGGTTTACTGTCGCTACAGTAGACTTGTTAAAATAAAACAAAAATTTGGTTTTATTTTGATTAAGCTTAGGTTTCTTGCAACCAGAATACATCTTCCTGCATGCGGAAATCCTTCCGCGAGCTTTATGTGCCAAACGCGTTTCGTCTTCCTATTTGAAACTGCGCAAGGCGATGAAATAACACTTCTTAGCTCGCTGCTTTTTAATATTCGTTTGACGCTACTTGTTCTGATGTGGTGTTTTCATCCCTATTCTATGATTACAGGTTTTATGCTTCCTTTTCAAGATACCCGGTGAGAGTTGAGGAGACACTGCACAGCTAGCCTTTCATTTCGTGTCCTCCAGCGTATCGAGCGAGGCGTCCACTTATCGTTAGAAGTTTATGTAGTCGCGAATCTTTGCAGTGTTTGTCCATTCTTCAAAGCTACTGTAGCACCGCTTTATCTCTTTTTTGCGATGCAAGACGCGACCAGATTTATCTCCACTGATCGCATGCAGGCAGACGTGACTCTACTTTGTTCCAGAATAATCTAGTAACTTTGCACACCGTATCTTGAAAATTCGCTATCAGCTTTAAATTGAGCACGGCTGACAGCGGCGGGTATTCTGTTCGACGACTTCCGAGAACCCTTGTTGCTACGCCGTCGCTGAGTGATTGTCTATTGCGGGAGCAATTTAACCCAAATGAAGAGTTTTGTTAAGGCACGATTTTCGCAGCCTTTCTCCTCTACGGACTGCAGTCACAACTTCATGACAATATCGAAGGAAATTCTTGCACTTTTAAGTGAGCATTTCTCAGCACGACAGGATTTGTCAGTGTATGGTCACCTTTATGTAATTTCTTCGGCGGCTCCATCATTATTCTGAGAGTGAGGACTGTATTAAAAGGGCCTAACGCCAGCACATGGCCTCTCCACCACCTACCCTATTTCTGCGAGACATCAGAGCATATTGTCATTTCTTTCCCATTGGCATCTGGATAAATGGTGGTTGATCTTTTGATGGGATTCACCACCAGCGCAACTGTTTAGAGCTGGAGAATGTGGAGGCTACATGTGAGAGACTGATGGGGTTTGCAACTTTTGCAGAAGTTCCTGCGCTAGCCCGCTCTTGGCAAGAATGGCCCTGTGGATGCTTTAAAGAGGCGCCACTCCCACTTCTTGAAGGAGCGTTTCTATTTCGCCTATACGGTGGGCTTTTCGTTTGGACAATGACGCACTCTGTTTAAAGCCTTTTTACAGCTGAGGCCGCCGCTGTGGCTCAGTGGTTATGTAACTATGCTTCTGACCCCAAAAACGCGGATTCGATCCCGGCTACGGCGGTCGCATTTCGATGAAGGCGAAGTACTAGAGGACCGTGCACTGTGATTATTTCAGTGTACGATAACGAATCTAAGGTGGTCGTAATTATCCGAAGCCCTCCACTACGACGCCCTCATATCCTGAGCTGCTTTGGGATGATAACCCTATAAAGCAAAAACCACCTTTGCGCAGATAACTACAATGACAGCGCGCTCTGCAGCGGTTGCGTTTTAAGAGGAGGGAAAGTTAATCACTTAAAAAGACAGTGGTGTCTTCCTGTGATTATGTGCTCCTGGTGTCACCAATTTACGGGTACACCAGACCCTAAAAAGATTTTACCTCCCCATTAAAAAAGGATCGTGAAATCAAGCTCAGACAGAAACGCGGGACCACGAAAGGATTTTTCAGGTTCTTCGCGGGCAACGCGAGAAAATATATTTCAGGCAATCGCGTGCCGCCTAAACATTTCGTTCCTGGTTTACATCGCAAAGATTTAAATTTTCAAAACATATCATTTTCATTCTTGCAGGTGTTCACAAGGCGTAATCTGAAGAGATCATCGGGGATTTTCGCCATACGGACGGGTGGTGAAGTTAACCAGCAACCCTTAGGCCGAATCAGCCACGCCTCCCCCCCCCCCTCCTCCATAAGCCCTAATTGGAATTACCATGGACTTTCAGCAGGAACCTAACCACCAAGTGAAAAACGGTGAGGGGGATTTGGGGGGAAGTCGCTTTCGCCGCTTCCGGCCTCGAGAATGGGTCGCAGTGAACGAGTTCACTGAACCGCGCTTTCTACACATGGGACGCGGTTCAGAGATTTTACAGATTTGTCATATTTCTACAAAACAGAGCGACAGCACACAAAGCTGTACTTGACAAATACAAGAGTACAAAGAGATATTGCAACACTGTACCCGTGAATCAGCAGCCAAGGAACAAAAAAAAATTCTAACCGCCCTCTGCGACATTCTGGCGACTTGAATGTTCGCGGGAGGGTCCGACCCGAAGACTATCTTCTGTTCCCTAGATCATTCGTGGCTCGCAGACAGACTTGTCGCTGCGGAAGCCGTGCGGTAGAGCTTTCTTCTAGGTAGCACTCATACGTGTATACGGATTTTATGCGTGTACAGAGATTTTTCTTAGCGGTATAATTTTTAGCAGTGTCATAGGAACAGCACAGTAAATCAGGCTTGGAAACTCATGTTCTCATCACATATGGGAAATTTGCGCAGCGTGTTTTTATCTTTTTGCTCGGGTAAAGAGCGGGTTTCTTTCCGCATTCAACCTTCTGAGTCGTGAATACTATTCTCTAATGTTTCACAAAACGTTACGTCTGAATTCTGAACTCTTGAATGCGCCTTTGTGAGGTGCCTTGAGCGCTTTAATTAAAATTCTCAAGAATTTTCATAACCTCAAGAGAATTTCCTACCATGGATAATATGCTTCTCTGGCTATATCGTAGTTTTTCGAAGTTTAGAGAACGGGTATGTATATGACCACCAAGTTGAGTAGTTGAGTCCGATCAGCCACACCATTCGCCCTGGCATCGTCGTTTCGTAGTACGTAGGTACACGAAGCAGAGGCCTGCATTTGTGGATAAAACGCAAACTTGAGAGCAGTTATTTCGTCAGATGGTGTTGTGTACATATTTCCAGGCAACTCTTCTGTTTACGCAGAAAATATCTCCTTTCCCTTAAGCTTGTACTTCACTCGCTCTTTGACACCTAACTGAAGTGGATGCATATTTCCAACCCAGATAAATCACGTGTATTCTTTGCGTACGCTTCTCTCTTTGTTTTTTGTTGCATTATTGGTGATAATTTGGATAGTTCTTATAAACACTTGTACAGTGTATTTTTGGCTTTCATTCATATCGACAGTGTAAAGTTTTCTTTTTATGAATGGCTTGGCTGCAATTTTTTTTATTTCTGAGATCGTGTATTACAGCATTTCACACGAATTTCTGACGCCTCTTAGTTTTGTGCGAAGTGCGTAGACATATTGATCTACTCAGATGAAATACTGATTTCAAAAGTGGCGATCTGAATAATGTGGTGTTAATATAGAATGAATTCTAATGTTCTCTAGTAACTGCGCCACCGCGGTTGCACAGCAGATGTGGAGCTCGGCTGCGGCTACGTTCAAATCGACGCTGGTCGCATTTCTATGGGGGCGGAATGATACAGGCCCTTGGTCTGCCTGATGTCAGTGCACGTTGATCAACCCCAGGTGACCGAAATTATCCGCAGCCCCTCACTACTGCATCCCTCATAACACGAGTCGCATCGGCATGTGAACCCCATAAGACAAAACAAAACTGATGGGCTTCGAAACGATACAACCATTGTACGGTCTAAATTTAAAGGGTGGCCAGAGAAGAGAGTAACCGCGTTTTAATCGGCATACATGTAGCCTGGGGCTACACAGAGTGCGCAAACATCAGACGCTGCCACAGCTATATATTTGCGTTATGCACAATGGGACGAAAAAAGCTATCCCCTTCCGAGGGCTATCAGAGCTGCATTTGAAAGCCGGGCAGCCCAAATCGCATTACCGATTGTGCGCGTATCGCGGCTTAAAATGCATTGTCCTCGCTTGAAATTTTTTTGATAGTTTGAGTATTCGTCGATGTGGTGCATTTTCTCACTGTGTCTACATACTGTGTGTTGTTTAGCACCAGTTTGTTACAGTGCGTTGTGCCAAATGGTGTGGCATTTTTGAACCATTGCACGAAAATGTCTAATGTGGTGGTACTAAACATCAGATCTTCCCTAAAGTACACTTTTTACCAACGTTGATTTCAGATGTTGCATCCAATCCGGAATACCCTCCTGCGAGTTCTGTTCTACAATCGCCGTCTACCTCTCGGCCCGGATGTGTGATGCATGGAAATTGGAAGTACCAGGGCTCTTCGATGGCTACGAATGAAGAAAACTCTGTTCAGTATCAGAACCCTGGCATAACAGGAGAGCCCTTACGATGCCCCCATTGCCCGTACACTTCTACGAAACACGCCGATGTTAAGAGACACATCAATACGCACGCCCCAGGAGAGAAATTTAAATGCCCCCTGTGCTTAAAGGCGTTCGCTACGTCCAGCAACCTTAAAAGGCATATGTCCTCCCACACTGGGGAAAAACCATACAAGTGCGAAAACTGCCTTTTTGCAGCTGTTACAAATAGCCAGCTTGTTCGGCACAGGCGTATGCACACAGGCGATAAACCTTACAAGTGCGACAACTGCCCGTTTTCAGCGGCTACAAGTGGCGACCTAGTTCGGCACATGCGTAGGCACACAGGTGAAAGACCCTACAAGTGCGACAGGTGCCCTTATGCAGCAGCTAGAAGTGACGACCTTCTTCGGCACATGCGTGGGCATACAGGCGAAAAACCCCACAAATGTGAAGTGTGTTCGTATTCGACGATTCAGAAAGGGCATTTAGACCGTCACATGCTTACGCATAAAAGCGCTGAAGGCTTTCATTGTAGTCTATGTTCTTTAGTGTTTTCAAGTATCCAGAGCCTCAAACAGCACATCTCCGGCCACAGGCTGTGAATTGTTTAATAATACGCGCGTGTGATGATGAAACTGGGTAGAGGCACAACACTCCACGCAGAAATAATTATCCATTCATTGCAGACACGAGGGAAGTATTAGGTTATATGTGAAATATAAAGTTTACATCCACCGTTTTTGAACGACATTGTTACCACGAGGCGGTGTTAGCAAGAGCTTTGCAGGTTCGAGTCATTAACATCTAATTAATCTGAGCTATTTTAGCCTTAGACAGAGCGCATTAAGTGCACCGATTTTTCTGCAGAACAGCTGTTGGTGTGTATTGTGGATGATTTTGATACCAATAAAGTGGAGACTTCGAATACCACCGTCGTTCAGCGCAAACTCTTTCAAAATTTGACAGTGCAACTTATCGCAAAACATATTCCTCTTTATTTAGAACATTTATTCACTAAATTCAGTATATTTATGGCGTACCATATGCCCTGTGGTAAGGAAGTTTAAAAGCAACCCATAAAGCATTTAGCGCAGTTAATGTTCAACCAGATAAAGCGTTTGGCAAGCCGCTACTGCAGTAGATGTGCTTCTTTCAGCCGCTGCCGCGTCCGGCTAGATTTTCGGTCATATGATAGGAAACATTATTTGCAAACTAGGTAAGCCGATTAACAGATGCTCACTCTACTCCTGCGCGCATAATGTTCTTGCCGAACCAGTCCTATTCATCGCATGCCTTCGTTGTGCAAGGGCCCCTGGCCTTCCCAGATGGCATATTGCGTGTACAAAATTTAGCTCGAATACTTATATTTTGAAAGTCATTGAATACCGCCATCTTTTTCGATAGTGCTGCGCGCGTTCATGCGTAGCGTTGACGAGTGCAGCAGGTGCTCTTCGTGACCTGAGGAGGCTCTAGTCTAAAGAAGAAATCCGGAGGAAAATTGCCCGACAAGTAGACGAGGAGTGAGCACGGACGCCTCGCAATCGTCAATTGATGTCAGATTTCTTTGTAATTAAAAAATTCTGCATCAATAGATATCGCAAATTGGGCTTTCAATATCATGGTACGTATATTCCGCGGGCTCGTAGCCAATGCCTTTGTTTGGAACTGAACTTATAAACACACGACATCGCGCCTGGCTGACTGCACAAGCGAAAGAGAAACAATCGTGTCCTGAGAAGAGCAACACCATAATGTTGCGAAGTACCAATTAAGGGCTGCATAACACAATGGAGACCAATGATTTCATTCAAACCGTCATTCGGGACACATTTTGACCGACTCCGACAAACCGATTGCCTCCTAAGGACAGTATCTTCGGCTTGTAAGGCAAGGGTTAAATGTCTAAGAACAATTCGGGAAAAGGTGTAAACGAGAAGAAAAATCAGCAGGTTCTTAGATTGAATTTTCAAAACAGTAAACTGGCGCCTGGATGGCGCCCTCCCTTTTATCTCGCCTCATTTCCCCCTTCGATCCCCCCTTTCCTATTGGGGGAGGGAGGGGTGGGCTAACCCTGTCGAAAATGCTCAGATTCGCTATTATGCCCCTCTCCCTTCCTAACCCGATCTTTCCCAACATAAGCTCCCACTCCAGCTAGTCCCTTGCTTTCCCCCTCCCTTCATCTATTTCAGGCTGTTAATCTTGCTGTCAGCCGTCTTAGTCTCCGGGGAGGGATCAGGATTGATTTCAAAACGTAGCCTTGAAATAAGATGTTTGTTGAGCAGGACGCAGATTCCTATTAATTTATATAAAAATTTAACTTTTTCCTTAGGAGCTGTCTGCAGTCGAAGACACCACCACCGAACTTTTATGCGTCAAAACACAAGCTGTCAGTTGCCGACGCAAGGACTGCCGTGCCATCCAGGATAAACGCCTCCGAGGTTACCACCGATTAGGTGGCACATTTCTGAAAGTAGCTGCCATAATCCTTGATCGATTACGGTGTCTAATCTTTCGATTTGCACCGTTTATATGATCGAAGAAAACATGCGAGACTACAGCAGCGGCACACAAAGAAAAAATGCAATTCGTATCGACAGCGACATTCTAAGACTAATAGTTGAGCATGCTGGGCTTAAACGAATGCATTCCGTGAGCAGTTAATCTACACTCTATGCAATTTTTGGTCTTTGTGCAGACTTCAAACACCAAATGTAAAACTGTCAGTTTCAAGCAGACACAGTGAGGCACATATCACACTCTATTTATTCCTCCTGGTCTTCCTCTGCACCGGCGTAATTCTTCAGCTTTCATTTAAGTTTGCTGCTCCTGCAATCGTGTTCCTTGTGAACAAAGTCGTCGACGGGGCACAAGAACTGAAACTGATAACCAAGTAATGTTGTTCACGAGCAAAAGCACGCCGCGGTGGCGCTCATTCCGCTTCCGGAAGCCGCAGCGTACGGTCGTGTGATGGGAAGCTCTGTGTGCGCTTTGTTATCGGTCATGCCTGGCCGAGGTTTCAGTGAGCGACGCCCACCAGTGGGCTATCGCTTAGTTTTACCTACGCTGCTTACGGGAGACGCATTGAAGACTACGGTTTTCCTTCACTCCGATATTTCCGGGCGCCCTTATCGCATACAGGATTTTCGCGAGCCATTGGAAACTGCCGGTGCTCTACCCTTCGTGGCGGGCATTGGGCCCTTTCAAATGTCGCATGTGTGGATGTTGAAGCTGAAAACTGCGGAAGCGAAGGAACTACTGCTGACAGAAGGAGCACAAGAAGTGAAAAAAACGCTATTGTGCAGTCAATGAACCCAACAAACGCGAGTTGGCTTTCAGGGTGCACTGGGTGCCCTTCTATGTGTCGAATGAGACTTCGGAGATGTAACAGATGTCACTCGTGAGCAGTGGAACAGTCCGGGTTTGGAAGACGCCGAGTCGACAACCCGGCTGGTGCGTATGGTTCTGAAGGAGGGGCTCTCTATCGATGATTTACCACACATGTTCAAGTTTTACGGAGGGCAAGTGTTAGTGCTGGTGCCTGGTCCGCCAATATGCCTACGGCGCAAGAGGACGGGACATATTCGACGCGTCTGCCGCAAGCCGAGGTGCAGCTTGTGTCGGTCCTTCGGACACGAAAGGGACGGATGCGTCCTCACGTATGCGCGTGTGGCTACGGGTACTGCTCCGCCGCATGACGACGGAAGCGAGCTGCTCATGGATCAGGAGGAACTTGAGAACGCCGGAGCCCCGCCCCCATCAGGACTCAGCGACGGCCCTGCTTTCGAGCAGCCGGAGCTGTCTGCTGGCAACGAGAAGTCACAAGGTGACCCCACTGCAGAAACGACTGGCAAGAAGGCGGATGCTGCTGCGCCGCCAGAAGAGCCAACGAAGGGCAGCACTACAGGCGACCACGACTCGGAGGAACCGATGGATACGACAGTCGCTTCCATTAAGCGATCTCGTGACTTCGAAAAGGCACCGGCTACGGACAGAGAACTTCGTCGGCTAGAAAGACATTGTATAGGGGAGTGAGCCAAGAAAGGCAGGTTAGCCTTGTCACGGTCCTCGTCGTGACGAGAGACCCAAGCAGGGAACTTTGAAAGCACTGTTGTTTGTTTCCTGTGTGTACTCTATGGCTTACTTGAAGAAACCGCTAAAAGTAGGCACGCTGAACGTACGAGGACTTGCCTCGAAGCGTAAGCAAGTGCTGTTGAACCGACTGTTCGGCGAGTTAGATCTAGATATCGCGGCTATTCAAGAAACAAAAGTTGAGGACGACCAGCAAACAGATAACATGGTGCTTGGTTTTCGGTCGCGATTCAATGTTGCTGTAAGCCATGTGGATGGTTTGTCGCCGGGATGCTGTCTTTTCCTGAGGAAAAACATAGGCATATTAGAGGAAAAAATAACTTGTCCAAGGGGGCGGTTTATCGTGTTACTTCAGATACGAAACACTCGCGGTGACGGTTTTTTCCTGTATGCTCCTACGACACAAAAGGAACGCCGCGGATTTTTTAAACAGTTAGGGTCGTTCCTTGAATGCAGTCGAATGCCCATATTATTGGGTGATTTCAATTGTGCGTTAGACCCTAGAGATCGTTCAAATGTAAAGGATGTATAAGACCGGAGTGCTGATTTGTTGAAGCGTGTCCTGAACGAATGCAGCTTAGAGGACGTAATGGGCCTGGCGAAAAGTCATAAACATGTGCATTTTACGCATTTTCAAGGACGTAGCCGTGCACGACTTGACAGAATATAAGTCGCCGGAGTTTTCGCCTTCCTGTGAGCAGTATGAAGTGAAGCAAGTGTCCTTTAGTGACCACTGCCTTGTTACGGTAACTTTGGGAGGAAGGAAGCAGCGTAAAACAAGAATGAACCGGGATATGTGGGAGATAAACTCAAGGCTTATAGAACACGGCATATGTTTAAGAAAAGTTAAGGAAGGCATGGTTATGTTTAATAATAGTGAAACAGGATGTATTGAATCTTGGGAACGCTTTAAGCAAGAGGTGAAAATTCATGCCATTGAGCGTTCAAGCATAATAAAGTATGAGGAAAAAAAGAAGAAAAGCAACTGCGAGAGCTTCTGGCGAATTTATGGCGAGAAGAGGAACAAACGCAGGGCATGTACATGCATGACATAAAGGGCGTCAAAGTTAGTCTAGAAGCTTTAAATGCTCAGGAGTACAGAGGGGCAGCGATAAGAGCACGCACAGAAAAATGGCTTACTGGCGAAACGCCAACAAAACGCGCGCTCTCCAGTGAAAAGCGATACGCGCGCTCGAACCAGATCTCAGTTATCGAATACAAAGGGCAAATCCTGAGTGATCAAAGTGGAATTTTGAGTGCATTCGTGGAGCATTACCGTGAGCTGTTTACAAGCAAAGCACCAAGTGCGGAAAGGTTTCGGGAAAACTTTTTGCCTCTTATGCCAGTATTAAGAAATGAGATCACTGAAGAATTACAGAACGAATTAAGTATTGACGAAATAGTGACAGCAATTGGTGAACTGAATGCCGGAAAGTCGCCGGGACCTGACGGTTTGAGCGCGGCCTTTTATAATAGCTTTAAATATGACCTTGCCACTATGCTTTATAAGCTTTTCAAGGAGTGTTTTGAGGTCGGTAGGCTGCCACCTTCGTTTAGCAATGCTCATACGGTCTTAATTCCTAACGCAGATGACCCAGTCAAGCTAATAAAGGTTACAGGATATAGACCGATCACGTTAACAAACGTTGATTATAGAATTCTGATGAAAGTGTTAGCTAAGCAATTGCAATACGTCATAAAGGATATTGTTGGACCTCACCAAACGTGTGGAATAAAAACAAGAAGCATATTTAAAAATATTCATGTAGCACGCAGCGTGCTCGTGTGCTGCGATGCTCTAAATAAGAAAGTGGCTATGGTTCAAATTGACTTTGAAAAAGCGTTCGATCGCGTGTCTCATGAAATACTCTACTGTTTGTTGGAACATATTGGTATTGGTTCAGTTGTCCTCAAAGGGATAAAAATGGATTATGCATGTTGTTTGACACGTCTTATGATAAATAAACTGTTATGTGAAAGAATTGATGTAAGGGCATCTGTTCGCCACGGATGCCCCACTGTCCCCTCTACTTTTTGCAATTTATTTGGAGCCTTTTTGTAGGATGATAACTGCGAGTGGGCACATGCGAGGTTTTAGGTTGGGAGCGTGTGAGGTGAGAATACTGGCATACGCTGATGACGTAGCGCTCTTTCGTGAAGACCGTAAAAGTGTTGTATAAGTGTTACAAATAACCAAAAGGTTTTGCAGGCAAACTGGCAGCGTTGTTAACTTAGACAAATGTCTCTGAGTCTGGCATGGGCAATGGGACTTACAACCAGAATTCTTCTGCGGAGTACGTTGGGCTACAACTTCCGGGGTCTATTTGGGAGTCCCGCTGAACAAATATGGGGAGAATACCAATTACAGGAATGAAAAAGCAGAAGAAATGCTGGACAGGACGAAAGGGTGAATGGGCCGCAATCTTTCCATTTTCGCGCATGCAACTGTATGTCACACCTTTCTTGTTGCAAGGATCATGTATTTACTCCAATAATATATTGTGCACGAAACAATATCCAAAGGTTCCATCGGGGTTTGCTGTTTTCATTTGGGCGTCCGATTGGAAACGAATTCGCAGAGATAATCTCTTCCGGAGAGTAAAGGTTGGCGGACTGCCTCTTATGCATCTATATGTACGGCAGGTGGTTTTAAGGTTTTGTTTCTTGCGTGACGAAAATGACGCCTTCTTGCGAACATTCATACAAACCATGCTGACAGTGCACTTCCAGAATTCATTGTCTCTTCGTGCAATGCTCGGAGGTACACAGTGTCTCGCTTCCTGTGAGAGGTGGTCTGGTCGTTCAGGTTTTTGCAAGAGCGGTTCTCTCTAGAGTATTTAGCGAGTGTAACGCCGAAGCGACTATAGAAGGTCTTATTGAGCAGTTGTTTCCAGCTCCACTGTACAGAACCTTATAATGTGAAGGCCCTGGAAAAGGCGTTCTCAGGCGAGTTAAGAAGATGACACTTGCACCTGGCGTTAAAACATTATTTTTCGAATTGCATACAGGAACCCTACCAGTAAAAACATGGTTAAAGGAAAAGGGCCTTTTTGTTCTTTGGGGCTCAAACTGTCTCTTGTGTAGAAAGCTAGAGACGGTAGAACACTTGTTCTTGGACTGTTGGGATGCGGTGTTCTTCTGGGACGTTTTGCAAAGAACCCTAAAAAAGACTTGTCATTGACACCGCGCGGAATTCGGTACCTGAACACTGAAAGTGATGTTGCGCAGTATGACCAGATTATGTTATGGGCCTTCACAGCATTTGCAGGAGTAAAATGGCTTTCAGATATTGTGACTTGGATGCACGATCGGTATGTGATTATTTTGTCGAACATATGTATAAATTAAGAGAAGTCCTGAAGCAGTAGGACTATTCAGATGATGTATTGACTCTGATAGACCAACTTGTAATGAAAGTCGATTAGACACGGTTGTCTGCCAAGGGGCATGTCCACTATGATATTTTATTGATGTGTATATTCATGCATTAAGGAAAAAAGCCGTGGTGGCGCTCTGGTTATGGTGCCCGCCTGCCGACTCAAACACGCGGGTTCGATACCCGCCGTGGCGGTCGAATTTCGATGCAGGCAAAATTCTAGCTGCCCGTCTACAATGCGATGTCAATATACGGTAAAGAACCGCAGGTGACCCCCATAAACCCAGTCGCTTTGGCACGTTCAACCCCCATAAGCCAAACCAAACGAAAAAAACCTTCGTCTCCAAGTAGCACAATGTGGACTCCGAATTGGGGCCCCTTGTCGGCCCCAAGTGATCAGCCCATATGGACCCCATGTGGGATTTGCAACCCGTGCCCAGGAGGAGCCCAAATGGGCAGCCCACTTGGGCTAACCTAAAGAAGCCAGAAGAGAACCAAATTGGGCAGCCCATTTCGCTTGCCAGAAAAAAAAAACAGATCTGGCCCAACGTGGGCAGCCTATTTCAATGCACTGGTGGGGCCCTTGTTGGGCCCGATTGGGCAGCCCACTTTCAATGTGCTGTTGGGGCCCGTGTTGGGCCCGAGTGGACAGGCCATTTTCAAAGCCCTGGTGGGGCCCTTGTTGCGCCTGAGTGGGCAGCCTACTTTCAATGCCCTTGTGAGGCCCTTGTTGGGACCGAGTGGGCAGCCCTTATGCAGCCCAGTTCGGCCCAAAGTGGGCAACCCTCTTTAGTTGCCCAGATGTAGCCCAGTCTGGGCACAAGTGCGCTGCCCAATTTGGCCCAGACCAGCATTTATAAGGGCAACCAAACTGAGCTGCCCTGATGAAACCCAGTTTGGGCAACTCATTTCAACTCTACACAATACTGGCTGCACACACATTATTCATGCATAAACAGGTCAAATTATACAAAATCCCATGTATTCAAAGCAACATCTTATGCAGATGCACCAATATCTTAAGCTTCTCTGCATTAAATTGGCCAGAGTCAGACTCTGGTATGGCAGTGCAAAGCTGAAGTATGATATATCAAATTGAAAAGTAGTTTTCTTGCACGTTTTATTGCATTATTTCACAAAAGCTCCATCAGTGGTCAGGATGGAGTGCCCGCGTAAGGATCATCCTGACCTTCCGGCCACCGTCCCGGTCCCTGGCGCCACACAAAAAGCTTAGAATACGGGAGTTCATGCGGGCCACATCTGCATCAGGCACCCTCCGCTCCACAGCAGCTGTAATCAGACACTTAATTACAAACTGTGGAAAACATGAATTCTCAGCTATGTGGCCAAACCTTGTAATAACATAGAGAATACTGCAGCAAAAACACATTAAGTGTATTTGCATTACCCACAAAAGTAGGCACGAAATTTGTGCAAATCTGAGAAGGCGTGGAAGCTGCACAAACCAAATTGAAGAGCACAATGTTGCTAGCGACTCACAAAATGGACTGTTTTCTGAGAAAGCAAAAGAAAAGGGAAAAATCACAGCATGCTCTATTCAAAATTACGGCAAATTAACTCTACCTCGAAAACTTGAAAGCATTGTTCCATTCGAATGTGCACCATACTTTTTCGTTATGTAAACCGAATAAAACAAATTTGACCAGCTGTCTGTAGCTTCCCAATTATTAGCACATCTTTGTAAACATGACAATAAATTTCAGCAAATGCTAATAAACAATGAGCAGAAATCAGTAAATAAATTTTGCTTCTCGCAAACATGTACTTTTATGTTATAGCCTGTGTATCATACCTTTTATTTCGAACCAGAATATTCAGCTAGAGTCGCATATCATCTATATTATATGTATCTGCTCTACTAAGCCTGTGAAAGAATGTAATTCCAGTTTCCTGTAATGGCATCACTTTACCTAGAGAACGCTACTGTTAGCCTGTTTGAATAAATAATGCATGCTAATCCCAAAAAACTCATCCCACTGAAAACAGCCTTCGTAAGCTAAAAATAGCCACAAATTAAAATACAGGTACCACTGCTGCTCACTAATTACACAGCTGAAAGCAGCACTAACCAATTTTTAGCACATATTCTACATGCTATGTTACACGGCAACTTGAAGATGGTGACCATGGGATCTTTTCTATTGTAAACATCACAAACTTGGAACAAGAGGTGGAAAAACTTTAAATTTAAATTCGATATTTTCTGCATTCAATGCATTTTCCCATCTCACAGGCATCAACATACCAATGAGTCCCGCAAACTTTTTACTGTTAACAAAAAAAGAACAATGTCCTTAAAGGGTGTACTTCTGCGCGCCAATTTAATGCTGGATTATATACTACAGTAATTACTAATAAAAGATGAGGCTGAATGAAAATGCTATTCTACATTCTCCAGCGGCTGCTCATCATGCATCCACAAAACTATTCACCCATACGACATCTTGGAACTAGACAATGTTATAAGTACTTTGCTATTGGCAGTTTCCACAGAACCAATGCCATACTGTGGCAGTGCACAGGCGATCAATCAGTCTAGAACATTTTCTCTGATGCATAAGTAGTTAACAGTCCATTTGTACATTGTCAGTATTCCAAGGCGGAACTAAATATAGTAAGGGGTACCTTTCACATCGGCATTAGGCAAGCAAGTGACAAGTTGAGTGCAGCTGCACAATTTGTCTAGTGCCAGCATCGCATAGCACGGAAAGTTTCTAGGAGGTAGTGTAACACTGACAGGGTTTTCATTGACAATGTGGCCTGCCACAGATTACCCCAATCTACCGTATTTACTCGAATGTAACGCTAGTTTTTTTACCGAAAGTAGAAAGAAAATGTTATCCCCCGCGTTACCATCGAATACTAGGATTAAAAACGTTATGAAGAGCACCAAACACACACTATTAAAATCATTTCATGTGTCAAACGTGTGCGTTGATCGTACTGGTCATTCGAAATCACGCAGTCCAACTCGCCGGTCAACCAGTACGCGAACCACAGGTCACAACTGCTAGGAAAAAGCGGCAACCTAATCGCAAACGCAAAAAAAAACGACGTCAATGAGAACGAGCCAACAGGAGTTGACGCCAGCTAGTCACTGGCGCGATAAGAGGGCACCACCTCTTGACGAATGCTCGCAACCTGTAGCGAGGTTGTCTAGAAACCATGACCGCAAAATGGAACGGCCATCTCGGAGGCACCGAGCGCTCGCAATCGCCGCCAAGATGCCGGCAAAGGAGCGAGCGATCCCATCGCCATCTGTCTGTTAATCCTTGCAACTGATCCAAAGACGTGGCCCCGTGACTAACATGCAGCAGGGCATGGAGCAGCGCGCTTTGTTCGCTGTTTCTCGTGTTTGGTGCCAGTGCGTGCAGTTGTGCGTTCCGTGCTTCGAGTCTTAGGCCTATCCCCATAAAACGGTCGAGTTGTCGTCAAGCGGAATGACGTGCTCACACGTTCAGTATACAGCTGGCATCAAGCGCAACGCTATTTCGCTTGCTGAGAGAAATTCAGCGGCTTCAAGACATTTTTGACGTCAACGAATTGACGATCAGGGGATGGAGGAAACATCGCGAGGAATTGTTTAACTGCAACAGCCTGCGAAAAGGCTTTCAGGGGCCCAAGAAAGGCCGCTTCCCGGTGTTGTAGCGTCGCGTTGCAGAGTTCATTAGCGAGCAACGTCCTTGACTACTTGGAGTAAGCATTGAAATGCTTCAGTGCAATGCACAGGAGTTTGCGCGAAACACGGATTTGACCCAAAACCAGTTTAAGGCATCACGAGGCTGCGTGCAGACGTTTATGCGAAGGGCCGGGTTCTCCCTTCGACGCACGACTTCTATTTGCCAGAAGCTGCCCGGGGACTTCGAATCAAAACTTCGAGAGTTCCAGCGCTACGTCGTCAATCTTCGTCGTTCTCCCAACATGCCACTTGGACATATCGGCAATGCCGACCAGACCCCCGTGTATCTGGACATGCCTGTGTCCAGAACAGTGCACAATTCTGGTGAGCATGAAGTTCGCCTTAGAAGCACAGGCAACGAAAAAAATTGGATTACCATTATGCTGGCATGTTTAGCTGACGGCCGCAAGCTCCCTCCATCATTTTTCGCCGGAAGACGATCCCAAAGGAAACTCCCGAAAGACGTTATCGTGAGCTCTTACGAAAAAGGTTGAATGGACTCGAATCTTGTCATAGATTTGATTCAATGCGTGTGGGACCGAAGGCCAGGCGCATTGCTGCATCTGGAAGCAATATTGGTTCTGGACTCTTTCCAAGGTCACCTGCCACCCGGCGTCAAACAAAAGCTACAGCGTGACTGAACGCATCTCGTTGTTATACCGGGTGGCAAGACCTCCATTCTCCAGCCTCTGGACGTTTGCATGAACAAGCCCTTCAAGGATGGCTTGCGACAATTATACTGGGAGTGGATTGAAAGCGGGTCAACAACACCTGCAGGTAGGCTGAAAAGCCCAAGCGCGTTGCCCACTGGGTTTCAGCAGCCTGGTACGGGCTGCCTGATGATTTGGGTTACCGCGCATTTAATAAATGCTCAATTTCAAATGCTCTAGACGGAAGCGAGGACGACCTGCTGTGGGAGGCAGCTAGTGACAAAGAAGAGTCAAGCTATGATGATGAGAGTGACGGCGACAACTGCCGTGAGGAAGAGGGTGTATAGGAACGCCTGTTTGGCTTGTATTTCAATAAAGTTGTCTTTGACCCTCAGAACAATGCGATGTCAGTTCCTCGCGTCATATTCTGGTTCTTTCAGTTTTTCTGTCGCACGCCCGAAGTCCAAGCACGCCTTACAAACGTAGTTTTTTTCCCCCTTTTCACACCCTAAAAGTCGACCATCGGGTTACAATCATGGTCGCGTTACATTCGAGTAAATACGGAAGAATGCTGCTTCGCCCAATGGTTTACCCCTAATTAGGTTCATCATTGTCATCACGCTAAGAGGAACCTTAGTAGTGCACGCATTTACGCTTAGCCGCATTCTATACGCAACCCCATATCTCAAATTGAACCGCACGGAAATCGAACGCGTGAACGCAATGATCCGCCTTGCGACTAAGGCAGCCCTAAACCTACCTCGTAGCGCTAGCACAGCCAAACTTCTTGCACTAGGCATGCATAATACCATTCAGGAACTAGTTGACGCGCACCTTCAGACACAGTACCTTAGACTTGCCACGAGCGCCACTGGCCGCCATATACTCTCCTCCCTTCACATCAACATACCGCTAACCAGTCAACCCTTATAGCCATCCCTCGACACATCCATTCACCTCTCGTTGTGAAACCCCTTCCTCGAAACGTCCATCCCCAATATCACATCCCTCGCCGCGTACCTCGCTCTAATGCCCTCCATAAGTATTATGGGCAAGCCCACGATGCCGTTTGGGTAGACGCCGCATGTACAGCGCATGAAGCTGTAGCAGTTGCCTACAATCCAACCCTACCTCACCCCCTAACTCACCGTCTTCCCTCGAGCTCTACGCCTGAGGAGGCAGAGGAGACCGCCATCGCCCTAGCCCTTGCACATTCTTACGCCCCAATACATCTTCAGCGGCTCCAAAACGGCTCTGTCCAACTTTACCAGGGGCAGGATTCACGCCCCTGCCTGGCAATTGTTGAACACCCCTACCAAAAATTTACCACGCAGGGTAGAGCTTCAGTGGCTGCCGGCTCACTCTGGGAACCATGGAAACGAGGCTGCCGATAAATTGGCCCGAGGTCTGATTTGCCGGGCTCAGGACAGTCTCGATCCAGGATTCTCGAGGGAGCGGGCGCACACATTTGCGGAGCTCACGCAAATACCCCGTTTGGACCGTCGGACTTACCCTCCTCCCCACCCCTCTCTTAAGCATTCCCAACAGATGCTCTTCAGACGCCTCCAGACCCGCTCGTTGTCATCCCCTCAGCTTATATCCCACTACTGCGGCACATCCCCTGCATGCTCCCTATGCGGTGACCTCCACGCCACACTCTCCCATATCCTTTTCGGCTGCCCTGCTGACCCTCCCCCGTGAGAACAGCACGCCATCTCGAGCTGGGAGGACTGGGAGGTCCTGCTTATGTCTGCAGACCCGACATCGCAGCTTGCTGCGGTGACTCGGGCTGCCGACGACATGTCCCGACATGACCTACTTGATGCAGTGCGGGACCGCGCAGTGGCCCAGGCACCCAGCTGGGTCTAAAACTCACCTGCTCAATAAAGTTTTTCTGTCTATCTGTCTGTGTAGTTTTTCACACGATATGTGACAGGCTTACCTCGACCACAAAAGGAAGGAGCAAACAACTGAAACGTTATAAAAAATTTCAAAGCCAATAAAAAGAGGGGGCTGTACCAATGCAGGGCCTGATCCCAGAACTGGCCCAGCTAAAAGAGGGCTGGGCAAATGCTAGGTAATATTAGCTAACAAATGTCAGTGTCAAAATTCTTGTGTGCGACTCTCTCAACTGCTGTTTGCATTTTGCAGGGTTTTTTTCGCAAATTACTTTTCTGGCCTCTAACTTAAGGGTGTCCACTTGGAATCGAAGGTGGTCTAGATGTGAGTAACGTTGAAAATTAAAGAGCTCAAATTTAAGCTATAGGGTCGCAAAAGGGGGGTTGAAAAAGTGGGAATCAAATATGTGCATTATATAGTGGAAATGCCACTGAGCGTTCTTGTCACGTACAAGTCCTCGAGAGCAAGCTGGTAAATTGCAAGACATTTTCGAAAATTCGCGCTCTTGCTCCGCAACCCATGTCACCAGATGTTCGCCAGAGATTGCGCGCATTGCATTGGCTAACGCAAATGACGTCATGATGCAGAGTGCTATCACTGGTTCGCGAGCAATACAGAGAAAAAGGACGGTTGCTTGCCCGGCCCCGAAGGTGACTGCACCATCTCCCCCTTTGTATTCCCTCCTCTGTCTGTAGCTGTGGCGGCTGGTGTACGAGTTGAGAGGTAAAACGTAGAGGCAGTACTTAATTGCAAATATCTCTGCTTTACATAAGCTATAATGAAAATTTTTTGCAGGAGGTTGATAGGCCATTCAGTATCTACCAGTTTCATCAGCATTTCTTACCCTCATTGGGCCCCTCCCCTTTCAGTGCCTTTTTAAGGCTCGAACAAGAATGCCACAATTTGGTGCTTGGTTTTGGTCAGATGATAATCATTTCCTGATAACGAAACAAGCTTGTAAATTCAACAGACCATTAAGCTATGATAATTAAGATTTAGTGTTTTAGAGCAATTCCCAAGAAAAGCAGACAAAAAATTTATTTTAGTAATAATCGAAATAAAAAGCTCTTTTAATGCACTGCAAGTTGAGAGAACCAAAGTAATAGTTCAGAGAAATCAAAATTCAAATTAAAGAGTTCTTTTACTTTTTGTTGTCCAGTAAAGCAACTACAGTGGCCCTAAAAGAAATATCAATCATCTCTTCAAGCAGATAATTCTGAAGGCCAAATGCTTGCTGCCAGTTAAATTGAACCAGAAGTACCAGGAAAAAGGGTGTATCTATGGATCATTTCTTCTCAAAACAATTGAATTTACTGCTTAGCACATAAAATCAAAGCCACAGTGAATCAAGCAACCAGTTAAACACAATGCCTAAAGAGAATGCGAGGGACCAGAAACATCACAAAGTGCAAACAAGGACAAACAAACATGGCATGCGAAAACTCCCCAACAACAACACTATACAGGCAAAGCTTCCTAAAAGGTCGCCTGTGCCTTCCACCTTCCAGCGTAAACTGCAAGGCGACTGGAGTCTTTACAAAATTTTTCAGGATGAGGTGTGTAGCCTCGTCCACTGTGTCGCCTCCGATCAAAGAGAGGACCCCTTGATGCGAAAACCATTATAGCACAAATTATAATAAGATGTTGATAACAAATAAAGAATGAATGAGCATTTATAAATTTTCATATTTATTGCATACAAGGCACAGCAAATAAGGCCTCTATCTATGCTTGGCACCCAGAAATTGTTATACCCTTTTTTCCCCAAAGAATAGCTATTTCATGCACATGATGAAAAAAAAAATGCATGTGCAGCCATAATAAATGCAGCGTTACACCTGCCTTCACTGCATTGCTTAGAAGAATGTGGCTGGTACCAAGCTGATCGAAACATGCTCAAGCCATGAGCGACAGCTTTTCAGTGTGATGCGACAAAGCATGCCCTATTAACCCCTCAACCCCCTCCCCGAATATTCCTTAACTGTACCGGAAACCTAAGATTCTTTTCATAAAATTTCATGCAAGCAAACTGCAAGACATTGATCAAGAGTGACAAAGGTAAAAAAAGGCACAGCAAAGAGATGAAGACCATGCTGAAACTTCCAAAAAATGCAAATCTGTGAGAACAATACAAATACACTTATCTCGCGCTCCATATTTTCATGCCTGCAGGTTCCCGCAAAAGTTCAATTTTCTAGGCGGGTACTTTTAATTTTCGTTACTTCGAGCAGCCATAAATTTAAGTTCAAGCATACTGCATAACTGATAACCTGGCGACATCAAACATCAGGAAATTTTATTCGTGCTATCCTGGGAGGGGGGGGGGAGGCACTGCATCAATCTGTGTCGAGACCTTCACGGCACGGACTGTGCTGTCTACACTAGCACCGTGCCATGGCCGCCAATTCGGAAGGCTCACAGGAAAAGCTACACCTCCTCAACTGAAAACTAAACATATTGACAGATTTGCCTGTCTGGTTGGGTTTGAAGACATAACAAACTCACAACTCCAACCAAAATTCAAATTTTTTTCAGGATTCGGGCGACAGCATCGCCCAAATCCTGAAAAAATCGAGCATCCAGGTTACGCACGAGCCCACAAACACTGTTGGGCTTTGCCTACCTGTTCTCAAAGACCAGCCGCGGAGAGAAAGAGCCCAAGGCATTGTCTACAAAATTCCATGCGCCAACTGCGACGCAAGCTACATCGGCAACACCAAAAATTTCAGAAAGAATACGGCAACATAAAAACGACGTCCGCAAATTCGCAAGAGAACGCAATCCAGTAGCCGAACATTCCGAGGACTCCGACCATAGAATCAACTTCGAAGAAACCCGCATCCTCGGAACCGAAACAAATTACCACAAAAGGCTCCTTCTGGAATCCTGGCATATACCGCACAAAATGAAACCTGCCCCCAGTATATGCCCAGGGACTTCGCTCTTCAACCACCTCAATGCAATGCGCCAGCTTGACTAACAGCCTAAACCCCCTCCCCCCGCGCCTTTTGCGTCACAGCTGTCGTTCCTTTGACCCCCCCCCCCTCCCCTCCATACATAAAAGACGCTAGCTATACTGCCCTCAGTCACCCCTGATGATGGAGCCGAGTCGGCTTCGAAACGCCGGGTTAAAGTTGAAATTTTCGGTTGGAGTTGTGCAGCTTATTATAAACTTCCTCTGCTGCAGCCTTCTAGAATGCTGTACCCATGCTGTCCCACAAAATAAGCCATAGCCACTTCAGCTTTGGCTTAAAGCTGTACTCAAGGTGATTGTGAGCTCATCTTTTCACCGCGTGAACTCAAGCACCAAGTAACCACATAATTTTGAATAACCAGTGAACACTGCCGACAGATACAATGCTGATTGCAGAATTTCCATGTTTACGAATCAGATTATAAAACTTGCAATGAGAAAAACATTTCTTTACAACAACCACTGAAAAGCCTGGCTTACCAGAACAGCGCTTCTGTCAGGGTCTTCAAGGATTTCTTCTAGCTCCTCAACATCTCCCATGGAACTCAATGGGATCAGCTCTTCTCCAAGACAATGCTACAGACCAGCTGCGTGATTCCCTTTGAGCTCTTTGATGCCAGCTCTGATCTCCATCAGGAGCTGCACTGTCCGACTTTTGAAGCCTGAAATGTTCAAAATCCATGATTAGAGAAAGACTGCTTATATCCCTCTGAGTTCTTTGGTATGACTAAAGGTATCACAATTTGGTTTGGACCAAACACTGATTGCATAGCACAGAAATTATTTTTTTTTAATTCGGTGCCACTTGAAAATGGTCAGTATCCCCGAGATGAACGCACTAGTTGCTGCACTACAAAGTACAAGTTGTCGAGTGTTTTGAAGGAAAAAAAAGTAGAACACGACTGCATTACTGGGTCCCATTCGCATCACGCATTTATTAGGTCTACCTTTATCCAACTTGAACCCAACAAGCTTCTCAGCTTGATAGAGCAGCTGTGTATTCTGAAAAGGTTCGAGGTTTTTGATATGAGCGAAACGCATGTCCACTCATGATTTTGAGAGCGCACTGCACAACATAATCTGTTTGTGACCTGTAGTAAACTGTCAAAACATGCATCAGAGCAAAAAAGAGAAAGCTTCATGGCCTGTGGGTAGCGCGCCTGTCTCACAGGATTCAATTTCCACTACCACCTCTTAAAGAAATTTGGTGTATCTGAACATTGCTGAGCTGTTCCTGAATTTTTTTGTCTATCTGTTTCATTAGGATTTTCCACCCTTGGCCAACGCCACTGCAGAGTTTTCTGTGACAAAGGATCGATAACACTGTTGCATTAAAATTCAGAAATAATGTGGGGCCTGGACAGCAGTTAATGTGGTCACTGTGATGACAGCATTACATGTTATAGCCTTATGCTCCGGGTACTATCAGCAGATATGCCAATCAGTTGTTTTTAAAAACCATAACTTTTAAATTTCTGAGACTGACAAATTGCCCACATATTCACATTTTATGGAACTTCTCTGGAACTGCAATGCCACGACTAAGGGTGATGTCATAGGAAACGACAGGGTATCTCACACAGCCATTCACAGCAGTCATGACATTCTTGACAGTTGTCTGGAAATGAAACAGCACTATACAAAATTGAATGTGGCCCACTCACGTTGCGAACATGGAGGGTCCATATCTCGTGGATATAAAAAATCAATTCAATGATATATTGCCAAATTCATTACATAATCAGCATATAACTTTCCTTCCACTGCTATTGTAGACAAGCAAGCAAGACTGAAGCAAGAAATATTAGAGGTAAGAAAATTCATATTCAAAATTCTGACTAAATTTCAGACAGCATTTGGTATTCGATTCGCACTTTCACTATAGTTTATTCTCGTTATAACGAACATGAATACAGCGACTTATCAGTATAATGAAATGAACAGTGCATAATCTGACACTCTATTGGTTTTAATGGAGCTGTTTTTTGTATTCGCATAGCTCAAAATGCACAAGGAGTCGTAAAAACTTCAAGCAATGCAATATTTTGATCATCTGAATAGTCCGCGGTAGTTGTGTGAATGAATCGAGCGTGCATTCACATGCCGCACCATAGAGGGGCAGTACGAACTAGCATCAAGCTGACAGACGCATGACCGGCACGTGATCGAACCATCTTGCCGCACTCCCCTGCCACATGTGCAGACCTGCGCGCAAGTGGGCTGCACTCCATGACTCAATCAACTCCGTTGCGCAAAATGGCAATGCAGAAGCATAAAGTATTCTCATTTGAGTCGATGTTTTGGTAGTCCACAGCGAGCGCAAAAGGCCACATTACTGAGCAATACAGTGTTGCATCTAGCACTCAGTCGGCAATTGTGAACGCAAGACAGAAGATTGCATTTGTTGACAACTGTTCCAAAGGAGACATGAAGAATGATCACCTTGTCATCATGTCGACTGGTGCTTCTGAATGTTACGTTTGAGAACTTAGTCTCTGCTTATGACAAATTGGTGGTGGCACCTGAACTGACCGACCAAGAAATCGCTGACGAGGCCGGTTCTTGCAGATGATGCAAGTAGGGTTGATGACAGTGAACCGGAAAGTGAAAAATGAGCTCTAAAAATTGCAGAGGCTGCCGACACGGAAAGGAAATTGAAGGGCTACCTTGAGAAAGTACCTGTGGCCTGATGTGGAGAAAGCTCTACATTTAATTGATTTCATAGAGAATTTAGTCCTCTGAAATACTGCTCAGTGCCACCAAGCAAAGATTGCATTGTTTCTTAAATAAATCTGGGCGGAGCCAGCATCCCCATCTAGTGTTCATTTCTGCTCTACAACACAGAACAAAGCGATATTTCGCATGCTTATAGCAAGCTCTGAATTCAACAATTGTGCGTTATTACACCTTTCTGTTGTCCCCCTGCGAGAAGCCTTTGCTTGGGTTTATTTGCAGACTTTTGCAGATTTTTAGAACGATTGTTTAGTATAACAAATTTTAGGCCAAAATTAGGCTTAGTTATAACGGGATTTGACTCTATTCGAAACTCTTTGACCAGAAATTATGAATTTCTGGTTCATCTAAACTACCAGTGAAACTTCGCGACATTCTCAGACAGAAGTATCTTGCACTTTTGAATGGAGCCTAGAGACATTGACATCAATGAAAGCATAGGAAATTTTTTTATGTTGATCATTTTAAAATAATAATGTAATCATTGAGATAATTGATTAGAAAGAAAGTGGGATGCATACCTATGAGCGCCGTATCATCTTCTTCATTCCAAGTGCCCCGGCGGAAAGAGGGAGCCATCCTGGCGACTCAAGGAGAGGAGACTACGAGGGGGCTATAATACGGCTTCAAGCGGCTGACGTGAACGACGTCGCGGCCACGGCGGCCATGGTCCGAAGAAGGTGTCACCGGTTCGATAATGTCGTTGACCGGTGACGTACGCTCCAAGATGCGGTAAGGGCCGATGTGCTTGGCCGAAAATTTGGACGTATTCGGAAGAGAGAGCCAGACCAGTGAGCCAGTGGAGAAGTGAACCGCGGGCGTGTCTTGATCGGAAGCATGGGTACGACGGAGACCTTGACGTTCGGCGGTGAAGGAGCGAGCCAACTGGCGGCACTGCTCAGCATGGCGGGCGATGTCAGAGAGGGAAGCATGTTCCGAGCTGTCGGGGTTGTAGGGAAGGATTGTATCCAACATACAAGAAGGTTCGCGCCCGAATAAAAGAACTGTTTACTGTTTTGAAAGCTGGGCATAGAATATAAACACGCGTACAAAAACAAACCCAGAGACATCATTGGTATTTTTTAAATATGTTTTCAAACATCCTTAGCTGCATCTATCTGGTTTTATTGCTTTACTTTTTGATCTTGGATAGCACTGCAATCGCAGGACCTGATTCTCATAGGCCTTTGTGGTGCCCGTGTGACAGGGGTATTATATGGGCAGGTATGACCAAAACGTAATCAACCAATCCAGGCAACTTGCACAGCTAGCGGAAATAAGCTAAATAACATAGAGAATTACACGGTGCAAATATTTAATTATTAAAACAAACACTTTAAGAATATCGCTTGTTACATATACAAGGGGTGCTCAGCAAGCATCTACTGAAGTACCTTCTGTCAGCATTACAGAGTTCAGCTTTTTTGTGCTGATTGTGACAAGTCTAAAAATAAACAGATTAGCGGCACAGTCTAATTAAAATATTGGAAGTGACAGGACAGCAAGTGCAGTGAAATATCGGCTACGTGGAAAGGAAACCCCATTTTGCAAGTCAATTGTTTTCAAAGAAAAGAATAAAAATGAAATCTATGAAAGGAACACTCCTGAACGTTCATAAATCGAGGAGGCATCCAATCTTGCATTGTTATGGGAGATGGAACATGAGTCACACACCATAATCCATAGTCCAAACAAGAGTGCACGCTATGGAAAAAGGGTCATCAACTCCAAGAAATTTCATGAGGCATTGTCAGCTGGAAAAACTAGGCAAACAGAAATCCAGATAATAGGAAGTGTCTTTTTTTACTAAAGTTTACGCCACACAAGCAATTAACAGATACTCCTATGCTTCATAACTAAACCTAGGCATTGTGTGGGCAGTCAAAGTGAAATTCTGGGAAGTTGTCAGAAAATTTGCTGCTCTTTCACAACAATGCCCTAACTCACAAGTCTTTCAAATTGCACTATCTGGGAATATGACTACGAAGCTCAACCACTGAACCTGCTGTGCAGGCCTGTGTCCCGGTGGTTACTTTTACTTCCGTAACATGAAGAAACCTCTGCACAGGCTACAATTGCCTGTTGATGATGCAGTCAAGGATGCAGTAACAGGTTTCCTCCTGCAGCAGAAACACATTTCTTTCTGTTGCAAGAGAAACAATATGTGGTGAATTGAAATTAGCGCGCTAATGTCAAGAAGGTTAGACTGATAAGTGGAAAGTTTAATTTTCGGCTAAATACTTTTTATACATTTTGGCAGACAACTAACTGAGTACCCTTTGTAGTAGCCTGGTCAGGAAATAACCGCGTGTATGCAGTCAGTGAATGGCTCCACTAACGCAGATTGTGTATGGAGTAAGAAAAAAAAAGAAATTTTCTCTTCTTCTGTCATGGCTTTCAAGCTGATGATTGCTTCTTAAAGGACTGTCGACACCAAATTTTGGTTGCACGTTTCAGTGCTTTTAATGATGCACAAGCTTTTATTATACACAGATCCCCATGTCATATTTGCCTAAGACCGTTTAATAGTTTTTAACCAAGTTTTTTGCTCGTCTGACTAGGTTTCGATGCGAACAATTCAGCGATGGCTATGATGTCAAAGTCTAGGTCATGTGACGGATAAAAAACTGCGATATATTTGCTGCTTCTTCACTCCTTGCGATTCTTGTTTTTGAGGTAGGCTGGCTTTAGAATTTTAGTGAATCAAAACGGCGAAGCAGCGATTAGATTGCGGCGAATCTTTGCAGTGTTTGTTTGTTTGGTCATTCTTCAATGCTGCCAGCGCGCCGCTTTATCGATTTGTTTGCGATGCAAGACACGACAAGAATTATCTCGATTGATCGCATCCAGGCAGAGCTGATTCTATGTTGTTCCGGATTGTTCTAGTAACTTTGCCCGCTTCATCTCGAATGTTCGTTATCATCTTTAAAATGAGCACGGCCAAGAGCGGCGGGCATTCTGTTCGACGATTGCCGAGCACGCATATTGCTACGACGCCGCCGTTTGATTCAGTCCATTGTGGGCGCAAGTCGGCCCCAATAAAAAACTTTGTTTAGACGCCATTTTCGCTGCCGTTCTGCTTCCCGTAATGCAGTCACTACTTCGTGACAATATTGCAGGTTTTCATCTGTCACATGCCCTAGACGTGAAAGCCATCGCTCGGCTGTTGAAACCAAAACCAAAACAGGTGAGCTGAAATTCAAATACAAGTTATACAGCAGCTGTAGGCAAATACCACATGATGATCTTCGTATAGTAAAGTATTGTGCATTGTGATAGCGCGACGCTGTGCTGTGACGTTATCGCGGCCTATGACGAACCATGATTCCGTGCTCTGTTATCACGCCGCTCGAGCCTATATATATATATATATATATATATATATATATATATATATATATATATATATATATATATATATATATATATATATATATATATATATATATATATATATATATATATATATATATCCTGTGTGCGTTTGAATAAACGTTCTTCGCTCGTCGTCCACGTCTGGCGTCAGTCATATCATCTGGCGACGAGGCACTTCGGCCACGCGGGGGAGGCCGGCTCGGCACGGCGGCAGCAACGTTCTGCACGAAGAAAACCAGCGGAAGGAACCGGCACGTTTGTCGAGAGCCTGACCGTGGACTAGCAGTACGTGTTCAAGGAGCACGACAGCGAGCGAAAGCATCGACAGACGCCCAGCGGAACTGCCGACGGAGGAAAGTGACAACGGACGCAACGTGTGATGAGTATTGCCAAAAATGCCTTCGTACGGAAAGATAGCGGAGTTTGATGCTAAGACGCAGAACTTTGAATCATACGTGGAACGTTTTGAACTTTTTGTTGGCGCGAACGAAATCGCTGAGGAGAAAAAACTGTGTTTTTGACTGTTATTGGCGCGGAAGCTTATGAGGTGCTAAAGAGTCTTAGTGTTCCGAAAACGCCCGCTGAACACACGTATACTGAGGTAAATCGCTTGCTTCAAACCCATTACTGCCCGAAAAGCTCTGTGATTGCCGAACGTTGCAAATTCAATCGCCGCGTGCAACTAGAGCATGAAGGTGTGGAAGAGTTTATTGTTGAATTGAAACACTTGGCCAGGAAGTGCGACTTTGGCACATTCTTGCACAAGATGCGCTGCGGGACAGGTTAGTTGCAGGATTGCGGAACGAGGAAAGCCAGCGCGCATTGTTCGCTGCCGAGAATTTAACGTTCGAGGGGGCGTGCAAAATTGCATTGGACCGGGAACTGGCTGCAAAAGACGCCGCGACAATGCAAGCGAAGGAAGCAAACTTATCGTTGCATTCCTTGCAGGCTAAGAGCGCAAGGAACAAAAGATTGCCGAGATCGACTCCTGACCAAGTGCCAGTGAATTCGTCCTGTGAAAGATGCGGCAGGAAGCATGAATCACAGAAGTGCTGGTACAAAAATTTTAAGTGCCATAAGTGTTCAAAAGTTGGTCACTTGCAGAAAATGTGCCCGAAGGCAAAGCGCGTGAATGCAATGGATGATACTGAGAACGAGGAAGAGGAGTTACACGTGTACCATTTTAAAAACTTGACGCGATCAAGTTACGAAGTGAATGTTGAAGTGGAAGGCAAGCCATTGAAAATGCAGATCGACGCAGGCGCGGCTGTTTCAATTGTTCCAGAGAGTGTGTACTCAGACACCCGGCTCAATGTCAGGTTCCGCTTTGTGGCCTTAGCAACTTCCGCAGCATTTAACGGCAGGCTCTCGAATACTGCTAAGCATTCTTCCGAGACATCAGTTGCCTTCTCTGCCTGCGGTAATCTGGACAGCGCGTCCGCTACTTCCAGGTATCGCAAGGGCAAGAACCTGGAAGTAGCGGACGCGCTGTCCAGATTACCGCAGGCAGAGAAGGCAACTGATATCTCGGAAGAATGCTTAGCAGTATTCGAGAGCCTGCCGTTAAATGCTGCAGAAGTTGCGAAGGCCACAAAGCGGAACCTGACATTGAGCCGTGTGTCTGAGTACACACTGAATGGTTGGCCAAATCAATACCCTGAAGAAATGAAGGCATATCACATGCGCCGTTATGAGTTGTCTCTTGAGCAAGGGTGCTTAACATGGGGCACTCGAGTGGTAATACCGGATCAGCTGCGGGAACGTGTATTGGACTTGCTTCGTGACGAACATCCAGGCAGCACACGCATGAAAATGCTAGCTAGAAGCTTTGTATGGTGGCCTGGTATGGATCAAGCTGTCGAGATGTACGTCCGAAAGTGCAAAATCTGTCAGGCAGTTCAACCAGCTGCTCAACCCGTGCCGCTCCATCCGTGGAGCTACCCGTCGAGGTGTTGGGAGCGGGTTCACGTTGATTTTGCTTGCAAACATTCTAGTGTGTTCCTTGTTTTAGTTGATTCTTTTTCCAAATGGGTGGAAGTTTGGCCGATGTTATCATCGTCTACCACGAAGACAATTGAGAAATTAAGCAATGTGTTTGCGGCCTACGGGCTGCCTGAAACGTTGGTCAGCGACAACGGGCCGCAGTTCACATCTACAGAATTCTCGGATTTCCTGGAGAGCAATGGTGTGAAGCATGTCCGTACCCCGCCATATCACCCCGCGTCCAATGGTGCGGCTGAGCGCACCGTGCAGACGGTCAAACGAGCGCTGTTAAAGCAGGTCATGGAACGCGACGTCACTCGCGTGCGTTCGCTTCAGGAGTGTATTGATAGTTTTCTTTTTGCCTACAGAAATACGCCAAGTTGTGTGACGGGGCAAACACCGGCGCAGTTGTTGCTAAAGCGTCAACCGCGCACGAAGCTTTCTTTGCTCAAGCCCAGCTTTGTCGGGGACATGCAGCAAAAACAAATTGACATGAAAAAGAAGCGTGACGTGGCGCGTGGTGCTGAGCGCTTGTTTTGCGAAGGTGATCGCGTGAACGTGAAAACGGTGCGCGGGGAACATGCCTCTTGGGAGGCAGGTGTGGTGCACCAAGTTGTGAGTGCTGTGACGTATATTGTGGAAGTGCACGGGCACCTTCGATTCACCCACGCTGACCATCTACGGCCACACCATGCGGACCCTGCGGCAGCCTCAGAGCGACCATTTGCAACAAACACTGAATGGACGGTCGCCACTCAGCGGTCCTCTGCTTGATGAGGGAGCACAATCATCTCAACTGTCAGCAGAACAGAATCCGACCCCTCTTCCACCGCCTCTAGTGGATGACGCAGTGCCAACCTCTGCTAGTGCAGACCTGCCACCGCAGCAAAGCCCAGGGCGGCTACCAGCATCAGAGCCGACGCCATCCACTGCGAGGGAGGAGCCACCACTTCGTAGAGGCACTCGTTTGCGCAAGCAACCGGACTGGTTCACACATGAGAACTTTAAGTAGAGCCTGTGGGGGGGAAGAAATGTGATAGCGCGACGCTGTGCTGTGACGTTATCGCGGCCTATGACGAACCATGATTCCGTGCTCTGTTATCACGCCGCTCGGGCCTATATATATATATATATATATCCTGTATGCGTTTGAATAAACGTTCTTCGCTCGTCGTCCACGTCTGGCGTCAGTCATATCATGCATCATTAAAAACAATAAAACAAGCAACCAAAAATAGGTGTCTATAGAACTTTAAACAAAGATACTTTTTCGCTGTTCGCTAACATATAATACTGCAAGGCCTGAGAACCTAGACATGTAACCATAGTAGAATTCAAATAGGTTATAAGTTTTAAATTAGAACCCCCTGCCCCATCTCTTCATGCCAGAGACAGGAATTATCCTCAAGAACATTTGCAGGTGTAGTGAAAAGGTTGTGTGTGAAACAAAATCCGGATGATTTATGTATCGTCCTGGTCACTTCAACGCCATTACCTGCTGCTCGGTGGTGTCTTCATACCAAATGAAACAGAAGAATGAGAGTTTCGGACTTGAAACAATGAGTTCATACAGAGTTAAGCAAGACCTTTCCACAAGTGCAGTGTCACCACCACTGTCACCGCCCCCCCACTCCTGTGGTGCACTGTATCTCCTTGAGCCATATACCCCTCACCCCTCTAATGTGATGCCACTGCATTAGAACAGTAACATACAGACTCGGATGTTGAACACAGGAAACACAATATGATACTATAGTTGGATGCAACTCAAGCAACAACGCAGCTTTTTCCCATCAAAGGACTTCCCTGCAGCTAGTGGTGTCAGCGGATTCTCATTATGTCATAGATAGTAATCCCCTTAGACCTGCTAGCTTGACACCACAGGGTATGACAGATGATAGAGGGTTCATCATCATCAACCTGACTACACCCACTTCAGCAAAAACATCTTTTCCTGTATCCGTCCAATTAACCCGGCCTTGTGCCAGCTGCATCCACATAATCCCCGCAAAATTCCTAACCTCATCCTAACACCTGTCTTTCTGCAGCCCCCTCCTACACTTCCCTTCCCTTGGAATTCAGACCATTACCCTTGGCTTCACATCACATGCCCTGCCCACTTCTTCTCGAGTGCAACTATATTATCAGAAACGTACCTTTGTTCGCTGACCCACTCTGCACGTTTGATGTCTCTTAACATTACACCTATCATTTCCCGTTCCATAGCTTTCGGCGTTGACTTCAATTTAAGCAGAACCCGTTTTGTTATGTTGCCCTTCACTTTATGCCCCACATGCGAGTACCGGTAAGACAGAGCTGTCATGTGCTTTCCTCTTAAGTGATACTGATAACTTGCCATTCATGATCTCAGAGTATGTGACAAACGCACTCCATCTCAATCTGATCAGTCTAGTCATTTCCATTTCATGACCTGGCTCTGCGGTCACTACCTGCCCTAAGTAGACGTATTCCCTTACCACTTCCAGTACCTCGCTACCTATCGCAAACTGCTGTTTCCTTCGGAGGCTGTTGAACATTAACGTTACATTAGATAATCATCGAGTAAGTCATGGTGAACCCCCTTTCAGTGGAGAACGCCTGAGGAATCTGATTAACCGCGACATCACGAAAGTCACAAGACACCAATGGCAGAAGGGCCTTGTTCTAAAGGGCATCTGCTTCTTTTTTCTTGAGTTGTACACAACTACACTGCATTATATATATATATATATATATATATATATATATATATATATATATATATATATATATATATATATATATGTGAAGAAGAAGGGCATCATCCCAGCCGCACTGCCATCGCTCAGAGCGAGCGCCTGCTGACCTGCACAGACGAGAGACTCGGTCGCCGTCGTGGTTTCGCTACCGCCTGAACGTTAACCTAAGCCCCCGTTACATTTGGTGGAGGTGCGAGGTACCTAAAACACAGCCATGACGACGGTCAGCTTGATCCGGATTTCCAACGCGGTTCACTCGTCTAGCTGTGGATCCCTTCCACTGCTTCCGGCCTCTCAAAGAAACTTCTTTCGAAATACCATGGCCCCTACTGCGTCCTGGAGCGCACATCCTTCGTGAACTACCTTACTGATCCCCTCGCACCGTCTGCCGACCTCCGCCGACGTGATCGCGAGGCTGTGCATGTCCAACGACTCAAGCCATACTATGACCCGGTTGTGTTGTCGGCACCATGGTCTGCGCTAAGATGGCTCCTTTTCTTCCTGGGGCCATTGTGAAGAAGGGCATCACCCTAGCCGCACTGCCATCGCACAGAGCGAGCGCATGCTAACCTTAACAAACGAGAGACTGTCGCCGCCCTGTTTTCGCCGCAGCCCGAGTGTTAACCTAAGCTCCCGTTATAGCGCCTACAGTCTACACTCAAGCAAATTTTGATAAATGCACAAAACTTAAAAAAGAAAAAAGATACCCATTCTTGGCGAACACAATCCTCGCCACTACAGTCTGCAGACTTCAAGTGTGAAGTCTGTTCGGCTAGTGCCATTTTTTCGCAGGCTTTCGCATAGGAGACTAGGTTTTAGGAGATACAAGGCAGCAAAATTAGGCATGGAAAGCATCAAGGGGTGTATTTAAGTAACACTTGGGGCACACTAAACCCAATACCAACCCTGCTGGTTTCCAACACAGCTTGCCTCGCAGAAACTCATGACTTACAGAAACCGGAATTTGTCAGTAATTTGAGTTCGGAACTCAGGCAAGAAAAAAATTGAAAACTGCAGACTCGCTCTCTCTTTTTAAAGTATTCTCCATGCCTACAACTCCATTGAGAATGCCTTCCCAGTTGGTGACTTGCTGCATTAACATTTCAATCAAAAGGGACGAAAGAAATAACATTTGGGTATATGGCGCTGTGGATGATACTTCTGAGCAACTAGCCTGCGGTTTATAATGAATAAAAAGGTGGTTTCCTGGGTCCTAATCTAGGCAGAAATTTTGGTAACAGGCAATCTGCAATGGGTACATGCACAGGGAATAGTGCAAATGAACATAGCTTTGATACCTCGACTACTCTCTCTTTTGCTGAAAACGAAAAAAAACCTACAAATGAATTATTAACCAGCTAACTTACATTATTATGATCCCAGGGGTTACAGTGCCATTTCAGAACTGCATCTGAACTTTAGCTCGGTCTTTCTTCCCAATTACATATCCAAGACATCGTGATGTGGATATGAACTTAATCTAGTCCAATTTTTGTGGCATACTTTTCTGTCACGTGCAAGACATCACGATGTGGATATAAACTTAATCCAACCCAATTTTTGTGGCTTATGTTTTATTGTCATGAACAAACAGCCACAAATTTATCACGGAAAAGCAAGCAATTCATGTTCCAGCTTAACAATAATAAATGGGTTGAATCGCCAAGGCTCAAACACAATAATAATGCTTACTTGAAATGTAAAACCTAGGCATCTTGTTTTTTTTCGATTTTAGTTTCGAATGTGGCTAAAAATACATCCTGCAGATCCAGCACATTCATATTTAAGACACGCTTCAGCGATCTGAAGGCTCAGGCTAAAGGCATGCCGGTTGTACCCAGTAACCCAGTACATTTGTTTTTCTTCAAGACACAGCGAGACTGATTCCATCCTATCTGTGTTTTCTCAAAGAATTGATCCCACAATACTTTCCTAGCAATTTTGACTATGTGAAGCGGATACGTTAGCAACCCTAATCCAGTATGAGTTGTAGCAAAGAAATGAAGTTGATACGCTTTGGTAGCGCGAGTGGTGGCACCACTTCTTGGATATGCCCTGGGCATTTAATCCTTGCACATCTGCTCGATTTTACCCTAAGTTTCCTTCTAGCTGCTTCTTTCACTGTGGCAGTTATATCTCTGATTTGAGAATATTTACCTGCTACCCGGAATGAAGCTACTGGTGTTGAGTATGCAAGCTTCGAGTGTATGCTACGCGCCCTGTTGCACTTACACGGCAAACACCTGGTTACCTGTTGTAGAGCTTGCTTTCCGCTGTTAGTTCCAATGGGATAAATGCAGAACCACTCCTGGTTAACCGCATGTAATCATGATGTGCATGTGTTTGCCCGTGTTTACACTTCAAGCAGGCGACTACTGCTCTGCTATGTCTCCAACTCTTCTGGTGTCTTCGACTGGTAGCTTTAGTTTGCTCTAGGTTGCTCTGAGAGGCGACCGCACATTCCGCTGGTCGAAACTGGCCGCTCTGACGCGCTCCGAGAAAAAAGTCGGAGCGGCTCCGAGATGAGTCCACGTGACAGAGCCACTTCCGCCATTTCGCAAAAGCGGTGCGAGGCCTCGGCGTCCCCTGCGCGTAGGCAGAAGCAAGTGTAGGCTTTTTACGCAGTAGTAGCGTCCTTGCTGTGTTGTGTTTTGCGGGCGCCGCGCTGTGAGAGGCAAAATGTCCAGCAGACGCCGGATAACTACGCTAGGAATGCGGTCTGTGTTGCTGTCGCATGACAACAGCGACTCCAGTAGCAGCACAGACGAGGCCGACAGTGCTATCCACAAGGCGAGGTCAAAAAATGAGTGTCCCGTGGGACGGAAAGCTGGGGTAGCGATTTATACAGGCTAAGCGGCGACAGCGATGCAAACCGTGTGCGGCCACGTGCGGCTAAAGGTAATCAAGGGACCTTACGTGCGGCTACTGTTCACATCAGCAGCGGTGCCACGTAGTGGCTCCGGAAGTTGCGTGCCCCTTCTGCCTCCTGTGCTCCCGCTCTAAAAACTCGCTGACCATTCGACTTGACTAGTCTCGTTATGCGCTCAGAGCGAGAGCGGCTCCCACTCTGCCAGATCCTAACCGGATGACGGGAGCGACCAGTCGAAGACACAATTTTTGAAGTCCATAACTTAAATTTTTTATTCAGCTCTGTGACTAGGGAAGAAAAAACCGAAAAAGAATGTTCTGAGTTTCTCGAAAGCACATCTCTTTTCTTACCTGCATATCCCAACATCTTACAAGGGCATCGCTGCCAGTCCAGTAGTGGCTCTACCCTCTTCCTCGCCATGTGCTCAGTGGCAGACTGTAGTGCCTTGAGGTGGCCACAAGCACCTTTGTCTTGACTTCGTCAGCCAGTTAGTCGGCACTGCACCGACTGAATCCATTTCTTTCGCGAACGCTACCACGCAGAAAACGTACTGCGGTTTTGGCCTCTTCCTTTTTCTGAAACGCAATTATGCAAGGTAAAGCCACAAATATGTAGAGCAAGCTTATGCTTGACTCGTTCCATACTGCTTTTGTCGACACTCGCGAAAATTTTACACGCGTTAGGCGTATTCACTCTCGCTAAAAAATTTACGTTCCCGACAGGATTACTACAGTCCAGCATGACTACTAGGATGAAAAATACGGGTTATGGGGGCCTAACGTCCTTAAGGTTCCAGCTGGTCAGACGTCAGTTATCGTTGCTGTCGACTAATCTAGAAAACGGCCAACCGCTTCACAGCAAAACGTGGCACTACGGTTGCAATATACCGCGTTGTCAGAGCCCGCGGTTGAAAGCAAGGCGGTGATCACATGTTAGGATTGTCAGCATGCAAACAACGCTAGTCATAATGCACCCGAGAAGTGCAAGAGAGATTTATGTATAACTAGAAATTGCACACAAGCTGATAGTTTAACCACTTGAGAAAGGCACTCGAGCGCATCGGTGCAGCTCCATTGCAGTGCCTGGGTATACATACATATGCGTGTGGTCCCATTTTTACGTGTAGCATCCAAAGTGGCTACTGAAATCCAGCGCTAGTACTGACAAAAATTTACTTACCTATCTTGGCGAGCAATCTTCCACAAAACGGATGATAAAGCCGACAAAGCTGGCGTTTCACGCTGGACTGCACGCACCTATTCAAGCTCCAACACGGGCACGGCGAGCACACGGGGAAGACATTTCAAATACGAGCCGTGTTTTTACATGTCACTGCGCTTAGTAGTCCGGGCCGGAAGTTCCTGTTTGTTTCCTTACTGCTGGGCACTGAAGACCAAACGGTTGTCATCACAATTTCTTGAGCATATAGAGTTTTCCATCAGTATTTTAATTTATCGGCATAAAGTGACGCAAACTGTTCTGTACAAATTTCTCAGCTAGGTATTCATCCCCGTCATTATTCGAATTATATTCTGCCACGGAATGACATTGCGCTTCGGTCTTCCAACCTGGTATATGTGGATAGATGATATGTTTGCTTTTTTTTTTTAAACAGAGCAGTCGCTGGCGCCACCGTGACTACACTGTGCCATGACCATTCTCTGAAACCATTTTTAATGATTTCTTTCTTAATCTGGATAATCATTCTCATGAAATCCTATATTGATATTAGTTATTTGCTGGCGTCTAAGATTTCTTGACCTGGTAGTGGTGGCTTATCAAAGCAACACCAAATAGAATGAAATAATGTGGCTGGCTGCGGCATTCAGTGCAGAAACCAAATTTTGGCTGCATATTTTCTTCTTGTTAGTGATGCGCAAGACATCTTAGCGATGTAGTAAATCACAACGACGAAGGCGTGATTACACCGCAGTCTTTTCATTCCTAGCATCACCAGTACTGAACTTGGAAGACGTACACTTTTTTTCATCACTCCGCTGTGTAAACCGAAACATAAGAATGGCGAATGCCAAATGGTGATCAGTGTATAGTTATTTGCTTTACGCATCATTGCAAAGAATAAAACGCAATTAAAAGCTATCTATCTATTCTCACTATCAGCCTGACTACACCCACTGCAAAGGCCTCTTCCGTGCTTCTCCAATTAACGCGGTCCTTTGCCGGCTGCGCCCACCCTATTCCTGCAAATTTCTTAACCTCATCCGCCCACCTAACCTTCTGCCGCCCCCTGTTACGCTTACTTTCTCTTGGAATCCACTCCGTTACCCTTAAGGAGCAGCGGTTATCTTGCCTGCGCATTATATGCCCTGCCCAAGCCTATTTCTTCCTCTCGATTTCGACTAGGATATCATTAACCTGCGTTTGTTCCCTCACCTGCTCTGCCGCTTCCGGTCTCATAACGTTACACCAATCATTTTTACATATTTCGAACAAATATAACCAGCAGAAGGACGCAGACAGACACACAGCACGACGCTGGATCGTCCTGTGCGCCTCTCTCTGTGCGATGTTTTTTTTTTTTTATCTTGCCTTTAATAAAAGCTCTCTATATATTCCTTTAAGCACACGAGCTACTGCCTATAGTGTACTACCAGGGTCAGGGAAAGAACGAGAAATACACCAGTGATACGAAAATTGCTTTTTCAGGAAAGGAAAGCGCAGTATATCTCTCTCAATTCTACGTGGACACTTGAACCGCGATGTAAGGAAATTGCCCCGCCGCGGTGGCTCAGTGGTTAGGGCGCTCGACTACTGATCCGGAGTTCCCGGGTTCGAACCCGACCGCGGCGGCTGCGTTTTTATGGAGGAAAAACGGTAAGGCGCCCGTGTGCTGTGCGATGTCAGTGCACGTTAAAGATCCCCAGGTGGTCGAAATTATTCCGGAGCCCTCCACTACGGCACCTATTCTTCCTTTCTTCTTTCACTCCCTCCTTTATCCCTTCCCTTACGGTGCGGTTCAGGTGTCCAAAGATATATGAGACAGATACTTCGCCATTTCCTTTCCCCAAAAAACCAATTATAATTATATAATGTAAGGAAAGAGAGGAAGGTGGGAGTGAAAGAGGCGCCGTAATGGAGGGCTCTGGAATAATTTCGACCACCTGCGGACGTTCATCTTGCACTGATACCGTTTTGGGTTTCGCCTTCATCGAAACACAACCGCCGCTGTCGGGCTGGAACCTGGGTACTCTGGTCAACAGCCCACAGCGTCAGCCACCGTGGTGGTGCAAGTAGACCTAGACCGGCGGTGCAAGAACTCCAGACCGTATAGGGACACTGATCTGGCTGGCATCGACATACCAAAGCGTCTCAATAAAATATATGTTCAGTCATATCTTCCTGGGTATATTTTTCCTGGGTATATTTTCGCTCCTGCATGTCGATCCTCTTTCTCTTCTTTGCGGCTCCTCTACGAAAATTGAGGGTGAGCTTAAGTGCGCGAGGCGAAAGCCATTCTGCACCCACTTTGGCTAATTAATGACTAATTTCTAATTAATGAACGCTTGTTGGGCAGGACGGCTACAAATTCAGGAACACTGAAGGGGACGTTAACGATCGTTTCTTTTTAATTCTTATTTGTTCTTTTTATTTTTATTTCTTTTAACTTTTCTTTTAACGCATCTGCAGCTCCCTTGAAGACCAGGCCATTGATTTTCAAACTATACGACAAGAACTTTCAAGCAACAACTACCCGACCTCATTTGTGCAATCCGTGGAAAAACAGTTATGTCGCCCAGCAAGCGATACTCCTCTGTCACCCTTGAAACGTGCTGCCGTGCCCTATGCTCCCGGACTAAGCGAGGCTTTAGCACGCATCATGCGCACCTTTGGTGTTCATATCGCCCACGTTCCGACAAGAAAACTGCGCCATGCGTTGGTAAATGTCAAAGACCCCCTTCCCAAAGAAAAATATCCAGGCGTAGTGTACAAGGTTCCTTGTTCCGACTGTGACTACGCATACATTGGCGAAACCGGAAATTTCGAGAGGCGGCTAAAGGAACATAGTAACGATGTACGCAACAAAAAAGTGGATTCAAATGCTATCGCCGAGCACGCAGTATCTACAGGCCATGACATCGACTGGGGTCGGGCACACGTGCTTTCAACCGAAAAGAAGCTATACCCTCGCCTGCACTTGGAATCATTAATCATCCAAACTACTAGTCACACCCTAAACCGCAACGATGGAAATCTTAACCCAATCTACGCACGCTCCCTGCGCCCTCTTTTCAAGCATATGTAATGCCACTGAGCTGCTTGCTTCATTTCAATGTGAACAAGGCTCCCGTACGGGAGCCGAAACGTCTGTTTATGTTTTTTGTTTTCTTTGGTCGGCGCTCCTTCTTCTTCGTCAGTATATGCATTATAGCAATTATGCTATTGATAACGTCATAGTGTGACAGAATTCGCGGACGGAGGGACAACGATGAGCTATTAAGGGCTTTCGCCTTAAAAAAAATTACAGGAATGCACTTCAGTCTGTTTAAGAGCGGAAATGCGAAGGCCTTTCTCTTTCGCTTCTCCCTGAATTTTTCATTTTTTAATTTGTTTTCTTTATTACTAGAAGTTTTGTTGGTTTGTTTTATTTATTTTTATTATTTTCCCGTTCTTTACTTTAGTTTTATTTTATTTTTATTATGTTCATTTCCTTTTTTATGCTTGATAAGCCTTTTCACGCGTTTACATCGTTTTTGATCCAATCAGTCACAGAAAACCTCCTTCAAACACAAAACATAAATACCTGAAGAGCGCGCTCAAACTAAGCATTGCCGAGTACCGTAATCGTCGGTCAGTTCCTGGTCGCCAGAAAACGTTATGGAGGGCTTTAAGCACATGTATCACTGAAGAACTTTAAGTAGCCTACAATTTGCGATTTACTCATTTGAGCGTGATCTGAATTTTGCTCATTAATTGTGAGCATAAACAATGCACGTTTCGTCTGGAGCCCAGCACTGGATATTTGCCAGCTTGCTCGTCTAGTAACTCAGTTACAGTCATGGTGGAAGAAAATAATTTAGTAGTAGTAGCTCCGTTAACTTATTGAAAGTGATCACTCAAGTCCTCTTATGAGAGGTCATCATGTTTGACGAAAACATTCCAAAAGCTGAATTTAAGTTTGCCGCTTTAACTTCGCTTCCCAGGTACCTCAGTCCACCCACACGTACTTCCGCCACTTCCGCTTCTACCACTTTTCTTTTTTCGCGCAAGCCGATGACAGCTGAGCCGGCTGAGGAGAAGAGCCGATCGACTCGCCTACCTTCGAAGAGCTCCAGCTCGTTGCGCACTCAGGTTGAGTCTTCTCGATAGCACTCGTTCTCATTTTGAATGGCCAGTAAGTGGCAAAAATACGGGCGGCTGAACCGGGAGGTCACCGAATTTTTACCGCGACATTTCCTCTCCCGCCGAGGGCGGCCTTGGGCCTTCCACGACTGCACGCGAAGACAGTGAAATCGATGCCGACAATGCGGACACACGCAGAAGGCCCGAAGAATGCTCTGAAGCATCCGCAGGACGAATCGGAGTTTCTGAATGGCCTCACTTGCCAGCCGATTCTGATGACAGTGCCAAATATTCGTGGTCGTCCGAGAAGGATCCGTCTACCGCGCAAGAAAGCACAGAAGCAAGCCCCTCAACGACAGAAGCTGCACGAGAGCTAGCGGACATAGCTCGGAAGCATTCACTCACCCATTCGGCAGTCAATGACCTCTGTTTGCTTTTGTGTCGCCTTGTCCATCCATTACCTCGTGACGCTCGCACGTTACTGACGTCTGAGCGAAAAGCTGATGTTCTTAACGACTACGGGCATTTTCCCCTACGAAGTCAGATGATCTAAAGAGTGAAGAACGGTCTTCGCGATGTTGCAGGTACTATCGTTGACCTCCACGTGAACATAGACGGATTACCTGTATTCAAGGGCTCTTCGCTGGTCTTCTGGGTTTTGCTGTGTTCAGTGGCGAATGCAGTTGACAGCCGACCATTTGCTGTCTCTATATTGTGGCAAAAAAGAAGCTTACAAATATTGCATAGTTTTTGCGGCCATCTCTATAAGAAATGAAAAATATGGAAACTTCTGGTGTCATCATCAAAGGTGTATGTCACAGTGTTTCACTTGCTGCAGTAATCTGTGATGCGCCAGCCTGTTCGTATGTCAAATGTACCAACTGGTACTGGTTATTAGGTTGTGACCGCTGCACACAGAAAGGAGAAAGAATTGAGCACAGGCAAACAATCCCATGTGTGCTGCTTTCAAAAATGGAATAGGAGATATGATTCTTGCCGCACAATGGCCGACGCTGGCCACCACAACGCTGCAAGTCCACTTTTGGAGTTGCATGTGGACGTGGTGAAACACTTTCCGCTGGATTAAATACACACGGTGTGCTTGGGAGTGGTCTGTAAGTTGCTGCAGACGTGGACTTTGAACCATTACTGCATTGTCTCGGAGCACAGCAGCAGAGCATTATGAGTTCAAAGACTGCAGCAAACAAGTCTGCCGTCAGAATTTGCTTGGCACCCCAGACACCTTGATGAATTGGACCGACGGAAGGCAGTGGAGTTTAGGTCCTTCCTTCACTACAATGGTCCTGTCGTGCTGCGCGGTTTGCTGGACAACAACCAATACAAACACTTCCTGTGCCTTCATGTGACGATGTGCATTCTGCTCAGTGATGTTCTTGCGACAGAGATGAACAAGTTTGCCTCAGATCTCCTGAAGTATTTTTCACAGCAGTGTGGGGTGCTTTATGAACGTGAGTTTCTGATCTACAATGTACACATGCTGTGTCACATTGCGGAAGACGCCTTAATTTATGGGCCGCTGGAAAATGTTAGTGCCTTCCCATTTGAGCACTGTTTGTGGTGAGTTAAACGGTTGTTGTGCACCAGCAGAAAGCCACTTGGACAGGTGAGCCGCAGAATTTCCGAGTTGGCTTATTCACCGAGAGAACTCCCACCGACTGTGCGCTTGACAGAAGTATCATCCTTGAAAGGAGGTGTAGAGAACGACTCGTGTTGCTTAATAAGCAGTGGCAGCATTGTCAGTCTGACAGAGGTGTCTCCGAAGTTTCTTCTTGGCCATGAGTTTCTTCATGCAACGAACCTCTATGCTCCGCTTCCATCAGAACAGCTCAAGATTTTCCGCACAGATAATGCTTCACGTGAGATAAGGATGTGGCCTGTGGGTTCATTTCGCTTGAAATGTGTGAAAGTTGTATGGAAGACTGGGTTTATTTTGTTTCCTCTACTTCGTCATAATTAATCGCTAAGACTATATTACAGTTTATCTTGAGCATTGTGTTCCATCTTCATATCCAGCAGAAGTCTATCATGGCAGAAGTGTATTCTCAGTGTTGTTTTTCCGCTCCATTATCATATTTAGCAGAAGTTTATCTTGGCTTAGTGTTTCATAGGTAGTAGCTGTGTACTTTGAGTGTTGTTATATCATAGCTGAATTATCTGAGTGTTTTTCTTAACTGAGTGTTGGGGGTTGCAGGAAGTAAAAATAGCAATTATTGTTCTGTTCAAACACAATAGCTACTTTTGTGTATCTTCTTCATGAGTTGTAGTGATAACGGTGGGGTACACATGTTACCTGTGCTCTTTCTGTTGCAGACACATGCTTCATGTCTTTCTAATGTCTACTGAACTGAGGACGTCTTCTGGCTAGTGTTCACAGATATGCTATCTCGGTCTGGCCTACATAGGTGTGTTTGAGGTGAACACACTGATGGTTTGTAGAGAAAAAAGACCACAACTTCAGACAGGACGTAAGACCACTTCTCTGTCTTGCGTCCGGTCTGAAGTTGCAGTTTCTTTTTCCTCTACATCATTTCTGACCAAGTGGCCCAAAACTTCCCCTTGTGAAACATGGGTCAGCTGCATAGCAAAATGAGAGGCGACACGCTGAGTAATGTGGGCTGTCTGCTTAGTGTTAACCGCGGTTGCAGGTCGATGCGCATGGCACGTTGCTTCGCTCAAATTGCAACACGGCCGATGCACTGTTGGTGTAGCTGGGACTATCTATGAAGGTTTCTCGTGCCAGAAATAAAAAGCCTCGTCTCTTAGGGTTGTTATCTCTATCTCCAGAGCTTCGGGTAGCACAGCCCTAATATGTCTTGCCTCTGCTATTATTTGACAGCATCAGTTTGCACAAAATCGGTGTTCAATACCCCTTGTCTGGATTGCCAGTGCCCCTTGTGTTACTACTTTACTGTGATAGTGCCTTCTCTTCTAGTACAAGTGATGATGCATGATTTCCCCTGTTTCACTTTATATGCTACGTGATTGAAGTGCTTTGGTGGTGCGCGTTGCCGCTTTTTGTACTCGGTGATTTTGTGCTTATTGCAGGCTCTGCGTTTTTTGCCTATGCACTGTGTCACAGTGGTCACGGTGTCATTCGCCACTTAACATAGTTGGTGGAGGAGCCGGTTGTATGATTGAGCCATGAAGCTTGAAGTAGTCAGACCGGCACAGAGTCACATAGGATGGCTAGCGCTCCTTTAGTAGTTATGGTGTCACCCTGATACCCCGGCATGTTTGGGATTGACGACACAGGTGTTGATGACTCGCTCTGCTCATACGTGCCAGTCATCATCTATAACATGTAGGACCCTACACCGATGCCGGCGAATGTCATCTTTTACCTTACCGGCACTGCCAGGGTGTAATATGAAACACATGAGAATGAACTCATGAGCCGGGACACCTGTGAGGAAAAACTACGCATATTCAAATTCAAATTCACTTTATTTCTGGTAGAAAGCAAGTATACATCATGAGCAAGAGAGTTTAAAAGAGGATTATTCTACCAAGGAAGACGAGGCAAAAGGCGTTTCATCTACGCCTGACAAGGCCTCGCCTCCTGGCGAGATACATTGCACTCTCTATGCTACAAAAGCCGTTGTAAAAAATATATTGTACCATTCATTACGTGTAGAAAACAGAAGCATTGTGAACAAGCATTATATGAAATTAAAACCGTAAGTACTACAAAAAACAAGAGAAATTTTCTTCAAAAAAAAGAAAAAAAAGAAAAAAGTTTACTTCACAACCTGTTAGTTATTATTGTGTCAGAAGGTAAGAACCGCAGTTGCATAAATATTTATCTCAACAAAAGATTAGCTCCTAACCAGAAAATTATTACAGAGTCAAAAGCCTGAAGAAGCAACATTTGTATCGATATATTTCAAGAATCTAACAAGGAAGATAACAAGGAGACAGGTCATTTTTTTTCTACCAGGAGTACTTTTTTTATCCGTGCTTTATAAGTATACGGTGACTGTACATTCATTGCGATGTCAATAAGCTCTGGAAACAAATTTAAAAGGACAGGAATCTGGTAGTCTAACGATTGTGTACCATAGGAAGTTCTGACTTTTTTCTTAACAAATGAATTTGCCCTAAAGTTATAGCCGCATTCTTGACGTCGGTACTTCCCAAGAAATGAATTTGCAAGACCTGATGCATGGAAGGTAACCTCGAAACAACAACTGTCGTCGCGCGCCCAGTCCGCCACAGAGGGCTACATACCTATATTCTGGATGTCCTGGCGCTTCGCCACAAAGTGGACGTTGCTTTGACTCAATCAGACAGCGTGGGCTGCAATGGCATTGTGTATGATGCTTTTCATTTGTTTCTCTGCAAGGACTGCACTATATTTGACACCATCAAGGAGTGCCATCGCTTCGAGCAAATTGAAAGCTGCTGCATTCCGCAGCTGTTTTCTCGGCTTCCTAAAACAGTAGCAACCCCTTCCTTTGAGGACCAGCAGCTCCACCACGTCCACTCTTTGAAATGCCTGCCTTCGCAGACGCCGTCGCAAGGATTGTGTGACTTAAATTCGAGGCCTTTGTGCCTATCCCAGTCATATGTCTCTGCCTATCGTGTTGCTCATCCAGGCATTCGTGTAGAAAGAAGTTAGCAATTGGAACCTCAATCCAGCAGTGTGTGTGATCTTGGTTGCTCAGCTGGCACTGAGGTTCCAACCACCAGTATCCACCCCCACTGTTTCTCCGGAATCCCGCAGACAACCGACAAAACCGCTTTTACTACTCTCACATAGGCTATATGGGCAGCTTTGGTAGTCCAAAAATTATGCTTAGTCTATGAAGGATATTGTAGTAAAGTGTTTCTGATAAGACAAGCTGGAGCCCTATAAAGTGCATCAAAATTGCAGGGCAAATGGTTGCTATTGGACTTTGCCTCTATAAAAATTCTGCTACCATATCTGGACTCCATCCCACGATCTTAAGCTTTTCTACTACTTGACATACACGGACAAAATTTATCGCTGAGGATAGTAGTTAGGCAAGACAACTGCACATATTAACTAGCCTGCACTCTTTCTACCTTCCTTCGATCCATCTTTTCTTTCCGGGAAGTATTTACTCATGAAAGAGATGACTAAAATCAATGATTTGCAAACTGACCAGCACATGCTCATAGCAAATGCACCCTTGAGTTAATTTTTAATCTGTGATCTGGTTTGGCTCCACTGCGCAGCAAATTTAGCGAAGTATAGCCAAATTTTTGAGGGACTAAAGTTTTTCATGTATTTCTGCCATGTTAATATGAAAATTTGCAGTGTAGACTATGGCAAAGTGGAAATTCACAGATCCTTTTAGTGTTAATTTATTCCCGCCATGTCACCATAGGCAATGATCAAGACAAAACCTCATTTCCCCCAGCCATATGTTTCCTTTCCTGTACATTGAAATTTTAATGAAAGTATGTATAAACGCAATGATGATGCCTTCATTTTATGTTTTGTGCTTTCCAATGCGAAAGTGGTCCGTCGATGCGCCTTACCATTTGTTACATTGTAAGAATGACTGTGAAGGAAACTTTCTATGCAGAATTTGCCATATCAAACGCCACCTTCAGCACGTATTCGTCGACTGAGTACAAATATGCAGTACCAGCTAGCTTACAGTACATTACCATTCATACTAGAAAATACATATGTTACATGATGAGACGTCATTGTGCATCTTATTACCCGCTCAGCACTTCAGAAAGCATCAAATTACGATAAATAAAATGACCTTCCTGGTGGCGCAGTTGGGCCTTCCAAAATTTTAACCAATTACAACTTCACTGCAAACTACTGTACACAGAAGTGACCTGAAAATTTTTTTGTGAGCATATTTATTGTTTTTTCTCACAATTATTTATTGCAGACAACTTGATTTATGAAGTTTTTTTGAGGAACCTAGTGTACATTATTAAGAAGCCACAACTGTTTATAATATTTATTTTGCATACAGCAGAAACAGATCATTGTTTCGCTGCTGTCTTTATAACTTTTCCTTTATTTTTTGTTCACATCTATGTCATTGCTTCGCAATGCCATTACCTTGATATGCCATTGCCAGCCTTATTCTAATATTCTTGATGGTTTGAAGGAGACTGCACATTGCAAATCTAGAAACTCACTGAAACACCCAGGTTAGGGAAGTAAATACTTAGGTATAATATATAGTTTGGCGCCAGCAGCTCTCGAGAAATATGGCTAGCTGTCTTGCGATCTATGACAGTGTAGCGGCACTAAATTGCCATCATAAGTGTTGCGCCGTCTCGGCTTGCAACACGCGCTAGCTCCGGCTGCGCGGAGCCACGCGCTATGGAAAATAAGAGCAGTTTCACACCTGGTTCTTAGCTTATTTTCTTCGTCCGCGTCGCACTCGTCTAATTTGTAGGGGTCTCTACAGTCTCCGCCGCCCTAAACTATATAGAGACGGACCCTCCAGCACACCTGTCACAGTGGTTCTCTTGGATAAATTTTAACACATAATATGATTCACATTTCCGTTTTCTATACTGCGTGAACATCACTGAGTACATTCTGAATATAAGGTGTGAACTAGCCTCTAAGAACATTAATTTTCATGCAATTGAGTGCTGCAAACTGAGCTGTTCATTCTGCAATTTTGCCATGCTTAGTATGCTTATATTATTTTTTTTGTAATAATCTACTTAATCTGATTAGCATCTGCCGAGCAGTGTTTCTAAGCACCTCATGCTATTATAGGAACAATGAATAACTGCGCAAAAAGGATGGGACAAGAGAGAAGAATCATACAAAAAGAGCGTGAAGTTATCGAAGCCTTAAAAATCACGAGATTAGGGCCTGACAAATGTGTTAGCCAGGCTTCCATACACCTGTACCGCGAGGGGTTGGAGATTCTTGGTTTGACGTGATGATTATGGCTTTTGTCTTTGCGGTTGGTGCGCATGCGCTTTGTTGCCGAAGGAAGGAGGCGTTGGTGCAATAAACCAGTTGTTAGTCTGCGCTTGCCTCGTGTGATTCTTCTCTCTTGTCCCGTCCTTTTGGCGCAGTTATTCATTGTCTCCATAATTTCGTACCAACTAGCCCCTCACCGCACTCTTTTAGATTACACCTCATGCTGCAGTGAAAGTAGCAGTAATCATCTGCGCCACCCCAAGTGGCATCCTATCCATTTCTGTTCATCTGTTGTTTTTGTTCAGTTGCTGGGCTATCATTGCGGCATATTTAACACACAAATTTTGTCAGCTCTGATTGCTCATTAAAAATTTGAGTAGTGGAGTACACGTCTTGTTGACAACTAGAAAAGACTGAAAAATCACAGCTGAATTGAGATCATGCTACAGATTTCTGAATTATTATTCTGTGCATTGACTTAATGGCTTACCGTGTCAACTGTTGACGAAGATATGACCGTTATGTAACATCTTTGCGGAGAGTTAGTGCATGATCCTGCAAACTGCCCGGATTCTGCAAATAGTATGCAAAATGATTTCCTTACCCCATACAAAGCAAACACAGTTAACAAAATTTGCACTTTGGCGTTTGAGCGAGGAGCTTGCTACAAATTGGTGTTTCAGTCAATCTAACATCCTAAATGATCGTAGGCAAGCCCAACTTGGGCGGCCCCTGTGATACCCCAGTGGATGCCACAAGGGCTCTGCACGGGCTATACAAGCTGGGCTGAGGCCCTATAATACACGCATAGGGTCTCGGTGAAGTAGCTGGGCTGCCTGCAGAAAGAACGCGGGCAGGCCCAACTTGCATGGCCCACTTAATACCCTTGCGGGTCTCACATGGGTCCTGGAGGGGCAAACCGGTGCATGTTTCCATGTAATACACATACATGGCGCTTTGGTAGGTATATGCTTGGGCTAACTTGGTGTGGACCAGCGCTGTGGGATGATAGGCGGAATGCCGAAGTTGGGCTTTCCCCTAGTTTTCCTGCACTGAGCCCAACTCGTTTTCAAGTTTGAATTGTTGCTGGCAAGGGACATATGCGGGCTGAACTTGGCAGCATGGCTCACATTGCCCCATAATTACCAATATGGGGCCCTAGTTGGCTTCTCATGGGCCAGCCCAAATTGTCTGCCCACATGATGCCCACAAGGGTCCAAGCTGGGCACAAGATGGGCTGTCCAAATTAGGGCTGCCCGTCATGTTTCTCTGTATAGCCCAGTTCTGCATCAAATCAGCCCGATCATAGCCGCTTAAGGCCCCATTCGGGTTCTTTTGGGGATGAAAACAAGTTTAGCCCCTTTAAAGCCCATGTTGGACCAATTGTGGTGATAGGCGGGCTGCCCAAGTTGGGCTTGGCCCCAGTTTTCTTGCACTGAGCCCAACTCGTTTTCAAGTTTGCCCTAATGTTGCCGGGAAGGAACCTGTGCGGGCTGAACTTGGCAGCTTGGGCTCACATTGCCCCAAAATTACCAATATGGGGCCCTAATTGGCTTGTCATGGGCCAGCCCAAATTGTCATTGCCCACATGATGCCCGCAAGGGTCCAAGCTGGGTTAAAAATGGGTTTCCCAAGCCCACGATGCCCACATGGGGCCCAGATGGGCCCTAAACGCTGTGCTACTTGGGTCGTTATCAGTACGAGGGCAACACTTGTGTGTAACTGGAGCGATCGGTAGCTAAGCAGGCAGCGGTATGTAGAGGACGATTTTTCGAAACCTGTGTGAGGGCAGGTTGCACCCTGCGAGCAAAAGATATGTGCAATTTCATTCTTTTGTGCTAGGCTCATGTTTTCTTTTTTTTTTTTTGCTGTCTGAAAGCGAAGTAATGCTTTGATGCTGAGAAGGTGGATGTTCGTCGTGGCATCGAGCATTCGACGGCACCCGGCGCGCTTGTTTATTCTACCTGCATGCACCTTTTTAGAAATGCTGAATTGATTGTAGCGCTGGTAACATTTTTTTATGTCACTGTTAGTTTCAAGCCAAAGGTGCACAACTAATAGGATTGGAAACACACTTCACACGATATAAAACAGCCGAAAACAGGAAGCAGTTGTTGAATTGGTCAACAGGATGTCGAGATCCCTTAACTGTGTGCGTGGTGAGGGGTTCCAAATGATATAGCCACAATGGTATGGGATTGAATTATCTCTAATCGCCGACTCGACTTGACTGTACTCCCCGACTCCTGCAAATATTCCAGGTTTCGAGCTCCTCGAAGAGCACATGGCCGGTCACTGGCAGTGAGTTCTTCTTTGGTTAAAGCGATATGTGATGATCATGATACTGACAAGTGGCTTGCGACTTGCCTCGAATAACCATTCTCTTAGCCGACATGAAAGTAGTTTTGTCTGAAATTCGGCCGACATCTGTTTTGTACATCCAATTTCTTACTGACTAAAGCTCAGCGGAAGGACTTTGTATTTTTATGTTATTAAAGCGCATCGATAGAGTCATACTTCGTTAACAGTCATCATTTTCGGATTAGATTCAGCATCAACCGCTTCAGTTTTTACCAGTACAGCCACGTTTCCATGGCACATGCAGAAAAAAATACTCACGGGGGAGAAAAGATGTTCAAATGCGCCCAGAGCATACCGGCGTTTTAGGGTTGAAGGATATGTTAAAAGCGGAATACGCACTGTGATACTACAGAAGGACAATACAGACGGACAAGCCATTCTCAAGAGGGGCTAGTGCTAGTTCACAGGAGCCTGGATCCGACGCGGCAATGCTTCATTCTATTTCTTTAGGAAAATGCACCGCCACAAAAGGCAACACGCCGACGTGCTATACCGCTCCTACCGAAATGACCTTTTTATCGGCTTCGCTGATACACGGCCGTATCACGTGACTCATCAGCACCAGTGGGTTCAATACGTGCTGTTATCTAATACAGTGAAGAAAAGGTAACATGAAAATAATATATATTATCAAGGTTTCTTCGGTGCAATAAAAACAAGCGCCCCTTTTATCTTTGGTTGCTTTCTTCAGGCTTCGAACGCAGTAAGTTCAGCTTTGACATTTTCAGAAGCGCTAAAACACCGAGGACGCAGAGGGAACAGACAGGGACGAGCGCTACTTCCAACTGTTTATTTCGTAAAACCGCAAGTGCTTTAAACAGTTCTCGAACGCTTTTATGACACGGCTGTAAACTACACGTGCGAGAATACACAGTATAGCTACCGAGACTAAAAGAACCTAGGAGATAAGTGCACGATTACGTTGATACCCTGAGGAAGGCAAGTTCTTTTTTTGACAATGAAATGGACGGTGAGCTTACACAAGTGCTACCCAGTGATGCTATGTTCTGTGCTTCTATAATCTCTCGGGTTAGTTGATCACGACTACGTCCGATGATGTGGCACTGATTTAACAATGGAGCACAATTGCGGCACTTACTGCAGTGAATGGCTAGGTTGCTTCCGAAGGAATTTTTAACATTGTTGTTGTGCTGGCGTAGCCGGTCATTGAGACAACAGCCCGTTTGCCGAACATACTTTTTGCCACAAGATAGAGGGATGCAGTACACAACACAGTCTACACAGTCCACGTACGCTGTTTGGTGTTTGGTACCACATAATTGTTTGACAGAAGAGTAGGGTTTCGTCAGCTTGCAAAGCTTGTTTAGCTTGTTAGGGGCCGTGAAAACAACTCTAACATCTGCTTTCTGCGCTACCTTTTTTGGGTTGTGTGAAACAGTGTGCACGTAAGGGAGCACAGCAACCTTTTTTCTCTCACTAGACTTATTTGCGATTTCGTCGCGACCGTTCAGGTTCCTAAGGACGCGTTCTGCTACCGAGATCTGAAGTGGAACCGGGTAACCAGCGGCGGATAACCGGTTCACTTGTTTATGAAAACTACGGGGCATGCAGTGGTGGCAAGATTTCGTCAACGCATTCCTGAAACAAAGTGCAATCACTCCTCGCTTAACCAGCTGAGAGTGGGCGGAGCGGAAAGCTAAGAGGGGTTTATTGCCGCGAGGTTCGTAGCTCCAGCAAACGTGGTTGTCGGTGAGTGAGAAGTTTATATCAAGGAAGCGGATTTCCCCGCCAGATGGTAGTTCATGGGTTAGTTTTAGTGGGCTGAGATTATTCTGGAAGGCTACTAAAGTCTGGCTAGCTTCGTGTTGAAGGGATTTCTGGTCACAGTCAATAAAAACTAAAAAATCATCCACAAATCTAAACACCTTAAAATCCTTTGACCCCTCCAGGTACCGCTGGAGGGCTCTGTCATGGTAGCTTAAAAACAGATCGCTGAGCACCGGTGCTATACAGGAGCCTATACATACACCTTCCTTTTGTAGGAAGGGTTGGTTGTTCCAGGAAATAAAAGTATTTTTCAGGTAAAACTGCAAAAGTTCAAGAAAGCCACTACATGAAACCCCGGCATCATTTTGTAAGGGGACAACACCGAAGTGGTCGATGCTGTCTTGAACATATTCTAGTAAAGAAGCATGTGGCAGTGAGTCAAACAATTATGTGGTACCAAACATCAAACAGCGTACGTGGACTGTGTAGACTGTGTTGTGTACTGCATCCCTCTATCTTGTGGCAAAAAGTATGTTGGGCAAACGGGCTGTTGTCTCAATGACCGGCTACGCCAGCACAACAACAATGTTAAAAATTCCTTCGGAAGCAACCTAGCCATTCACTGCAGTAAGTGCCGCAATTGTGCTCCATTGTTAAATCAGTGCCACATCATCGGACGTAGTCGTGATCAACTAACCCGAGAGATTATAGAAGCACAGAACATAGCATCACTGGGTAGCCCTTGTGTAAGCTCACCGTCCATTTCATTGTCAAAAAAAGAACTTGCCTTCCTCAGGGTATCAACGTAATCGTGCACTTATCTCCTTGGTTCTTTTAGTCTCGGTAGCTATACTGTGCATTCTCGCACGTGTAGTTTACTGCCGTGTCATAAAAGCGTTCGCGAACTGTTTAAAGCACTTGCGGTTTTACGAAATAAACAGTTGGAAGTAGCGCTCGTCCCTGTCTGTTCCCTCTGCGTCCTCGGTGTTTTAGCGCTTCTGAAAATGTCAAATCTGCACCAACTAGCCCGATCCGCTACCCTTCTGAAGTTCAGCTTCAAACGTCTGTTATGATTTATGGTTTAGGAGGTTTAACGTCCCAAAGTGACTGAGGTTATGAGAGACGCCGTAGTGAAGGGCTCACGAATTTTTGACCACCTGGGGTTCTTTAACGTGCACTGACATCGCACAGTACACGGACCTCTAGAATTTCGCCTGCATCGAAATTCGACAGCCGCGGCAGGGATCGAACCCGCGTCTTTTGGACCAGCAGGCGAGCGCCATAACCACTCAGCCACCGCGGCGGCTCCAAACGTCGCTTAATCACTGTCCATTGCAAATAACTGTGGCTTTCCGAAGCGCATGGAGCTTCTGCTATTCAGTACAGGACAAAGGCAGAGGCAATCGAATAAATGCTGCACCAACAAACGAAAATAGTTAAGAACAGCTTTGACTTTATTGCTATGTAGTCAAGTTCTCACTCAGGTTTCTCGCTTAGGTAATAATCCATGACCCATGATTAGAATCCATGATACAGTATCGAGTATCCTGGGCTTGTAACTGATATATTTTTCAGGAGTACAATTCTTTATGGAATCGGCTTACGGTATTGAAAGCAGTTTTTTTTACGTATCGCGCCCAGTACTTCATCAAGGAATGCGTGTGCTGAAAGAAAGCATCGCAAGCAGGGAATTTTATCAAGAAAGAACTTAACGTGCACTTGTCCCTAGGCATGCGTATAATACAGCGCGGGAATACCGCACCTATGTAAAGAAGACAGACAAGCTACCGCCAGCAATGTGCAGCTAGTTGCTTAATAGTGGCCCGAAAATCGGTTTTTATCAATATTGAAGAAATAAAAAAAATTAGTTCCAATAAATTACATCACTTGAGCTTATAAAAGCAATATACTTTAAAGTTTCCTTTTTTTCTGTGGAAGGTGCAGGGCAACAGGCTTGTACAGCATGACCCATTGGCGAAGCGAATTATACTAACGCTTCACTAGCATTTTCCAGGCTAGGGTTGTTTGCAAGAAATTTTCGACGAAATTAACGGCTCAGCATGAAAACAAAGTTTAATAACGATATGAACAAAACTTGTAAAAGACTTTTGAACAAACTGAGGTGCTGTATTTACAGAGATGGGCCCTTTGGTAAATTTTGGAAATAGCTCAATTAAGGTTAGCCTTCATGCAGCGTCACATTTCGGTTCTTGTGGACCCCAGTAGGCGGAGACACGTGAAATGCAAAGCAGCATGGGCGTGACCTTGCAGTGGCAGGAGGGGGGAAATTCGAGCCGTTCGCATTAGCAGGAGTACCCAGCCGCTCCGAAACCGTTACGCGCTCGAGCGGCTTTTAAGTGTCGGGAAGCCCTCAATTCAAGCTGAAGGACCAGGCGGGACCAGGACACCAAGGAGGAAATTCTGAGGAGACCAGGTGTGAGTACCGCAGCTTTTCACAGCTCACTTACCTTCGCGTCGTTTGGGTTCCACTTGCGGCCTAGAGCCTTCGAGTTGCTGCGCAATTTTGTAGGAAGAAATAACATCCACAGTTACGAACTGCGTGGAAAAGGCTGCAAAAAACGGAGGAAGAGTCCTGAAACATGCGTCACCATTTTATTTTATGACTCGTGTTTGAAGTACTCTACCGTCAACTCAATGCATGCTCTAAACCTGTGGCGGCAAGAGTAAGAGAAACAATCAAAGCTCTTTCGCGTGCACCCGCTATAATTATCATGTTTAATACCGCCGTCGCCATCGTCCGAACCAGTAAAAGCTTGCCCGCTACTGTGAAGCGCGTAGTTCGCAAGTGGGACTGCCTGAATCGTTGCACCTATCGGAAATAAAGTGAGAATAAAATTAAAAGCTGACAAATATCGAGTCTTGTAGAAAATAATAATTGAGGAGAACGCATACAGTTTTGTAGTGCACCGGTGACTCGAACCTAAGTGATGAATGGGTGCGTAAAACCCGCATTGCTTTAAGGTGTGAAAGTAAAAGTGCGTTTGTTGATACTACAATAATTGAAGCCGATGTCGAGTGAGCCGCATCAAACCACGCATTTTTTTCTGTTAGGTAAACGCGCCTATGTTTTTCTTTTCGCTGTGGATGGACAAGAGAAAATTTCATGCTATACAGACGTTTTTATTTCTATAATGTACTGGATCACACCAAGAGTAGAAAAGCCTTTCGATTTGGTCAACGACTACGTAAGCACTGGGTGGGGTGTTAACATTGGCAATATTAAAACCCAATTTATTCAGCCATCGCGTGCCAGCTTACACAAATATTGTGCGAATAAATGTTGAGACAGGTAAGAACAAGGTTTAAAATGGGGTGTGTTAAGAAGTAACTTCAACGAATGTTATAAGAGATACGCGTTATCTCGAATTGGTTTTCCTTCCACTTGCGCAATCCAGGAATTTTGAAACCCGCCGAGTCCTATCATTAGCCAAGAATACCTATGCTAGGGTAGTAGTACAGTCCATCCTCACGATAGCTGAAGTATTGACATCGACATAAGAGAAATAACTAAGGAATGACGATTCTTGTTGGAAGCTCGGCTAACACTGGCTATAACGAATCTGCGGCTATCATGAAGGAATCACTGGTCCCTATTGTCTTCGCTATGAGGTTGACTGTATTTTCTTTATACCCCAGTGCGATTACGAAAGTAGAAGAAGTGGTTGAGACCAATCTATTCAGTATTTTCGGCGGCAACGTAGTTTCTGTTATTTGTTTTCACAGCAATTTAAAAAAAAAGATTGTAGAATATCAAAGAGATCTCGTGCACTATGCGCTACAGTACTGCAGCCTGCGAAACCGAGTTTTGAATGACTTAACGGGTGTGCTGACCGCGTCGATGTGAGCGCACGCTACTGAATCCAAATTTGTCCACCAGTGGTATACGCACAAAGAAAAAGTTGCTATGGCAGACTTCAACAACTGAACTGCACCCATTTTGTTTCGCCTTCTCTTTTAGTATATGCGATCGCCGAATAAATTCTACGCTGCAGCCGGCTTTACATTTCCTTGCGGTAATTCTTCTTCTATGGTGTCTGAAAAACCGCGAAAAGCGCTCGACAGCAAGTAGCTGGCAGGTCCGAAACAAACCATGAAAGTCATGAAGGGGCCCGAGGTAGCCGACGCCGGGTTCGTTTTTTCTGTCTCCGGAGGTCGGAGCCCGTTGCGTTTGGTGGATGGTCGGGCATCCCTTCATCAGGGCCGCCCCATTGGGTCATCTTGACGCCCTCCCTGTCCTGGAAGGCAGGCCAGTAATGGAGTCGAGGTATATTAAGGGTCAGAGCAAAAAACTCGCTGTCCCCATTTCCATCCCAATACCCATCACGCATTTAACCTATCCTCTCCGCTACGTCGCAGGGGAGATCAGGGGAGTATCCCCGGCCCACTTCCCTTGGGCTTGGGTCGCTACCTAGCTTCCCCCCACCCCCTCATTCTTCGATTTTCGCCACATACGGGTGGTAAAAATAAATCCTTGCCTTCGGGCCTTTCCATTTGTCTTCAGATGGCATTAAGCATTGTGCACGTTAGTGGTGTAAGCAGGGGCTTATTTGTCAATCTTTTTAGGTTGCCCCAACCTAACGAATGTAGAGATAGTTGGTTCATGCTATAAAATTGAATGGCGCGAAGGGTTAAATCACTGGAAATACAAGGGCACAAACAGTGCCTCTTTCTGCCCTTCCTGGTTCCTTTGATCGTGTGTATCGGGGCGTTGAAATTTACCAGTTGCCTACTTATCACTTATCAGGGGCGACGGCACGCATTGTCATTGTCCCTGAGGAAGGCGCCTGCTTATTTCGACATAGCACGTACACTTCTTCCAAGACATGGTTCACAGCATTGTGACGTTGCGTAATGGTGTGCATTTACGTCGGGGTTTTTCTTCACATTTTTGTGGTTCATCTAACGGGAAGAAAAAAAAAACAGTAGGCCGCCGCTAAAAATTCAGTAATAACGCGTGGTGTAAAATAATTTGTGAAATATCTGCATTATTATTCTTAAGTAGTAAATAATTCCCCGAAACTGACAAACAGTATGTATTGCGCAAGCCCACTTCAAGGAACTTAAGAAGCCTCGGTTCCTGTCGCGGGAAATGCGCGATATATCTTAGGCTTGAGCGGCCATGGAATCTTGAATCCGTACACTCAAGCTTATCTCCAGCGATGCCAACAATTTTCCTACGCTTCAACACACCCTTCTCCGCTTCAGTAATAAATCGAAGCCTAAAAACTTATTTCCATATCCGATATTTAGATCTGGTAATGTTTTATCGAAGCCTACATATCATACTTCAAGCGCGTCAGTCGCTCGCCCGCTCTTTTTTTGTGAGAAACGTTGAAGGGGATTCAAAGGCTGCTCAGGAGATACGTCTCTAATATCAGGGATATGAGTAGTGAGGGATATCAAATATGTGGCACGTTTCATTCGAAAAGAACTGTAAAAGGCGATGAACAGCTGACAGGAAACTGTCATAAGTAGAAGAGCACTTCAGCGATAAAAGCAAAATACGCTTCCACGTAGACGCCTGTTCTGTCAACGATGGGGCTCGTACAGAGGCCCAAGCCTACAGATAGTATACCGCGTCGCGCGTAGGCACAATACGTATAGAAACTTTTGTGCGATAATGTAAAACTTGAAAGTCTTAGAGCATCGCCATATTTTTCCAGATTGCCGCATGTGTAGATGCGTATCATATATGAGTGCAGCAGGTGCACAGTGGGCTTGGGTGACTGTAATCAAGAGAAGGAAGGCAGTGGAAAAATGCTCGACAATTATGCGGGGAGTGAACGCGGACGCATGAAAATTGTCAACTCATTTCCGATTTTTTTGAAAAAAAAAGTTCGGCTTTTATAGATATCTGAAAGTGGGCTTTCACAATCATGGTATGTATATACGGCGGGTTCACAGCGATTGTCTTTGCAACTTTCAGTCATTTAAACAAATTGCCACTGTTGTTTACTTTGTTATTACTCGTTATTTTAGGAATACATACAACATCAAATGCTGCCGTTTTCTGAAAAACAGCCACGTTTTCATTCAGCATGACGTCGAAATCACTAATGTGGAGTCTGTGCATGCCACGGTAGTTCAGCCTATGTACCTCTGTGCCTGAGAGCTTTCCTTTTTGAAAAAATGCAATACCATCGCACCCATGAGGACCGGTGGTAATTTCCCTGAACCGTGCCGTCCTGAACGCTAATTTGTAAATTCTCGGTGATTACCAACTTCCTTGCTGTAATGTATAGGCCTTATGGATGGAAATTCGAAAATGGAAGCAATAGCTTGTCGTAAAGGATTCAACAGCACTTCAGCTGAGAGAAGAACGCCGGCGACGCGACGAGCCATTCGTCTCTAAGCACCCACTAGTAAGTTTAGGGTAAGGAGATATTGCACTTTCGCCGCTATAGACCTATCCAGAAATTAATCTGAGCAGTTTGTTGCTCCTAACGTAGTTGAGCATAACCCATTTAACGCCAACTGAAGATAGGAAACCAATTTAGAATCGATACTTTTCGTTATCAACCATGATGCGCCAAGACGAGTGCAATACATAGGCTAATGACCACACGTTCAACACCCTCAAATCAGACTGCAAATCAAACCACCCTTTCCCGAAAAAGGTTCCTTGAAATCCAGAAGTGTTGCTTGTTAGGCGAGTTGGTGATCCATGAAAATAGAGCAGCGCGTAACAAAACAGGACACAAGGGAGAGACACAGAACGACACGAGCGCTAACTATCAACTGTTTATTTCTTGCTGTCGCTACGTATAAATACATGAGCCACAACTCGAAACGAAAAACAAAAAAGATTGATGAGTCAGCCTTTCGCTGGTTTCCATCGTTCTAGATAGGAGAGCTCTTTAGCTGACAATGCCACTGATGCCACGCTCACACACTTGTTACCAGCACGCAAAATACTACGAGCCTCAATAATCTCTCGAACAATCTTATCATTGTGGCGGGTTATGATTTGGCTCTTCTTAAAAAGTGGCATGCACGAATTTGGAAGGTCCCGTTTCTCAGCCTCGACCTTGCAGTGACGACAGTGTTGGCTTAGGTGGCCCGATTTGCTTTCATTAACATTGTAGTCATGTTCTTTTAGCCTGCTATTCACACATCTCCCTGTTTGCCCAATATACTCATGGCCACAAGACAACGGTACGCGATAGACAACACCCTCCTCACAAGTGACAAATCGTTTCTGATGGTCTATTACACATCTTTTTTTCTCCTGGATACCGCACGGATTGGTCTTTTTGCAAAGCATAGACAGTTTTACGGGTGCTGAAAATACAACTTCAACGCCTGCTCGTTTTCCTAGTTTCTTTAGGTTGTGGGATGTATGATGAATGTAAGGGATGACAGCTACTTTCTTGCGATCCTGCTGTTCATTGGTACCTGCCTGCTTGTTGAACAATCGTGCTTTTTTCATTTTTTGCAGCGGGCCTTCAGCCACAGAAACAATTAGTGGCCCAGGATACCCAGAATCAGACAGTCGTCTAATCTGTGATGCTAAGCATTCTTGCATCATGTGCTCACATGAGCTTTTGAGCGCATTTGTCAGGCAATACTTGATAATGCCTCTCTTTACCAGTTTCGAATGCGCCGATACCGCTGGCAGTAGGCCTTTTTTTTTTGCACGAGGTTCATGCACGAGGTTTTAGGTTGGGGCAACCTAAAAAGATTGACAAATAAGCCCCTGCTTACACCACTAACGTGCACAATGCTTAATGCCATCTGAAGACAAATGGAAAGGCCCGAAGGCAAGGATTTATTTTTACCACCCGTATGTGGCGAAAATCGAAGAATGAGGGGGTGGGGGGAAGCTAGGTAGCGACCCAAGCCCAAGGGAAGTGGGCCGGGGATACTCCCCTGATCTCCCCTGCGACGTAGCGGAGAGGATAGGTTAAATGCGTGATGGGTATTGGGATGGAAATGGGGACAGCGAGTTTTTTGCTCTGACCCTTAATATACCTCGACTCCATTACTGGCCTGCATTCCAGGACAGGTAGGGCGTCAAGATGGCCCAATGGGGCGGCCCTGATGAAGGGATGCCCGACCATCCACCAAACGCAACGGGCTCCGACCTCCGGAGACAGAAAAAACGAACCCGGCGTCGGCTACCTCGGGCCCCTTCATGACTTTCATGGTTTGTTTCGGACCTGCCAGCTACTTGCTGTCGAGCGCTTTTCGCGGTTTTTCAGACACCATAGAAGAAGAATTACCGCAAGGAAATGTAAAGCCGGCTGCAGCGTAGAATTTATTCGGCGATCGCATATATTAAAGAGAAGGCGAAACAAAATGGGTGCAGTTCAGTTGTTGAAGTCTGCCATAGCAACTTTTTCTTTGTGCGTATACCACTGGCGGACAAATTTGGATTCAGTAGCGTGCGCTCACATCGACGCGGTCAGCACACCCGTTAAGTCATTCAAAACTCGGTTTCGCAGGCTGCAGTACTGTAGCGCATAGTGCACGAGATCTCTTTGATATTCTACAATCTTTTTTTTTAATTGCTGTGAAAACAAATAACAGAAACTACGTTGCCGCCGAAAATACTGAATAGATTGGTCTCAACCACTTCTTCTACTTTCGTAATCGCACTGGGGTATAAAGAAAATACAGTCAACCTCATAGCGAAGACAATAGGGACCAGTGATTCCTTCATGATAGCCGCAGATTCGTTATAGCCAGTGTTAGCCGAGCTTCCAACAAGAATCGTCATTCCTTAGTTATTTCTCTTATGTCGATGTCAATACTTCAGCTATCGTGAGGATGGACTGTACTACTACCCTAGCATAGGTATTCTTGGCTAATGATAGGACTCGGCGGGTTTCAAAATTCCTGGATTGCGCAAGTGGAAGGAAAACCAATTCGAGATAACGCGTATCTCTTATAACATTCGTTGAAGTTACTTCTTAACACACCCCATTTTAAACCTTGTTCTTACCTGTCTCAACATTTATTCGCACAATATTTGTGTAAGCTGGCACGCGATGGCTGAATAACTTGGGTTTTAATATTGCCAATGTTAACACCCCACCCAGTGCTTACGTAGTCGTTGACCAAATCGAAAGGCTTTTCTACTCTTGGTGTGATCCAGTACATTATAGAAATAAAAACGTCTGTATAGCATGAAATTTTCTCTTGTCCATCCACAGCGAAAAGAAAAACATAGGCGCGTTTACCTAACAGAAAAAAATGCGTGGTTTGATGCGGCTCACTCGACATCGGCTTCAATTATTGTAGTATCAACAAACGCACTTTTACTTTCACACCTTAAAGCAATGCGGGTTTTACGCACCCATTCATCACTTAGGTTCGAGTCACCGGTGCACTACAAAACTGTATGCGTTCTCCTCAATTATTATTTTCTACAAGACTCGATATTTGTCAGCTTTTAATTTTATTCTCACTTTATTTCCGATAGGTGCAACGATTCAGGCAGTCCCACTTGCGAACTACGCGCTTCACAGTAGCGGGCAAGCTTTTACTGGTTCGGACGATGGCGACGGCGGTATTAAACATGATAATTATAGCGGGTGCACGCGAAAGAGCTTTGATTGTTTCTCTTACTCTTGCCGCCACAGGTTTAGAGCATGCATTGAGTTGACGGTAGAGTACTTCAAACACGAGTCATAAAATAAAATGGTGACGCATGTTTCAGGACTCTTCCTCCGTTTTTTGCAGCCTTTTCCACGCAGTTCGTAACTGTGGATGTTATTTCTTCCTACAAAATTGCGCAGCAACTCGAAGGCTCTAGGCCGCAAGTGGAACCCAAACGACGCGAAGGTAAGTGAGCTGTGAAAAGCTGCGGTACTCACACGTGGTCTCCTCAGAATTTCCTCCTTGGTGTCCTGGTCCCGCCTGGTCCTTCAGCTTGAATTGAGGGCTTCCCGACACTTAAAAGCCGCTCGAGCGCGTAACGGTTTCGGAGCGGCTGGGTACTCCTGCTAATGCGAACGGCTCGAATTTCCCCCCTCCTGCCACTGCAAGGTCACGCCCATGCTGCTTTGCATTTCACGTGTCACCGCCTACTGGGGTCCACAAGAACCGAAATGTGACGCTGCATGAAGGCTAACCTTAATTGAGCTATTTCCAAAATTTACCAAAGGGCCCATCTCTGTAAATACAGCACCTCAGTTTGTTCAAAAGACTTTTACAAGTTTTGTTCATATCGTTATTAAACTTTGTTTTCATGCTGAGCAGTTAATTTCGTCGAAAATTTCTTGCAAACAACCCTAGCCTGGAAAATGCTAGTGAAGCGTTAGTATAATTCGCTTCGCCAATGGGTCATGCTGTACAAGCCTGTTGCCCTGCACCTTCCACAGAAAAAAAGGAAACTTTAAAGTATACTGCTTTTATAAGCTCAAGTGATGTAATTTATTGGAACTAATTTTTTTATTTCTTCAATATTGATAAAAACCGATTTTCGGGCCACTATTAAGCAACTAGCTGCAAATTGCTGGCGGTATCTTGTCTGTCTTCTTTCGATGGAGGCGAAATTCTAGAGGTCCGTGTACTGTGCGAAGTCAGTGCACGTTAAAGAACCCCAGGTGGTCAAAAATTCGTGAGCCCTTCACTACGGCGTCTCTCATAACCTCAGTCACTTTGGGACGTTAAACCTCCTAAACCATAAATCATAACACACGTTTGAAGCCGAACTTACTGCGTTCGAAGCTTGAAGAAAACAATCAAAGATAAAAGGGGTGCTTGTTTTTATTGCACTGAGGAAACCTTGATAATATATATTATTTTCATTTTACCTTTTCTTCACTGTATTAGATAACAGCACGTATTGAACCCACTGGTCCTGAAGAGTCACGTGATACGGCCGTGTATCAGCGAAGCCGATAAAAAGGTCATTTCGGTAGGAGCGGTAGAGCACGTCGGCGTGTTGCCTTTTGTGGCGGTGCATTTTCCTAAAGAAATAGAATGAAGCATTGCCGCGTCGGATCCAGGCTCCTGTGAACTAGCACTAGCGCCTCTTGAGAATGGCTTGTCCGTCTGTATTGTCCTTCTGTAGTATCGCAGTGCGTATTCCGCTTTTAACATATCCTTCAACCCTAAAACGCCGGTATGCTCTGGGCGCATTTGAACATCTTTTCTCCCACGTGAGTATTTTTTTCTGCATGTGCCATGGAAACGTGGCTGTACTGGTAAAAACTGAAGCGGTTGATGCTGAATCTAATCCAAAAATAATGACTGTTAACGAAGTATGACTCTATCGATGCGCTTTAATAACATAAAAATACAAAGTCCTTCCGCTGAGCTTTAGTCAGTAAGAAATTGGATGTACAAAACAGATGTCGGCCGAATTTCAGACAAAACTACTTTCATCTCGGCTAAGAGAATGGTTATTCGAGGCAAGTCGCAAGCCACTTGTCAGCATCATGATCATCACATATCGCTTTAACCAAAGAAGAACTCACTGCCAGTGACCGGCCATGTGCTCTTCGAGGAGCTCGAAACCTGGAATATTTGCAGGAGTCGGGGAGTACAGTCAAGTCGAGTCGGCGATTAGAGATAATTCAATCCCATACCATTGTGGCTATATCATTTGGAACCCCTCACCACGCACGCAGTTAAGGGATCTCGACATCCTGTAGACCAATTCAACAACTGCTTCCTGTTTTCGGCTGTTTTATATCGTGTGAAGTGTGTTTCCAATCCTATTAGTTGTGCACCTTTGGCTTGAAACTAACAGTGACCTAAAAAAATGTTACCAGCGCTACAATCAATTCAGCATTTCTAAAAAGGTGCATGCAGGTAGAATAAACAAGCGCGCCGGGTGCCGTCGAATGCTCGATGCCACGACGAACATCCACCTTCTCAGCATCAAAGCATTACTTCGCTTTCAGACAGCAAAAAAAAAAAAGAAAACATGAGCCTAGCACAAAAGAATGAAATTGCACATATCCTTTGCTCGCAGGGTGCAACCTGCCCTCACACAGGTTTCGAAAAATCGTCCTCTACATACCGCTGCCTGCTTAGCTACCGATCGCTCCAGTTACACACAAGTGTTGCCCTCGTACTGATAAGGACCCAAGTAGCACAGCGTTTAGGGCCCATCTGGGCTCCATGTGGGCATCGTGGGCTTGGGAAACCCCTTTTTAACCCAGCTTGGACCCTTGCGGGCATCATGTGGGCAAAGACAATTTGGGCTGGCCCATGACAAGCCACTTAGGGCCCCATATTGGTAATTTTGGTACAATGTGAGCCCAAGCTGCCAAGTTCAGCCCGCACAGGTTCCTTCCCGGCAACATTAGGGCAAACTTGAAAACGAGTTGGGCTCAGTGCAAAAAAACTGGGGCCAAGCCCAACTTGGGCAGCCCGCCTATCACCACAATTGGTCCAACATGGGCTTTAAAGGGGCTAAACATGTTTTCATCCCCAAAAGAACCCGAATGGGGCCTTAATCGGCTATGATCGGGCTGATTTGATGCAGAACTGGGCTATACAGAGAAACATGACGGGCAGCCCTAATTTGGACAGCCCATCTTGTGCCCAGCTTGGACCCTTGTGGGCATCATGTGGGCAGACAATTTGGGCTGGCCCATGAGAAGCCAACTAGGGCCCCATATTGGTAATTATGGGGCAATGTGAGCCATGCTGCCAAGTTCAGCCCGCATATGTCCCTTGCCAGCAACAATTCAAACTTGAAAACGAGTTGGGCTCAGTGCAGGAAAACTAGGGGAAAGCCCAACTTCGGCATTCCGCCTATCATCCCATAGCGCTGGTCCACACCAAGTTAGCCCAAGCATATACCTACCAAAGCGCCATGTATGTGTATTACATGGAAACATGCACCGGTTTGCCCCTCCAGAACCCATGTGAGACCCGCAAGGGTATTAAGCGGGCCATGCAAGTTGGGCCTGCCCGCGTTCTTTCTGCAGGCAGCCCAGCTACTTCACCGAGACCCTATGCGGGTATTATAGGGCCTCAGCCCAGCTTGTATAGCCCGTGCAGAGCCCTTGTGGCATCCACTGGGGTATCACAGGGGCCGCCCAAGTTGGGCTTCCCTACGATCATTTAGGATGTTAGATTGACTGAAACACCAATTTGTAGCAAGCTCCTCGCTCAAACGCCAAAGTGCAAATTTTGTTAACTGTGTTTGCTTTGTATGGGGTAAGGAAATCATTTTGCATGCTATTTGCAGAATCCCGGCAGTTTGCAGGATCATGCACTAACTCTCCGCAAAGATGTTACATAACGGTCATATCTTCGTCAACAGTTGACACGGTAAGCCATTAAGTCAATGCACAGAATAATAATTCAGAAATCTGTAGCATGATCTCAATTCAGCTGTGATTTTTCAGTCTTTTCTAGTTGTCAACAAGACGTGTACTCCACTACTCAAAATTTTATTGAGCAATCAGAGCTGACAAAATTTGTGTGTTAAATATGCCGCAATGATAGCCCAGCAACTGAACAAAAACAACAGATGAACAGAAATGGATAGGATGCCACTTGGGGTGGCGCAGATGATTACTGCTACTTTCACTGCAGCATGAGGTGTAATCTAAAAGAGTGCGGTGAGGGGCTAGTTGGTACGAAATTATGGAGACAATGAATAACTGCGCCAAAAGGACGGGACAAGAGAGAAGAATCACACGAGGCAAGCGCAGACTAACAACTGGTTTATTGCACCAACGCCTCCTTCCTTCGGCAACAAAGCGCATGCGCACCAACCGCAAAGACAAAAGCCATAATCATCACGTCAAACCAAGAATCTCCAACCCCTCGCGGTACAGGTGTATGGAAGCCTGGCTAACACATTTGTCAGGAACTAATCTCGTGATTTTTAAGGCTTCGATAACTTCACGCTCTTTTTGTATGATTCTTCTCTCTTGTCCCGTCCTTTTTGCGCAGTTATTCATTGTTCCTATAATAGCATGAGGTGCTTAGAAACACTGCTCGGCAGATGCTAATCAGATTAAGTAGATTATTACAAAAAAAATAATATAAGCATACTAAGCATGGCAAAATTGCAGAATGAACAGCTCAGTTTGCAGCACTCAATTGCATGAAAATTAATGTTCTTAGAGGCTAGTTCACACCTTATATTCAGAATGTACTCAGTGATGTCCACGCAGTATAGAAAACGGAAATGTGAATCATATTATGTGTTAAAATTTATCCAAGAGAACCACTGTGACAGGTGTGCTGGAGGGTCCGTCTCTATATAGTTTAGGGCGGCGGAGACTGTAGAGTCCCCTACAAATTAGACGAGTGCGACGCGGACGAAGAAAATAAGCTAAGAACCAGGTGTGAAACTGCTCTTATTTTCCTTAGCGCGTGGCTCCGCCCAGCCGGAGCTAGCGCGTGTTGCAAGCCGAGACGGCGCAACACTTATGATGGCAATTTAGTGCCGCTACACTGTCATAGATCGCAAGACAGCTAGCCATATTTCTCGAGAGCTGCTGGCGCCAAACTATATATTATACCTAAGTATTTACTTCCCTAACCTTCTTGAACAAACAGCGCGAACAAAGACGAGCACAAAAGACAAGAAAGCGAACGACACGGCGCTGTGTCTTTCTTGTCTTTTGTGCTCGTCTTTGTTCGCGCTGTTTGTTCAAGATGCTTAACCAACTAGCCCGCCAAAACGTGTTAACGCAACTTATTCCCTAACCTGGGTGTTTCAGTGAGTTTCTAGATTTGCAATGTGCAGTCTCCTTCAAACCATCAAGAATATTAGAATAAGGCTGGCAATGGCATATCAAGGTAATGGCATTGCGAAGCAATGACATAGATGTGAACAAAAAATAAAGGAAAAGTTATAAAGACAGCAGCGAAACAATGATCTGTTTCTGCTGTATGCAAAAGAAATATTATAAACAGTTGTGGCTTCTTAATAATGTACACTAGGTTCCTCAAAAAAACTTCATAAATCAAGTTGTCTGCAATAAATAATTGCGAGAAAAAAACAATAAATATGCTCACAAAAAAATTTTCAGGTCGCTTCTGTGTACAGTAGTTTGCAGTGAAGTTGTAATTGGTTAAAATTTTGGAAGGCCCAACTGCGCCACCAGGAAGGTCATTTTATTTATCGTAATTTGATGCTTTCTGAAGTGCTGAGCGGGTAATAAGATGCACAATGACGTCTCATCATGTAACATATGTATTTTCTAGTATGAATGGTAATGTACTGTAAGCTAGGTGGTACTGCATATTTGTACTCAGTGGACGAATACGTGCTGAAGGTGGCGTTCGTTATGGCAAATTCTGCATAGAAAGTTTCCTTCACAGTCATTCTTACAATGTAACAAATGGTAAGGCGCATCGACGGACCACTTTCGCATTGGAAAGCACAAAACATAAAATGAAGGCATCATCATCGCGTTTATACATACTTTCATTAAAATTTCAATGTACAGGAAAGGAAACATATGGCTGGGGAAAATGAGGTTTTGTCTTGATCATTGCCTATGGTGACATGGCGGGAATAAATTAACACTAAAAGGATCTGTGAATTTCCACTTTGCCATAGTCTACACTGCAAATTTTCATATTAACATTGCAGAAATACATGAAAAACTTTAGTCCCTCAAAAATTTGGCTATACTTCGCTAAATTTGCTGCGCAGTGGAGCCAAACCAGGTCACAGATTAAAAATTAACTCAAGGGTGCATTTGCTATGAGCATGTGCTGGTCAGTTTGCAAATCATTGATTTTAGTCATCTCTTTCATGAGTAAATACTTCCCGGAAAGAAAAGATGGATTGAAGGAAGGTAGAAAGAGTGCAGGCTAGTTAATATGTGCAGTTGTCTTGCCTAACTACTATCCTCAGCGCTAAATTTTGTCCGTGTATGTCAAGTAGTAGAAAAGCTTAAGATCGTGGGATGGAGTCCAGATATGGTAGCAGAATTTTTATAGAGGCAAAGTCCATTAGCAACCATTTGCCCTGCAATTTTGATGCACTTTATAGGGCTCCAGCTTGTCTTATCTGAAACACTTTACTACAATATCCTTCATAGACTAAGCATAATTTTTGGACTACCAAAGCTGCCCATATTGCATATATCTGAATAGCATAAATATCATTCTATAATGAAAGATTACCACTTCAGATGGGGACGAAGAAATACAGACCGGAGGTGCAGTAAAAAGATAACTGAATTTATTACCTTGATGAAAGACCCTCAAGTAGAGTTCATTTGAACATGTGTTCACTGCACTGGAATTAACAGAAAAACAAGAAAAATACAAGTGATATTGCTTTCTAAACACATAAGGCAGACTGCCACTGACATATCCCAACTCCTTTCGTGACAAAGTAATATATCGCTTGCTAAACAATCTTCACCTTCCCTATAATGTGGAAGGTTTTACAGATTTCACATTGTAACTAGGCGCCTCCGTACCAAGCAGATGTGTAGCACCGTTGGTCGGCTCAAACTCACAGTGCCTGCAATTTTGTGCCAGAAATCCACACGTTGTTAATGAATCAATGCCTGTGCTGTGCTCTCGGAGTCCATGATTTAAGCTCTGTCCTGAATACGCGTTTTTCAAGCATTAGGTTTGTTCTTCAGGTCTTGGTGTTGGCACGTTTGACTTGAGTGCAAGCCACGTGCTTCGTCAATCATGATAAGATCTCCGGTCTAAAAAACATTTGGTGTTTATTCACTGCAGGCCGCGCATTATTTTTGTTGAAGAAACAAAACGTTCACGAGTGGCCACCCGTTCAACGTTTCTGAATGGGTGGTGTGTGGGCGTGGCGGCGGTAGTGGCGCAAAATTTTCGACTGTGATGCCATGCGATGAGATTTCCGTGGGACAAAATCTGGACGCTTTTTTGAAGGCAGAGAAGTTACGCCAACAGGGTGATTGAACACACCCTCACGGGCGGCTGTGTGCGGGTGGATACTCTCGGCATGGGCAGCTGTTCCACGTGATGTCATGATACAGTTGTTTGCAAAGTGTGGAATTTCACTCAATGACGAATGTGTTGTGGGCCGCTGCAGTGATGACAAGAGCACTACCAGTGAGGACAACGACACAAGTGGGGAGCTTCTGGATAATAAATTTTCATTGTGGAACGTCCTTTTTTTTCTTTCGGACATTAAATTTCGCGGCTGGGAGGTCGACTTACATTCAAGTTGACTTACTACAGTAAACACGGTACGTGACGAAAGATGCAGTGATGATTTGGACATGGTGCGCAGGCAATGAACAAAGAACCCGCACTGAGCACAAAAGCAGCGAGCACTGAGAGCAGGAACATGGCCACTGAAACACTACGGTCACTTCGATGTCATTGATTATCCGCAGCATAGCCTTCCGGGCACAAAACATAGTCGCAGTGTAGTCAGATTGGGGCACATCAGGGCACAGCGATTGGTAGGGTCTGAGGCACAAGAGGTGCGCAATATCAGGTTGAGGTAGGTCGAAGGTAGTCTCCAAGAAGGCCGGAGTGATCTCATAGGTGACGGCAGTGACCTAGCACCGCACAAAGAGCTTGATGCAGCGAGATAGTGACCAAAGCAGGACAAGGTAGCTAGGGGTGAAAGAAACCATGTGGTGAAGGCGTTTGTAATAGTCCTGCTGTGATTTCTGCGAGGCGGGTAGTCGGGAGCATGCTAGATGGTGGGCTTGGTCGGAACTGGCAATCACGTCGTGGGCATATTCAGAAAGTACACCAGTAAAGATAGGAAGCAGTGCCCACAGGTAACGGGGGCTCTTCGCCGTACAAAAGATAGACTAGGGAGCAACCAAAGTGCAATGAAGGGAAGAGTTCTTTGCAAATGTTACGTTAGAGAAAGCAGTATTCCCGTCTCGAAGATCCAGTGAAATGTATATTGCGAGCATAACGGTAAGAGTGCTGCTAAGGCGCTAGGTGGGGCTATTTGTGCATATCATGTGTTTGAAGCTGGCAGGGGCATTGCATGAGCCGAAAGGTATAACCTTAAATTCATACAGCCCAGCAGGCACAACAAATGCCATCTTCTCGCGGTCTTGTTCACCCATGGCGATTTGCCTACAGCCAGAGCACAGGCCAGTGGAGGAGAAAAGGAGAAAAATTTGGCACCTTAGAGACTATCAAGGGTGCAATTGATTAGTGGCAATGGCTAGAAATCTTTTTTGGTTAATATTATTGAGGTATTGGTAATCCGAGCAGAACTGCTAAGAGCCATATTTTTTAGAGGATCATTGGTTAGTCCCAAGAGCTTCGGGAAGGCTCAATAATGTTCTTGGCAAATATCTTTACTAGCTCGTTTCAGATAACCTGGCGCTTGGGGTGAGACATACGGTAGGAGTGCCAGCAGTCAGGAGGGGCACCACCAGTTCCTATGTGACGTGTGACAGCTTGACCGAGGGCAGCTTTATGCAGATTAAAAGCGTGAGAAGCTGGGAAGATTAGGCAGGTGAGGGGTCAGTGGCTTACATGGTAGTGAACACGTCTGTTGAGAAAGGGAAATGCTGGCGGGTGGCATCGGGGCCGCGAACTAGGATAGCATCTAATGCAGCGACTTGGCAACAAGACAGGCGAGAAAGCATGGTCACACAGATTGCGGATGGAAGTACTAAAGGGCAGACGCTGAAATTCAGAACTGGTAGGAACAGTGTGTTGGCCTTGACAGCAGCAAACGTAAGGGGCAGCGCAGCGTTGCAGATGAGCAGTATATCGAGAATAGGTAATCTTTCAGATAATCTTTCATGGGCCACACACATTCAATCCATCTGTGCCAAAGCTTCAAGATCACTTGGGTACCTGCGCCGGAACTTGCGAAACGCCCCTAATAACGTGAGAAAAGTCGCTTACTTAACAATCGTGCGTCCTCAACTAGAATTTGCTTCACCTATGTGGTCCCCTTATCAAAATTACCTGATCAACAAGCTTGAATCCGTACAAAATAGAGCCGCTCGTTTCATCACACAAAAGTACCACCCCCAGTCCAGTATCACTAAGATTAAACTTGATATCTCCCTCGAACCATTACATATTCGTCGCTCCATCGCTCTTTTATGCTTACTTCATAAATATCGTCATAGCACCAGGCCATCTCTCTTGCCCCTCGAAGAGCCTTCACGCATTTCACGCCGCCTACATAATCAGTATAGCATTACACGCATTTACGGAAGAACCTTAGCATTCAATTCATCTGCACTTCCACGTGCCATTATTCCTTGGAATGATCTTCCCAACTGTATCGCATCTATCGGCAACCACCAATCATTTCAAGACCAACTGCACAAACATTTTCTTTAACGACATTGTGTCTTGTTTCAGGTTGTTCTGTGTCCTTGGTCCCCTTTTCTTCTCGTTGGTATTTTACAAAGTTTTGGTTTCTTGTGCAATTTCAGCCATCTGTATGTTTTTTATGACTACTGCTTTTTCTTTTTGATGCCTATTGGGCACTTGCGATGCATTCTTGCTACTAATTTAATTTTTGTTGCTCGCGGTGATGTATGTCTTTTAGTTACGTTTTGCCCTGTATATTTATAATTGTGTTTAATTTTTGCCTTGTATCACGCGTTGTTTTTAATTTATTCTTCCTATTTGCTTAATCTATTGTTTTGCCCCCCTTACTCAATGCCCTTCTGGGCCCTGTAAGGTATTTTGAAAAAAAAAAAACCATATAGTCACCATCAGGAACCGGCCGCAATGGGAACAGGGCAACAAAGGATGCAGTTTCAGATGGCAGGAAAACATTATCTTCAGAGAATATTAGAGGTGGGAAGCCCACAAGGAAGTTATCGAATAATGAGACCTCAAGATGGTACTCCTATAACCAGCCAATGAGAAGCGAATATTCCGACAGGAAATCTAAACCGAGAATCAGATCATGGGCGCACATGTGTCAAACGGCCAAACAAGCTGGGGTGCCGTGGCCAGCAGTAGCAGCACGAGCGCTGCATTGGCCGTCAGAAACAAGAAATCCAGTATCCACAATGCACAGACAAAATGTCGCAGAAATAAGGACATTGCGATGACAGAGGTGAAAGTTGGAGCTTATCACGGACTCATGCATGCCAGTGTCCATGAAAGCATATATGCAGCGTCACCTTTGGGGGCTGCATCAGCTAGTTTTCCAGATCGGAGCGCGATGAGGCGACTGTGGGGATTGAGAGCAACAGCCTAGAAGCGACAACAAGAGGAAATATCGGCGAGAAGCATGCCTCCGAGGTGTGTGGTGGAGCTTGTGATGAGAAGCGGCAGGAAAAGTCTGGGCGGGAGCTAGGGGTGAAGACACTGTGGGGAGGTGAAAGGCATGGAGAGCGACTAGTGGAGTTGCCATAAGGATGCGACTAGGGTCTGCAGCAGTGCCGAGCAATGTAGCCTATGTGAGAGTAGTGAAAGCGGTTTTGTCGGTTGTCTGCGGGATTCCGGAGAAACAGTGGGGGTGGATACTGGTGGTTGGAACCTCAGTGCCAGCTGAGCAACCAAGAACACACACACTGCTGGATTGAGGTTCCAATTGCTAACTTCTTGCTACACGAATGCCTGGATGAGCAACACAATAGGCAGAGACATATGACTGGGATAGGCACAAAGGCCTCTAATTTAAGACACACAATCCTTGCGACTGCGTCTGCGAAGGCAGGCATTTCAAAGAGTGGACGTGGTGGTAGCTGCTGGGCCTCAGAGGAAGGGGTTCCTACTGTTTTAGGAAGCCATGAAAACAGCTGCGGAATACAGCAGCTTTCAATTTGCTCGAAGCGATGGCACTCCTTGATGGTGCCAAAGATAGTGCAGTCCTTGCAGAGAAACAAATGAAAAGCATCATACACAATGCCATTGCAGCCCAGGCTGTCTGATTGAGTCAAAGCAACGTCCACTTTGTGGCGAAGCGCCAGGACATCCAGAATATAGGTATGTAGAGTTCTGTGTGAATTCGTCGGTTATGTGCGCGCGTTCTGTGCCCGCGTGTATCTATTCTGCGCATTTTAGTCGTGTAGTAAAATCATCGACTGAACTCCCGATTGCACTTTTCACGTGTCTATAACTAAACGAGCTAGATGTAACAGCACAAAATAATGTCAAAACCTAAGCGACCATGCAAAGAGACGCTTTCGAGTGCCGCTGTGCAAAGGCGGTTACCGCTCGAACAAGGAGCGTGTATCCTTATGTTTAATGCACAACCTTATGGTACAGGTCTTGCAGAATGGAAACGAAACTTCAAAAGAGAAAAGAGAAGGCATAGGCCGGCAAAATCACTCGTGAATCGGCTCACTCGTCCTCACTCACGTTAATATCAGATCATGATCTGAGCCGTGGAGTAAGTCCGGACTAACATCAGATCACGTTCTGAGCCGCGGGATGAGCCCGGACTCATGTGCATATCATGATCTAAGTTGGGAGTTCGGGCTCGCGTTCAATACAATATACAATACTGCCAGTCTCAGTAAGAGACCGTGGCAGGTGGGCAACCAGTACAATATAATGTTCAAAACACAAAAGAGAAATTACAAGCAGATCAACAAAAAGAACTCTTACAATACATGTTACATAACTACTAGTAGGCAGGTTACTAAAGAATACCTTTAAGAGTCAGAGCTGTAACAAAAAAGAAAACAAGTACAGCAGCAGCCATTCATGCCAGCAAGCATGCTGGTATTCGAAATATTTAACAATAGGAACTTGAAGAAAGCGATAAAAAGGCAACGGGTGGCAATAGACAATGCAATCATCCTTAAAAGTAACATAGTATCAAGAGATGTAATTGTTGGGCAGTCATCTGGTAAGATGTGGGCCTATTGGCACATTACTGATTCTTGTTACATTCTACTAATCTTGAAGCGAAGGAAGATAGTGAGTCCGACATGGTAATCGATGGATCGAGTCGATTCCATTTGCTGATGGCTAAAGGAAAGAAAGAATGCTTGAGAGTGTTCGTTCGGCATGAGTATTCAGCTAGCGTGTGCGCATGTTTGTGCCGGGATTGTCGTGACTGTGAGAAACATACGTATTTAAACACATCTATACTGTAATTGTTGTGTAGTAATTGATATAAAAACTTCAGGCGGGATTCTTTTGCCCCAGATAATAGTGATGGAAGGCCAGATGATGCGGCAAGATCGGTAGGTGAAACAGAGGGTTTGTATTTGTTATGAATGAACCTTACAGCTTTTCGTTGCACCTTGTCAAGCCGAGTGATGTTAGTGATTGATTGTGGGAACCAAACAGTGCTTGCGTATTCTAAACTTGGCCTTACGAGGGTAGTGTAGGCAAACAGTTTGGTGTTTTGAGGGGCCAGACGTAGGCATCTTCTAAGAAAGAACAGCTTTCGCAAAGCCGCAGAGGTAATATTGGCTATATGTGCGTCCCATCTTAGGTCAGGAGTTAAAGTTAACCCTAGGTATTTATGTTCAGAAACCCTTGAAAGAGTTGATTCCTTGATACTGTAGGCATAGTTATGTGGCTGTTTTTTCCTGGTGACTGTCATGCAAGCGGATTTTTTATTGTTTAATATCATCTGCCAAGTTTTACACCATTCAACAATTGTGTTAAGAGAGCTGCTTAGCATAAAGTAGTCTTCAGGATTTTTTATCGTTTTGTACAGAATGCAATCATCGGCGAAAAGTTTTATGTTACACTCAATATTGTTGGCAATATCGTTGATGAAAACTAAGAACAACACTGGTCCTAGGACAGATCCTGCGGGACTCCTGATGTAACGGGAACTGGTCTTCATTGAACTTGTTCGAAATTTACAAATTGTGAGCGGTTCGTCAAAAAATCTGTGATCCAGTGTAACACTTGGCATCTCCAATTATGATGCCTAGTTTTGTTATTAGTTTGTTGTGGCTTACACTGTCAAATGCTTTAGAGAAGTCTAGTAGTATTATATCTGTTGGTCTGCAGTCGTCAATACTAAGGGCTAGGTCATGCACAACCTCTGTTAGTTGGGTGACAGTTGATAAGCCACGACGAAAGCCATGTTGATGGGGTGATAATAGGTTTTCCGTCTCCAGAAAGTGCTTTAAGTGTTTTGCTATAATGTGCTCCATGATTTTGCACGACGTACTGGTGAGGGAAATGGGTCGATAGTTAGAGGGTGAGTTTGTATCTCCGGATTTATGAATGGGTAGAACCTTTGCTTTTTTCCAATCGTCGGGTAGCTTCGAAGTTGATAAACGTGCTCACATTCAGAGCCTGGCCAGGCTATGTGTGTGTGTGTGTGTCTGTGTGTGTGCGTGTGCGTGTGCGTGTGCGTGTGCGTGCGTGTGCGTGTGCGTGTGCGTGTGCGTGTGTCTGTGTCTGTCTGTCTGTCTGTCTGTCTGTCTGTCTGTCTATCTGTCTGTCTGTCTGTCTGTCTGTCTGTCTGTCTGTCTGTCTGTCTGTCTGTCTGTCTGTCTGTCTGTCTGTCTGTCTGTCTGTCTGTCTGTCTGTCTGTCTGTCTGTCTGTCTGTCTGTCTGTCTGTCTGTCTGTCTGTCTGTCTGTCTGTCTGTCTGTCTGTCTGTCTGTCTGTCTGTCTGTCTGTCTGTCTGTCTGTCTGTCTGTCTGTCTGTCTGTCTGTCTGTCTGTCTGTCTGTCTGTCTGTCTGCGCCTGCGCCTGCGCCTGCGCGTGTGACTGTTTAGGATAGCTGCAGTTAAAAGCTCACCGCATCATCGTGTCTTCGGCATTGTAGGCGCGCAACTTGGGCGGTTGGGAGTAAAACCTATTCATCTGTCCTTTGTGCGAGTTTATAGGAGTCCTGCGTCAAGGGGAGCATGGGTTAGTTATGAGTTGAAATGTGCAAGTCTGCAGGAAATAGTGATGCGTAGGTGAGTCACAGGCGAGCTTATCTACCTGAGGATGATAGAGGAGCCAAAACATATGCCATCACAATTAACTTGCAAAAAGGCCGAATCCTTGATCATGGAGGTTCCCTTCAAAAATTTTAGTGGTGGATGCGGCGTATATAAAGCCGACCTCAGGGAAGAACACAGGGAAGGAGTGTTTCTTATCTACGAGGCCCGAAGCAGAGCCCTGAGCTTTCTGTATGTACCAAATAATTGTGGCTCAAAACCGAACACTCACAACACCTAAATAAAAGCCCATAAAACTAACTGACGCGTTTCACTTGCTTCGTTAGAGAAAATGCTACCGAAAGAGTACTTTTGTAATCGCGTCTAGAAAACAAATTTCCTGTTTCCTTCGGAAGCGCCAGGTGTTCGAACCTCGAAGATGTTCTGAACTTCATAAAGACTTTCGCGCAAGCGACAAGCACAAAATGTGAAGCTTATTGTGGGAGACTCAAAAGAGACACTGAAACCTGCAATCAGCTGCCTCTATGGCAGCTGTGGTCGCTTACGACTTAACAAAAGCAAATTCACAGCGCGCCTTTACCTCATGTCACAAGAGCGAGGCAGCGCGGCCCACACCCTCCCGTCCCGCAGTTCTCCACGCCACGCCGCAGCGGTCCACGCGCTTCGGCCGTCGGCATTCATCGCTTGCGGTGCCACCAGGGAGGCCCCGGTCGGCTCACTAGTCAGTATATTCTAGGCACTAAAACTAGGCCGCCATTTCGTCCCCTGACGTCATACTCACATAGTTGCACTCTATCCACCATATTAGACCTTGACGTGATCATTGGCACGCGGCAGGTGCTTGCTTCTACAATGCTATTGTAGATGTCCCTACAATTCTCAGTGCAAGATGCGGTGTTTTCTAGTTGCTGCCACCGATTGCGCTGTGATCTTTGGGTGGTAGCAGACCCCACGACAACTCGAAATCTGATGAGTAAGAGCTCACTCTCTTAAAATTAGATTGATGAATTCTAATTAGTTAATTAAATAAACTGCGAAACTAATACTTTGGCGTCACAGGAGACAAGTGTACATGTCTCATGTTTCGTCACGATTACGTCGTTCTGTGAAAATAAATGTGCAAATGTTTGATTGTGGTAATGCGTGATGAGATCTTGCTGTGCGAACATTTGGTTGATGAATTGCAATTAGTTAATTACACTTCGACGACACAATAGCTACGCATATGGACATAGCACATGGATGTGAAAACAGCTATGAACGTCGACATAGAATGTGGTCATGAAAATAAAAGCAAAAACAAAGAAAGAAGCAACAATTACAAATTAATAAAAATAAAGATTAAATAAGAATACATAAAAAGAAACTAAAAAACGAAGAATTAACAATTCCGTTCTGCCGTCGTGGAAAACAACCGCATTCAAGAAGTTCGTGCTTTCGCATTTCTTCCCGTAAGAAAACTTAAGTCCCTTGGTAATTATTGACCATTGACTACGGATATCGTGACGGCATATAGAACAAACATGGTGACACGAGATGGGAACAGGAAGCAGAGTTCTTAAACCTGCGGCAATTATTTTAGCCAGCAACTTGTAATATGAAGTTAACAAAGTGACGGAATGCCAGTCTTGAGAGCAAGACGGGGAATGACTATTTTTAGGGATCAGTAATAGGCTTGTTTTGCGCTCGTGTGTGTGTGTGCGTGTTTCTCCCTCCCGTCCTGTGTTATTCTGCGCAAAGTTTTTAAATATGTCGCTACGCCAACTGGCCCAACGTCCTACCCTAATAGGCTACCTAAAAGGCTAAAATGAAAATTGATTGTTGGGGAACGAAAATGGCGCATTATCTGTCTAATGTCGCTGGACATCTGAACTGCGCTGTAATGGAAGATAACTTCGGGAAGGAAATGGCGCAGTATCTGCCTGATGAGGAGAGAATGAAAGAAAGGAAAAATTTGGTGCCGTATTGGAGAGCTCTGGAATTATTTCGTCCACCTGGGGATCTTTGACGTGCACTGACATCGCACAGTACACGGGCGCCTTAGCGTTTTGCCTCCCCAAAAACGCAGCCGCCACAGGCGTGTTCCAACCCGGGAACTCCGGATCAGTAGCCGAGCACCCTAATCACTGAGCCACCACGGCGGGTCTGTAAGAGACGAGATTTTTTAATTTCAGTTTTCAAACGCAAAACGCGGCCGTGTGCTGTGGCGGTGGCGAAAGACACGCGCAGAGGGCACGCGCAGAGAGGCACGCGCAGAGAGGTATGATTGGACTCACTACTAAGAGGCCGTCCCTAACAAATACTAGGTGGGGCCCCTAGCACGGGACCCCAGTGGCGTCGGCCACGAGCCGCGCGCGCTCAACTAGGGTATTTTGAGCCTGTAGGTCAGAGCAGCCGAGCAGGGCCGCCTCCCAGTCCTCCCGGGTGGAGTTGGTGTGAGGGAGATAACAGGGTTGAAGGGGAGGCAGACACCATCTGAGAGATGTCCAAAGACTTCACCGCACAGTGCGGACAGCTGCCGGAGAAAGCAGACCTGCCGGATGTCAGTGTAACGAAACAATTCAAGGGGGCACTTTGTTGACCTAAATAGCGGTAAGGCAAAAGCCTTTATCGAGCTGTGGCTGCTTGGTCGCTGCTGTTCCTTAGCGCGCGCGCGCTTGGTTGCTGGAGACACAAGAGAGCGTTTAAACGGCATCCTTCCTTATCGGCGTTCGGGAGGCGTCCGGTAAACTGCCTGGGGAGCGCTCCTCTAGAACGACTGTGGCGCTACTCAGTGACGTCACACGCATGCGCAGTAGGCTAAAGCACAGATGCGTTACTCTGCTTAGGTGTAAGAATGCGAAAGCATGTATCTTGAGGAAAGGAAAGGTTGTTTAGGGAAGGAAAGGACGCCGTAAATCTCAGATTTCGACATCTCAGTGGACACCTCAACCGTGCCTTATACCACGCAACTGAAGGTGTATATAATTCAATAAAGGCCGAGTTTGGGCGAGTTGGTTTACCATGCTGAACGTAAAAGCGCAAAAAAACAAGGAAGTAGAATAAGACACGTCCTTGTTTTTTGCGCTTTTACGTTCAGCATAAAGGTGCATATATCATTGGTCCAAACCACTGTCGCAAGCTAGCCCGGAACTTGGCTAAAACATGCAGACTATCATGATGATGATAATATCCAAAGAGATATTCTAAGACACTACTCGGATACCTGCCGCGGAGGCTCAGAGGTTAGAGCGCTCGGCTACTGATCAGGACTACCCGGGTTCGAACCCGACCGCTGCGGCCGCGTTTCGATGGAGGCGAAACGCAAAGGCGCCCCTGTGATCGAAATTGGTCGAAGATGGTCGAAATTATTCCGGAGCCCTCCACTACGGCACCTCATTCTCCCTTTCACTCCCTCCTTTATCCATTTCCTTGCGCAGAGGTTCAGGTGCCCGCCGATATGAGAGACAGATACTGCGCCATTTCCTTTCCACAAACACCAATTTCCATTTCACTCAGAATGCAGTAGTACGAATGGTTGCTCAAGATTTTGGTGAATGCATTCAGGAATAATGCCACGACATTGAGGTAACCAGTGCCGACATCGCTGGGACTTCGTATGCACTTCCGATATCTGTTGCTCAAGCCAGCGTCGGCGCTGAGGGAGACGCGGTTATGCGCCGTGCCTCTGTTTCCATCATTCAACTTTTCATAAAGATTTCTTTATCGAGTTAATTTAGTCATCGGTGTGACACGATTTGAGACCGGGCATGACCTGAGACCGGACAAGGTCATGGCCGCCACTATCAGCCATTAAATGCTTTCGCCCTAATAGTGCAATTGGTTGCGGACTTGCATATTTCAGTTTTTGCGGCATCTTACTCTCTGGTTTTTTTTTCGCAGCATTTTAAAGAAAAGCTTGAAAAATATGAAGGAAGTGTCATGTTGTTTACGTTGGAGTATTGTAGCCTGCGCAACTGACTTTTTAGCCGAACTAGGCAGGTGCGCTAAGCGCATTGATGTGGGCCGCCGCCACCGACGTCGAAGATTGCGCAGTGGTGCACACAAAAAAAAAACAAGAAATTACTACGCCTGCCTTGACAACTTCAGCTCACCCACTCAGCTTCTTTCTTTTTGTATATGTGATGACTAAACAAAATCGACGTTTAGGCTGGCTTTATGTTGCCTTGAAGAATTTCATGCTGGACTTCATGCTGGATTTTCAGAGAATTTTTCAGAGGATTTTCAGAGGACTTTCAGAAATAGTGCAATTAAGAAAAGCACACATGCAGCGTCACCTTTCGGTTCACGCGGACTTTACTAGGTGGCGACACATGAAACTCAAAGTGGCATGGGCGTAACCTAGCAGTCCCAGGAGTGTGGCGCATTCGAGCCGTGCGCATTAGCACTAGTGCCCACCCACTCCAAAGCATTTACGCACTCTAGCGGCTTGTAAGCGTCGTGAAGTGCTCATTTCACGTGAAGGACCAGGCGAGATCAGACTACCTAGGAGGAAATTCTGAGGACACCACGTGTAAGTACTGCAGCTCTTCCCAGCTCATCTGCTTCGCGTCCTTTCAGTTCCACTTACAGCCGAGCACCTTCGAATTGCTCCGTATTCGTTTACCAAGAATTTTAATCCACAGTTACGACTTGCGTGCAACAGCTCCCGCTGACACAGGTTGCACAAAACAGTAGAAGTCTCCTGACACATGCGGCCGTTTTGATTTTCTGACTCGCGTTTAGACTATTTTACCGTCAACCTGTTGCATGCAAGCAGATTCCTAGGAGTCCATGATATGAACCTGCGGCAGCAAGTGAAAGAAAAAAGTCAACGCTATTTCGCGTGGACACGCAATAATTAGAAAGTTGAATGTCTCCGTCTACCAACGTCATAACAACTAAAAGCTAACCCGCTATTGTGAAGCTCGTAACTCGCATTAGGACACATAAACAATATCCCATCTGCATTATTTTACCTTGGGAACGCCCGCGTCCGGCGGAGCGAGCGGACGCATCGCGCCTGGGCTCCGTGTTTTTCTTGCGTGAGCCGGAGGGTCGGCGTTCCTGGCTTGGTGTGCAGAGGTGTGTGCGTATGGGCTCCGGCCATTTTTCTGATTTTCACCAACTTTTTACATTCCGCTGAATTTTATTGTGTCTCCCGAAGTTCAAGAAAGTGCCCGGCACCTTCCCAGCCCATTTTCGACTCCGGCACTCTGTTTCTGTGGCGCACATGGACGCTTGTTTCCACCGAGCCCAAGGCAAGCCTCTCTAAGCCTACCGCCGCTGGCGATAGGCTCCGCTTCGCATCCGGGCCCACTGCTTCTCCAAACGTGGACGTCGTCACCGTGAAGGGGAGGATCTAGCTCCTGAACAGTATATACCCACAAACTGGACCTACGTAGACCACTGATATGAACGAGGCTTCGCCACTCCATCATCTTCAAAACGCACTCCCAAGACACCGCTGACGGCGTCACCTTCCGCGTCCGCACAGCATTCCGCGTCCCAACAGCCATCTCCCTCCTCAACACGTAAGCTGCCTCGCCACGCTGCGTCACTGCCACGTCTTCCTCTTGAAGACTTTTAAGTCATCATTCGTCCTCGCGCGGGGGTCAGTCTGCGTGCCTGGGACAGAACTGTCTTCGCAGAGCGATCATCTCAAGCCTTCATTTGACCTAATCCGACACTGCAGACGACAGCCATCGGGTGAATTTCGTTCACAACACCCTCACCTTTAGCACCCCGAACCGGGACCGCGCCATCACTTATGCGAAGCTCCAACCAATCAACCTGCGTTCGACAAGCTACACTGTTGCCGCCTCTTTTGCCCCACCAGGCGCATACGCCCGAGGTATCATTCACCATCAATACGTGGATCAGACACAGAAGGAAATCATAGACTACTGATACCCCAAAATCGAGAACACTGGATTCTCTCCGCCCGCCGTTTAGGCAAGACCGAATCTATTCTCATCACTTTCGCAGGGATCAAGTTCCCCCGCCATATCTCCTACGCCAGCAGTGCTGTGCACCGCTACATCTTCAACAACAAAGTGGAAGCCTGCCTTAACTGTCGAAAAACGGGACACCGAGACGACGCTTGCCCGTCTCCTATGCACTCCAAGTCTCCTCACTGCGGAGCTCGCGACCATGACGAGGCCCATAAATGCAACCCCCTTTTTTAGTTTGTTCTGTGCCTCACCAGACTGCTTCCTCCAAGTGCAAACGCCGCTACAATGTGTCTGCTGTCGTACTGCAACGCCAGCTACACGCTGCGAACTAAGACAGTGCCCCCACCTCCCGTCGTTCCCGATCCCGGACACGACGCTAAGGGGCGGGGAACACCTAATCCGGCGAGCACAGCTGGCAGCGGCATCAAGCGGAGCCCTGGATTAGGGGCAGACGACCATTGCTAAGAAGACGGACGACACACCTGACTCCGCCAAATTGCTCACCTACTCTCTAGAGCTATATAATTATAATTGGTTTTTTGGGGAAAGGAAATGGCGCAGTATCTGTCTCATATATCGTTGGACACCTGAACCGCGCCGTAAGGGAAGGGATAAGGGAGGGAGTGAAAGAAGAAATGAAGAAAGGGGTGCCGTAGTGGAGGGCTCCGGAATAATTTCGACCACCTGGGGATCTTTAACGTGCACTGACATCGCACAGCGCACGGGCGCCTTAGCGTTTTTCCTCCATAAAAACGCAGCCGCCGCGGTCGGGTTCGAACCCGGGAACTCCGGATCAGTAGTCGAGCGCCCTAACCACTGAGCCACCGCGGCGGGTAATCTCTCTCTAGAGCTCAATAAACATTTTCCTTCCTTCTTTCCTTCCTTCCATCCTTCCTTCGGCCAAAATGGATTCCGACCACTCCTCCTCCTCTTACCGGCGCTCCAGCCGGAATCCCTCCAGGTCCTTCCCACCCCTGGACTCCAGGTTGTCTCTCACCGAGAGTTCTTCACGAAAATTCAGGTGAGCCGGGCAGTCGCGGCTGCTCACTCTCAGCAGTCTCAGTCTCGCGATTCAGAACAGCATACCCTCCGCGACAAGATAACACCGTTAAAGCTGGCAACCATAGACGACAACAAGAGAACGCTTCTTTAAAGCGTCCACTGTTTGGATCCGATCCACCATCTCAAATAAATTCTACTCTACCCGTTCGACCTGTTTCCACCACCTCGCCTCAGGCGCCCACATCTACTCCCTCGCAACCCAAAGATACTACCTCGAGTCCTCCCTCTAAGCGGAAAGCTATCTGCCGCTCAGAAAGATACGTTAATTTTGATGACCTCGAGGAATGTGGGGCTCGTCTAGAACACAAATTAGGGGCTAAAATTGATCCTCAGCTCGTAGCGAAATGTGCTGAGTTCTCCCGATAAATCCAACAGCAAATGCACCAGTTCCACCAACAAATGCAGCAGCAAATCGAAAATCGAATTAACACCCTCATGCAGCAACTCCAAACACGTGTCACAGGTCTTGAAGCTAGGGTAGACGCACCGGCCGCCCTCCCCACTATGCGAGTTAAACCATACGATTCTAGTCTCGCTAACCTTTTCCTATTAATCTTGGTCACCGTACCTACGAGTATATACGCACCTTCCTCTCTCGTTGTAAAGCTGAAATTAGCTTTGGCTCTCTTCCCTCTTACCATATAGCCTTCGTTAGCAATGACACCCCCGAAGGATCCGTTCTCTCCCCCTTTCTTTTCAATGTCGCCTTGCTCATGCTACCTTCAACATTAGACGCTATCCCCCTGCTATCCCACACCTTATACGCAGAAGATATCACCCTCTGGGTTTCAACAGGCAACGATGCTGAGGTTGAATCCCCACTTCAACAAGCGGTGGATGTCATTGAGCGCCACGTAGCCGGAGCCGAACTCTCTTGCTCACCACAGCAGTCCGAGCTGCTCTTTCGAGGTCAACCCGGCATCCACGGCCATCCTCCCATCTGCATTACTGCTAGTGGCCAGCCCATACGCGAAGTATCCGCCATTAGGTTATTGGGGCTTCTCATCCAGAGCAATCAGAAAAACCCCGACATTCTGGCTAAACTCATAGCCTCTGTCTCGCAGACCATTCTTCTAATTCGTCGCATTGCTAATAAACATAAAGGCATGCGAGAGATGGACTTACGATGTTTTGTTCAGGCGTTTGTTATCAGTCGCCTGGCATATACCGTCCCTTACCTCTACCTTAGCTGCCAGGAACGGAACCGCGTTGACTGCCTTATTAGACAGAAGTACTTTGATTTGGGCTAGTTGGTTCATATCTTGAAAGAAGTTAGGACGGCGCTAAAACGACAAAGACAAAGAGGCACGAACACAACAGGACGGGCGCCATACAAGGCATACAAGGCTGCTCTCCATCTCCTCCACCGGACCCTCACGTATAAACTAGTGTCATTAGGGGTCTACAACACTGTTACAGAGCTCTCGAAAGCTCATCTCACCTCTCACTAGGAGCGTCTCAACCACATCTCCACGGGACGTCACATACTCGACAAGCTTGGAATAAGCTTGGAAACGACCTTCGCCGACAAGGCCCAGCTTTCGTCCCATATCCGCAGCAACCTTATCGTTACACCTCTACCGAGAAACATGCACCCAGGGTATCATGCCGTTCGCCGCAAGGACAGGGCGAAGTCTCTGCATAAAGAGTATTTAACAGATCAGACAGCGGTCTACGTCGACGCTGTCGAATACTCCGATCGCGATGTTTTTTTGCTCGCGCTTGTAAACTACTGTGGACGGCCTTTGGTTGCGTGCTCCATTCCGTTTAGATCATCTGAAGAATCCGAGGAGGCGGCCATAGCCATGGCGATGGTCTCCACTTCTGCAGGAATTATCTTCAGCGACTCTAAATATGCGATTCGCAATTTCACCAAAGGTCGGGTCTCCCCCACCACCCTATCTCTCCTCTGCTCCACCAAGGACCAAATCCGCCCGATCCATTTGATCTGGGTAACTGAGCTCTCATCCCAGACAGGGAACAAGGTGGCCCGAAATCATGTCCGTGGATTCGTCGACCGCGATGTGGTGTCGCCCGTCCTGCGTGCGGCGAGAGATCGTATGGTTACATTTCATGACATGACCATGCACTACCGCTTAGGTAGACTTCTATATGCCCCCGCACATATTTCTCTAATCAAGCCCCAAGAGGTTGCGTGGAGGCAACTCCAAACGAACTCCTTCCCCAGCCCCCCGCGATATATGCCCGCATATACCCTGGACTCTACTCTCCCTCCTGTCAACTATGTAGCCAACATGCCACTCTATTCCACATACTCTGGGCTTGCCTTCAGGTCTCCCCTCCGCGAGGTTTTCAGCTCTCGAATCTAGACCAGCGGGAGGCCGCATTGCTCAGTTCCTACTCGGACACATATATCCGGGTTGTCACAAGAGCCCTAGAAGTCGCCGAACGCCATGGACTCATGGCCACTTAGTGAGGCTATAACTCCAAACCAACTGCTACCTTGGTGGATGAAAATAAAGTTTATCCTCCTTTTCCTCCTCCTGTATCGTGCGCAACTCTGGCCGAGACTGCGCAGTTTCACGTAATTCCTGGAGAGCCATGCTGCGCATGCGCGAGGAGCCCTCCACTACGGCGCCTCTTTCTTCCGGAGTCCTTCCTTTATCTCTTCCTTTTCTTTATTAAAGTTTACCTCCTCCTTCTCCTTCTCCTCCTCCCTTATGGCGCGCTTCAGGTGTCCGCCGACATGTGAGAGAGGTACTGCGCCATTTCCTTTCCTGAAAACCAATTTAAGTTTTTTTATTTATTTAATATAAACCTTAATTTCATTGTTTTTATTTTATTTTTTTAACTTAACGATGGATCAGTGGCCAGGGCGCTCGGCTACTCACCTGGAGTTCCCGGGTTCGAACCCGACCGCGGCGGCTGCGTTTTTATAGAAGCAAAACGCTAAGGCGCCGTGTCCTGTGCGAGATGTCAGTGCACGTTAATGATCCTCAGGTGGTCGAAATTATTCCGGAGCCCTCCACTACGGCACCTATTTCTTCCTTTCTTCTTTCACTCTCTCCTTTATCGCTCCCCTTACGGCGTGGTTCAGGTGCCCAACGATATATCAGACAGATGCTGCGCCGTTTCCTTTCCACCACAACCAATTATTGCGGCCACGGTCCGCGGTGTGGGTCTCCACGGCAGGCGTCGCATGGATCACACCTACCGTTCCGCTGAACGCACGAAAGTGCACCGGCGTGGTGGTGGTGGTGGTAGTGGTTTTATTAAAAATAATAGCAAAAAGGAAGGAAAACATTTTTGCTAGCCCCGGCATCTGCCATCGATACTGAAGCACCTGAGCTGGGGCAGCGGAAATAAACGATAGCAGGCAGAATGGAGAAATGAAATGAAACAGGTGAGGGGAGAGGAAGAGAGGTTAGGGGGAGAAGTAATATTGCCGCGAATATTTGCAGTGTGTTCGTTTTTCAAATCTGCCGCCACATCACTTTATCGCTTTGTTTGCGACGCATGACGCGACTAGATTTATCTCGATTGATCGCAGCCAGGCAGAGCTGATTCTACGTTGTTCCGGAATGTTCTAGTAACTTTGCGCTCTTTATCTCGAAAGTTCGCTATCAGCTTTAAATTGAGCACGGCCGACAGCAGCCGGCATTCAGTTCGACGACCGCCGAGCACGCTTGTCGCTTCGCCGCCGCCGAGTGATTCAGTCCATTTTGGGTGCAAGTCGGCCCAATAAACAGTTCTTTTAGAAGACCCTTTCGTCCGTCTTCATCGCTGCTTCGACTGCCGTCACCACTACGTGACATTTGGCGGAGGTGCTGGATAGCCTTCCATGTTCCGGACGCTCCCTTCTAGTCGTGAAGCCAGCCCTGAGCGCTTCGCACCCGAGGACGAGCCAGCCGACGTCTCCAGGGAGAGGAGCCTGAGTTCGGGAAACTGCCGGACCGCACAAGACAGCGAAAAGACGCGGCTACGAGCACCGCAACCTCGCCGAAAATGTCGACACCGATCATACTGCAGCAGCCGCGGGTGCCGCCAACTTTCAATGGATCCCTAGGCGAAGACCCTGAAGAATGGTTGGATCAATTTGAGCGCGTGGCGTCATTCAACGGGTGGGATGATGCGGCAAAAATTGGACACCTGTTCTTCTCATTGGATGGCTCCGCACGCACGTGGTACAAAAACTACGAGTCGTACCTTACGACATGGGTGTTATTCAAGAGAGAACTATTGAAGGTATTCACCAGTGTCGTGAGGAAAGAAAGAGCCGAACGACTCCTCGAGTCCAGGATCCAGCTTCCGAATGAGCCCGTCCGCGGTTACGTCGAGGAGATGAAGCGCCTATTTCGCCGCGCCGACCCCGGGATGACCGAGGAAAAGAAAGTTCAGTTTTTAATGCGCGGCGTAAAAGAACAACTCTTTGCATGCCTCGTCCGCCACCCGCCAAAAACAGTCGAGGAATTCATGCAAGAAGCATGCACGATTGAGAAGACCCTCGACGTCCGAGCTCGGCAGTACAATCGTCCTTCCTCTGCCGGTGCAATCCTTTCGGACACGCCGGCCACCACCAGCGACAGCTTGCGGGAAGTTATCCGCGAAATCGTCAGAGAGGAGCTACGCCGATTACTGCCATCCTCCCCACAGCGCACAAGCAGCGACTCTGATGGACGTGGTACGGGAAGAAGTGCAACAAGCACTTGGCACCCGACGGCCACAGAACCCCGGGTCATGACCTACGCCGCTGCAGTAAGAACTGCCCAGCCCCAACGACAACCCCCACGTCCTCCCCGAGATGAGCCACTTGTACCACAACGCCGCCTCCCAGCCCCCGCCTGCCCAGCCTATGACCGACGCCCCAGGAAATGCGACGCCTGGAGGACTTCCGACCACCGGCCGTTGTGATTCCATTGCGGTGAGGCCGGCCATATCTTCGTCACTGCCCGTACCGACGTATCGGTCTTCGAGGATTTGCCATTAACGCCCCACGACCACGCTTCGGGCAACGCCCGCAGGAAATCGACGAGTACCTGCTTCGAGAAGAGTACACGCCAAACCGCTTTTCGTGCTCACCATTGCCGTCAACCTCGCGCTTTGCGTCGGCATGCCGCAGCTACGCAGCCGCGGTACGAGGAAGATCTCCCAGCCCCCGTAGGGGAAACTGAAGGCAGCAACCTCTGTAGGTGAGGTTGCTAAAGAGCGAAACGCCGAAGATCCTCCACCGACCACGCCCCATGAAGACGCTGCACCCGCGACGCCACATGAAGAACCGACACTCGCTGCACCGATGCCGCACACAATGAGAACCCCGACCACGACGCAGGCTGCCTTGAAAACGACGCCGCCACCCAGAAGAGCTTCGACCATACGCCCCACCCGCGACTCGCATACGCGACGAAGCCGTGACCCGACGCCAAGAGCGACGTGCAATGCAAGAGCCAGGACCTCTGACTTAAAAGTGACTATCGACGGCCGGAAAGTTACCGCTCTAGTCGACACAGGAGCCGATTACTCGGTGATGAATGGAACATTCGCTGCGCAGCTGAGAAAAGTCACAACGGCTTGGGACGGCCCACAAATTCGCACCGCAGGGGGACACCTCATTACGCCATCAGGACGATGCACAGCGCGAGTGACTGTCAAAGGACATACCTATCCTGCGACCTTTGTTGTGCTACCGCAATGCTCCCGCGAAGTGATCTTGGGTATGGATTTCCTTAATGAGCATCAGGCGATCATCGGCCTGCGATGCAAGCTGATCACGCTTTCGACGGACGAAGCCAACGCTTCGATGGAAACTCGGGAAAATCACGTTGCCCTGAGTGTCCTGGAGGAAGAAGTGAGCGTCCTACCCCGATCAAGCGTTATCCTGACCGTAGGCGCCGCGAAAGCCATTAACGCTGAAGCCATCATCGAGGGCAACATGCAGTTGCTCCTAGACCGAGGAATCAGCATCGCAAGAGGCATCGCACATTTACGCAATGGCCAGGCCGAAGTACTGCTGACTAACTTCAGCGAAGAATACCGGCACATTAACAGAGGAACGGCGATTGCTTTCTTCGACGAAATATCTGACGTACGAGACTCCTCCGCCCTCTCCGACCCCTTCGCAGAAGATTCGCCTGACCAAGAGAACTCGCCCGCTTTGGACATCAACCCAGCCCTGCACCGGAACAGACAAGACCAGATCCGCAATCTGCTTCAAAGCTACAGCGAGTGTTTTTCGACATCGCCGAAGGTGCGACAGACGCCAATTGCCAAGCATCGCATCATAACGGATCAACACGCTCGACCTCTCCGTCAAAGCCCCTACCGTGTGTCCCCGCGAGAACGACAAGCCATCCGGGACCAAGTCGAAGAAATGCTTCGCGACGACGTCATCCAGCCTTCAAACAGCCCATGGGCGGCACCGGTTGTTCTAGTGAGAAAGAAAGACGGCTGACTTCGATTCTGCGTGGATTACCGCCGCTTGAACAACATAACAAAGAAGGACGTCTACCCCCTCCCCCGCATCGACGACACACTGGACCGCCTCTGCAATGCCAAATATTTCTCATCGATGGACCTCAATAGCGGCTACTGGCAAATTGAGGTCGACGAAAGAGATCGCGAAAAGACAGCATTCATCACTCCGGATGGGCTGTTTGAATTCAAGGTGATGCCATTTGGTCTCTGTTCCGCACCAGCGACGTTTCAGCGAGTAATGGATGCAGTGCTGGCAGGCCTGAAGTGGCAAATTTGTCTGGTATATTTAGATGACGTTGTTGTCTTCGCCTCAAACTTTGAAGAGCACCTCAAAAGACTTCGAACAGTACTAGACGCAATCAAGTCGTCTGGCCTAACGTTGAAAGCAGAAAAATTCCACTTTGCTTAAGAAGAGCTGCGGTTTATAGGCCACATCGTTAGCAAGGAAGGAGTACGCCCAGGCCAGCAGAAAACAGATGCTATTGAACAGTTTCCACCGCCGGCCGATAAGAAAGCAGTGCGCAGATTTCTCGGACTGTGCGCATACTAACGACGATTTGTGAAAAACTTTTCGCGCATCGCCGTGCCCCTGACCCAACTGACGAAGGCAGACGCGCCGCAAGCAGAAGCCTTCAAGGAACTTCAGCGTTGATTACAGTCCCCACCGATCCTTGCGCATTTTGATGAAAACGCCGATACTGAAGTTCATACCGACGCAAGCAGCGTGGGACTAGGCGCCGTCCTCGTTCAAAAAAGTGACAGGCTGGAAAAAGTCATCGCATACGCTAGCCGTTCCCTTTCCAAGGCCGAGGCTAACTATTCGACAACTGAGAAGGAGTGCCTTGCCATCATCTGGGCTACGTCAAAATTCCGCCCCTATCTCTACGGACGGCAGTTCAAGGAGGTCAGCGACCACCACGCGCTCTGCTGGCTTGCCAATTTGAAGGACCCCTCTGGCCGACTCGCTCGATGGAGTCTGCGTCTCCACGAGTTTGACGTCACCGTCGTTTGCAAGTCCGGACGCAAGCACTCTGATGCCGATTGCCTCTCACGAGCCCCTGTAGATGCACCGCCGCCGGACGACGATGAGGACGCCTTCCTGGGACCCATCAGCCCCAGCTCTTTTGCTCAGCAGCAACGCTCGGACCCCGACCTAAGAGGCTCTCATCGAGTACCTGGAAGGCAAGGTTTCTTCACCCCCCGCTTCATTCAAGCGAGGACTGTCTTCCTTCTGTGTGCAGAATGAGGTCCTTGTGAAGAAGAACTTTACAGCGAACAAAACAGCCTACCTCCTTGTTGTACCTACTTGTCTCCGCGAAGAAGTTCTACAGGCTTCACACGACGAGCCGACAGCTAGACATCTCGGGATTACTCGCACCCTCCGCCGCATTCAAGACAAGTATTACTGGCTCCGACTGTCTGCCGATGTCGCACACTATGTGAAAACCTGCCGAGATTGTCAGCGACGAAAGCCTCCTCTCACACGACCAGCAGGATTTCTGAGCCCCATTGAACCTGCCTCAAGGCCCTTTCAGCAGATCGCCATGGACTTGCTTGGCCCTTTTCGAACGTCAACATCTGGAAATAAGTGGATCATCATAGCGACCGACTACCTGGCCCGCTACGCCGAGGGGATAGCCCTACCGAACGGAACAGCAGTAGAAGTCGCCAAATTTTTCGTGGAGTGCATTCTTCTTCGACACAGAGCCCCCGATGCGCTCACCACGGAAAGAGGAACTGCATTCACGGCGGAACTAACGCAAGCCATCCTGCGGTACAGCCAAACCAGCCACCGGAGGATAACTGCATACCATCCGCAGACCAACGGACTGACCGAGCGCCTGAACAAAACCATCGCCGATATGCTCGCTATGTATGTCGATGCCGAACACAAAACCTGGGATGTCATCCTGCCTTACGTCGTTTTCGCCTACAACACCGCAGTGCAGGAGACCACCCAGATGACGCCTTTTAGGCTCGTCCATGACAGGGAGGCCACGACCACGCTAGACGCCATGCTGCCCAACGTTACAGAAGAAGAGAACGTCGACGTTGTCGCCTACCTTCAACGCGCAGAAGAAGCTCGAAGGCTTGCCCGATTACGGATCAAAGATCAGCAGCGGTCCGACGCCAGACGCTACAACCTACGAAGACGCAACGCGGAATACAATCCTGGAGACTAGGTCTGGGTGTGGACGCCCATTCGCCGCCGTGGATTGAGTGAAAAGCTTTTGAGACGCTATTTCGGCCCGTACAAGGTTCTTCGTCGGCTGGGTGAACTGGATTATGGAGTCATCCCTGACGCAATGACAGCATCCCAGCGACGCCGCGTACGACCAGAAGTTGTCCATGTAGTCCGTCTGAAGCCGTATTATGCGCGCTAAAAGCCGCTGCATTTCCATGCTCTATTTTCGCAAGATCCGTTTTTTTTTCCTTACTAGTCGCATTATTTGTTTTAATGCATCTGGTCGATGCTTCTTTGAGAGGGCAGTAATGCCGCGAATATTTGCAGTGTGTTCGTTTTTCAAATCTGCCGCCACATCACTTTATCGCTTTGTTTGCGACGCAGGACGCGACCAGATTTATCTCGATTGATCGCAGCCAGGCAGAGCTGATTCTACGTTGTTCCGGAATGTTCTAGTAACTTTGCGCTCTTTATCTCGAAAGTTCGCTATCAGCTTTAAATTGAGCACGGCAGACAGCGGCCGGCATTCTGTTCGACGACCGCCGAGCACGCTTGTCGCTTCGCCGCCGCCCAGTGATTCAGTCCATTTTGGGTGCAAGTCAGCCCAATAAAAAGTTCTTTTAGAAGATCCTTTCGTCCGTCTTCATCGCTGCTTCGACTGCCGTCACCACTACGTGACAATATGTACAAACTCTTTACACAATAAGAAATGTGTCGAGGTTGTGCGTGTGATTAGTTCATTTTAGAGGAATTAAATCACACATGCGCACAGCACTGTGTTGGTTACCACTGGAAAGGAGCGCCCAGTTATTAATCGTTCAAGGTAGAACTCGCGGAGCGTTCGGTCACTGCGTGTAACTACCTGACGGAGAACAGGCGGGACGTCAAGCCCGTGTGTTCGAGGAATGAACAGAGGCTAACCAAAGTTCGCTCACGAGTGCGCGCAATGCCCTGCGGCCACAATAGCGTCTTGATGGAGTCTGGTAGTATGCCCTGCGCCCTATAGGCCGCGAGAATATCGCGACGAGCATCGGCGAACGCGGCACAGTGAAGCAGCATGTGTTCTAGTGTTTCCACTGCACCGCATCCGTCACACACATCACTCGTCGCGATTCCGTGACGCAACCGTCGTTCCCCGGGCCACACGCAGCCAATAAGCGCGCGGAGGATCATTGCACGATGTGGCCGTGTAAGTGCGCGACAGCCGGTGACTCTGTCGATGCGCTCACCTCCCGCAATGCTTGGGTCGGGGTGCAGCTTTCGGAGATGGTCATGGATGGCCGCACGCACGTCCTCCAGCGCAAGGGGCAGATCGCTGGCAGGTAGTTGGTGTGCAGCTGTCGCGAGGTCGTCAGCTTCTTCGTTGCCTGCGATGCTGCAGTGACCGGGTACCCACTGTGCACGCACGGCACAACCTCTCTGCGCGAGGCGCTCGATGCGCGAGCGAATTTCCCGCACTAGTGGGGTACCGCGGCCGTTAGATTGCAGGCGGCTGAGGGCGGCGCGGGAGTCGCACAGCAGAGCACTCCTGGGCGGCGGAGGGCCGAGGGTGAGCAGCAGGTCCAGCCCGAGCCGGATCCCCATCAACTCCGCCGTGGTGGAGGAGCCCAGGAATGCTGCATGCTGCTGGCTGTGCCGTCGCAGGGCGGGATGGTGGCCGCCGCAGCAAGGGAGCAGCTGTCGCGGGCCGCTGAGCCGTCGGTGTACACGAGGAGATGGTCCTGGAGCTCCTCGTGTATGACGGCTCTGGCCAGCTGCTGCACAGCACAGAGGGGTGTGCTCCGCTTTCCCGCAATGCCGACGATCTCTCGCTGTACCTCCGAGGCAGCAGGCCAGGGCGCGTAGGAGCCGGAGGGGTGTGGGCCTTGTGTCAATTGCTCATACTCAAACAGCGCCGCGCCCATTTGTGATCGCGGGTGCGAGCGCATACGCTGCAGCAGCGAGCCGCCGTCCGGTGCGCGGTGAAGCCGGTCGATGTGATTCAATGCCCTGCGCGCTGCTTGGAGCTCAAGTGGCCACGCTCCTGCCTCGGCCAACGTTGCGGCGCACTGCGAGTTTTTGGGCAGGCCTAGGCACACGCGCAGAGACTTGCGGTGCTGAAGCTCGAGTTTCTTCCAGCACGGCTTGCGCACCATGACGAGCTGCAGCGCATAGAGCACCGCCCCCAAATCTGCGGCATTGTATAGACGCAGCGCGGCTTGCTGAGAGATGCGCTGGCCTCGAGCGGTGAGCTTGTGCACGGCTGCGGTGATCCTCTTCAACTGCAGACAGGCCTTGGTCGCCGCGGGGCGGAAGGAAAGGCGCCAGTCGATGTCCAGGCCAAGGTACCGCACCGATTTACGCCACGGAATCGGAGTCCCGTCCAGTGACAGTGGCGCAAGGTGCACGCGCGAGCTCGAAACGCAGGCCATAGCAACCGATTTGTCCGCGCTCAGCGATAGACCAAGGCCGCGCAAGCTGGCATCGATTGTGGTCAGGGCTCCCTGAAGGCACCCCCGCACGCGGAACGCCTCGCCCGGTGGTCCCCGGCACCACAGAGCTATGTCGTCTGCATATATGGACATGTATACATGATGTCGCCCGCTCGTGTTGAGGGAGGCCGGCACCACCGACATGGCCACATTAAACAGAAATGGTGATAGGAGAGAGCCCTGCGGCACGCCCATGTCGACCGGGCGAGACTTGGAGAGCTTACTCCCTACTCGTACACGCATGGTGCGCCCGCTCAGGAAGCCATGAACGTATCGCAAAAGGCGCCCGCTCACACCAGCCCCCTTAAGCACCGCGAGAATTGGTGCGCGGTGAACGTTGTCAAAAGCGCCCGATACGTCCAGTAGTAGCAGCAGCGCAACCTGGCCTGCCGCCCTGGCATGCTCCAGCGCTGTAACAACGTCCGATATAGAATCAGCCGTGCACCGCATCCCACGGAAACCCGTCTGCCGCTCGTCAAACAAATCAGCCTCCGCAGCCCGCTCGTTCAGACGCTGCAACGCCATATGCTCCATGAGCTTACCTGCCGCCGATGTTAATGCCACTGGCCGGTATCCGCTCAGCTCCATAGGTGGGCGCCCTGCCTTTCGGATGGGACAAACGACCGCGGTTCGCCAATCCTCCGGTAGCTCCCCTCGTTCCCACACCAGGTTGATCTGCGCAGGAGGTTGCTGCGCATCCAGGTTTCGCAGCATCTGGTATGTCACCCCGTCCGGTCCGGTGTGACGCGCACCTTGATTTCCCGGGGCGATGAGATGTGACACAACAGGGCACTGCGGCACAGGTGGGTTCCTCGCACGTGGTGGCTGAGTGGTAGCCAGTGTAGCCAGGTAGCCGCATCTGGGGCTCCCCATCATGTGAACCTACGTCTCCTGCAGCGCGATAACTTCTGGCGAATCCTGTGCGATGCGAACTCGCATTTCGGCGTACCGCGCTGCAAGTGAGCGCACGTTCCACTGCAGGATGGATGGTATGAGGGAGGGATTTCGGCGGCTAGCCATCATGCTGGCTTATCTGTGCGGGAGCACCCGCTGCTTCTAAGCAAGCCCGATGTCCATCGGTGCCCTCCGGGAAAAGTGCGCTGAGGGCGCGCAATGCCAGCTTTAGGCGCGCGATCTCCGCGTCCCGTGCGTCAGGGGGCTGGCCATGAGAAGCGGCCGCAGGCTCGGGCCGCGCTGTACGGGACGCCAGGCAACCGGATCGCCGCTGCCGCTGCCGGCGCTGCCGTTGCTTCGGTGACTGCTGCTGCTGGGGTGTTCCCCTGACGGCCTGCGCATAAGAAAGCGCGCGGGGCGTCAGCTGATGTTGCTGGGCTGGTGCCGCTGTCTCAGCCTAGACGACGGTTCGGACAACCTGTCTGGACATCGGTGCCATGGACGTGGCCATTAAAGTGGCAACGTGACGCTCTCGCTGCCAGTGCGGGCACGCTTGGTCAATGGCTGCATGCCGCCCCCCGCAGTTAATGCAGCGGGGCTTCCTCGCGCAGGTACCAGGCTCGTGCGGCCCGCCGCAGCGCGTGCATCGGGCAGGAGCACGACACACCTCAGTGGCATGCCCCAGGCTGGCGCACTTGGCACACTGGAGCGGCCGGGGACGGCAGGGGCGGACCGCGAGCCTGCGCTTGAATATGGTGATGAACGCCGGGGGTGTCGGCGCCGCAAAACGGAGAGCGAGTTTGCTGCCCGACAGAGACGCCGACACCATCGGTACCGTTGACTCCGCCGCCGCTAGCAGCTACTCCGCCGTCCTGCGCCCGTCCACACCGAAGACCAGGCTGGAGCTTTGATTCCGAGGAGGAGGCTCCTTGGCGCAGACCGGCACGCCGCAGATGACGGCTGTGGCTAGCAGGGCCTGGAGAGCATCGCTGCTCCCCGCGTCCACTGCCACCACATTCCGCCGAATGTTTACCCGGAGGGCGAGGACGCCCAGGCGGGATCCGATCTCCTCGGCCAACTCCTAGCCCTGTTCCCTGGTGACGGCAGTGCCCCGGTTCGCCGGCCGAAACAGCACCGTCCCCACCAGGCTGGACGGGACCTCCACGGCGGCCGCGGCTCGCTCCAGGGCAGCTCTCCGACGCCGCTGCGCCTTGGTAGTGATAATGCGCCACGGGACCAGGCTGACCCCAGCATCAGCGTCGCCGCTGTCTGCGGCGCATTGCTGCGGCGCGCCGCGGAGTTGGGCGCGCTCGCTGCCAGCAGACGAAGCCCCAGCCGCAGCCTGATCTCGTGCTCCGGGATTTGATGAGGTCGCATCCGGTTTTCTTCCGGACGCCGTCGCCCCAGCAGCAACAGCAGCAGCATCAGCAGCAGGCTGGAGGTGGGCTCCATGGGCCTCGTGCTGGGAAGGCCCTGCTCCTTCGAGTGTGGAGGGAGAGGGAACAGTGACGATGGGGGGGCTTCGGGCTTCCCGCTTTGCCACCGCGATGTCCCTTTTGGTTTCCGAGTCCCTCGCCTCCTCGGACCCCGTTGAGCGTCGCCGTTTCCGGAGAGCAGACTTGTCCATTGGGGAGCAGATGCTCTCCTCGGCTGAGTTGTCCGCAGTGTGCCTGCAGCAGCAGCATCAGGGGGAGAGGGCATCACAGCCGGTTCCCCAGGTGTAGCAATGGCGGCAGTAAGCGCAGGGGTGGCCAGAGGTGGGGAGGGAGCCGCCGTGGAGTTCTGCGTCTGGTGAGCGAGCGCCATGGCGTCCCTCAAGGCTAGAACGCGTGGGTCCGCCGGCGACACGTCCAAGGTCCCGATGACGGACTCGAGGTTCTCCGAGGTGGTGATGAGCGCCGCCGTCAGGCACCTCACCGTGTCCCGCAGATCAGCGATCTCGGCCTGCATTCGCCGAATGGTGCTGGACGACCTTGTTCTGGATGGCGTTCGTCTCCGTGATCGTCAGCATGAGCGGCCTGCCCTGCGTTGCTCATTGTCACCGCCGAACACAGGTCTTCGCTCGTTCACGGTGTCTATGGCCTCCATGGGGAGACCCCGCAACGCCGCGAAGCTTTAGGCCCAGCGTCCGAAGGAGCAGAGAGCTAAAAAACGTGTCCGCTCGCTTCAAGCGCCCGCCGAAGAATCCCACCGGCGTTTGATGAAAATTTGGTTTTTGGGGAAAAATGGCGCAGTATCTGTCTCACTGTAACGGCAGACACCTGAACCATGCCGTAATGGAAGGGATGGAGGAGAGACTGAGAGAAGAAAGGAAGAAAGAGGGGCCGTAGTGGAGTGCTACGGAAAAATTTCGACCACCTGGGGATCATTAACCTGCACTGACATGGCACAGCGCACTGGCGCCGTAGCGTTTGGCCTCCATTGAAAGGCAGCCGCCGAGGTCGGGTTCGGACCTACGTACTCCTCCGCATCCTGGGCTGGAACGATTGACCTTGTGTACGCAGCATTGATACAACTGCGTGTTACTTTACCGATCATCGGGCAGTGTTTATCTCTGTCAAATCAATTCAATAAATAACGTGTCTCACCGCATACTTTTTGAATGCTTAACATTTTAATCACCACAACCTCAACAGCATGTGTAACCTGCGGGGAACTTCAGCTCTCGCTACGTATATCCTTGCATAGCTTAGCTAAGCCACTGCTAATGTTTTTAAAGCGAAAGCTATACTATGACAGCCAGCGAGCCATTTCTGCTCGGCGAGCCGTATGCCGTATATAGGCAGCCGTATGCCGTATGCGCTAGCCGACGAATGACCTTGAGCCGCCGTTGCCTAGCAACGCCGCAGCCGCGCTCCAACAGATGACGCCGCCGTCAACGCCGCTGCCGTCACGCTCGCTCCACCAGATGTTCTCCACTGAGGTAGAGAGAGAGGAGGTGTTACCTCCCGGTGATGTATATATATGCGCTTCGCGTCAGTGTAGGAGGTGGCTCTGACACCACCATGATATCTGATACTTGATTTAATATCTGATGCGGGTCCTTGGACTCAAGATATTAAACTTATTTTCGAATATCTCCGAGTGCTGGGCTTGAAGCACTCCGGCACGGGTCTGTCCGGTACTGCACTGCCTCCCGGATTGGCCCTGGGCATATTAGCGCGCGCCTTTTTTTCTATCGTTGCTCTTCTATCCTTTAACTCTCCTACTTCCAGCACGCAGCAGCGACTGTGGCTGGGATTGAGCCAGTAGGCAGGAACGTGCACTTTCCTTTTGTTCCTTCCTATCAACAACAGCAGCACCAGAAGTGTATGGTAGGCCAGTGGCATTAACATCGGCGGCAGGTAAGCTCATGGAGCATATGGCGTTGCAGCGTCTGAACGAGCGGGCTGCGGAGGCTGATTTGTTTGACGAACGGCAGACGGGTTTCCGTGGGATGCGGTGCACGGCTGACTCTATATCGGACGTTGTTACAGCGCTGCAGCATGCCAGGGCAGCAGGCCAGGTTGCGCTGCTGCTGCTACTGGACGTCTCGGGCGCTTTTGACAACGTTCACCGCGCACCAATTCTCGCGGTGCTTGAGGGGGCTTGTGTGAGCGGGCGCCTTTTGCGATACGTTCATGGCTTCCTGAGCGGGCGCACCATGCGTGTACGAGTAGGGAGTAAGCTCTCCAAGTCTCGCCCGGTCGACATGAGCGTGCCGCAGGGCTCTCTCCTATCACCATTTCTGTTTAATGTGGCCATGTCGGTGGTGCCGGCCTCCCTCAACACGAGCGGGCGACATCATGTATACATGTCCATATATGCAGACGACATAGCTCTGTGGTGCCGGGGACCACCGGGCGAGGCGTTCCGCGTGCGGGGGTGCCTTCAGAGAGCCCTGACCGCAATCGATGCCAGCTTGCGCGGACTTGGTCTGTCGCTGAGCGCCGACAAATCGGTGGCCATGGCCTGCGTTTCGCGCTCGCGCGCGCACCTTGCGCCACTGTCACTGGACGGGACTCCGATTCCTTGGCGTAAATCGGTGCGGTAAGTTGGCCTGGACATCTACTGGCGCCTTTCCTTCCGCCCCGCGGCGACCAAGGCCTGTCTGCAGATGAAGAGGATCACCGCCGCCGTGCACAAGCTCACCGCTCGAGGCCAGGGCTTCTCCCAGCAAGCCGCGCTGCGTCTATACAATACCGCAGCTTTGGGGGCGGTGCTCTATGCGCTGCCGCTCGTCACGGTGCGCAAGCCGTGCTGGAAGAAGCTCGAGCTTCAGCACCGCAAGTCCCTGCGCGTGTGCCTAGGCCTGCCCAAAAACTCGCAGTGCGCCGCAACGTTGGCCGAGGCAGGAGCGTGGCCCCTTGAGCTCCAAGCAGCGCGCAGGGCACTGAATCACATCGACCGGCTTCACCGCGCACCGGACGGCGGCTCGCTGCTGCAGCGTATGCGCTCGCACCCGCGCTCACGAATGGGCGCGGCGATGCCCGAGTATGAGCAATTGACCCAAGGCCCACCCCCCTACGGCTCCTGCGCGCCCTGGCCTGCTGCCTCGGAGGTACAGCGAGAGATCGTCGGCATCGCAGGAAAGCGGAGCACACCCCTCTGCGCTGTGCAGCAGCTGGCCAGAGCCGTCATACACGAGGAGCTCCAGGACCATCTCCTCGTGTATACCGACGGCTAAGTGGCCCGCGACAGCTGCTCCCTTGCTGCGGCGGCCACCATCCCCGCCCTGCGACTGCACAGCCAGCAACACGCAGCCTTCCTGGGCTCCTCCACCACAGCGGAGTTGATGGGGATCCGGCTCGGGCTGGACCTGCTGCTCACCCTCGGCCCTCCGCCGCCCAGGAGTGCTCTGCTGTGCGACTCCCGCGCCGCCCTCAGCCGCCTGCAATCTAACGGCCGCGGTACCCCACTTGTGCGGGAAATTCGCTCGAGCATCGAGCGCCTCGCGCAGAGAGGTTGTGCCGTGCGTGCACAGTGGGTGCCCGGTCACTGCGGCATCGCCGGCAACGAAGAAGCTGACGACCTCGCGACCGCTGCACACCAACTACCTGCCAGCGATCTGCCCCTTGCGCTGGAGGACGTGCGTGCGGCCATTCACGACCGTCTCCGAAAGCAGCACCCCGACCCACGCATCGCGGGAGGTGAGCGCATCGACAGTGTCACCGGCTGTCGCGCACTTACACGGTCACAACGTGCAATGATCCTCCGCGCGCGCATTGGCTGCGTGTGGCCCGGGGAACGACGGGTGCGTCACGGAATCGCGACGAGTGATGTGTGTGACGGATGCGGTGCAGTGGAAACACTAGAACATCTGCTCCTTCGCTGCTCCGCGTTCGCCGATGCTCCTCGCGATATGCTCGCGGCCTATAGGGCGCAGGGCATACTACCAGACTCCATCAAGACGCTATTGTGGCCGCAGGGCAGTGCGCGCACTCGTGAGCGAACTTTAGTGAGCCTCTGTGCATTCCTCGAACACACGGGCTTGACGTCCCGTCTGTTCTCCGTCAGGTAGTTACACGCAGTGACCGAACGCTCCGCGAGCTCTACCTTGAACGATTAATAACTGCACGCCCCACTCCAGTTGTAACCTACACAGTGCTGTGCGCGTGTGTGATTTAATTCCTCTAAATTGAACTAATCACGCGCACAACCTGGACACATTTCTTATTGTGTAAATAGTTTGTACATATTACTTCTCCCCCTCTCCTCTATTCCTGTCCCCTCTCCTCTTTCATTTCATTTCTCCATTCTGCCTGCTGTCCTTTATTTCCGCTGCCCCAGCTCAGGTGCTTCAGTATCGATGGCAGATGCCGGGGCTAGCAAAAATTTTTTCCTTCCTTTTTACTATTATTTTTAATAAAACCACTACCACCACCAGTCGTTTTGGAGAGCGTTAAAGAGACGCGAGAACGGCAGAACGAGGAAGAGACAACGCGCTTAACAGATGCAAGAAGAACGCGGCGCACGACTCGAGAAGCGTCGTAACGAAGATGCGGCTGGAAGTCATGCCACGTCCCGGAGTGACTCCTCAGCTGTGGAAGAGACCGGCTTGAATTCTCGAAAGCGTGGGAATGAGACGCTGCGTAAACGACGTGCAGAGGAAAGGAAGTTTCCGCAATTCAACTAGGGTTAACCAGCGCTAAACCATAGCCAATTTTTTTTCTTCTTTTAACTTCCGCTTTTTTTAGTCAAACCTTAAAGTGCATCGACCGGATACATGAAGTTTTGTGGACCACCGGGAAACCAAATTCCGACGTAGAGGACCGCTTTTCCCGAATTTAGAGGACTTTGTCTGCCGAGAGGAGCGTCCGCTGCTGGGCCTAACGTCGACTTCGGCCTTAGCGGGGGAGCGATAGGCCCAGCCCGAGCCTCGGTGAAGCAGCCAGCGGAACATCGAACCATCGGAGATTAGGCAAGTGAGCATTGACCTAAGATGATTACCAGTATGTGTGTAGAGGTGGACGGCATCGAAACTCCGCCAGACCAGTGCACAAGATTACAAGGCTGGAAAACTGCCTGGAAAATCCCGTGCTTCAAACGAGCCAAGATGGCGCCAAGGCCACGGATGATGTCAACTGCCGAAGCAACAGCCACGGCGGTGGCGCCACTGGCAGCGATAACTTCACTTAAGGCCGGAACGTGTAAATAAGGGCAAATTGATGAAGGGCGCGCGCATGTCAGACTCCGCGCGGCGACATAAAGATTGTGTTAAAACCACGAGGCGGGCTTCGCGTGAGCGACGTGACCCGCGTTGAACTAAGTCGTGCAATTGCGGCCGCGACACAGATACCGGCCAATGAAGCATGTCAGGACGTCATGTGCCCCAACCTCCAGCAGAATACCGTCGTGGTGAGCATCTCCAAAAAGAGAGCATTCCGACCTGTACGCTCGAGCAGGAATAATCGACATACGCGGCACGGTGCACGAAACAAGTACCTACGAAGCGGCCCCCCACGGCATGATGAAGGGCATCATAAAGGGCATCCCGCACGACTATACGGCCCAGGAGAATCAGGGCAATGTAGTGCGCAAGCTTCACCCAACAGCCCTACAGGCGAACCGAATCGGTAAGACCCGATCAGTCGTCATTGCCTTCTAAGGGCAAAAAGTACACATTATGTGAGATACGGTAATCTGCTCACGGAGTGCACGTTGCGCAGAAAAGAAGTCGACGTATGCTATGCGTGCGGAAGAGTGGGCCACAAAATGGACGTGTGCGCGGATCCTTCGAACACGATCTGCAGAGGGTGCGGAGTCTCCAACCCCGCCGAAGAGCACAAGTGTGTCCCGAAGTGTGGCTTGTGCGGAGGCAAACACCAGACCGCGAATAAGGCCTGCAAAGCACGCTTCAAGATGCCCTACGTCGTCCGCCATCGTAGCTGGAAACGGCGCCGAGCGGAGGAACACAGCGCTTTGTATGTCTCCTTCTATGCCGCGTCCTTCGTGCCCTGTGCCTTCAGTTAATACCATGTACCGACTAGACCATACAAACACCTTATCGGAGGAAGAACACGCCGGGAGAAGGAACCGAGACAATAGAGGTCCTTCAGGCGGACCCCGATGTAGCTCTTTGAAATAACTGGGCGGTCACACACGCCAGGCTACAGCAGCAAAAACAGTGGCGGCGAAAACGGCCGCCACAGTCGCTCCGATCGAATACACTATCCGGGGGCGGCAACGGCTGCGGCAACCGGCGCTCGCGCTTCCGGGCCAGTTCGAGATCCGGGCCAGTTCGAGGGCCCCGAGCGAGTCAACCGGACGCCGAGAGATCACCGAGAAAAGCGTGGGCTGGAGACAACTGGTCGCCCGTCGCTCGAACCAGCGACACCGAATTCAAAGCCCTCATTGCTCTCAATCCCTTTTCCCACAAGCGAATCCGCAAAAGACCGTAGCGAAGTGATATAGCTTAACAGGTTCATAGAGCGCCAAAACGCTAAGATCCAGGAGCAGTACGCCCGAATACGCATATGAATCAGATCAAAACGCTGGAGAGTAACGGCAGCTCGGCAAATGCAAGACCTCAAAACAACCGCACGGCGGCAAGCAACGCCGCAGGCTTGCGCAGGGGGCCGCGGAGGGGCCCCCTCGCCCCGCCTAGAGCGGGCAGCGGGAGAGGCTGGGGCCACACAGCGTTCATCAAATAATCAAGAGGGGATGGACGCCGAAGAGAACCCCGCGAGCGGTGAGGAAGCGCCGACCGCAGAAATCGCGACCACGACAACGGCACAGATCCCGCGAGAAGAGCTGACGGCCATTTTGGTTGCAATTTCCCAACATAACACAAGGCTAGGCAAAATGGACGCCCGAATCGAAGCTTTAGAAAGTCAGCCTGACAAGCCATCGGTGAGACGCAAGCTCCTAGCGACAAAAGTAGGCTCAACATCGGTAAGGAACCGCTTCGCGTCCGTGAAAAATGAGCGGACCAAAAAAATCAAAGACGCGATCGCGAGAAGGCGCAATCGACTCAAGACGTCCAAGAAGTATGATTCAGAGGCCAAGTAAAAGACACAAGAAGAAGACCGGGGGGGGGGGGGGGGACGCCACCGTAGTTTACCAATGAAACTGCCGTGGGGCTTGCAACAAAGAAGCAGAAATAATGTTACACGTTGACGGGCAAGAAAACAAGCCCGATGTAATTGCTCTACAGGAAACAAACAGGAAATCAAGACTCCCAGGGTACCTCACTTACACGGACCCCACGGAGAACGGAACGGCGATGCTCGTACGCAGCAAGGTGGCGGCAACTGAACATATCAAGGCGCAGGGAGGGTGCGAGCACACGCTGGTCGAAATGCATGCCAGAAAATTTGGCAGCTCGGACAATTTATTTGTAATCAGCGCGTACTGCCGGCCGTCACAGCGGCAGTACGAATTTGACCGCATCCTGAGCCAGGCGAACGGGCTGGAGGGGACAAGGCCGCTCCTGTTCCTCGGTGACTTTAATGCCCGTCACACAGCGTGGGGCTGTATGGTTAAGTCCAAGAGAGGAAAAGCATCGGCCAAAGCAATGGAGTATCACGAGATGGCGCTCCTGAACGAGCCGGACGTAACCAGCAGAAGAGGCAACAGTGCCACGAGGGACAACACGCCAGACCTGTCGTGGTTGTCGGGCACGCTAGATGTCTCCTGGAAAAGCGAAGATGTGGACCTGCGGTCTGACTGCAGCTTGATCGGCATCACGATCCGAGGCTCTCGTGATCATGCTGTTATGGGGACTGCGCGGATCACGGATTCGGGCAAGATGACAAAGTTTACTCAAGATCAAGAAGAGGCGTCTGAGGAAGGAACACAACAGACCTACACCTAATGGGCGAAGGACCAGAAGATGGCCCTCCAAACATTTATCCAAGAAATTGCAACGACGTCACAGACACCGTATGTGGACGCCAGACTCGCCCACATGTGGGCGGCCCGGCACTCGTTAACGCGGGAGTGGCAGCGTCAGAGACACAACAGAAAGCTGGTGAAGCGCATTGCAGTCTTGAACAAACAGATCGCCGAGCACGCGGCCAAACTATGTAGGGAGAATTGGCTGAAGACCTGCGATGGTCCGCAGGGCAAGCTCTCGACGTGCTAGACGTGGTGTCTGTTGAGGCATCTGATCGACCCGCTGATTAGCAAAACTGGGACCAATCGCGCCCTCGCGAAAGTATTGAACACGTACAAGGGAGACGGCCGCAGACTCCTGAAAGACTCATGACTGAAGAAAAAGGAACGCCGACCAAAAGGTTGTTGTTTAAAACGAAGACGTTTCGGCTTCCATACGGAAGCCTTGATCATTCCTGGAGGCGAACTACCCAAAGATAGAGAAGGGCCAGTACCCGGTGCCCGAGAGGTACGACGGACACGACAACGAGCAGCTGGACCGGCCGTTTACCATGACGGAACTGTGGACAGCGTTAGATGAAAGTAACAAGACAAGTTCACCCGGAAGCGACGCCATGTCTAACAAACTACTCAACAACATGAGCGGACAAGCGCACCCTCTTAGAGCACATCAAGGAAGCCTGGGAGAGCTCGCGGTTGCCGCAGGAATGGAAAGACGCCCAGGTCCGCTTCACTCCAAACCTCGGCAAGGCCCTCACGATAGACAACATGCGGCCCATCTCCCTCACGTCGTTCGTGGGAAAGGTGATGGAGCGCATCTTTCTTCGCCGGCTGCAGAAGCACCTTGAAGGAACGGATCAGATGACGCAGGTGATGTACGGCTTCAGGCAACATTTCAGCACTCAAGACGCGATGATCCCACTCCACGAACTGGTCGTCAAACCGGCAATGAGGCACGCGAAGCGCGGGATACACGCCCTCAACCTGAAGGGAGCGTTTGACAATGTGTCCCACGTGAGCGTGTTGCAGTCTGAATAAGACCAGGTGTGGCCGAAAGACATTAGGAGCACATAAAATATTTTCTGTCAAACCCAACGGCGACCATCAGGATAGGGAGGAGAAGTCGGACCCTGTAAAGGTCGGCAATAGGGGCACCCCTCAGGGATCGGTCTTGTCGCCCCTGCTCTTTAATCTGGCCCTCCTGATCTCCTCAAGCGAATAGAAGGCATGGACCACACTTTCTACGCCGACGATATTACTGTGTGGACGGCCCGAGCCGGGTTCCATGCCTGTATGGATGAAGCCTTGCAGTGGGAGGCAACTACCGTGCACGAGTACGCAAAGTTGTGCGGACTGAGCTGCGCTCCCCAGAAATCAGAGCTGCTCATGATCTAACCGGGAAAATTCAAGGAGCTGCCGCCGAACGTGATCATCACCATCGGCGGAACGGCCATCAAGCCAACACAACAGATTAGGCTTCTCGGCCGACTACTTCAGAACGACGTTAAGGCACACACCGCAGTCACAAATATAAAGATGACAACCGAACAGATATTTAGTATCATTCGGAGGGTATCTAACAGAAACCGAGGCCTTAAAGAAGACGATGCCATGCGCCCGGTACGCGCGTTCGTCATGTCGCGGGTTACCTACTCCGCTCCGTACCTCTAGCTGACGAAGGCGAAAAGGGACACCCTAAGCACGATTCTTCGTAAGGCGACGAAGTAAGCACTGGGCATGCCCATACACTCGTCCACGCAAAGACCGCTAGACATGGGCACCCACAACAAGGTGGAGGAGCTCATCGAAGCCCACCTCTCTAATCAGAGAATCCAACTGAGTCACACGGAACACGGACGAGCCGTCCTACCCAAGATAGGATGGCAGATCGAGCCAGTACCCATTAACGCGGCCCTTCCGGATGCCTGGAAAACAACCATTCCGACTAAACTCCTTCCCCGGAACATGACGCCGGGGGAGGACGACGAGAGGCGCACCGCGCGGGCCAGAGCCATAGCTCCAAAGCTGAAAGAGAACCCCAGGGTCCTCTACGCGGAGGCTTCGCTCCGAAAACACAGTCACCGTGCAGCGGTGGTGCCTACGACAAAAAACAGGCTGATCGTCAGCGCGTCCCTGAAGAAAACAGACCCCGCAGTTGCCGAAGAAGCGGCCATGGCCCTCGCACTCGCAGAGCCGATCCTGGACACCGTGGTCACCGACTCAAAGACTGCCTACGGAAGCTTCCGCAGGGGGATAATCTTATCTGCGGCCCGAGTCATTCTATCCAAGTGCAAGCCTCCGGGTAGAGCCATATAGCTCGTGCTGGTCCCGGCTCAGTCGCAAGTAGCAGGCAACATCATCGCCGACTACCATGACCGAGAAATGTCAACCGGGCCGAGCACGAGCCGGAAGAGCAGCCGCACCCGGTTATCAGCTTTCGGGACATTACCCGGATGTACCGAGATTAAAGGTGCAGACTGCCAGAAGCACACCCTAAACTCACCAGGCAAGAACAGACGATCCTGCGTCGAGCGCAGACGGGATCGCTTGCGCATGCGTACTGATGAACCGCACGTACCCTGCGGAACACGATATGTTCTGTCCTTTCTGGAAAAGAGAAAAGGACACCCAGCCGCACGTCTTGGCAGAGTGCACGGAAATCAAGACCCCCCTCCTCCCTTCCCGCCAGCACCACCAATCGTCAACCCCTTGAGCGATGGGAGACCTTGTTATCCAGCCCCGCCCTACCGATTCAGCTCGCACTGACGGAGAGGGGCTAGCAGCCGCATGGAATATATGGGTCCCGTAAATAGGGAACCACCCCGTCTAGCACCTGCGTGCACCACCGATTTATTTAGGGCCCAGCAAAAGTTGATTCATCATCCTCATTATTTTAGCTTTCGGAAATAGTGTACGACCAAAAAAATCTTTACAAAGATCAAGTCGTTACAAAAAGGGAATTGAGGGGAACGCTCGCAGTTTTCTAGTGCACCACTGACTCGAACCTAAGTGATAAATGTTTACGTAAGAACCGCATTGCTTGAAGGCATAGAAGCAAAAAAGCGTTGCTTGTATTACAATTACTGACGCCAGTGTTCAGAGAGGCGCATGAATTCACGAATTTTTTCCCTTTCATAAAAGGGTCTACTTTTTCTTCTGAATGCGGATGAACCAGATTGATTTTCATGATATGCAGACCTTTCTTTCGTGTATATTGTACTGGATCCAATCAAAAGCAGTGGAGCCTTTCGGTTTTGTGAACCAGTACGTAAGCACTGGGTGGGGTGTTAAAATTGGCAAACCAAGAGGCAAGTGATCCACCAATAGCGTGCCAGCTTACGTAAAACTTGTACGAATAAATGTAGAGACAGCTGAGAACGCAGTGTAAAATGCGGATTTATTAACAAGTTACTTGAACCAAAGTTATAAAATAAGAGATATGCGTTATCTGGAATAGGTTTTCCTTCCACTTGCGCCATCCAAGGAAATTATAAATCCCACCGAGTCATATCATTAGCTAAGAACACCTTTGCGAAGGTAGTACTACAGTTGATCCTCATGATAACGTAACGGCTTACAACGAAATAACATAAATAACAAAGGAACGACGCCTCTCCCTAGAAGCTCGGCTAACACTGCCTATAACGAAGATGGGGCTATAACGAAGGAATCGCAGCTCCCCTTTGACTTCGTTATAACGAGGCCTAACTTTACTTTCTTAATGCCCCAGTGCACGTATTGAAATAGTAGATGTGGTTGAGACCTGTCGATTCAGTATTTCTGGCGGCAACATACTTTCTGCGCGTTTTTTCCACAGCAAATTAATAAAGATAGCAAAATATGAAGGAAATCTCGCGCATTCTGCGCTACACAATTGCAGCCTGCGCAACCGTGTTCTGAAGTTGTGCTGAGTGTGCGATATATCGCACAGTACACGGACCTCTAAAATTTCGGCTTCCATCAAAATTCAGCCGCTACGGCAGGGATCGAACCCGCGTCTTTTGTGCCAACAGCCCAGCGCCATAACCACTGAGCCACCGCGGCGGGTTCAAGGTTTACTGTCGCTACAGTAGACTTGTTAAAATAAAACAAAAATTTGGTTTTATTTTGATTAAGCTTAGGTTTCTTGCAACCAGAATACATCTTCCTGCATGCGGAAATCCTTCCGCGAGCTTTATGTGCCAAACGCGTTTCGTCTTCCTATTTGAAACTGCGCAAGGCGATGAAATAACACTTCTTAGCTCGCTGCTTTTTAATATTCGTTTGACGCTACTTGTTCTGATATGGTGTTTTCATCCCTATTCTATGATTACAGGTTTTATGCTTCCTTTTCAAGATACCCGGTGAGAGCTGAGGAGACACTGCACAGCTAGCCTTTCATTTCGTGTCCTCCAGCGTATCGAGCGAGGCGTCCACTTATCGTTAGAAGTTTATGTAGTCGCGAATCTTTGCAGTGTTTGTCCATTCTTCAAAGCTACTGTAGCACCGCTTTATCTCTTTTTTGCGATGCAAGACGCGACCAGATTTATCTCCACTGATCGCATGCAGGCAGACGTGACTCTACTTTGTTCCAGAATAATCTAGTAACTTTGCACACCGTATCTTGAAAATTCGCTATCAGCTTTAAATTGAGCACGGCTGACAGCGGCGGGTATTCTGTTCGACGACTTCCGAGAACCCTTGTTGCTACGCCGTCGCTGAGTGATTGTCTATTGCGGGAGCAATTTAACCCAAATGAAGAGTTTTGTTAAGGCACGATTTTCGCAGCCTTTCTCCTCTACGGACTGCAGTCACAACTTCATGACAATATCGAAGGAAATTCTTGCACTTTTAAGTGAGCATTTCTCAGCACGACAGGATTTGTCAGTGTATGGTCACCTTTATGTAATTTCTTCGGCGGCTGCATCATTATTCTGAGAGTGAGGACTGTATTAAAAGGGCCTAACGCCAGCACATGGCCTCTCCACCACCTACCCTATTTCTGCGAGACATCAGAGCATATTGTCATTTCTTTCCCATTGGCATCTGGATAAATGGTGGTTGATCTTTTGATGGGATTCACCACCAGCGCAACTGTTTAGAGCTGGAGAATGTGGAGGCTACATGTGAGAGACTGATGGGGTTTGCAACTTTTGCAGAAGTTCCTGCGCTAGCCCGCTCTTGGCAAGAATGGCCCTGTGGATGCTTTAAAGAGGCGCCACTCCCACTTCTTGAAGGAGCGTTTCTATTTCGCCTATACGGTGGGCTTTTCGTTTGGACAATGACGCACTCTGTTTAAAGCCTTTTTACAGCTGAGGCCGCCGCTGTGGCTCAGTGGTTATGTAACTATGCTTCTGACCCCAAAAACGCGGATTCGATCCCGGCTACGGCGGTCGCATTTCGATGAAGGCGAAGTACTAGAGGACCGTGCACTGTGATTATTTCAGTGTACGATAACGAATCTAAGGTGGTCGTAATTATCCGAAGCCCTCCACTACGACGCCCTCATATCCTGAGCTGCTTTGGGATGATAACCCTATAAAGCAAAAACCACCTTTGCGCAGATAACTACAATGACAGCGCGCTCTGCAGCGGTTGCGTTTTAAGAGGAGGGAAAGTTAATCACTTAAAAAGACAGTGGTGTCTTCCTGTGATTATGTGCTCCTGGTGTCACCAATTTACGGGTACACCAGACCCTAAAAAGATTTTACCTCCCCATTAAAAAAGGATCGTGAAATCAAGCTCAGACAGAAACGCGGGACCACGAAAGGATTTTTCAGGTTCTTCGCGGGCAACGCGAGAAAATATATTTCAGGCAATCGCGTGCCGCCTAAACATTTCGTTCCTGGTTTACATCGCAAAGATTTAAATTTTCAAAACATATCATTTTCATTCTTGCAGGTGTTCACAAGGCGTAATCTGAAGAGATCATCGGGGATTTTCGCCATACGGACGGGTGGTGAAGTTAACCAGCAACCCTTAGGCCGAATCAGCCACGCCTCCCCCCCCCTCCTCCATAAGCCCTAATTGGAATTACCATGGACTTTCAGCAGGAACCTAACCCCCAAGTGAAAAACGGTGAGGGGGATTGGGGGGGAAGTCGCTTTCGCCGCTTCCGGCCTCGAGAATGGGTCGCAGTGAACGAGTTCACTGAACCGCGCTTTCTACACATGGGACGCGGTTCAGAGATTTTACAGATTTGTCATATTTCTACAAAACAGAGCGACAGCACACAAAGCTGTACTTGACAAATACAAGAGTACAAAGAGATATTGCAACACTGTACTCGTAAATCAGCAGCCAAGGAACAAAAAAAAAATTCTAACCGCCCTCTGCGACATTCTGGCGACTTGAATGTTCGCGGGAGGGTCCGACCCGAAGACTATCTTCTGTTCCCTAGATCATTCGTGGCTCGCAGACAGACTTGTCGCTGCGGAAGTCGTGCGGTAGAGCCTTCTTCTAGGTAGCACTCATACGTGTATACGGATTTTATGCGTGTATAGAGATTTTTCTTAGCGGTATAATTTTTAGCAGTGTCATAGGAACAGCACAGTAAATCAGGCTTGGAAACTCATGTTCTCATCACATATGGGAAATTTGCGCAGCGTGTTTTTATCTTTTTGCTCGGGTAAAGAGCGGGTTTCTTTCCGCATTCAACCTTCTGAGTCGTGAATACTATTCTCTAATGTTTCACAAAACGTTACGTCTGAATTCTGAACTCTTGAATGCGCCTTTGTGAGGTGCCTTGAGCGCTTTAATTAAAATTCTCAAGAATTTTCATAACCTCAAGAGAATTTCCTACCATGGATAATATGCTTCTCTGGCTATATCGTAGTTTTTCGAAGTTTAGAGAACGGGTATGTATATGACCACCAAGTTGAGTAGTTGAGTCCGATCAGCCACACCATTCGCCCTGGCATCGTCGTTTCGTAGTACGTAGGTACACGAAGCAGAGGCCTGCATTTGTGGATAAAACGCAAACTTGAGAGCAGTTATTTCGTCAGATGGTGTTGTGTACATATTTCCAGGCAACTCTTCTGTTTACGCAGAAAATATCTCCTTTCCCTTAAGCTTGTACTTCACTCGCTCTTTGACACCTAACTGAAGTGGATGCATATTTCCAACCCAGATAAATCACGTGTATTCTTTGCGTACGCTTCTCTCTTTGTTTTTTGTTGCATTATTGGTGATAATTTGGATAGTTCTTATAAACACTTGTACAGTGTATTTTTGGCTTTCATTCATATCGACAGTGTAAAGTTTTCTTTTTATGAATGGCTTGGCTGCAATTTTTTTTATTTCTGAGATCGTGTATTACAGCATTTCACACGAATTTCTGACGCCTCTTAGTTTTGTGCGAAGTGCGTAGACATATTGATCTACTCAGATGAAATACTGATTTCAAAAGTGGCGATCTGAATAATGTGGTGTTAATATAGAATGAATTCTAATGTTCTCTAGTAACTGCGCCACCGCGGTTGCACAGCAGATGTGGAGCTCGGCTGCGGCTACGTTCAAATCGACGCTGGTCGCATTTCTATGGGGGCGGAATGATACAGGCCCTTGGTCTGCCTGATGTCAGTGCACGTTGATCAACCCCAGGTGACCGAAATTATCCGCAGCCCCTCACTACTGCATCCCTCATAACACGAGTCGCATCGGCATGTGAACCCCATAAGACAAAACAAAACTGATGGGCTTCGAAACGATACAACCATTGTACGGTCTAAATTTAAAGGGTGGCCAGAGAAGAGAGTAACCGCGTTTTAATCGGCATACATGTAGCCTGGGGCTACACAGAGTGCGCAAACATCAGACGCTGCCACAGCTATATATTTGCGTTATGCACAATGGGACGAAAAAAGCTATCCCCTTCCGAGGGCTATCAGAGCTGCATTTGAAAGCCGGGCAGCCCAAATCGCATTACCGATTGTGCGCGTATCGCGGCTTAAAATGCATTGTCCTCGCTTGAAATTTTTTTGATAGTTTGAGTATTCGTCGATGTGGTGCATTTTCTCACTGTGTCTACATACTGTGTGTTGTTTAGCACCAGTTTGTTACAGTGCGTTGTGCCAAATGGTGTGGCATTTTTGAACCATTGCACGAAAATGTCTAATGTGGTGGTACTAAACATCAGATCTTCCCTAAAGTACACTTTTTACCAACGTTGATTTCAGATGTTGCATCCAATCCGGAATACCCTCCTGCGAGTTCTGTTCTACAATCGCCGTCTACCTCTCGGCCCGGATGTGTGATGCATGGAAATTGGAAGTACCAGGGCTCTTCGATGGCTACGAATGAAGAAAACTCTGTTCAGTATCAGAACCCTGGCATAACAGGAGAGCCCTTACGATGCCCCCATTGCCCGTACACTTCTACGAAACACGCCGATGTTAAGAGACACATCAATACGCACGCCCCAGGAGAGAAATTTAAATGCCCCCTGTGCTTAAAGGCGTTCGCTACGTCCAGCAACCTTAAAAGGCATATGTCCTCCCACACTGGGGAAAAACCATACAAGTGCGAAAACTGCCTTTTTGCAGCTGTTACAAATAGCCAGCTTGTTCGGCACAGGCGTATGCACACAGGCGATAAACCTTACAAGTGCGACAACTGCCCGTTTTCAGCGGCTACAAGTGGCGACCTAGTTCGGCACATGCGTAGGCACACAGGTGAAAGACCCTACAAGTGCGACAGGTGCCCTTATGCAGCAGCTAGAAGTGACCACCTTCTTTGGCACATGCGTGGGCATACAGGCGAAAAACCCCACAAATGTGAAGTGTGTTCGTATTCGACGATTCAGAAAGGGCATTTAGACCGTCACATGCTTACGCATAAAAGCGCTGAAGGCTTTCATTGTAGTCTATGTTCTTTAGTGTTTTCAAGTATCCAGAGCCTCAAACAGCACATCTCCGGCCACAGGCTGTGAATTGTTTAATAATACGCGCGTGTGATGATGAAACTGGGTAGAGGCACAACACTCCACGCAGAAATAATTATCCATTCATTGCAGACACGAGGGAAGTATTAGGTTATATGTGAAATATAAAGTTTACATCCACCGTTTTTGAACGACATTGTTACCACGAGGCGGTGTTAGCAAGAGCTTTGCAGGTTCGAGTCATTAACATCTAATTAATCTGAGCTATTTTAGCCTTAGACAGAGCGCATTAAGTGCACCGATTTTTCTGCAGAACAGCTGTTGGTGTGTATTGTGGATAATTTTGATACCAATAAAGTGGAGACTTCAAATACCACCGTCGTTCAGCGCAAACTCTTTCAAAATTTCACAGTGCAACTTATCGCAAAACATATTCCTCTTTATTTAGAACATTTATTCACTAAATTCAGTATATTTATGGCGTACCATATGCCCTGTGGTAAGGAAGTTTAAAAGCAACCCATAAAGCATTTAGCGCAGTTAATGTTCAACCAGATAAAGCGTTTGGCAAGCCGCTACTGCAGTAGATGTGCTTCTTTCAGCCGCTGCCGCGTCCGGCTAGATTTTCGGTCATATGATAGGAAACATTATTTGCAAACTAGGTAAGCCGATTAACAGATGCTCACTCTACTCCTGCGCGCATAATGTTCTTGCCCAACCAGTCCTATTCATCGCATGCCTTCGTTGTGCAAGGGCCCCTGGCCTTCCCAGATGGCATATTGCGTGTACAAAATTTAGCTCGAATACTTATATTTTGAAAGTCATTGAATACCGCCATCTTTTTCGATAGTGCTGCGCGCGTTCATGCGTAGCGTTGACGAGTGCAGCAGGCGCTCTTAGTGACCTGAGGAGGCTCTAGTCTAAAGAAGAAATCCGGAGGAAAATTGCCCGACAAGTAGACGAGGAGTGAGCACGGACGCCTCGCAATCGTCAATTGATGTCAGATTTCTTTGTAATTAAAAAATTCTGCATCAATAGATATCGCAAATTGGGCTTTCAATATCATGGTACGTATATTCCGCGGGCTCGTAGCCAATGCCTTTGTTTGGAACTGAACTTATAAACACACGACATCGCGCCTGGCTGACTGCACAAGCGAAAGAGAAACAATCGTGTCCTGAGAAGAGCAACACCACAATGTTGCGAAGTACCAATTAAGGGCTGCATAACACAATGGAGACCAATGATTTCATTTAAACCGTCATTCGGGACACATTTTGACCGACTCCGACAAACCGATTGCCTCCTAAGGACAGTATCTTCGGCTTGTAAGGCAAGGGTTAAATGTCTAAGAACAATTCGGGAAAAGGTGTAAACGAGAAGAAAAATCAGCAGGTTCTTAGATTGAATTTTCAAAACAGTAAACTGGCGCCTGGATGGCGCCCTCCCTTTTATCTCGCCTCATTTCCCCCTTCGATCCCCCCTTTCCTATTGGGGGAGGGAGGGGTGGGCTAACCCTGTCGAAAATGCTCAGATTCGCTATTATGCCCCTCTCCCTTCCTAACCCGATCTTTCCCAACATAAGCTCCCACTCCAGCTAGTCCCTTGCTTTCCCCCTCCCTTCATCTATTTCAGGCTGTTAATCTTGCTGTCAGCCGTCTTAGTCTCCGGGGAGGGATCAGGATTGATTTCAAAACGTAGCCTTGAAATAAGATGTTTGTTGAGCAGGACGCAGATTCCTATTAATTTATATAAAAATGTAACTTTTTCCTTAGGAGCTGTCTGCAGTCGAAGACACCACCACCGAACTTTTATGCGTCAAAACACAAGCTGTCAGTTGCCGACGCAAGGACTGCCGTGCCATCCAGGATAAACGCCTCCGAGGTTACCACCGATTAGGTGGCACATTTCTGAAAGTAGCTGCCATAATCCTTGATCGATTACGGTGTCTAATCTTTCGATTTGCACCGTTTATATGATCGAAGAAAACATGCGAGACTACAGCAGCGGCACACAAAGAAAAAATGCAATTCGTATCGACAGCGACATTCTAAGACTAATAGTTGAGCATGCTGGGCTTAAACGAATGCATTCCGTGAGCAGTTAATCTACACTCTATGCAATTTTTGGTCTTTGTGCAGACTTCAAACACCAAATGTAAAACTGTCAGTTTCAAGCGGACACAGTGAGGCACATATCACACTCTATTTATTCCTCCTGGTCTTCCTCTGCACCGGCGTAATTCTTCAGCTTTCATTTGTGTTTGCTGCTCCTGCAATCGTGTTCCTTGGGAACAAAGTCGTCGACGGTGCACAAGAACTGAAACTGATAACCAAGTAATGTTGTTCACGAGCAAAAGCACGCCGCGGTGGCGCTCATTCCGCTTCCGGAAGCCGCAGCGTACGGTCGTGTGATGGGAAGCTCTGTGTGCGCTTTGTTATCGGTCATGCCTGGCCGAGGTTTCAGTGAGCGACGCCCACCAGTGGGCTATCGCTTAGTTTTACCTACGCTGCTTACGGGAGACGCATTGAAGACTACGGTTTTCCTTCACTCCGATATTTCCGGGCGCCCTTATCGCATACAGGATTTTCGCGAGCCATTGGAAACTGCCGGTGCTCTACCCTTCGTGGCGGGCATTGGGCCCTTTCAAATGTCGCATGTGTGGATGTTGAAGCTGAAAACTGCGGAAGCGAAGGAACTACTGCTGACAGAAGGAGCACAAGAAGTGAAAAAAAACGCTATTGTGCAGTCAATGAACCCAACAAACGCGAGTTGGCTTTCAGGGTGCACTGGGTGCCCTTCTATGTGTCGAATGAGTCTGTGTAGCAGGCTTTTGAAGACTTCGGAGATGTAACAGATGTCACTCGTGAGCAGTGGAACAGTCCGGGTTTGGAAGACGCCGAGTCGACAACCCGGCTGGTGCGTATGGTTCTGAAGGAGGGGCTCTCTATCGATGATTTACCACACATGTTCAAGTTTTACGGAGGGCAAGTGTTAGTGCTGGTGCCTGGTCCGCCAATATGCCTACGGCGCAAGAGGACGGGACATATTCGACGCGTCTGCCGCAAGCCGAGGTGCAGCTTGTGTCGGTCCTTCGGACACGAAAGGGACGGATGCGTCCTCACGTATGCGCGTGTGGCTACGGGTACTGCTCCGCCGCATGACGACGGAAGCGAGCTGCTCATGGATCAGGAGGAACTTGAGAACGCCGGAGCCCCGCCCCCATCAGGACTCAGCGACGGCCCTGCTTTCGAGCAGCCGGAGCTGTCTGCTGGCAACGAGAAGTCACAAGGTGACCCCACTGCAGAAACGACTGGCAAGAAGGCGGATGCTGCTGCGCCGCCAGAAGAGCCAACGAAGGGCAGCACTACAGGCGACCACGACTCGGAGGAACCGATGGATACGACAGTCGCTTCCATTAAGCGATCTCGTGACTTCGAAAAGGCACCGGCTACGGACAGAGAACTTCGTCGGCTAGAAAGACATTGTATAGGGGAGTGAGCCAAGAAAGGCAGGTTAGCCTTGTCACGGTCCTCGTCGTGACGAGAGACCCAAGCAGGGAACTTTGAAAGCACTGTTGTTTGTTTCCTGTGTGTACTCTATGGCTTACTTGAAGAAACCGCTAAAAGTAGGCACGCTGAACGTACGAGGACTTGCCTCGAAGCGTAAGCAAGTGCTGTTGAACCGACTGTTCGGCGAGTTAGATCTAGATATCGCGGCTATTCAAGAAACAAAAGTTGAGGACGACCAGCAAACAGATAACATGGTGCTTGGTTTTCGGTCGCGATTCAATGTTGCTGTAAGCCATGTGGATGGTTTGTCGCCGGGATGCTGTCTTTTCCTGAGGAAAAACATAGGCATATTAGAGGAAAAAATAACTTGTCCAAGGGGGCGGTTTATCGTGTTACTTCAGATACGAAACACTCGCGGTGACGGTTTTTTCCTGTATGCTCCTACGACACAAAAGGAACGCCGCGGATTTTTTAAACAGTTAGGGTCGTTCCTTGAATGCAGTCGAATGCCCATATTATTGGGTGATTTCAATTGTGCGTTAGACCCTAGAGATCGTTCAAATGTAAAGGATGTATAAGACCGGAGTGCTGATTTGTTGAAGCGTGTCCTGAACGAATGCAGCTTAGAGGACGTAATGGGCCTGGCGAAAAGTCATAAACATGTGCATTTTACGCATTTTCAAGGACGTAGCCGTGCACGACTTGACAGAATATAAGTCGCCGGAGTTTTCGCCTTCCTGTGAGCAGTATGAAGTGAAGCAAGTGTCCTTTAGTGACCACTGCCTTGTTACGGTAACTTTGGGAGGAAGGAAGCAGCGTAAAACAAGAATGAACCGGGATATGTGGGAGATAAACTCAAGGCTTATAGAAGACGGCATATGTTTAAGAAAAGTTAAGGAAGGCATGGTTATGTTTAATAATAGTGAAACAGGATGTATTGAATCTTGGGAACGCTTTAAGCAGGAGGTGAAAATTCATGCCATTGAGCGTTCAAGCATAATAAAGTATGAGGAAAAAAAGAAGAAAAGCAACTGCGAGAGCTTCTGGCGAATTTATGGCGAGAAGAGGAACAAACGCAGGGCATGTACATGCATGACATAAAGGGCGTCAAAGTTAGTCTAGAAGCTTTAAATGCTCAGGAGTACAGAGGGGCAGCGATAAGAGCACGCACAGAAAAATGGCTTACTGGCGAAACGCCAACAAAACGCGCGCTCTCCAGTGAAAAGCGATACGCGCGCTCGAACCAGATCTCAGTTATCGAATACAAAGGGCAAATCCTGAGTGATCAAAGTGGAATTTTGAGTGCATTCGTGGAGCATTACCGTGAGCTGTTTACAAGCAAAGCACCAAGTGCGGAAAGGTTTCGGGAAAACTTTTTGCCTCTTATGCCAGTATTAAGAAATGAGATCACTGAAGAATTACAGAACGAATTAAGTATTGACGAAATAGTGACAGCAATTGGTGAACTGAATGCCGGAAAGTCGCCGGGACCTGACGGTTTGAGCGCGGCCTTTTATAATAGCTTTAAATATGACCTTGCCACTATGCTTTATAAGCTTTTCAAGGAGTGTTTTGAGGTCGGTAGGCTGCCACCTTCGTTTAGCAATGCTCATACGGTCTTAATTCCTAACGCAGATGACCCAGTCAAGCTAATAAAGGTTACAGGATATAGACCGATCACGTTAACAAACGTTGATTATAGAATTCTGATGAAAATGTTAGCTAAGCAATTGCAATACGTCATAAAGGATATTGTTGGACCTCACCAAACGTGTGGAATAAAAACAAGAAGCATATTTAAAAATATTCATGTAGCACGCAGCGTGCTCGTGTGCTGCGATGCTCTAAATAAGAAAGTGGCTATGGTTCAAATTGACTTTGAAAAAGCGTTCGATCGCGTGTCTCATGAAATACTCTACTGTTTGTTGGAACATATTGGTATTGGTTCAGTTGTCCTCAAAGGGATAAAAATGGATTATGCATGTTGTTTGACACGTCTTATGATAAATAAACTGTTATGTGAAAGAATTGATGTAAGGGCATCTGTTCGACACGGATGCCCCACTGTCCCCTCTACTTTTTGCAATTTATTTGGAGCCTTTTTGTAGGATGATAACTGCGAGTGGGCACATGCGAGGTTTTAGGTTGGGAGCGTGTGAGGTGAGAATACTGGCATACGCTGATGACGTAGCGCTCTTTCGTGAAGACCGTAAAAGTGTTGTATAAGTGTTACAAATAACCAAAAGGTTTTGCAGGCAAACTGGCAGCGTTGTTAACTTAGACAAATGTCTCTGAGTCTGGCATGGGCAATGGGACTTACAACCAGAATTCTTCTGCGGAGTACGTTGGGCTACAACTTCCGGGGTCTATTTGGGAGTCCCGCTGAACAAATATGGGGAGAATACCAATTACAGGAATGAAAAAGCAGAAGAAATGCTGGACAGGACGAAAGGGTGAATGGGCCGCAATCTTTCCATTTTCGCGCATGCAACTGTATGTCACACCTTTCTTGTTGCAAGGATCATGTATTTACTCCAATAATATATTGTGCACGAAACAATATCCAAAGGTTCCATCGGGGTTTGCTGTTTTCATTTGGGCGTCCGATTGGAAACGAATTCGCAGAGATAATCTCTTCCGGAGAGTAAAGGTTGGCGGACTGCCTCTTATGCATCTATATGTACGGCAGGTGGTTTTAAGGTTTTGTTTCTTGCGTGACGAAAATGACGCCTTCTTGCGAACATTCATACAAACCATGCTGACAGTGCACTTCCAGAATTCATTGTCTCTTCGTGCAATGCTCGGAGGTACACAGTGTCTCGCTTCCTGTGAGAGGTGGTCTGGTCGTTCAGGTTTTTGCAAGAGCGGTTCTCTCTAGAGTATTTAGCGAGTGTAACGCCGAAGCGACTATAGAAGGTCTTATTGAGCAGTTGTTTCCAGCTCCACTGTACAGAACCTTATAATGTGAAGGCCCTGGAAAAGGCGTTCTCAGGCGAGTTAAGAAGATGACACTTGCACCTGGCGTTAAAACATTATTTTTCGAATTGCATACAGGAACCCTACCAGTAAAAACATGGTTAAAGGAAAAGGGCTTTTTTGTTCTTTGGGGCTCAAACTGTCTCTTGTGTAGAAAGCTAGAGACGGTAGAACACTTGTTCTTGGACTGTTGGGATGCGGTGTTCTTCTGGGACGTTTTGCAAAGAACCCTAAAAAAGACTTGTCATTGACACCGCGCGGAATTCGGTACCTGAACACTGAAAGTGATGTTGCGCAGTATGACCAGATTATGTTATGGGCCTTCACAGCATTTGCAGGAGTAAAATGGCTTTCAGATATTGTGACTTGGATGCACGATCGGTATGTGATTATTTTGTCGAACATATGTATAAATTAAGAGAAGTCCTGAAGCAGTAGGACTATGCAGATGATGTATTGACTCTGATAGACCAACTTGTAATGAAAGTCGATTAGACACGGTTGTCTGCCAAGGGGCATGTCCACTATGATATTTTATTGATGTGTATATTCATGCATTAAGGAAAAAAGCCGTGGTGGCGCTCTGGTTATGGTGCCCGCCTGCCGACTCAAACACGCGGGTTCGATACCCGCCGTGGCGGTCGAATTTCGATGCAGGCAAAATTCTAGCTGCCCGTCTACAATGCGATGTCAATATACGGTAAAGAACCGCAGGTGACCCCCATAAACCCAGTCGCTTTGGCACGTTCAACCCCCATAAGCCAAACCAAACGAAAAAAACCTTCGTCTCCAAGTAGCACAATGTGGACTCCAAATTGGGGCCCCTTGTCGGCCCCAAGTGATCAGCCCATATGGACCCCATGTGGGATTTGCAACCCGTGCCCAGGAGGAGCCCAAATGGGCAGCCCACTTGGGCTAACCTAAAGAAGCCAGAAGAGAACCAAATTGGGCAGCCCATTTCGCTTGCCAGAAAAAAAAAAACAGATCTGGCCCAACGTGGGCAGCCTATTTCAATGCACTGGTGGGGCCCTTGTTGGGCCCGATTGGGCAGCCCACTTTCAATGTGCTGTTGGGGCCCGTGTTGGGCCCGAGTGGACAGGCCATTTTCAAAGCCCTGGTGGGGCCCTTGTTGCGCCTGAGTGGGCAGCCTACTTTCAATGCCCTTGTGAGGCCCTTGTTGGGACCGAGTGGGCAGCCCTTATGCAGCCCAGTTCGGCCCAAAGTGGGCAACCCTCTTTAGTTGCCCAGATGTAGCCCAGTCTGGGCACAAGTGCGCTGCCCAATTTGGCCCAGACCAGCATTTATAAGGGCAACCAAACTGAGCTGCCCTGATGAAACCCAATTTGGGCAACTCATTTCAACTCTACACAATACTGGCTGCACACACATTATTCATGCATAAACAGGTCAAATTATACAAAATCCCATGTATTCAAAGCAACATCTTATGCAGATGCACCAATATCTTAAGCTTCTCTGCATTAAATTGGCCAGAGTCAGACTCTGGTATGGCAGTGCAAAGCTGAAGTATGATATATCAAATTGAAAAGTAGTTTTCTTGCACGTTTTATTGCATTATTTCACAAAAGCTCCATCAGTGGTCAGGATGGAGTGCCCGCGTAAGGATCATCCTGACCTTCCGGCCACCGTCCCGGTCCCTGGCGCCACACAAAAAGCTTAGAATACGGGAGTTCATGCGGGCCACATCTGCATCAGGCACCCTCCGCTCCACAGCAGCTGTAATCAGACACTTAATTACAAACTGTGGAAAACATGAATTCTCAGCTATGTGGCCAAACCTTGTAATAACATAGAGAATACTGCAGCAAAAACACATTAAGTGTATTTGCATTACCCACAAAAGTAGGCACGAAATTTGTGCAAATCTGAGAAGGCGTGGAAGCTGCACAAACCAAATTGAAGAGCACAATGTTGCTAGCGACTCACAAAATGGACTGTTTTCTGAGAAAGCAAAAGAAAAGGGAAAAATCACAGCATGCTCTATTCAAAATTACGGCAAATTAACTCTACCTCGAAAACTTGAAAGCATTGTTCCATTCGAATGTGCACCATACTTTTTCGTTATGTAAACCGAATAAAACAAATTTGACCAGCTGTCTGTAGCTTCCCAATTATTAGCACATCTTTGTAAACATGACAATAAATTTCAGCAAATGCTAATAAACAATGAGCAGAAATCAGTAAATAAATTTTGCTTCTCGCAAACATGTACTTTTATGTTATAGCCTGTGTATCATACCGTTTATTTCGAACCAGAATATTCAGCTAGAGTCGCATATCATCTATATTATATGTATCTGCTCTACTAAGCCTGTGAAAGAATGTAATTCCAGTTTCCTGTAATGGCATCACTTTACCTAGAGAACGCTACTGTTAGCCTGTTTGAATAAATAATGCATGCTAATCCCAAAAAACTCATCCCACTGAAAACAGCCTTCGTAAGCTAAAAATAGCCACAAATTAAAATACAGGTACCACTGCTGCTCACTAATTACACAGCTGAAAGCAGCACTAACCAATTTTTAGCACATATTCTACATGCTATGTTACACGGCAACTTGAAGATGGTGACCATGGGATCTTTTCTATTGTAAACATCACAAACTTGGAACAAGAGGTGGAAAAACTTTAAATTTAAATTCGATATTTTCTGCATTCAATGCATTTTTCCATCTCACAGGCATCAACATACCAATGAGTCCCGCAAACTTTTTACTGTTAACAAAAAAAGAACAATGTCCTTAAAGGGTGTACTTCTGCGCGCCAATTTAATGCTGGATTATATACTACAGTAATTACTAATAAAAGATGAGGCTGAATGAAAATTCTATTCTACATTCTCCAGCGGCTGCTCATCATGCATCCACAAAACTATTCACCCATACGACATCTTGGAACTAGACAATGTTATAAGTACTTTGCTATTGGCAGTTTCCACAGAACCAATGCCATACTGTGGCAGTGCACAGGCGATCAATCAGTCTAGAACATTTTCTCTGATGCATAAGTAGTTAACAGTCCATTTGTACATTGTCAGTATTCCAAGGCGGAACTAAATATAGTAAGGGGTACCTTTCACATCGGCATTAGGCAAGCAAGTGACAAGTTGAGTGCCGCTGCACAATTTGTCTAGTGCCAGCATCGCATAGCACGGAAAGTTTCTAGGAGGTAGTGTAACACTGACAGGGTTTTCATTGACAATGTGGCCTGCCACAGATTACCCCAATCTACCGTATTTACTCGAATGTAACGCTAGTTTTTTTACCGAAAGTAGAAAGAAAATGTCATCCCCCGCGTTACCATCGAATACTAGGATTAAAAACGCTATGAAGAGCACCAAACACACACTATTAAAATCATTTCATGTGTCAAACGTGTGCGTTGATCGTACTGGTCATTCGAAATCACGCAGTCCAACTCGCCGGTCAACCAGTACGCGAACCACAGGTCACAACTGCTAGGAAAAAGCGGCAACCTAATCGCAAACGCAAAAAAAAACGACGTCAATGAGAACGAGCCAACAGGAGTTGACGCCAGCTAGTCACTGGCGCGATAAGAGGGCACCACCTCTTGACGAATGCTCGCAACCTGTAGCGAGGTTGTCTAGAAACCATGACCGCAAAATGGAACGGCCATCTCGGAGGCACTGAGCGCTCGCAATCGCCGCCAAGATGCCGGCAAAGGCGCGAGCGATCCCATCGCCATCTGTCTGTTAATCCTTGCAACTGATCCAAAGACGTGGCCCCGTGACTAACATGCAGCAGGGCATGGAGCAGCGCGCTTTGTTCGCTGTTTCTCGTGTTTGGTGCCAGTGCGTGCAGTTGTGCGTTCCGTGCTTCGAGTCTTAGGCCTATCCCCATAAAACGGTCGAGTTGTCGTCAAGCGGAATGACGTGCTCACACGTTCAGTATACAGCTGGCATCAAGCGCAACGCTATTTCGCTTGCTGAGAGAAATTCAGCGGCTTCAAGACATTTTTGACGTCAACGAATTGACGATCAGGGGATGGAGGAAACATCGCGAGGAATTGTTTAACTGCAACAGCCTGCGAAAAGGCTTTCAGGGGCCCAAGAAAGGCCGCTTCCCGGTGTTGTAGCGTCGCGTTGCAGAGTTCATTAGCGAGCAACGTCCTTGACTACTTGGAGTAAGCATTGAAATGCTTCAGTGCAATGCACAGGAGTTTGCGCGAAACACGGGTTTGACCCAAAACCAGTTTAAGGCATCACGAGGCTGCGTGCAGACGTTTATGCGAAGGGCCGGGTTCTCCCTTCGACGCACGACTTCTATTTGCCAGAAGCGCCCGGGGACTTCGAATCAAAACTTCGAGAGTTCCAGCGCTACGTCGTCAATCTTCGTCGTTCTCCCAACATGCCACTTGGACATATCGGCAATGCCGACCAGACCCCCGTGTATCTGGACATGCCTGTGTCCAGAACAGTGCACAATTCTGGTGAGCACGAAGTTCGCCTTAGAAGCACAGGCAACGAAAAAAATTGGATTACCATTATGCTGGCATGTTTAGCTGACGGCCGCAAGCTCCCTCCATCATTTTTCGCCGGAAGACGATCCCAAAGGAAACTCCCGAAAGACGTTATCGTGAGCTCTTACGAAAAAGGTTGAATGGACTCGAATCTTGTCATAGATTTGATTCAATGCGTGTGGGACCGAAGGCCAGGCGCATTGCTGCATCTGGAAGCAATATTGGTTCTGGACTCTTTCCAAGGTCACCTGCCACCCGGCGTCAAACAAAAGCTACAGCGTGACTGAACGCATCTCGTTGTTATACCGGGTGGCAAGACCTCCATTCTCCAGCCTCTGGACGTTTGCATGAACAAGCCCTTCAAGGATGGCTTGCGACAATTATACTGGGAGTGGATTGAAAGCGGGTCAACAACACCTGCAGGTAGGCTGAAAAGCCCAAGCGCGTCTACCGTTGCCCACTGGGTTTCAGCAGCCTGTTACGGGCTGCCTGATGATTTGGGTTACCGCGCATTTAATAAATGCTCAATTTCAAATGCTCTAGACGGAAGCGAGGACGACCTGCTGTGGGAGGCAGCTAGTGACAAAGAAGAGTCAAGCTATGATGATGAGAGTGACGGCGACAACTGCCGTGAGGAAGAGGGTGTATAGGAACGCCTGTTTGGCTTGTATTTCAATAAAGTTGTCTTTGACCCTCAGAACTATGCGATGTCAGTTCCTCGCGTCATATTCTGGTTCTTTCAGTTTTTCTGTCGCACGCCCGAAGTCCAAGCTCGCCTTACAAACGTAGTTTTTTTCCCCCTTTTCACACCCTAAATGTCGACCATCGGGTTACAATCATGGTCGCGTTACATTCGAGTAAATACGGAAGAATGCTGCTTCGCCCAATGGTTTACCCCTAATTAGGTTCATCATTGTCATCACGCTAAGAAGAACCTTAGTAGTGCACGCATTTACGCTTAGCCGCATTCTATACGCAACCCCATATCTCAAATTGAACCGCACGGAAATCGAACGCGTGAACGCAATGATCCGCCTTGCGACTAAGGCAGCCCTAAACCTACCTCGTAGCGCTAGCACAGCCAACCTTCTTGCACTAGGCATACATAATACCATTCAGGAACTAGTTGACGCGCACCTTCAGACACAGTACCTTAGACTTGCCACGAGCGCCACTGGCCGCCATATACTCTCCTCCCTTCACATCAACATACCGCTAACCAGTCAACCCTTATAGCCATCCCTCGACACATCCATTCACCTCTCGTTGTGAAACCCCTTCCTCGAAACGTCCATCCCCAATATCACATCCCTCGCCGCGTACCTCGCTCTAATGCCCTCCATAAGTATTATGGGCAAGCCCACGATGCCGTTTGGGTAGACGCCGCATGTACAGCGCATGAAGCTGTAGCAGTTGCCTACAATCCAACCCTACCTCACCCCCTAACTCACCGTCTTCCCTCGAGCTTTACGCCTGAGGAGGCAGAGGAGACCGCCATCGCCCTAGCCCTTGCACATTCTTACGCCCCAATACATCTTCAGCGGCTCCAAAACGGCTCTGTCCAACTTTACCAGGGGCAGGATTCACGCCCCTGCCTGGCAATTGTTGAACACCCCTACCAAAAATTTACCACGCAGGGTAGAGCTTCAGTGGCTGCCGGCTCACTCTGGGAACCATGGAAACGAGGCTGCCGATAAATTGGCCCGAGGTCTGATTTGCCGGGCTCAGGACAGTCTCGATCCAGGATTCTCGAGGGAGCGGGCGCACACATTTGCGGAGCTCACGCAAATACCCCGTTTGGACCGTCGGACTTACCCTCCTCCCCACCCCTCTCTTAAGCATTCCCAACAGATGCTCTTCAGACGCCTCCAGACCCGCTCGTTGTCATCCCCTCAGCTTTTATCCCACTACTGCGGCACATCCCCTGCATGCTCCCTATGCGGTGACCTCCACGCCACACTCTCCCATATCCTTTTCGGCTGCCCTGCTGACCCTCCCCCGCGAGAACAGCACGCCATCTCGAGCTGGGAGGACTGGGAGGTCCTGCTTATGTCTGCAGACCCGACATCGCAGCTTGCTGCGGTGACTCGGGCTGCCGACGACATGTCCCGGCATGACCTACTTGATGCAGTGCGGGACCGCGCAGTGGCCCAGGCACCCAGCTGGGTCTAAAACTCATCTGCTCAATAAAGTTTTTCTGTCTATCTGTCTGTGTAGTTTTTCACACGATATGTGACAGGCTTGCCTCGACCACAAAAGGAAGGAGCAAACAACTGAAACGTTATAAAAAATTTCAAAGCCAATAAAAAGAGGGGGCTGTACCAATACAGGGCCTGATCCCAGAACTGGCCCAGCTAAAAGAGGGCTGGGCAAATGCTAGAAAATATTAGCTAACAAATGTCAGTGTCAAAATTCTTGTGTGCGACTCTCTCAACTGCTGTTTGCATTTTGCAGGGTTTTTTTCGCAAATTACTTTTCTGGCCTCTAACTTAAGGGTGTCCACTTGGAATCGAAGGTGGTCTAGATGTGAGTAACGTTGAAAATTAAAGAGCTCAAATTTAAGCTATAGGGTCGCAAAAGGGGGGTTGAAAAAGTGGGAATCAAATATGTGCATTATATAGTGGAAATGCCACTGAGCGTTCTTGTCACGTACAAGTCCTCGAGAGCAAGCTGGTAAATTGCAAGACATTTTCGAAAATTCGCGCTCTTGCTCCGCAACCCATGTCACCAGATGTTCGCCAGAGATTGCGCGCATTGCATTGGCTAACGCAAATGACGTCATGATGCAGAGTGCTATCACTGGTTCGCGAGCAATACAGAGAAAAAGGACGGTTGCTTGCCCGGCCCCGAAGGTGACTGCACCATCTCCCCCTTTGTATTCCCTCCTCTGTCTGTAGCTGTGGCGGCTGGTGTACGAGTTGAGAGGTAAAACGTAGAGGCAGTACTTAATTGCAAATATCTCTGCTTTACATAAGCTATAATGAAAATTTTTTGCAGGAGGCTGATAGGCCATTCAGTATCTACCAGTTTCATCAGCATTTCTTACCCTCATTGGGCCCCTCCCCTTTCAGTGCCTTTTTAAGGCTCGAACAAGAATGCCACAATTTGGTGCTTGGTTTTGGTCAGATGATAATCATTTCCTGATAACGAAACAAGCTTGTAAATTCAACAGACCATTAAGCTATGATAATTAAGATTTAGTGTTTTAGAGCAATTCCCAAGAAAAGCAGACAAAAAATTTATTTTAGTAATAATCGAAATAAAAAGCTCTTTTAATGCACTGCAAGTTGAGAGAACCAAAGTAATAGTTCAGAGAAATCAAAATTCAAATTAAAGAGTTCTTTTACTTTTTGTTGTCCAGTAAAGCAACTACAGTGGCCCTAAAAGAAATATCAATCATCTCTTCAAGCAGATAATTCTGAAGGCCAAATGCTTGCTGCCAGTTAAATTGAACCAGAAGTACCAGGAAAAAGGGTGTATCTATGGATCATTTCTTCTCAAAACAATTGAATTTACTGCTTAGCACATAAAATCAAAGCCACAGTGAATCAAGCAACCAGTTAAACACAATGCTTAAAGAGAATGCGAGGGACCAGAAACATCACAAAGTGCAAACAAGGACAAACAAACATGGCATGCGAAAACTCCCCAACAACAACACTATACAGGCAAAGCTTCCTAAAAGGTCGCCTGTGCCTTCCACCTTCCAGCGTAAACTGCAAGGCGACTGGAGTCTTTACAAAATTTTTCAGGATGAGGTGTGTAGCCTCGTCCACTGTGTCGCCTCCGATCAAAGAGAAGCCGCTTGATGCGAAAACCATTATAGCACAAATTATAATAAGATGTTGAGTACAAATAAAGAATAAATGAGCATTTATAAATTGTCATATTTATTGCATACAAGGCACAGCAAATAAGGCCTCTATCTATGCTTGGCACCCAGAAATTGTTATACCCTTTTTTCCCCAAAGAATAGCTATTTCATGCACATGATGAAAAAAAAATGCATGTGCAGCCATAATAAATGCAGCGTTACACCTGCCTTCACTGCATTGCTTAGAAGAATGTGGCTGGTACCAAGCTGATCGAAACATGCTCAAGCCATGAGCGACAGCTTTTCAGTGTGATGCGACAAAGCATGCCCTATTAACCCCTCAACCCCCTCCCCGAATATTCCTTAACTGTACCGGAAACCTAAGATTCTTTTCATAAAATTTCATGCAAGCAAACTGCAAGACATTGATCAAGAGTGACAAAGGTAAAAAAAGGCACAGCAAAGAGATGAAGACCATGCTGAAACTTCCAAAAAATGCAAATCTGTGAGAACAATACAAATACACTTATCTCGCACTCCATATTTTCATGCCTGCAGGTTCCCGCAAAAGTCCAATTTTCTAGGCGGGTGTTTTTAATTTTCGTTACTTCGAGCAGCCATAAATTTAAGTTCAAGCATACTGCATAACTGATAACCTGGCGACATCAAACATCAGGAAATTTTATTCGTGCTATCCTGGGAGGGGGGGGAGGCACTGCATCAATCTGTGTCGAGACCTTCACGGCACGGACTGTGCTGTCTACACTAGCACCGTGCCATGGCCGCCAATTCGGAAGGCTCACAGGAAAAGCTACACCTCCTCAACTGAAAACTAAACATATTGACAGATTTGCCTGTCTGGTTGGGTTTGAAGACATAACAAACTCACAACTCCAACCAAAATTCAAATTTTTTTCAGGATTCGGGCGACAGCATCGCCCAAATCCTGAAAAAATCGAGCATCCAGGTTACGCACGAGCCCACAAACACTGTTGGGCTTTGCCTACCTGTTCTCAAAGACCAGCCGCGGAGAGAAAGAGCCCAAGGCATTGTCTGCAAAATTCCATGCGCCAACTGCGACGCAAGCTACATCGGCAACACCAAAAATTTCAGAAAGAATACGGCAACATAAAAACGACGTCCGCAAATTCGCAAGAGAACGCAATCCAGTAGCCGAACATTCCGAGGACTCCGACCATAGAATCAACTTCGAAGAAACCCGCATCCTCGGAACCGAAACAAATTACCACAAAAGGCTCCTTCTGGAATCCTGGCATATACCGCACAAAATGAAACCTGCCCCCAGTATATGCCCAGGGACTTCGCTCTTCAACCACCTCAATGCAATGCGCCAGCTTGACTAACAGCCTAAACCCCCTTCCCCTCCCCCCGCGCCTTTTGCGTCACAGCTGTCGTTCCTTTGACCCCCCCCCCCTCCCCTCCATACATAAAAGACGCTAGCTATACTGCCCTCAGTCACCCCTGATGATGGAGCCGAGTCGGCTTCGAAACGCCGGGTTAAAGTTGAAATTTTCGGTTGGAGTTGTGCAGCTTATTATAAACTTCCTCTGCTGCAGCCTTCTAGAATGCTGTACCCATGCTGTCCCACAAAATAAGCCATAGCCACTTCAGCTTTGGCTTAAAGCTGTACTCAAGGTGATTGTGAGCTCATCTTTTCACCGCGTGAACTCAAGCACCAAGTAACCACATAATTTTGAATAACCAGTGAACACTGCCGACAGATACAATGCTGATTGCAGAATTTCCATGTTTACGAATCAGATTATAAAACTTGCAATGAGAAAAACATTTCTTTACAACAACCACTGAAAAGCCTGGCTTACCAGAACAGCGCTTCTGTCAGGGTCTTCAAGGATTTCTTCTAGCTCCTCAACATCTCCCATGGAACTCAATGGGATCAGCTCTTCTCCAAGACAATGCTACAGACCAGCTGCGTGATTCCCTTTGAGCTCTTTGATGCCAGCTCTGATCTCCATCAGGAGCTGCACTGTCCGACTTTTGAAGCCTGAAATGTTCAAAATCCATGATTAGAGAAAGACTGCTTATATCCCTCTGAGTTCTTTGGTATGACTAAAGGTATCACAATTTGGTTTGGACCAAACACTGATTGCATAGCACAGAAATAATTTTTTTTTTTAATTCGGTGCCACTTGAAAATGGTCAGTATCCCCGAGATGAACGCACTAGTTGCTGCACTACAAAGTACAAGTTGTCGAGTGTTTTGAAGGAAAAAAAAGTAGAACACGACTGCATTACTGGGTCCCATTCGCATCACGCATTTATTAGGTCTACCTTTATCCAACTTGAACCCAACAAGCTTCTCAGCTTGATAGAGCAGCTGTGTATTCTGAAAAGGTTCGAGGTTTTTGATATGAGCGAAACGCATGTCCACTCATGATTTTGAGAGCGCACTGCACAACATAATCTGTTTGTGACCTGTAGTAAACTGTCAAAACATGCATCAGAGCAAAAAAGAGAAAGCTTCATGGCCTGTGGGTAGCGCGCCTGTCTCACAGGATTCAATTTCCACTACCACCTCTTAAAGAAATTTGGTGTATCTGAACATTGCTGAGCTGTTCCTGAATTTTTTTGTCTATCTGTTTCATTAGGATTTTCCACCCTTGGCCAACGCCACTGCAGAGTTTTCTGTGACAAAGGATCGATAACACTGTTGCATTAAAATTCAGAAATAATGTGGGGCCTGGACAGCAGTTAATGTGGTCACTGTGATGACAGCATTACATGTTATAGCCTTATGCTCCGGGTACTATCAGCAGATATGCCAATCAGTTGTTTTTAAAAACCATAACTTTTAAATTTCTGAGACTGACAAATTGCCCACATATTCACATTTTATGGAACTTCTCTGGAACTGCAATGCCACGACTAAGGGTGATGTCATAGGAAACGACAGGGTATCTCACACAGCCATTCACAGCAGTCATGACATTCTTGACAGTTGTCTGGAAATGAAACAGCACTATACAAAATTGAATGTGGCCCACTCACGTTGCGAACATGGAGGGTCCATATCTCGTGGATATAAAAAATCAATTCAATGATATATTGCCAAATTCATTATATAATCAGCATATAACTTTCCTTCCACTGCTATTGTAGACAAGCAAGCAAGACTGAAGCAAGAAATATTAGAGGTAAGAAAATTCATATTCAAAATTCTGACTAAATTTCAGACAGCATTTGGTATTCGATTCGCACTTTCACTATAGTTTATTCTCGTTATAACGAACATGAATACAGCGACTTTCCTTAATAGAAATGCTTTCACTAATCAATCCATTCTTTCCGTTTCATATAACGCTATCAGAAATATGTTCTTACAAAACAATGAATCATATCCAACGGTGAAATAAACTAAGTATCCATGTGCTGTGATTAAACTATCATTTGCGTGTGTGTAACAGTACCGAGACTATTCTGGTGATCTGTTATAAAGATATTGTACATATTTGTTATTTCATTCATTCTCTTGTTATTGTTTTACTGCTGCCTGTCATCGCCGTGCCAAGCCGCTACGGGAGATGGGAGCTTTGTCAAGCCGCGTGCGCGGCTTTTTTTCCTTTCTCCTCAGCCATTGTACATGACTGAAATAAATGCAAAATGAAATGAAATGAAAATGAAATCAGTATAATGAAATGAACAGTGCATAATCTGACACTCTATTGGTTTTAATGGAGCTGTTTTTTGTATTCGCATAGCTCAAAATGCACAAGGAGTCGTAAAAACTTCAAGCAATGCAATATTTTGATCATCTGAATAGTCCGCGGTAGTTGTGTGAATGAATCGAGCGTGCATTCACATGCCGCACCATAGAGGGGCAGTACGAACTAGCATCAAGCTGACAGACGCATGACCGGCACGTGATCGAACCATCTTGCCGCACTCCCCTGCCACATGTGCAGACCTGCGCGCAAGTGGGCTGCACTCCATGACTCAATCAACTCCGTTGCGCAAAATGGCAATGCAGAAGCATAAAGTATTCTCATTTGAGTCGATGTTTTGGTAGTCCACAGCGAGCGCAAAAGGCCACATTACTGAGCAATACAGTGTTGCATCTAGCACTCAGTCGGCAATTGTGAACGCAAGACAGAAGATTGCATTTGTTGACAACTGTTCCAAAGGAGACATGAAGAATGATCACCTTGTCATCATGTCGACTGGTGCTTCTGAATGTTACGTTTGAGAACTTAGTCTCTGCTTATGACAAATTGGTGGTGGCACCTGAACTGACCGACCAAGAAATCGCTGACGAGGCCGGTTCTTGCAGATGATGCAAGTAGGGTTGATGACAGTGAACCGGAAAGTGAAAAATGAGCTCTAAAAATTGCAGAGGCTGCCGACACGGAAAGGAAATTGAAGGGCTACCTTGAGAAAGTACCTGTGGCCTGATGTGGAGAAAGCTCTACATTTAATTGATTTCATAGAGAATTTAGTCCTCTGAAATACTGCTCAGTGCCACCAAGCAAAGATTGCATTGTTTCTTAAATAAATCTGGGCGGAGCCAGCATCACCATCTAGTGTTCATTTCTGCTCTACAACACAGAACAAAGCGATATTTCGCATGCTTATAGCAAGCTCTGAATTCAACAATTGTGCGTTATTACACCTTTCTGTTGTCCCCCTGCGAGAAGCCTTTGCTTGGGTTTATTTGCAGACTTTTGCAGATTTTTAGAACGATTGTTTAGTATAACAAATTTTAGGCCAAAATTAGGCTTAGTTATAACGGGATTTGACTCTATTCGAAACTCTTTGACCAGAAATTATGAATTTCTGGTTCATCTAAACTACCAGTGAAACATCGCGACATTCTCAGACAGAAGTATCTTGCACTTTTGAATGGAGCCTAGAGACATTGACATCAATGAAAGCATAGGAAATTTTTTTATGTTGATCATTTTAAAATAATAATGTAATCATTGAGATAATTGATTAGAAAGAAAGTGGGATGCATACCTATGAGCGCCGTATCATCTTCTTCATTCCAAGTGCCCCGGCGGAAAGAGGGAGCCATCCTGGCGACTCAAGGAGAGGAGACTACGAGGGGGCTATAATACGGCTTCAAGCGGCTGACGTGAACGACGTCGCGGCCACGGCGGCCATGGTCCGAAGAAGGTGTCACCGGTTCGATAATGTCGTTGACCGGTGACGTACGCTCCAAGATGCGGTAAGGGCCGATGTGCTTGGCCGAAAATTTGGACGTATTCGGAACAGAGAGCCAGACCAGTGAGCCAGTGGAGAAGTGAACCGCGGGCGTGTCTTGATCGGAAGCATGGGTACGACGGAGACCTTGACGTTCGGCGGTGAAGGAGCGAGCCAACTGGCGGCACTGCTCAGCATGGCGGGCGATGTCAGAGAGGGAAGCATGTTCCGAGCTGTCGGGGTTGTAGGGAAGGATTGTATCCAACATACAAGAAGGTTCGCGCCCGAATAAAAGAACTGTTTACTGTTTTGAAAGCTGGGCATAGAATATAAACACGCGTACAAAAACAAACCCAGAGACATCATTGGTATTTTTTAAATATGTTTTCAAACATCCTTAGCTGCATCTATCTGGTTTTATTGCTTTACTTTTTGATCTTGGATAGCACTGCAATCGCAGGACCTGATTCTCATAGGCCTTTGTGGTGCCCGTGTGACAGGGGTATTATATGGGCAGGTATGACCAAAACGTAATCAACCAATCCAGGCAACTTGCACAGCTAGCGGAAATAAGCTAAATAACATAGAGAATTACACGGTGCAAATATTTAATTATTAAAACAAACACTTTAAGAATATCGCTTGTTACATATACAAGGGGTGCTCAGCAAGCATCTACTGAAGTACCTTCTGTCAGCATTACAGAGTTCAGCTTTTTTGTGCTGATTGTGACAAGTCTAAAAATAAACAGATTAGCGGCACAGTCTAATTAAAATATTGGAAGTGACAGGACAGCAAGTGCAGTGAAATATCGGCTACGTGGAAAGGAAACCCCATTTTGCAAGTCAATTGTTTTCAAAGAAAAGAATAAAAATGAAATCTATGAAAGGAACACTCCTGAACGTTCATAAATCGAGGAGGCATCCAATCTTGCATTGTTATGGGAGATGGAACATGAGTCACACACCATGATCCATAGTCCAAACAAGAGTGCACGCTATGGAAAAAGGGTCATCAACTCCAAGAAATTTCATGAGGCATTGTCAGCTGGAAAAACTAGGCAAACAGAAATCCAGATAATAGGAAGTGTCTTTTTTTACTAAAGTTTACGCCACACAAGCAATTAACAGATACTCCTATGCTTCATAACTAAACCTAGGCATTGTGTGGGCAGTCAAAGTGAAATTCTGGGAAGTTGTCAGAAAATTTGCTGCTCTTTCACAACAATGCCCTAACTCACAAGTCTTTCAAATTGCACTATCTGGGAATATGACTACGAAGCTCAACCACTGAACCTGCTGTGCAGGCCTGTGTCCCGGTGGTTACTTTTTCTTCCGTAACATGAAGAAACCTCTGCACAGGCTACAATTGCCTGTTGATGATGCAGTCAAGGATGCAGTAACAGGTTTCCTCCTGCAGCAGAAACACATTTCTTTCTGTTGCAAGAGAAACAATATGTGGTGAATTGAAATTAGCGCGCTAATGTCAAGAAGGTTAGACTGATAAGTGGAAAGTTTAATTTTCGACTAAATACTTTTTATACATTTTGGCAGACAACTAACTGAGTACCCTTTGTAGTAGCCTGGTCAGGAAATAACCGCGTGTATGCAGTCAGTGAATGGCTCCACTAACGCAGATTGTGTATGGAGTAAGAAAAAAAAAGAAATTTTCTCTTCTTCTGTCATGGCTTTCAAGCTGATGATTGCTTCTTAAAGGACTGTAGACACCAAATTTTGGTTGCACGTTTCAGTGCTTTTAATGATGCACAAGCTTTTATTATACACAGATCCCCATGTCATATTTGCCTAAGACCGTTTAATAGTTTTTAACCAAGTTTTTTGCTCGTCTGTCTAGGTTTCGATGCGAACAATTCAGCGATGGCTATGATGTCAAAGTCTAGGTCATGTGACGGATAAAAACTGCGATATATTTGCTGCTTCTTCACTCCTTGCGATTCTTGTTTTTGAGGTAGGCTGGCTTTAGAATTTTAGTGAATCAAAACGGCGAAGCAGCGATTAGATTGCGGCGAATCTTTGCAGTGTTTGTTTGGTCATTCTTCCATGCTGCCAGCGCGCCGCTTTATCGATTTGTTTGCGATGCAAGACACGACAAGAATTATATCGATTGATCGCATCCAGGCAGAGCTGATTCTATGTTGTTCCGGATTGTTCTAGTAACTTTGCCCGCTTCATCTCGAATGTTCGTTATTTATTTATTTATTTATTCAAGTTACCCCTAAAGGCCCTCCAGAAGAGGGTATTACATAGGGGGGGGGGGGGGGTACAATCATAAGTAATCGCGATACATTTCAACAAGTAATTAAAACATAAGGCATCACACAAAGAAAAATTGAACACTAACAAAAACAGCAAACATTTACACATTTCCGTCACAGCGAAGAAGCTCTTGGAATTTTTTATTGTCAGTTTCTGTGGCGATGACTGATGGCAAACTATTCCATTCAGTGATAGTACGGGGAATAAATGAATTGGCATAAGACGATGAATGACAGTTTACGCGTTTAACTTTGAAAGAATGATCACGGCGTGGAAAGAGAGCATCAGGTGACTGAAACAAATCACGGCGAAGGGATGGGTGGTGATAAAGCTTATGGAAAAGGGTTAAGCGAGCAAGTTTACGGCGATATGACAAATCTTCCAGTTCGGCACGTTTTTTTAATGCTGAAAGGCTTGTGAAGGGTGAGTAGTCTGAAAATATGAAACGAACAGCACGGTTTTGCAAGGATTCAATGTTAGTGATAACGTAGGCTTGAATAGGGTCCCAAATGGCCGCAGCATATTCGATTTTAGGGCGTATTAGAGTTATATAAGCAAGCTTTTTAACGTGTATAGTGGCGTATCTGAGGTTACGTTTAAGAAAACCAAGTGAGCGGTTAGCAGATGCTAGGGTGAGGTCGATATGGTCATGCCATGTTAGGTCAAACTGAAGGTGCACCCCAAGGTACTTGTATGTTGATGTTAGTTCCACAGTATTGTCATTTAGAATCATCTTTAAAATGAGCACGGCCGAGAGCGGCGGGCATTCTGTTCGACGATTGCCGAGCACGCATATTGCTACGCCGCCGCCGTTTGATTCAGTCCATTGTGGGCGCAAGTCGGCCCCAATAAAAAACTTTGTTTAGACGCCATTTTCGCTGCCGTTCTGCTTCCCGTAATGCAGTCACTACTTCGTGACAATATTGCAGTTTTTCATCTGTCACATGCCCTAGACGTGAAAGCCATCGCTCGGCTGTTGAAACCAAAACCAAAACAGGTGAGCTGAAATTCGATTACAAGTTATACAGCAGCTGTAGGCAAATACCACATGATGATCTTCGTATAGTAAAGTATTGTGCATTGTGATAGCGCGACGCTGTGCTGTGACGTTATCGCGGCCTATGACGAACCATGATTCCGTGCTCTGTTATCACGCCGCTCGGGCCTATATATATATATATATCCTGTGTGCGTTTGAATAAACGTTCTTCGCTCGTCGTCCACGTCTGGCGTCAGTCATATCATCTGGCGACGAGGCACTTCGGCCACGCGGGGGAGGCCGGCTCGGCACGGCGGCAGCAACGTTCTGCACGAAGAAAACCAGCGGAAGGAACCGGCACGTTTGTCGAGAGCCTGACCGTGGACTAGCAGTACGTGTTCAAGGAGCACGACAGCGAGCGAAAGCATCGACAGACGCCCAGCGGAACTGCCGACGGAGGAAAGTGACAACGGACGCAACGTGTGATGAGTATTGCCAAAAATGCCTTCGTACGGAAAGATAGCGGAGTTTGATGCTAAGACGCAGAACTTTGAATCATACGTGGAACGTTTTGAACTTTTTGTTGGCGCGAACGAAATCGCTGAGGAGAAAAAACTGTGTTTTTGACTGTTATTGGCGCGGAAGCTTATGAGGTGCTAAAGAGTCTTAGTGTTCCGAAAACGCCCGCTGAACACACGTATACTGAGGTAAAGCGCTTGCTTCAAACCCATTACTGCCCGAAAAGCTCTGTGATTGCCGAACGTTGCAAATTCAATCGCCGCGTGCAACTAGAGCATGAAGGTGTGGAAGAGTTTATTGTTGAATTGAAACACTTGGCCAGGAAGTGCGACTTTGGCACATTCTTGCACAAGATGCGCTGCGGGACAGGTTAGTTGCAGGATTGCGGAACGAGGAAAGCCAGCGCGCATTGTTCGCTGCCGAGAATTTAACGTTCGAGGGGGCGTGCAAAATTGCATTGGACCGGGAACTGGCTGCAAAAGACGCCGCGACAATGCAAGCGAAGGAAGCAAACTTATCGTTGCATTCCTTGCAGGCTAAGAGCGCAAGGAACGAAAGATTGCCGAGATCGACTCCTGACCAAGTGCCAGTGAATTCGTCCTGTGAAAGATGCGGCAGGAAGCATGAATCACAGAAGTGCTGGTACAAAAATTTTAAGTGCCATAAGTGTTCAAAAGTTGGTCACTTGCAGAAAATGTGCCCGAAGGCAAAGCGCGTGAATGCAATGGATGATACTGAGAACGAGGAAGAGGAGTTACACGTGTACCATTTTAAAAACTTGACGCGACCAAGTTACGAAGTGAATGTTGAAGTGGAAGGCAAGCCATTGAAAATGCAGATCGACACAGGCGCGGCTGTTTCAATTGTTCCAGAGAGTGTGTACTCAGACACCCGGCTCAATGTCAGGTTCCGCTTTGTGGCCTTAGCAACTTCCGCAGCATTTAACGGCAGGCTCTCGAATACTGCTAAGCATTCTTCCGAGACATCAGTTGCCTTCTCTGCCTGCGGTAATCTGGACAGCGCGTCCGCTACTTCCAGGTTCACACATGAGAACTTTAAGTAGAGCCTGTGGGGGGGAAGAAATGTGATAGCGCGACGCTGTGCTGTGACGTTATCGCGGCCTATGACGAACCATGATTCCGTGCTCTGTTATCACGCCGCTCGGGCCTATATATATATCCTGTGTGCGTTTGAATAAACGTTCTTCGCTCGTCGTCCACGTCTGGCGTCAGTCATATCATGCATCATTAAAAACAATAAAACAAGCAACCAAAAATTACGTGTCTATAGAACTTTAAACAAAGATACTTTTTCGCTGTTTGCTAACATATAATACTGCAAGGCCTGAGAACCTAGACATGTAACCATAGTAGAATTCAAATAGGTTATAAGTTTTAAATTAGAACCCCCTGCCCCATCTCTTCATGCCAGAGACAGGAATTATCAAGAACATTTGCAGGTGTAGTGAAAAGGTTGTGTGTGAAACAAAATCCGGATGATTTATGTATCGTCCTGGTCACTTCAACGCCATTACCTGCTGCTCGGTGGTGTCTTCATACCAAATGAAACAGAAGAATGAGAGTTTCGGACTTGAAACAATGAGTTCATACAGAGTTAAGCAAGACCTTTCCACAAGTGCAGTGTCACCACCACTGTCACCGCCCCCCCACTCCTGTGGTGCACTGTATCTCCTTGAGCCATATACCCCTCACCCCTCTAATGTGATGCCACTGCATTAAAACAGTAACATACAGACTCGGATGTTAAACACAGGAAACACAATATGATACTATAGTTGGATGCAACTCAAGCAACTACGCAGCTTTTTCCCATCAAAGGACTTCCCTGCAGCTAGTGGTGTCAGCGGATTCTCATTATGTCATAGATAGTAATCCCCTTAGACCTGCTAGCTTGACACCACAGGGTATGACAGATGATAGAGGGTTCATCATCATCAACCTGACTACACCCACTTCAGCAAAAACATCTTTTCCTGTATCCGTCCAATTAACCCGGCCTTGTGCCAGCTGCATCCACATAATCCCCGCAAAATTCCTAACCTCATCCTAACACCTGTCTTTCTGCAGCCCCCTCCTACACTTCCCTTCCCTTGGAATTCAGACCATTACCCTTGGCTTCACATCACATGCCCTGCCCACTTCATCTCGAGTGCAACTATATTATCAGAAACGTACGTTTGTTCGCTGACCCACTCTGCACGTTTGATGTCTCTTAACATTACACCTGTCATTTCCCGTTCCATAGCTTTCGGCGTTGACTTCAATTTAAGCAGAACCCGTTTTGTTATGTTGCCCTTCACTTTATGCCCCACATGCGAGTAACGGTAAGACAGAGCTGTCATGTGCTTTCCTCTTAAGTGATACTGATAACTTGCCATTCATGATCTCAGAGTATGTGACAAACGCACTCCATCTCAATCTGATCAGTCTAGTCATTTCCATTTCATGACCTGGCTCTGCGGTCACTACCTGCCCTAAGTAGGCGTATTCCCTTACCACTTCCAGTACCTCGCTACCTATCGCAAACTGCTGTTTCCTTCGGAGGCTGTTGAACATTAACGTTACATTAGATAATCATAGATTCCTCAGGCGTTCTCCACTGAAAGGGGGTTCACCATGACTTACTCGGATTAACCGCGACATCACGAAAGTCACAAGACACCAATGGCAGAAGGGCCTTGTTCTAAAGGGCATCTGCTTCTTTTTTCTTGAGTTGTACACAACTACACTGCATTATATATATATATATTTATATATATATATATATATATATATATATATATATATATATATATATATATATATATATATATATATATATATATATATATATATATATATATATATATATATATATATATATATATATATATGAAGAAGAAGGGCATCATCCCAGCCGCACTGCCATCGCTCAGAGCGAGCGCCTGCTGACCTGAACAGACGAGAGACTCGGTCGCCGTCGTGGTTTCGCTACCGCCTGAACGTTAACCTAAGCCCCCGTTACATTTGGTGGAGGTGCGAGGTACCTAAAACACCGCCATGACGACGGTCAGCTTGATCCGGATTTCCAACGCGGTTCACTCGTCTAGCTGTGGATCCCTTCCACTGCTTCCGGCCTCTCAAAGAAACTTCTTTCGAAATACCATGGCCCCTACTGCGTCCTGGAGCGCACATCCTTCGTGAACTACCTTACTGATCCCCTCGCACCGTCTGCCGACCTCCGCCGACGTGATCGCGAGGCTGTGCATGTCCAACGACTCAAGCCATACTATGACCCGGTTGTGTTGTCGGCACCATGGTCTGCGCTAAGATGGCTCCTTTTCTTCCTGGGGCCATTGTGAAGAAGGGCATCACCCTAGCCGCACTGCCATCGCTCAGAGCGAGCGCATGCTAACCTTAACAAACGAGAGACTGTCGCCGCCCTGGTTTCGCCGCAGCCCGAGTGTTAACCTAAGCTCCCGTTATAGCGCCTACAGTCTACACTCAAGCAAATTTTGATAAATGCACAAAACTTAAAAAAGAAAAAAGATACCCATTCTTGGCGAACACAATCCTCGCCACTAGAGTCTGCAGACTTCAAGTGTGAAGTCTGTTCGGCTAGTGCCATTTTTTCGCAGGCTTTCGCATAGGAGACTAGGTTTTAGGAGATACAAGGCAGCAAAATTAGGCATGGAAAGCATCAAGGGGTGTATTTAAGTAACACTTGGGGCACACTAAACCCAATACCAACCCTGCTGGTTTCCAACACAGATTGCCTCGCAGAAACTCATGACTTACAGAAACCGGAATTTGTCAGTAATTGGAGTTCGGAACTCAGGCAAGAAAAAAAATTGAAAACTGCAGACTCGCTCTCTCTTTTTAAAGTATTCTCTATGCCTACAACTCCATTGAGAATGCCTTCCCAGTTGGTGACTTGTTGCATTAACATTTCAATCAAAAGGGACGAAAGAAATAACATTTGGGTATATGGCGCTGTGGATGATACTTCTGAGCAACTAGCCTGCGGTTTATAATGAATAAAAAGGTGGTTTCCTGGGTCCTAATCTAGGCAGAAATTTTGGTAACAGGCAATCTGCAATGGGTACATGCACAGGGAATAGTGCAAATGAACATAGCTTTGATACCTCGACTACTCTCTCTTTTGCTGAAAACGAAAAAAACCTACAAATGAATTATTAACCAGCTAACTTACATTATTATGATCCCAGGGGTTACAGTGCCATTTCAGAACTGCATCTGAACTTCAGCTCGGTCTTTCTTCCCAATTACATATCCAAGACATCGTGATGTGGATATGAACTTAATCTAGTCCAATTTTTGTGGCATACTTTTCTGTCACGTGCAAGACATCACGATGTGGATATAAACTTAATCCAACCCAATTTTTGTGGCTTATGTTTTATTGTCATGAACGAACAGCCACAAATTTATCACGAAAAAGCAAGCAATTCATGTTCCAGCTTAACAATAATAAATGGGTTGAATCGCCAAGGCTCAAACACAATAATAATGCTTACTTGAAATGTAAGACCTAGGCATCTTGTTTTTTTTTAGATTTTAGTTTCGAATGTGGCTAAAAATACATCCTGCAGATCCAGCACATTCATATTTAAGACACGTTTCAGCGATCTGAAGGCTCAGGCTAAAGGCATGCCGGTTGTACCCAGTAACCCAGTACATTTGTTTTTCTTCAAGACACAGCGAGACTGATTCCATCCTATCTGTGTTTTCTCAAAGAATTGATCCCACAATACTTTCCTAGCAATTTTGACTATGTGAAGCGGATACGTTAGCAACCCTAATCCAGTATGAGTTGTAGCAAAGAAATGAAGTTGATACGCTTTGGTAGCGCGAGTGGTGGCACCACTTCTTGGATATGCCCTGGGCATTTAATCCTTGCACATCTGCTCGATTTTACCCTAAGTTTCCTTCTAGCTGCTTCTTTCACTGTGGCAGTTATATCTCTGATTTGAGAATATTTACCTGCTACCCGGAATGAAGCTACTGGTGTTGAGTATGCAAGCTTCGAGTGTATGCTACGCGCCCTGTTGCACTTACACGGCAAACACCTGGTTACCTGTTGTAGAGCTTGCTTTCCGCTGTTAGTTCCAATGGGATAAATGCAGAACCACTCCTGGTTAACCGCATGTAATCATGATGTGCATGTGTTTGCCCGTGTTTACACTTCAAGCAGGCGACTACTGCTCTGCTATGTCTCCAACTCTTCTGGTGTCTTCGACTGGTAGCGTTAGTTTGCTCTAGGTTGCTCTGAGAGGCGACCGCACATTCCGCTGGTCGAAACTGGCCGCTCTGACGCGCTCCGAGAAAAAAGTCGGAGCGGCTCCGAGATGAGTCCACGTGACAGAGCCACTTCCGCCATTTCGCAAAAGCGGTGCGAGGCCTCGGCGTCCCCTGCGCGTAGGCAGAAGCAAGTGTAGGCTTTTTACGCAGTAGTAGCGTCCTTGCTGTGTTGTGTTTTGCGGGCGCCGCGCTGTGAGAGGCAAAATGTCCAGCAGACGCCGGATAACTACGCTAGGAATGCGGTCTGTGTTGCTGTCGCATGACAACAGCGACTCCAGTAGCAGCACAGACGAGGCCGACAGTGCTATCCACAAGGCGAGGTCAAAAAATGAGTGTCCCGTGGGACGGAAAGCTGGGGTAGCGATTTATACAGGCTAAGCGGCGACAGCGATGCAAACCGTGTGCGGCCACGTGCGGCTAAAGGTAATCAAGGGACCTTACGTGCGGCTACTGTTCACATCAGCAGCGGTGCCACGTAGTGGCTCCGGAAGTTGCGTGCCCCTTCTGCCTCCTGTGCTCCCGCTCTAAAAACTCGCTGACCATTCGACTTGACTAGTCTCGCTATGCGCTCAGAGCGAGAGCGGCTCCCACTCTGCCAGATCCTAACCGGATGACGGGAGCGACCAGTCGAAGACACAATTTTTGAAGTCCATAACTTAAATTTTTTATTCAGCTCTGTGACTAGGGAAGAAAAAACCGAAAAAGAATGTTCTGAGTTTCTCGAAAGCACATCTCTTTTCTTACCTGCATATCCCAACATCTTACAAGGGCATCGCTGCCAGTCCAGTAGTGGCTCTACCCTCTTCCTCGCCATGTGCTCAGTGGCAGACTGTAGTGCCTTGAGGTGGCCACAAGCACCTTTGTCTTGACTTCGTCAGCCAGTTAGTCGGCACTGCACCGACTGAATCCATTTCTTTCGCGAACGCTACCACGCAGAAAACGTACTGCGGTTTTGGCCTCTTCCTTTTTCTGAAACGCAATTATGCAAGGTAAAGCCACAAATATGTAGAGCAAGCTTATGCTTGACTCGTTCCATACTGCTTTTGTCGACACTCGCGAAAATTTTACACGTGTTAGGCGTATTCACTCTCGCTAAAAAATTTACGTTCCCGACAGGATTACTACAGTCCAGCATGACTACTAGGATGAAAAATACGGGTTATGGGGGCCTAACGTCCTTAAGGTTCCAGCTGGTCAGACGTCAGTTATCGTTGCTGTCGACTAATCTAGAAAACGGCCAACCGCTTCACAGCAAAACGTGGCACTACGGTTGCAATATACCGCGTTGTCAGAGCCCGCGGTTGAAAGCAAGGCGGTGATCACATGTTAGAATTGTCAGCATGCAAACAACGCTAGTCATAATGCACCCGAGAAGTGCAAGAGAGATTTATGTATAACTAGAAATTGCACACAAGCTGATAGTTTAACCACTTGAGAAAGGCACTCGAGCGCATCGGTGCAGCTCCATTGCAGTGCCTGGGTATACATACATATGCGTGTGGTCCCATTTTTACGTGTAGCATCCAAAGTGGCTACTGAAATCCAGCGCTAGTACTGACAAAAATTTACTTACCTATCTTGGCGAGCAGTCTTCCACAAAACGGATGATAAAGCCGACAAAGCTGGCGTTTCACGCTGGACTGCACGCACCTATTCAAGCTCCAACACGGGCACGGCGAGCACACGGGGAAGAAATTTCAAATACGAGCCGTGTTTTTACATGTCACTGCGCTTAGTAGTCCGGGCCGGAAGTTCCTGTTTGTTTCCTTACTGCTGGGCACTGAAGACCAAACGGTTGTCATCACAATTTCTTGAGCATATAGAGTTTTCCATCAGTATTTTAATTTATCGGCATAAAGTGACGCAAACTGTTCTGTACAAATTTCTCAGCTAGGTATTCATCCCCGTCATTATTCGAATTATATTCTGCCACGGAATGACATTGCGCTTCGGTCTTCCAACCTGGTATATGTGGATAGATGATATGTTTGCTTTTTTTTTTTAAACAGAGCAGTCGCTGGCGCCACCGTGACTACACTGTGCCATGACCATTCTCTGAAACCATTTTTAATGATTTCTTTCTTAATCTGGATAATCATTCTCATGAAATCCTATATTGATATTAGTTATTTGCTGGCGTCTAAGATTTCTTGACCTGGTAGTGGTGGCTTATCAAAGCAACACCAAATAGAATGAAATAATGTGGCTGGCTGCGGCATTCAGTGCAGAAACCAAATTTTGGCTGCATATTTTCTTCTTGTTAGTGATGCGCAAGACATCTTAGCGATGTAGTAAATCACAACGACGAAGGCGTGATTACACCGCAGTCTTTTCATTCCTAGCATCACCAGTACTGAACTTGGAAGACGTACACTTTTTTTCATCACTCCGCTGTGTAAACCGAAACATAAGAATGGCGAATGCCAAATGGTGATCAGTGTATAGTTATTTGCTTTACGCATCATTGCAAAGAATAAAACGCAATTAAAAGCTATCTATCTATTCTCACTATCAGCCTGACTACACCCACTGCAAAGGCCTCTTCCGTGCTTCTCCAATTAACGCGGTCCTTTGCCGGCTGCGCCCACCCTATTCCTGCAAATTTCTTAACCTCATCCGCCCACCTAACCTTCTGCCGCCCCCTGTTACGCTTACTTTCTCTTGGAATCCACTCCGTTACCCTTAAGGAGCAGCGGTTATCTTGCCTGCGCATTATATGCCCTGCCCAAGCCTATTTCTTCCTCTCGATTTCGACTAGGATATCATTAACCTGCGTTTGTTCCCTCACCTGCTCTGCCGCTTCCGGTCTCATAACGTTACACCAATCATTTTTACATATTTCGAACAAATATAACCAGCAGAAGGACGCAGACAGACACACAGCACGACGCTGGATCGTCCTGTGCGCCTCTCTCTGTGCGATGTTTTTTTTTTTTATCTTGCCTTTAATAAAAGCTCTCTATATATTCCTTTAAGCACACGAGCTACTGCCTATAGTGTACTACCAGGGTCAGGAAAAGAACGAGAAATACACCAGTGATACGAAAATTGCTTTTTCAGGAAAGGAAAGCGCAGTATATCTCTCTCAATTCTACGTGGACACTTGAACCGCGATGTAAGGAAATTGCCCCGCCGCGGTGGCTCAGTGGTTAGGGCGCTCGACTACTGATCCGGAGTTCCCGGGTTCGAACCCGACCGCGGCGGCTGCGTTTTTATGGAGGAAAAACGGTAAGGCGCCCGTGTGCTGTGCGATGTCAGTGCACGTTAAAGATCCCCAGGTGGTCGAAATTATTCCGGAGCCCTCCACTACGGCACCTATTCTTCCTTTCTTCTTTCACTCCCTCCTTTATCCCTTCCCTTACGGTGCGGTTCAGGTGTCCAAAGATATATGAGACAGATACTTCGCCATTTCCTTTCCCCAAAAAACCAATTATAATTATATAATGTAAGGAAAGAGAGGAAGGTGGGAGTGAAAGAGGCGCCGTAATGGAGGGCTCTGGAATAATTTCGACCACCTGCGGACGTTCATCTTGCACTGATACCGTTTTGGGTTTCGCCTTCATCGAAACACAACCGCCGCTGTCGGGCTGGAACCTGGGTACTCTGGTCAATAGCCCACAGCGTCGGCCACCGTGGTGGTGCAAGTAGACCTAGACCGGCGGTGCAAGAACTCCAGACCGTATAGGGACACTGATCTGGCTGGCATCGACATACCAAAGCGTCTCAATAAAATATATGTTCAGTCATATCTTCCTGGGTATATTTTTCCTGGGTATATTTTCGCTCCTGCATGTCGATCCTCTTTCTCTTCTTTGCGGCTCCTCTACGAAAATTGAGGGTGAGCTTAAGTGCGCGAGGCGAAAGCCATTCTGCACCCACTTTGGCTAATTAATGACTAATTTCTAATTAATGAACGCTTGTTGGGCAGGACGGCTACAAATTCAGGAACACTGAAGGGGACGTTAACGATCGTTTCTTTTTAATTCTTATTTGTTCTTTTTACTTTTCTTTTAACGCATCTGCAGCTCCCTTGAAGACCAGGCCATTGATTTTCAAACTATACGACAAGAACTTTCAAGCAACAACTACCCGACCTCATTTGTGCAATCCGTGGAAAAACAGTTATGTCGCCCAGCAAGCGATACTCCTCTGTCACCCTTGAAACGTGCTGCCGTGCCCTATGCTCCCGGACTAAGCGAGGCTTTAGCACGCATCATGCGCACCTTTGGTGTTCATATCGCCCACGTTCCGACAAGAAAACTGCGCCATGCGTTGGTAAATGTCAAAGACCCCCTTCCCAAAGAAAAATATCCAGGCGTAGTGTACAAGGTTCCTTGTTCCGACTGTGACTACGCATACATTGGCGAAACCGGAAATTTCGAGAGGCGGCTAAAGGAACATAGTAACGATGTACGCAACAAAAAAGTGGATTCAAATGCTATCGCCGAGCACGCAGTATCTACAGGCCATGACATCGACTGGGGTCGGGCACACGTGCTTTCAACCGAAAAGAAGCTATACCCTCGCCTGCACTTGGAATCATTAATCATCCAAACTACTAGTCACACCCTAAACCGCAACGATGGAAATCTTAACCCAATCTACGCACGCTCCCTGCGCCCTCTTTTCAAGCATATGTAATGCCACTGAGCTGCTTGCTTCATTTCAATGTGAACAAGGCTCCCGTACGGGAGCCGAAACGTCTGTTTATGTTTTTTGTTTTCTTTGGTCGGCGCTCCTTCTTCTTCGTCAGTATATGCATTATAGCAATTATGCTATTGATAACGTCATAGTGTGACAGAATTCGCGGACGGAGGGACAACGATGAGCTATTAAGGGCTTTCGCCTTAAAAAAAATTACAGGAATGCACTTCAGTCTGTTTAAGAGCGGAAATGCGAAGGCCTTTCTCTTTCGCTTCTCCCTGAATTTTTCATTTTTTAATTTGTTTTCTTTATTACTAGAAGTTTTGTTGGTTTGTTTTATTTATTTTTATTATTTTCCCGTTCTTTACTTTAGTTTTATTTTATTTTTATTATGTTCATTTCCTTTTTTATGCTTGATAAGCCTTTTCACGCGTTTACATCGTTTTTGATCCAATCAGTCACAGAAAACCTCCTTCAAACACAAAACATAAATACCTGAAGAGCGCGCTCAAACTAAGCATTGCCGAGTACCGTAATCGTCGGTCAGTTCCTGGTCGCCAGAAAACGTTATGGAGGGCTTTAAGCACATGTATCACTGAAGAACTTTAAGTAGCCTACAATTTGCGATTTACTCATTTGAGCGTGATCTGAATTTTGCTCATTAATTGTGAGCATAAACAATGCACGTTTCGTCTGGAGCCCAGCACTGGATATTTGCCAGCTTGCTCGTCTAGTAACTCAGTTACAGTCATGGTGGAAGAAAATAATTTAGTAGTAGTAGCTCCGTTAACTTATTGAAAGTGATCACTCAAGTCCTCTTATGAGAGGTCATCATGTTTGACGAAAACATTCCAAAAGCTGAATTTAAGTTTGCCGCTTTAACTTCGCTTCCCAGGTACCTCAGTCCACCCACACGTACTTCCGCCACTTCCGCTTCTACCACTTTTCTTTTTTCGCGCAAGCCGATGACAGCTGAGCCGGCTGAGGAGAAGAGCCGATCGACTCGCCTACCTTCGAAGAGCTCCAGCTCGTTGCGCACTCAGGTTGAGTCTTCTCGATAGCACTCGTTCTCATTTTGAATGGCCAGTAAGTGGCAAAAATACGGGTGGCTGAACCGGGAGGTCACCGAATTTTTACCGCGACAATTCCTCTCCCGCCGAGGGCGGCCTTGGGCCTTCCACGACTGCACGCGAAGACAGTGAAATCGATGCCGACAATGCGGACACACGCAGAAGGCCCGAAGAATGCTCTGAAGCATCCGCAGGACGAATCGGAGTTTCTGAATGGCCTCACTTGCCAGCCGATTCTGATGACAGTGCCAAATATTCGTGGTCGTCCGAGAAGGATCCGTCTACCGCGCAAGAAAGCACAGAAGCAAGCCCCTCAACGACAGAAGCTGCACGAGAGCTAGCGGACATAGCTCGGAAGCATTCACTCACCCATTCGGCAGTCAATGACCTCTGTTTGCTTTTGTGTCGCCTTGTCCATCCATTACCTCGTGACGCTCGCACGTTACTGACGTCTGAGCGAAAAGCTGATGTTCTTAACGACTACGGGCATTTTCCCCTACGAAGTCACATGATCTAAAGAGTGAAGAACGGTCTTCGCGATGTTGCAGGTACTATCGTTGACCTCCACGTGAACATAGACGGATTACCTGTATTCAAGGGCTCTTCGCTGGTCTTCTGGGTTTTGCTGTGTTCAGTGGCGAATGCAGTTGACAGCCGACCATTTGCTGTCTCTATATTGTGGCAAAAAAGAAGCTTACAAATATTGCATAGTTTTTGCGGCCATCTCTATAAGAAATGAAAAATATGGAAACTTCTGGTGTCATCATCAAAGGTGTATGTCACAGTGTTTCACTTGCTGCAGTAATCTGTGATGCGCCAGCCTGTTCGTATGTCAAATGTACCAACTGGTACTGGTTATTAGGTTGTGACCGCTGCACACAGAAAGGAGAAAGAATTGAGCACAGGCAAACAATCCCATGTGTGCTGCTTTCAAAAATGGAATAGGAGATATGATTCTTGCCGCACAATGGCCGACGCTGGCCACCACAACGCTGCAAGTCCACTTTTGGAGTTGCATGTGGACGTGGTGAAACACTTTCCGCTGGATTAAATACACACGGTGTGCTTGGGAGTGGTCTGTAAGTTGCTGCAGACGTGGACTTTGAACCATTACTGCATTGTCTCGGAGCACAGCAGCAGAGCATTATGAGTTCAAAGACTGCAGCAAACAAGTCTGCCGTCAGAATTTGCTTGGCACCCCAGACACCTTGATGAATTGGACCGACGGAAGGCAGTGGAGTTTAGGTCCTTCCTTCACTACAATGGTCCTGTCGTGCTGCGCGGTTTGCTGGACAACAACCAATACAAACACTTCCTGTGCCTTCATGTGACGATGTGCATTCTGCTCAGTGATGTTCTTGCGACAGAGATGAACAAGTTTGCCTCAGATCTCCTGAAGTATTTTTCACAGCAGTGTGGGGTGCTTTATGAACGTGAGTTTCTGATCTACAATGTACACATGCTGTGTCACATTGCGGAAGACGCCTTAATTTATGGGCCGCTGGAAAATGTTAGTGCCTTCCCATTTGAGCACTGTTTGTGGTGAGTTAAACGGTTGTTGTGCACCAGCAGAAAGCCACTTGGACAGGTGAGCCGCAGAATTTCCGAGTTGGCTTATTAACCGAGAGAACTCCCACCGACTGTGCGCTTGACCGAAGTATCATTCTTGAAAGGAGGTGTAGAGAACGACTCGTGTTGCTTAATAAGCAGTGGCAGCATTGTCAGTCTGACAGAGGTGTCTCCGAAGTTTCTTCTTGGCCATGAGTTTCTTCATGCAACGAACCTCTATGCTCCGCTTCCATCAGAACAGCTCAAGATTTTCCGCACAGATAATGCTTCACGTGAGATAAGGATGTGGCCTGTGGGTTCATTTCGCTTGAAATGTGTGAAAGTTGTATGGAAGACTGGGTTTATTTTGTTTCCTCTACTTCGTCATAATTAATCGCTAAGACTATATTACAGTTTATCTTGAGCATTGTGTTCCATCTTCATATCCAGCAGAAGTCTATCATGGCAGAAGTGTATTCTCAGTGTTGTTTTTCCGCTCCATTATCATATTTAGCAGAAGTTTATCTTGGCTTAGTGTTTCATAGGTAGTAGCTGTGTACTTTGAGTGTTGTTATATCATAGCTGAATTATCTGAGTGTTTTTCTTAACTGAGTGTTGGGGGTTGCAGGAAGTAAAAATAGCAATTATTGTTCTGTTCAAACACAATAGCTACTTTTGTGTATCTTCTTCATGAGTTGTAGTGATAACGGTGGGGTACACATGTTACCTGTGCTCTTTCTGTTGCAGACACATGCTTCATGTCTTTCTAATGTCTACTGAACTGAGGACGTCTTCTGGCTAGTGTTCACAGATATGCTATCTCGGTCTGGCCTACATAGGTGTGTTTGAGGTGAACACACTGATGGTTTGTAGAGAAAAAAGACCACAACTTCAGACAGGACGTAAGACCACTTCTCTGTCTTGCGTCCGGTCTGAAGTTGCAGTTTCTTTTTCCTCTACATCATTTCTGACCAAGTGGCCCAAAACTTCCCCTTGTGAAACATGGGTCAGCTGCATAGCAAAATGAGAGGCGACACGCTGAGTAATGTGGGCTGTCTGCTTAGTGTTAACCGCGGTTGCAGGTCGATGCGCATGGCACGTTGCTTCGCTCAAATTGCAACACGGCCGATGCACTGTTGGTGTAGCTGGGACTATCTATGAAGGTTTCTCGTGCCAGAAATAAAAAGCCTCGTCTCTTAGGGTTGTTATCTCTATCTCCAGAGCTTCGGGTAGCACAGCCCTAATATGTCTTGCCTCTGCTATTATTTGACAGCATCAGTTTGCACAAAATCGGTGTTCAATACCCCTTGTCTGGATTGCCAGTGCCCCTTGTGTTACTACTTTACTGTGATAGTGCCTTCTCTTCTAGTACAAGTGATGATGCATGATTTCCCCTGTTTCACTTTATATGCTACGTGATTGAAGTGCTTTGGTGGTGCGCGTTGCCGCTTTTTGTACTCGGTGATTTTGTGCTTATTGCAGGCTCTGCGTTTTTTGCCTATGCACTGTGTCACAGTGGTCACGGTGTCATTCGCCACTTAACATAGTTGGTGGAGGAGCCGGTTGTATGATTGAGCCATGAAGCTTGAAGTAGTCAGACCGGCACAGGGTCACATAGGATGGCTAGCGCTCCTTTAGTAGTTATGGTGTCACCCTGATACCCCGGCATGTTTGGGATTGACGACACAGGTGTTGATGACTCGCTCTGCTCATACGTGCCAGTCATCATCTATAACATGTAGGACCCTACACCGATGCCGGCGAATGTCATCTTTTACCTTACCGGCACTGCCAGGGTGTAATATGAAACACATGAGAATGAACTCATGAGCCGGGACACCTGTGAGGAAAAACTACGCATATTCAAATTCAAATTCACTTTATTTCTGGTAGAAAGCAAGTATACATCATGAGCAAGAGAGTTTAAAAGAGGATTATTCTACCAAGGAAGACGAGGCAAAAGGCGTTTCATCTACGCCTGACAAGGCCTCGCCTCCTGGCGAGATACATTGCACTCTCTATGCTACAAAAGCCGTTGTAAAAAATATATTGTACCATTCATTACGTGTAGAAAACAGAAGCATTGTGAACAAGCATTATATGAAATTAAAACCGTAAGTACTACAAAAAACAAGAGAAATTTTCTTCAAAAAAAAGAAAAAAAAGAAAAAAGCTTACTTCACAACCTGTTAGTTATTATTGTGTCAGAAGGTAAGAACCGCAGTTGCATAAATATTTATCTCAACAAAAGATTAGCTCCTAACCAGAAAATTATTACAGAGTCAAAAGCCTGAAGAAGCAACATTTGTATCGATATATTTCAAGAATCTAACAAGGAACACAGCAATACAAACGAAACACAAACCTAAATGAGATAACAAGGAGACAGGTCATTTTTTTTCTACCAGGAGTACTTTTTTTATCCGTGCTTTATAAGTATACGGTGACTGTACATTCACTGCGATGTCAATAAGCTCTGGAAACAAATTTAAAAGGACAGGAATCTGGTAGTCTAACGATTGTGTACCATAGGAAGTTCTGACTTTTTTCTTAACAAATGAATTTGCCCTAAAGTTATAGCCGCATTCTTGACGTCGGTACTTCCCAAGAAATCAATTTGCAAGACCTGATGCATGGAAGGTAACCTCGAAACAACAACTGTCGTCGCGCGCCCAGTCCGCCACAGAGGGCTACATACCTATATTCTGGATGTCCTGGCGCTTCGCCACAAAGTGGACGTTGCTTTGACTCAATCAGACAGCGTGGGCTGCAATGGCATTGTGTATGATGCTTTTCATTTGTTTCTCTGCAAGGACTGCACTATATTTGACACCATCAAGGAGTGCTATCGCTTCGAGCAAATTGAAAGCTGCTGCATTCCGCAGCTGTTTTCTCGGCTTCCTAAAACAGTAGCAACCCCTTCCTTTGAGGACCAGCAGCTCCACCACGTCCACTCTTTGAAATGCCTGCCTTCGCAGACGCAGTCGCAAGGATTGTGTGACTTAAATTCGAGGCCTTTGTGCCTATCCCAGTCATATGTCTCTGCCTATCGTGTTGCTCATCCAGGCATTCGTGTAGAAAGAAGTTAGCAATTGGAACCTCAATCCAGCAGTGTGTGTGATCTTGGTTGCTCAGCTGGCACTGAGGTTCCAACCACCAGTATCCACCCCCACTGTTTCTCCGGAATCCCGCAGACAACCGACAAAACCGCTTTTACTACTCTCACATAGGCTATATGGGCAGCTTTGGTAGTCCAAAAATTATGCTTAGTCTATGAAGGATATTGTAGTAAAGTGTTTCTGATAAGACAAGCTGGAGCCCTATAAAGTGCATCAAAATTGCAGGGCAAATGGTTGCTATTGGACTTTGCCTCTATAAAAATTCTGCTACCATATCTGGACTCCATCCCACGATCTTAAGCTTTTCTACTACTTGACATACACGGACAAAATTTATCGCTGAGGATAGTAGTTAGGCAAGACAACTGCACATATTAACTAGCCTGCACTCTTTCTACCTTCCTTCGATCCATCTTTTCTTTCCGGGAAGTATTTACTCATGAAAGAGATGACTAAAATCAATGATTTGCAAACTGACCAGCACATGCTCATAGCAAATGCACCCTTGAGTTAATTTTTAATCTGTGATCTGGTTTGGCTCCACTGCGCAGCAAATTTAGCGAAGTATAGCCAAATTTTTGAGGGACTAAAGTTTTTCATGTATTTCTGCCATGTTAATATGAAAATTTGCAGTGTAGACTATGGCAAAGTGGAAATTCACAGATCCTTTTAGTGTTAATTTATTCCCGCCATGTCACCATAGGCAATGATCAAGACAAAACCTCATTTCCCCCAGCCATATGTTTCCTTTCCTGTACATTGAAATTTTAATGAAAGTATGTATAAACGCAATGATGATGCCTTCATTTTATGTTTTGTGCTTTCCAATGCGAAAGTGGTCCGTCGATGCGCCTTACCATTTGTTACATTGTAAGAATGACTGTGAAGGAAACTTTCTATGCAGAATTTGCCATATCAAACGCCACCTTCAGCACGTATTCGTCGACTGAGTACAAATATGCAGTACCAGCTAGCTTACAGTACATTACCATTCATACTAGAAAATACATATGTTACATGATGAGACGTCATTGTGCATCTTATTACCCGCTCAGCACTTCAGAAAGCATCAAATTACGATAAATAAAATGACCTTCCTGGTGGCGCAGTTGGGCCTTCCAAAATTTTAACCAATTACAACTTCACTGCAAACTACTGTACACAGAAGTGACCTGAAAATTTTTTTGTGAGCATATTTATTGTTTTTTCTCACAATTATTTATTGCAGACAACTTGATTTATGAAGTTTTTTTGAGGAACCTAGTGTACATTATTAAGAAGCCACAACTGTTTATAATATTTATTTTGCATACAGCAGAAACAGATCATTGTTTCGCTGCTGTCTTTATAACTTTTCCTTTATTTTTTGTTCACATCTATGTCATTGCTTCGCAATGCCATTACCTTGATATGCCATTGCCAGCCTTATTCTAATATTCTTGATGGTTTGAAGGAGACTGCACATTGCAAATCTAGAAACTCACTGAAACACCCAGGTTAGGGAAGTAAATACTTAGGTATAATATATAGTTTGGCGCCAGCAGCTCTCGAGAAATATGGCTAGCTGTCTTGCGATCTATGACAGTGTAGCGGCACTAAATTGCCATCATAAGTGTTGCGCCGTCTCGGCTTGCAACACGAGCTAGCTCCGGCTGCGCGGAGCCACGCGCTATGGAAAATAAGAGCAGTTTCACACCTGGTTCTTAGCTTATTTTCTTCGTCCGCGTCGCACTCGTCTAATTTGTAGGGGTCTCTACAGTCTCCGCCGCCCTAAACTATATAGAGACGGACCCTCCAGCACACCTGTCACAGTGGTTCTCTTGGATAAATTTTAACACATAATATGATTCACATTTCCGTTTTCTATACTGCGTGGACATCACTGAGTACATTCTGAATATAAGGTGTGAACTAGCCTCTAAGAACATTAATTTTCATGCAATTGAGTGCTGCAAACTGAGCTGTTCATTCTGCAATTTTGCCATGCTTAGTATGCTTATATTATTTTTTTGTAATAATCTACTTAATCTGATTAGCATCTGCCGAGCAGTGTTTCTAAGCACCTCATGCTATTATAGGAACAATGAATAACTGCGCAAAAAGGATGGGACAAGAGAGAAGAATCATACAAAAAGAGCGTGAAGTTATCGAAGCCTTAAAAATCACGAGATTAGGGCCTGACAAATGTGTTAGCCAGGCTTCCATACACCTGTACCGCGAGGGGTTGGAGATTCTTGGTTTGACGTGATGATTATGGCTTTTGTCTTTGCGGTTGGTGCGCATGCGCTTTGTTGCCGAAGGAAGGAGGCGTTGGTGCAATAAACCAGTTGTTAGTCTGCGCTTGCCTCGTGTGATTCTTCTCTCTTGTCCCGTCCTTTTGGTGCAGTTATTCATTGTCTCCATAATTTCGTACCAACTAGCCCCTCACCGCACTCTTTTAGATTACACCTCATGCTGCAGTGAAAGTAGCAGTAATCATCTGCGCCACCCCAAGTGGCATCCTATCCATTTCTGTTCATCTGTTGTTTTTGTTCAGTTGCTGGGCTATCATTGCGGCATATTTAACACACAAATTTTGTCAGCTCTGATTGCTCATTAAAAATTTGAGTAGTGGAGTACACGTCTTGTTGACAACTAGAAAAGACTGAAAAATCACAGCTGAATTGAGATCATGCTACAGATTTCTGAATTATTATTCTGTGCATTGACTTAATGGCTTACCGTGTCAACTGTTGACGAAGATATGACCGTTATGTAACATCTTTGCGGAGAGTTAGTGCATGATCCTGCAAACTGCCCGGATTCTGCAAATAGTATGCAAAATGATTTCCTTACCCCATACAAAGCAAACACAGTTAACAAAATTTGCACTTTGGCGTTTGAGCGAGGAGCTTGCTACAAATTGGTGTTTCAGTCAATCTAACATCCTAAATGATCGTAGGCAAGCCCAACTTGGGCGGCCCCTGTGATACCCCAGTGGATGCCACAAGGGCTCTGCACGGGCTATACAAGCTGGGCTGAGGCCCTATAATACACGCATAGGGTCTCGGTGAAGTAGCTGGGCTGCCTGCAGAAAGAACGCGGGCAGGCCCAACTTGCATGGCCCACTTAATACCCTTGCGGGTCTCACATGGGTCCTGGAGGGGCAAACCGGTGCATGTTTCCATGTAATACACATACATGGCGCTTTGGTAGGTATATGCTTGGGCTAACTTGGTGTGGACCAGCGCTGTGGGATGATAGGCGGAATGCCGAAGTTGGGCTTTCCCCTAGTTTTCCTGCACTGAGCCCAACTCGTTTTCAAGTTTGAATTGTTGCTGGCAAGGGACATATGCGGGCTGAACTTGGCAGCATGGCTCACATTGCCCCATAATTACCAATATGGGGCCCTAGTTGGCTTCTCATGGGCCAGCCCAAATTGTCTGCCCACATGATGCCCACAAGGGTCCAAGCTGGGCACAAGATGGGCTGTCCAAATTAGGGCTGCCCGTCATGTTTCTCTGTATAGCCCAGTTCTGCATCAAATCAGCCCGATCATAGCCGCTTAAGGCCCCATTCGGGTTCTTTTGGGGATGAAAACAAGTTTAGCCCCTTTAAAGCCCATGTTGGACCAATTGTGGTGATAGGCGGGCTGCCCAAGTTGGGCTTGGCCCCAGTTTTCTTGCACTGAGCCCAACTCGTTTTCAAGTTTGCCCTAATGTTGCCGGGAAGGAACCTGTGCGGGCTGAACTTGGCAGCTTGGGCTCACATTGCCCCAAAATTACCAATATGGGGCCCTAATTGGCTTGTCATGGGCCAGCCCAAATTGTCATTGCCCACATGATGCCCGCAAGGGTCCAAGCTGGGTTAAAAATGGGTTTCCCAAGCCCACGATGCCCACATGGGGCCCAGATGGGCCCTAAACGCTGTGCTACTTGGGTCGTTATCAGTACGAGGGCAACACTTGTGTGTAACTGGAGCGATCGGTAGCTAAGCAGGCAGCGGTATGTAGAGGACGATTTTTCGAAACCTGTGTGAGGGCAGGTTGCACCCTGCGAGCAAAGGATATGTGCAATTTCATTCTTTTGTGCTAGGCTCATGTTTTCTTTTTTTTTTTTTGCTGTCTGAAAGCGAAGTAATGCTTTGATGCTGAGAAGGTGGATGTTCGTCGTGGCATCGAGCATTCGACGGCACCCGGCGCGCTTGTTTATTCTACCTGCATGCACCTTTTTAGAAATGCTGAATTGATTGTAGCGCTGGTAACATTTTTTTATGTCACTGTTAGTTTCAAGCCAAAGGTGCACAACTAATAGGATTGGAAACACACTTCACACGATATAAAACAGCCGAAAACAGGAAGCAGTTGTTGAATTGGTCAACAGGATGTCGAGATCCCTTAACTGTGTGCGTGGTGAGGGGTTCCAAATGATATAGCCACAATGGTATGGGATTGAATTATCTCTAATCGCCGACTCGACTTGACTGTACTCCCCGACTCCTGCAAATATTCCAGGTTTCGAGCTCCTCGAAGAGCACATGGCCGGTCACTGGCAGTGAGTTCTTCTTTGGTTAAAGCGATATGTGATGATCATGATACTGACAAGTGGCTTGCGACTTGCCTCGAATAACCATTCTCTTAGCCGACATGAAAGTAGTTTTGTCTGAAATTCGGCCGACATCTGTTTTGTACATCCAATTTCTTACTGACTAAAGCTCAGCGGAAGGACTTTGTATTTTTATGTTATTAAAGCGCATCGATAGAGTCATACTTCGTTAACAGTCATTATTTTCGGATTAGATTCAGCATCAACCGCTTCAGTTTTTACCAGTACAGCCACGTTTCCATGGCACATGCAGAAAAAAATACTCACGGGGGAGAAAAGATGTTCAAATGCGCCCAGAGCATACCGGCGTTTTAGGGTTGAAGGATATGTTAAAAGCGGAATACGCACTGCGATACTACAGAAGGACAATACAGACGGACAAGCCATTCTCAAGAGGGGCTAGTGCTAGTTCACAGGAGCCTGGATCCGACGCGGCAATGCTTCATTCTATTTCTTTAGGAAAATGCACCGCCACAAAAGGCAACACGCCGACGTGCTATACCGCTCCTACCGAAATGACCTTTTTATCGGCTTCGCTGATACACGGCCGTATCACGTGACTCATCAGCACCAGTGGGTTCAATACGTGCTGTTATCTAATACAGTGAAGAAAAGGTAACATGAAAATAATATATATTATCAAGGTTTCTTCGGTGCAATAAAAACAAGCGCCCCTTTTATCTTTGGTTGCTTTCTTCAGGCTTCGAACGCAGTAAGTTCAGCTTTGACATTTTCAGAAGCGCTAAAACACCGAGGACGCAGAGGGAACAGACAGGGACGAGCGCTACTTCCAACTGTTTATTTCGTAAAACCGCAAGTGCTTTAAACAGTTCTCGAACGCTTTTATGACACGGCTGTAAACTACACGTGCGAGAATACACAGTATAGCTACCGAGACTAAAAGAACCTAGGAGATAAGTGCACGATTACGTTGATACCCTGAGGAAGGCAAGTTCTTTTTTTGACAATGAAATGGACGGTGAGCTTACACAAGTGCTACCCAGTGATGCTATGTTCTGTGCTTCTATAATCTCTCGGGTTAGTTGATCACGACTACGTCCGATGATGTGGCACTGATTTAACAATGGAGCACAATTGCGGCACTTACTGCAGTGAATGGCTAGGTTGCTTCCGAAGGAATTTTTAACATTGTTGTTGTGCTGGCGTAGCCGGTCATTGAGACAACAGCCCGTTTGCCGAACATACTTTTTGCCACAAGATAGAGGGATGCAGTACACAACACAGTCTACACAGTCCACGTACGCTGTTTGGTGTTTGGTACCACATAATTGTTTGACAGAAGAGTAGGGTTTCGTCAGCTTGCAAAGCTTGTTTAGCTTGTTAGGGGCCGTGAAAACAACTCTAACATCTGCTTTCTGCGCTACCTTTTTTGGGTTGTGTGAAACAGTGTGCACGTAAGGGAGCACAGCAACCTTTTTTCTCTCACTAGACTTATTTGCGATTTCGTCGCGACCGTTCAGGTTCCTAAGGACGCGTTCTGCTACCGAGATCTGAAGTGGAACCGGGTAACCAGCGGCGGATAACCGGTTCACTTGTTTATGAAAACTACGGGGCATGCAGTGGTGGCAAGATTTCGTCAACGCATTCCTGAAACAAAGTGCAATCACTCCTCGCTTAACCAGCTTAGAGTGGGCGGAGCGGAAAGCTAAGAGGGGTTTATTGCCGCGAGGTTCGTAGCTCCAGCAAACGTGGTTGTCGGTGAGTGAGAAGTTTATATCAAGGAAGCGGATTTCCCCGCCAGATGGTAGTTCATGGGTTAGTTTTAGTGGGCTGAGATTATTCTGGAAGGCTACTAAAGTCTGGCTAGCTTCGTGTTGAAGGGATTTCTGGTCACAGTCAATAAAAACTAAAAAATCATCCACAAATCTAAACACCTTAAAATCCTTTGACCCCTCCAGGTACCGCTGGAGGGCTCTGTCATGGTAGCTTAAAAACAGATCGCTGAGCACCGGTGCTATACAGGAGCCTATACATACACCTTCCTTTTGTAGGAAGGGTTGGTTGTTCCAGGAAATAAAAGTATTTTTCAGGTAAAACTGCAAAAGTTCAAGAAAGCCACTACATGAAACCCCGGCATCATTTTGTAAGGGGACAACACCGAAGTGGTCGATGCTGTCTTGAACATATTCTAGTAAAGAAGCATGTGGCAGTGAGTCAAACAATTATGTGGTACCAAACATCAAACAGCGTACGTGGACTGTGTAGACTGTGTTGTGTACTGCATCCCTCTATCTTGTGGCAAAAAGTATGTTGGGCAAACGGGCTGTTGTCTCAATGACCGGCTACGCCAGCACAACAACAATGTTAAAAATTCCTTCGGAAGCAACCTAGCCATTCACTGCAGTAAGTGCCGCAATTGTGCTCCATTGTTAAATCAGTGCCACATCATCGGACGTAGTCGTGATCAACTAACCCGAGAGATTATAGAAGCACAGAACATAGCATCACTGGGTAGCCCTTCTGTAAGCTCACCGTCCATTTCATTGTCAAAAAAAGAACTTGCCTTCCTCAGGGTATCAACGTAATCGTGCACTTATCTCCTTGGTTCTTTTAGTCTCGGTAGCTATACTGTGCATTCTCGCACGTGTAGTTTACTGCCGTGTCATAAAAGCGTTCGCGAACTGTTTAAAGCACTTGCGGTTTTACGAAATAAACAGTTGGAAGTAGCGCTCGTCCCTGTCTGTTCCCTCTGCGTCCTCGGTGTTTTAGCGCTTCTGAAAATGTCAAATCTGCACCAACTAGCCCGATCCGCTACCCTTCTGAAGTTCAGCTTCAAACGTCTGTTATGATTTATGGTTTAGGAGGTTTAACGTCCCAAAGTGACTGAGGTTATGAGAGACGCCGTAGTGAAGGGCTCACGAATTTTTGACCACCTGGGGTTCTTTAACGTGCACTGACATCGCACAGTACACGGACCTCTAGAATTTCGCCTGCATCGAAATTCGACAGCCGCGGCAGGGATCGAACCCGCGTCTTTTGGACCAGCAGGCGAGCGCCATAACCACTCAGCCACCGCGGCGGCTCCAAACGTCGCTTAATCACTGTCCATTGCAAATAACTGTGGCTTTCCGAAGCGCATGGAGCTTCTGCTATTCAGTACAGGACAAAGGCAGAGGCAATCGAATAAATGCTGCACCAACAAACGAAAATAGTTAAGAACAGCTTTGACTTTATTGCTATGTAGTCAAGTTCTCACTCAGGTTTCTCGCTTAGGTAATAATCCATGACCCATGATTAGAATCCATGATACAGTATCGAGTATCCTGGGCTTGTTACTGATATATTTTTCAGGAGTACAATTCTTTATGGAATCGGCTTACGGTATTGAAAGCAGTTTTTTTTACGTATCGCGCCCAGTACTTCATCAAGGAATGCGTGTGCTGAAAGAAAGCATCGCAAGCAGGGAATTTTATCAAGAAAGAACTTAACGTGCACTTGTCCCTAGGCATGCGTATAATACAGCGCGGGAATACCGCACCTATGTAAAGAAGACAGACAAGCTACCGCCAGCAATGTGCAGCTAGTTGCTTAATAGTGGCCCGAAAATCGGTTTTTATCAATATTGAAGAAATAAAAAAAATTAGTTCCAATAAATTACATCACTTGAGCTTATAAAAGCAATATACTTTAAAGTTTCCTTTTTTTCTGTGGAAGGTGCAGGGCAACAGGCTTGTACAGCATGACCCATTGGCGAAGCGAATTATACTAACGCTTCACTAGCATTTTCCAGGCTAGGGTTGTTTGCAAGAAATTTTCGACGAAATTAACGGCTCAGCATGAAAACAAAGTTTAATAACGATATGAACAAAACTTGTAAAAGACTTTTGAACAAACTGAGGTGCTGTATTTACAGAGATGGGCCCTTTGGTAAATTTTGGAAATAGCTCAATTAAGGTTAGCCTTCATGCAGCGTCACATTTCGGTTCTTGTGGACCCCAGTAGGCGGAGACACGTGAAATGCAAAGCAGCATGGGCGTGACCTTGCAGTGGCAGGAGGGGGGAAATTCGAGCCGTTCGCATTAGCAGGAGTACCCAGCCGCTCCGAAACCGTTACGCGCTCGAGCGGCTTTTAAGTGTCGGGAAGCCCTCAATTCAAGCTGAAGGACCAGGCGGGACCAGGACACCAAGGAGGAAATTCTGAGGAGACCAGGTGTGAGTACCGCAGCTTTTCACAGCTCACTTACCTTCGCGTCGTTTGGGTTCCACTTGCGGCCTAGAGCCTTCGAGTTGCTGCGCAATTTTGTAGGAAGAAATAACATCCACAGTTACGAACTGCGTGGAAAAGGCTGCAAAAAACGGAGGAAGAGTCCTGAAACATGCGTCACCATTTTATTTTATGACTCGTGTTTGAAGTACTCTACCGTCAACTCAATGCATGCTCTAAACCTGTGGCGGCAAGAGTAAGAGAAACAATCAAAGCTCTTTCGCGTGCACCCGCTATAATTATCATGTTTAATACCGCCGTCGCCATCGTCCGAACCAGTAAAAGCTTGCCCGCTACTGTGAAGCGCGTAGTTCGCAAGTGGGACTGCCTGAATCGTTGCACCTATCGGAAATAAAGTGAGAATAAAATTAAAAGCTGACAAATATCGAGTCTTGTAGAAAATAATAATTGAGGAGAACGCATACAGTTTTGTAGTGCACCGGTGACTCGAACCTAAGTGATGAATGGGTGCGTAAAACCCGCATTGCTTTAAGGTGTGAAAGTAAAAGTGCGTTTGTTGATACTACAATAATTGAAGCCGATGTCGAGTGAGCCGCATCAAACCACGCATTTTTTTCTGTTAGGTAAACGCGCCTATGTTTTTCTTTTCGCTGTGGATGGACAAGAGAAAATTTCATGCTATACAGACGTTTTTATTTCTATAATGTACTGGATCACACCAAGAGTAGAAAAGCCTTTCGATTTGGTCAACGACTACGTAAGCACTGGGTGGGGTGTTAACATTGGCAATATTAAAACCCAATTTATTCAGCCATCGCGTGCCAGCTTACACAAATATTGTGCGAATAAATGTTGAGACAGGTAAGAACAAGGTTTAAAATGGGGTGTGTTAAGAAGTAACTTCAACGAATGTTATAAGAGATACGCGTTATCTCGAATTGGTTTTCCTTCCACTTGCGCAATCCAGGAATTTTGAAACCCGCCGAGTCCTATCATTAGCCAAGAATACCTATGCTAGGGTAGTAGTACAGTCCATCCTCACGATAGCTGAAGTATTGACGTCGACATAAGAGAAATAACTAAGGAATGACGATTCTTGTTGGAAGCTCGGCTAACACTGGCTATAACGAATCTGCGGCTATCATGAAGGAATCACTGGTCCCTATTGTCTTCGCTATGAGGTTGACTGTATTTTCTTTATACCCCAGTGCGATTACGAAAGTAGAAGAAGTGGTTGAGACCAATCTATTCAGTATTTTCGGCGGCAACGTAGTTTCTGTTATTTGTTTTCACAGCAATTTAAAAAAAAAAAGATTGTAGAATATCAAAGAGATCTCGTGCACTATGCGCTACAGTACTGCAGCCTGCGAAACCGAGTTTTGAATGACTTAACGGGTGTGCTGACCGCGTCGATGTGAGCGCACGCTACTGAATCCAAATTTGTCCACCAGTGGTATACGCACAAAGAAAAAGTTGCTATGGCAGACTTCAACAACTGAACTGCACCCATTTGGTTTCGCCTTCTCTTTTAGTATATGCGATCGCCGAATAAATTCTACGCTGCAGCCGGCTTTACATTTCCTTGCGGTAATTCTTCTTCTATGGTGTCTGAAAAACCGCGAAAAGCGCTCGACAGCAAGTAGCTGGCAGGTCCGAAACAAACCATGAAAGTCATGAAGGGGCCCGAGGTAGCCGACGCCGGGTTCGTTTTTTCTGTCTCCGGAGGTCGGAGCCCGTTGCGTTTGGTGGATGGTCGGGCATCCCTTCATCAGGGCCGCCCCATTGGGCCATCTTGACGCCCTCCCTGTCCTGGAAGGCAGGCCAGTAATGGAGTCGAGGTATATTAAGGGTCAGAGCAAAAAACTCGCTGTCCCCATTTCCATCCCAATACCCATCACGCATTTAACCTATCCTCTCCGCTACGTCGCAGGGGAGATCAGGGGAGTATCCCCGGCCCACTTCCCTTGGGCTTGGGTCGCTACCTAGCTTCCCCCCACCCCCTCATTCTTCGATTTTCGCCACATACGGGTGGTAAAAATAAATCCTTGCCTTCGGGCCTTTCCATTTGTCTTCAGATGGCATTAAGCATTGTGCACGTTAGTGGTGTAAGCAGGGGCTTATTTGTCAATCTTTTTAGGTTGCCCCAACCTAACGAATGTAGAGATAGTTGGTTCATGCTATAAAATTGAATGGCGCGAAGGGTTAAATCACTGGAAATACAAGGGCACAAACAGTGCCTCTTTCTGCCCTTCCTGGTTCCTTTGATCGTGTGTATCGGGGCGTTGAAATTTACCAGTTGCCTACTTATCACTTATCAGGGGCGACGGCACGCATTGTCATTGTCCCTGAGGAAGGCGCCTGCTTATTTCGACATAGCACGTACACTTCTTCCAAGACATGGTTCACAGCATTGTGACGTTGCGTAATGGTGTGCATTTACGTCGGGGTTTTTCTTCACATTTTTGTGGTTCATCTAACGGGAAGAAAAAAAAAACAGTAGGCCGCCGCTAAAAATTCAGTAATAACGCGTGGTGTAAAATAATTTGTGAAATATCTGCATTATTATTCTTAAGTAGTAAATAATTCCCCGAAACTGACAAACAGTATGTATTGCGCAAGCCCACTTCAAGGAACTTAAGAAGCCTCGGTTCCTGTCGCGGGAAATGCGCGATATATCTTAGGCTTGAGCGGCCATGGAATCTTGAATCCGTACACTCAAGCTTATCTCCAGCGATGCCAACAATTTTCCTACGCTTCAACACACCCTTCTCCGCTTCAGTAATAAATCGAAGCCTAAAAACTTATTTCCATATCCGATATTTAGATCTGGTAATGTTTTATCGAAGCCTACATATCATACTTCAAGCGCGTCAGTCGCTCGCCCGCTCTTTTTTTGTGAGAAACGTTGAAGGGGATTCAAAGGCTGCTCAGGAGATACGTCTCTAATATCAGGGATATGAGTAGTGAGGGATATCAAATATGTGGCACGTTTCATTCGAAAAGAACTGTAAAAGGCGATGAACAGCTGACAGGAAACTGTCATAAGTAGAAGAGCACTTCAGCGATAAAAGCAAAATACGCTTCCACGTAGACGCCTGTTCTGTCAACGATGGGGCTCGTACAGAGGCCCAAGCCTACAGATAGTATACCGCGTCGCGCGTAGGCACAATACGTATAGAAACTTTTGTGCGATAATGTAAAACTTGAAAGTCTTAGAGCATCGCCATATTTTTCCAGATTGCCGCATGTGTAGATGCGTATCATATATGAGTGCAGCAGGTGCACAGTGGGCTTGGGTGACTGTAATCAAGAGAAGGAAGGCAGTGGAAAAATGCTCGACAATTATGCGGGGAGTGAACGCGGACGCATGAAAATTGTCAACTCATTTCCGATTTTTTTGAAAAAAAAAGTTCGGCTTTTATAGATATCTGAAAGTGGGCTTTCACAATCATGGTATGTATATACGGCGGGTTCACAGCGATTGTCTTTGCAACTTTCAGTCATTTAAACAAATTGCCACTGTTGTTTACTTTGTTATTACTCGTTATTTTAGGAATACATACAACATCAAATGCTGCCGTTTTCTGAAAAACAGCCACGTTTTCATTCAGCATGACGTCGAAATCACTAATGTGGAGTCTGTGCATGCCACGGTAGTTCAGCCTATGTACCTCTGTGCCTGAGAGCTTTCCTTTTTGAAAAAATGCAATACCATCGCACCCATGAGGACCGGTGGTAATTTCCCTGAACCGTGCCGTCCTGAACGCTAATTTGTAAATTCTCGGTGATTACCAACTTCCTTGCTGTAATGTATAGGCCTTATGGATGGAAATTCGAAAATGGAAGCAATAGCTTGTCGTAAAGGATTCAACAGCACTTCAGCTGAGAGAAGAACGCCGGCGACGCGACGAGCCATTCGTCTCTAAGCACCCACTAGTAAGTTTAGGGTAAGGAGATATTGCACTTTCGCCGCTATAGACCTATCCAGAAATTAATCTGAGCAGTTTGTTGCTCCTAACGTAGTTGAGCATAACCCATTTAACGCCAACTGAAGATAGGAAACCAATTTAGAATCGATACTTTTCGTTATCAACCATGATGCGCCAAGACGAGTGCAATACATAGGCTAATGACCACACGTTCAACACCCTCAAATCAGACTGCAAATCAAACCACCCTTTCCCGAAAAAGGTTCCTTGAAATCCAGAAGTGTTGCTTGTTAGGCGAGTTGGTGATCCATGAAAATAGAGCAGCGCGTAACAAAACAGGACACAAGGGAGAGACACAGAACGACACGAGCGCTAACTATCAACTGTTTATTTCTTGCTGTCGCTACGTATAAATACATGAGCCACAACTCGAAACGAAAAACAAAAAAGATTGATGAGTCAGCCTTTCGCTGGTTTCCATCGTTCTAGATAGGAGAGCTCTTTAGCTGACAATGCCACTGATGCCACGCTCACACACTTGTTACCAGCACGCAAAATACTACGAGCCTCAATAATCTCTCGAACAATCTTATCATTGTGGCGGGTTATGATTTGGCTCTTCTTAAAAAGTGGCATGCACGAATTTGGAAGGTCCCGTTTCTCAGCCTCGACCTTGCAGTGACGACAGTGTTGGCTTAGGTGGCCCGATTTGCTTTCATTAAGATTGTAGTCATGTTCTTTTAGCCTGCTATTCACACATCTCCCTGTTTGCCCAATATACTCATGGCCACAAGACAACGGTACGCGATAGACAACACCCTCCTCACAAGTGACAAATCGTTTCTGATGGTCTATTACACATCTTTTTTTCTCCTGGATACCGCACGGATTGGTCTTTTTGCAAAGCATAGACAGTTTTACGGGTGCTGAAAATACAACTTCAACGCCTGCTCGTTTTCCTAGTTTCTTTAGGTTGTGGGATGTATGATGAATGTAAGGGATGACAGCTACTTTCTTGCGATCCTGCTGTTCATTGGTACCTGCCTGCTTGTTGAACAATCGTGCTTTTTTCATTTTTTGCAGCGGGCCTTCAGCCACAGAAACAATTAGTGGCCCAGGATACCCAGAATCAGACAGTCGTCTAATCTGTGATGCTAAGCATTCTTGCATCATGTGCTCACATGAGCTTTTGAGCGCATTTGTCAGGCAATACTTGATAATGCCTCTCTTTACCAGTTTCGAATGCGCCGATACCGCTGGCAGTAGGCCTTTTTTTTTTGCACGAGGTTCATGCACGAGGTTTTAGGTTGGGGCAACCTAAAAAGATTGACAAATAAGCCCCTGCTTACACCACTAACGTGCACAATGCTTAATGCCATCTGAAGACAAATGGAAAGGCCCGAAGGCAAGGATTTATTTTTACCACCCGTATGTGGCGAAAATCGAAGAATGAGGGGGTGGGGGGAAGCTAGGTAGCGACCCAAGCCCAAGGGAAGTGGGCCGGGGATACTCCCCTGATCTCCCCTGCGACGTAGCGGAGAGGATAGGTTAAATGCGTGATGGGTATTGGGATGGAAATGGGGACAGCGAGTTTTTTGCTCTGACCCTTAATATACCTCGACTCCATTACTGGCCTGCATTCCAGGACAGGTAGGGCGTCAAGATGGCCCAATGGGGCGGCCCTGATGAAGGAATGCCCGACCATCCACCAAACGCAACGGGCTCCGACCTCCGGAGACAGAAAAAACGAACCCGGCGTCGGCTACCTCGGGCCCCTTCATGACTTTCATGGTTTGTTTCGGACCTGCCAGCTACTTGCTGTCGAGCGCTTTTCGCGGTTTTTCAGACACCATAGAAGAAGAATTACCGCAAGGAAATGTAAAGCCGGCTGCAGCGTAGAATTTATTCGGCGATCGCATATATTAAAGAGAAGGCGAAACAAAATGGGTGCAGTTCAGTTGTTGAAGTCTGCCATAGCAACTTTTTCTTTGTGCGTATACCACTGGCGGACAAATTTGGATTCAGTAGCGTGCGCTCACATCGACGCGGTCAGCACACCCGTTAAGTCATTCAAAACTCGGTTTCGCAGGCTGCAGTACTGTAGCGCATAGTGCACGAGATCTCTGATATTCTACAATCTTTTTTTTTTAATTGCTGTGAAAACAAATAACAGAAACTACGTTGCCGCCGAAAATACTGAATAGATTGGTCTCAACCACTTCTTCTAATTTCGTAATCGCACTGGGGTATAAAGAAAATACAGTCAACCTCATTATAGCGAAGACAATAGGGACCAGTGATTCCTTCATGATAGCCGCAGATTCGTTATAGCCAGTGTTAGCCGAGCTTCCAACAAGAATCGTCATTCCTTAGTTATTTCTCTTATGTCGATGTCAATACTTCAGCTATCGTGAGGATGGACTGTACTACTACCCTAGCATAGGTATTCTTGGCTAATGATAGGACTCGGCGGGTTTCAAAATTCCTGGATTGCGCAAGTGGAAGGAAAACCAATTCGAGATAACGCGTATCTCTTATAACATTCGTTGAAGTTACTTCTTAACACACCCCATTTTAAACCTTGTTCTTACCTGTCTCAACATTTATTCGCACAATATTTGTGTAAGCTGGCACGCGATGGCTGAATAACTTGGGTTTTAATATTGCCAATGTTAACACCCCACCCAGTGCTTACGTAGTCGTTGACCAAATCGAAAGGCTTTTCTACTCTTGGTGTGATCCAGTACATTATAGAAATAAAAACGTCTGTATAGCATGAAATTTTCTCTTGTCCATCCACAGCGAAAAGAAAAACATAGGCGCGTTTACCTAACAGAAAAAAATGCGTGGTTTGATGCGGCTCACTCGACATCGGCTTCAATTATTGTAGTATCAACAAACGCACTTTTACTTTCACACCTTAAAGCAATGCTGGTTTTACGCACCCATTCATCACTTAGGTTCGAGTCACCGGTGCACTACAAAACTGTATGCGTTCTCCTCAATTATTATTTTCTACAAGACTCGATATTTGTCAGCTTTTAATTTTATTCTCACTTTATTTCCGATAGGTGCAACGATTCAGGCAGTCCCACTTGCGAACTACGCGCTTCACAGTAGCGGGCAAGCTTTTACTGGTTCGGACGATGGCGACGGCGGTATTAAACATGATAATTATAGCGGGTGCACGCGAAAGAGCTTTGATTGTTTCTCTTACTCTTGCCGCCACAGGTTTAGAGCATGCATTGAGTTGACGGTAGAGTACTTCAAACACGAGTCATAAAATAAAATGGTGACGCATGTTTCAGGACTCTTCCTCCGTTTTTTGCAGCCTTTTCCACGCAGTTCGTAACTGTGGATGTTATTTCTTCCTACAAAATTGCGCAGCAACTCGAAGGCTCTAGGCCGCAAGTGGAACCCAAACGACGCGAAGGTAAGTGAGCTGTGAAAAGCTGCGGTACTCACACGTGGTCTCCTCAGAATTTCCTCCTTGGTGTCCTGGTCCCGCCTGGTCCTTCAGCTTGAATTGAGGGCTTCCCGACACTTAAAAGCCGCTCGAGCGCGTAACGGTTTCGGAGCGGCTGGGTACTCCTGCTAATGCGAACGGCTCGAATTTCCCCCCTCCTGCCACTGCAAGGTCACGCCCATGCTGCTTTGCATTTCACGTGTCACCGCCTACTGGGGTCCACAAGAACCGAAATGTGACGCTGCATGAAGGCTAACCTTAATTGAGCTATTTCCAAAATTTACCAAAGGGCCCATCTCTGTAAATACAGCACCTCAGTTTGTTCAAAAGACTTTTACAAGTTTTGTTCATATCGTTATTAAACTTTGTTTTCATGCTGAGCCGTTAATTTCGTCGAAAATTTCTTGCAAACAACCCTAGCCTGGAAAATGCTAGTGAAGCGTTAGTATAATTCGCTTCGCCAATGGGTCATGCTGTACAAGCCTGTTGCCCTGCACCTTCCACAGAAAAAAAGGAAACTTTAAAGTATACTGCTTTTATAAGCTCAAGTGATGTAATTTATTGGAACTAATTTTTTTATTTCTTCAATATTGATAAAAACCGATTTTCGGGCCACTATTAAGCAACTAGCTGCAAATTGCTGGCGGTATCTTGTCTGTCTTCTTTCGATGGAGGCGAAATTCTAGAGGTCCGTGTACTGTGCGAAGTCAGTGCACGTTAAAGAACCCCAGGTGGTCAAAAATTCGTGAGCCCTTCACTACGGCGTTTCTCATAACCTCAGTCACTTTGGGACGTTAAACCTCCTAAACCATAAATCATAACACACGTTTGAAGCCGAACTTACTGCGTTCGAAGCTTGAAGAAAACAATCAAAGATAAAAGGGGTGCTTGTTTTTATTGCACTGAGGAAACCTTGATAATATATATTATTTTCATTTTACCTTTTCTTCACTGTATTAGATAACAGCACGTATTGAACCCACTGGTCCTGAAGAGTCACGTGATACGGCCGTGTATCAGCGAAGCCGATAAAAAGGTCATTTCGGTAGGAGCGGTAGAGCACGTCGGCGTGTTGCCTTTTGTGGCGGTGCATTTTCCTAAAGAAATAGAATGAAGCATTGCCGCGTCGGATCCAGGCTCCTGTGAACTAGCACTAGCGCCTCTTGAGAATGGCTTGTCCGTCTGTATTGTCCTTCTGTAGTATCGCAGTGCGTATTCCGCTTTTAACATATCCTTCAACCCTAAAACGCCGGTATGCTCTGGGCGCATTTGAACATCTTTTCTCCCACGTGAGTATTTTTTTCTGCATGTGCCATGGAAACGTGGCTGTACTGGTAAAAACTGAAGCGGTTGATGCTGAATCTAATCCAAAAATAATGACCGTTAACGAAGTATGACTCTATCGATGCGCTTTAATAACATAAAAATACAAAGTCCTTCCGCTGAGCTTTAGTCAGTAAGAAATTGGATGTACAAAACAGATGTCGGCCGAATTTCAGACAAAACTACATTCATCTCGGCTAAGAGAATGGTTATTCGAGGCAAGTCGCAAGCCACTTGTCAGCATCATGATCATCACATATCGCTTTAACCAAAGAAGAACTCACTGCCAGTGACCGGCCATGTGCTCTTCGAGGAGCTCGAAACCTGGAATATTTGCAGGAGTCGGGGAGTACAGTCAAGTCGAGTCGGCGATTAGAGATAATTCAATCCCATACCATTGTGGCTATATCATTTGGAACCCCTCACCACGCACGCAGTTAAGGGATCTCGACATCCTGTTGACCAATTCAACAACTGCTTCCTGTTTTCGGCTGTTTTATATCGTGTGAAGTGTGTTTCCAATCCTATTAGTTGTGCACCTTTGGCTTGAAACTAACAGTGACCTAAAAAAATGTTACCAGCGCTACAATCAATTCAGCATTTCTAAAAAGGTGCATGCAGGTAGAATAAACAAGCGCGCCGGGTGCCGTCGAATGCTCGATGCCACGACGAACATCCACCTTCTCAGCATCAAAGCATTACTTCGCTTTCAGACAGCAAAAAAAAAAAAAAGAAAACATGAGCCTAGCACAAAAGAATGAAATTGCACATATCCTTTGCTCGCAGGGTGCAACCTGCCCTCACACAGGTTTCGAAAAATCGTCCTCTACATACCGCTGCCTGCTTAGCTACCGATCGCTCCAGTTACACACAAGTGTTGCCCTCGTACTGATAAGGACCCAAGTAGCACAGCGTTTAGGGCCCATCTGGGCTCCATGTGGGCATCGTGGGCTTGGGAAACCCCTTTTTAACCCAGCTTGGACCCTTGCGGGCATCATGTGGGCAAAGACAATTTGGGCTGGCCCATGACAAGCCACTTAGGGCCCCATATTGGTAATTTTGGTACAATGTGAGCCCAAGCTGCCAAGTTCAGCCCGCACAGGTTCCTTCCCGGCAACATTAGGGCAAACTTGAAAACGAGTTGGGCTCAGTGCAAAAAAACTGGGGCCAAGCCCAACTTGGGCAGCCCGCCTATCACCACAATTGGTCCAACATGGGCTTTAAAGGGGCTAAACATGTTTTCATCCCCAAAAGAACCCGAATGGGGCCTTAATCGGCTATGATCGGGCTGATTTGATGCAGAACTGGGCTATACAGAGAAACATGACGGGCAGCCCTAATTTGGACAGCCCATCTTGTGCCCAGCTTGGACCCTTGTGGGCATCATGTGGGCAGACAATTTGGGCTGGCCCATGAGAAGCCAACTAGGGCCCCATATTGGTAATTATGGGGCAATGTGAGCCATGCTGCCAAGTTCAGCCCGCATATGTCCCTTGCCAGCAACAATTCAAACTTGAAAACGAGTTGGGCTCAGTGCAGGAAAACTAGGGGAAAGCCCAACTTCGGCATTCCGCCTATCATCCCATAGCGCTGGTCCACACCAAGTTAGCCCAAGCATATACCTACCAAAGCGCCATGTATGTGTATTACATGGAAACATGCACCGGTTTGCCCCTCCAGAACCCATGTGAGACCCGCAAGGGTATTAAGCGGGCCATGCAAGTTGGGCCTGCCCGCGTTCTTTCTGCAGGCAGCCCAGCTACTTCACCGAGACCCTATGCGGGTATTATAGGGCCTCAGCCCAGCTTGTATAGCCCGTGCAGAGCCCTTGTGGCATCCACTGGGGTATCACAGGGGCCGCCCAAGTTGGGCTTCCCTACGATCATTTAGGATGTTAGATTGACTGAAACACCAATTTGTAGCAAGCTCCTCGCTCAAACGCCAAAGTGCAAATTTTGTTAACTGTGTTTGCTTTGTATGGGGTAAGGAAATCATTTTGCATGCTATTTGCAGAATCCCGGCAGTTTGCAGGATCATGCACTAACTCTCCGCAAAGATGTTACATAACGGTCATATCTTCGTCAACAGTTGACACGGTAAGCCATTAAGTCAATGCACAGAATAATAATTCAGAAATCTGTAGCATGATCTCAATTCAGCTGTGATTTTTCAGTCTTTTCTAGTTGTCAACAAGACGTGTACTCCACTACTCAAAATTTTATTGAGCAATCAGAGCTGACAAAATTTGTGTGTTAAATATGCCGCAATGATAGCCCAGCAACTGAACAAAAACAACAGATGAACAGAAATGGATAGGATGCCACTTGGGGTGGCGCAGATGATTACTGCTACTTTCACTGCAGCATGAGGTGTAATCTAAAAGAGTGCGGTGAGGGGCTAGTTGGTACGAAATTATGGAGACAATGAATAACTGCGCCAAAAGGACGGGACAAGAGAGAAGAATCACACGAGGCAAGCGCAGACTAACAACTGGTTTATTGCACCAACGCCTCCTTCCTTCGGCAACAAAGCGCATGCGCACCAACCGCAAAGACAAAAGCCATAATCATCACGTCAAACCAAGAATCTCCAACCCCTCGCGGTACAGGTGTATGGAAGCCTGGCTAACACATTTGTCAGGAACTAATCTCGTGATTTTTAAGGCTTCGATAACTTCACGCTCTTTTTGTATGATTCTTCTCTCTTGTCCCGTCCTTTTTGCGCAGTTATTCATTGTTCCTATAATAGCATGAGGTGCTTAGAAACACTGCTCGGCAGATGCTAATCAGATTAAGTAGATTATTACAAAAAAAATAATATAAGCATACTAAGCATGGCAAAATTGCAGAATGAACAGCTCAGTTTGCAGCACTCAATTGCATGAAAATTAATGTTCTTAGAGGCTAGTTCACACCTTATATTCAGAATGTACTCAGTGATGTCCACGCAGTATAGAAAACGGAAATGTGAATCATATTATGTGTTAAAATTTATCCAAGAGAACCACTGTGACAGGTGTGCTGGAGGGTCCGTCTCTATATAGTTTAGGGCGGCGGAGACTGTAGAGTCCCCTACAAATTAGACGAGTGCGACGCGGACCAAGAAAATAAGCTAAGAACCAGGTGTGAAACTGCTCTTATTTTCCTTAGCGCGTGGCTCCGCGCAGCCGGAGCTAGCGCGTGTTGCAAGCCGAGACGGCGCAACACTTATGATGGCAATTTAGTGCCGCTACACTGTCATAGATCGCAAGACAGCTAGCCATATTTCTCGAGAGCTGCTGGCGCCAAACTATATATTATACCTAAGTATTTACTTCCCTAACCTTCTTGAACAAACAGCGCGAACAAAGACGAGCACAAAAGACAAGAAAGCGAACGACACGGCGCTGTGTCTTTCTTGTCTTTTGTGCTCGTCTTTGTTCGCGCTGTTTGTTCAAGATGCTTAACCAACTAGCCCGCCAAAACGTGTTAACCCAACTTATTCCCTAACCTGGGTGTTTCAGTGAGTTTCTAGATTTGCAATGTGCAGTCTCCTTCAAACCATCAAGAATATTAGAATAAGGCTGGCAATGGCATATCAAGGTAATGGCATTGCGAAGCAATGACATAGATGTGAACAAAAAATAAAGGAAAAGTTATAAAGACAGCAGCGAAACAATGATCTGTTTCTGCTGTATGCAAAATAAATATTATAAACAGTTGTGGCTTCTTAATAATGTACACTAGGTTCCTCAAAAAAACTTCATAAATCAAGTTGTCTGCAATAAATAATTGCGAGAAAAAAACAATAAATATGCTCACAAAAAAATTTTCAGGTCGCTTCTGTGTACAGTAGTTTGCAGTGAAGTTGTAATTGGTTAAAATTTTGGAAGGCCCAACTGCGCCACCAGGAAGGTCATTTTATTTATCGTAATTTGATGCTTTCTGAAGTGCTGAGCGGGTAATAAGATGCACAATGACGTCTCATAATGTAACATATGTATTTTCTAGTATGAATGGTAATGTACTGTAAGCTAGGTGGTACTGCATATTTGTACTCAGTGGACGAATACGTGCTGAAGGTGGCATTCGTTATGGCAAATTCTGCATAGAAAGTTTCCTTCACAGTCATTCTTACAATGTAACAAATGGTAAGGCGCATCGACGGACCACTTTCGCATTGGAAAGCACAAAATATAAAATGAAGGCATCATCATCGCGTTTATACATACTTTCATTAAAATTTCAATGTACAGGAAAGGAAACATATGGCTGGGGAAAATGAGGTTTTGTCTTGATCATTGCCTATGGTGACATGGCGGGAATAAATTAACACTAAAAGGATCTGTGAATTTCCACTTTGCCATAGTCTACACTGCAAATTTTCATATTAACATTGCAGAAATACATGAAAAACTTTAGTCCCTCAAAAATTTGGCTATACTTCGCTAAATTTGCTGCGCAGTGGAGCCAAACCAGGTCACAGATTAAAAATTAACTCAAGGGTGCATTTGCTATGAGCATGTGCTGGTCAGTTTGCAAATCATTGATTTTAGTCATCTCTTTCATGAGTAAATACTTCCCGGAAAGAAAAGATGGATTGAAGGAAGGTAGAAAGAGTGCAGGCTAGTTAATATGTGCAGTTGTCTTGCCTAACTACTATCCTCAGCGCTAAATTTTGTCCGTGTATGTCAAGTAGTAGAAAAGCTTAAGATCGTGGGATGGAGTCCAGATATGGTAGCAGAATTTTTATAGAGGCAAAGTCCATTAGCAACCATTTGCCCTGCAATTTTGATGCACTTTATAGGGCTCCAGCTTGTCTTATCTGAAACACTTTACTACAATATCCTTCATAGACTAAGCATAATTTTTGGACTACCAAAGCTGCCCATATTGCATATATCTGAATAGCATAAATATCATTCTATAATGAAAGATTACCACTTCAGATGGGGACGAAGAAATACAGACCGGAGGTGCAGTAAAAAGATAACTGAATTTATTACCTTGATGAAAGACCCTCAAGTAGAGTTCATTTGAACATGTGTTCACTGCACTGGAATTAACAGAAAAACAAGAAAAATACAAGTGATATTGCTTTCTAAACACATAAGGCAGACTGCCACTGACATATCCCAACTCCTTTCGTGACAAAGTAATATATCGCTTGCTAAACAATCTTCACCTTCCCTATAATGTGGAAGGTTTTACAGATTTCACATTGTAACTAGGCGCCTCCGTACCAAGCAGATGTGTAGCACCGTTGGTCGGCTCAAACTCACAGTGCCTGCAATTTTGTGCCAGAAATCCACACGTTGTTAATGAATCAATGCCTGTGCTGTGCTCTCGGAGTCCATGATTTAAGCTCTGTCCTGAATACGCGTTTTTCAAGCATTAGGTTTGTTCTTCAGGTCTTGGTGTTGGCACGTTTGACTTGAGTGCAAGCCACGTGCTTCGTCAATCATGATAAGATCTCCGGTCTAAAAAACATTTGGTGTTTATTCACTGCAGGCCGCGCATTATTTTTGTTGAAGAAACAAAACGTTCACGAGTGGCCACCCGTTCAACGTTTCTGAATGGGTGGTGTGTGGGCGTGGCGGCGGTAGTGGCGCAAAATTTTCGACTGTGATGCCATGCGATGAGATTTCCGTGGGACAAAATCTGGACGCTTTTTTGAAGGCAGAGAAGTTACGCCAACAGGGTGATTGAACACACCCTCACGGGCGGCTGTGTGCGGGTGGATACTCTCGGCATGGGCAGCTGTTCCACGTGATGTCATGATACAGTTGTTTGCAAAGTGTGGAATTTCACTCAATGACGAATGTGTTGTGGGCCGCTGCAGTGATGACAAGAGCACTACCAGTGAGGACAACGACACAAGTGGGGAGCTTCTGGATAATAAATTTTCATTGTGGAACGTCCTTTTTTTTCTTTCGGACATTAAATTTCGCGGCTGGGAGGTCGACTTACATTCAAGTTGACTTACTACAGTAAACACGGTACGTGACGAAAGATGCAGTGATGATTTGGACATGGTGCGCAGGCAATGAACAAAGAACCCGCACTGAGCACAAAAGCAGCGAGCACTGAGAGCAGGAACATGGCCACTGAAACACTACGGTCACTTCGATGTCATTGATTATCCGCAGCATAGCCTTCCGGGCACAAAACATAGTCGCAGTGTAGTCAGATTGGGGCACATCAGGGCACAGCGATTGGTAGGGTCTGAGGCACAAGAGGTGCGCAATATCAGGTTGAGGTAGGTCGAAGGTAGTCTCCAAGAAGGCCGGAGTGATCTCATAGGTGACGGCAGTGACCTAGCACCGCACAGAGAGCTTGATGCAGCGAGATAGTGACCAAAGCAGGACAAGGTAGCTAGGGGTGAAAGAAACCATGTGGTGAAGGCGTTTGTAATAGTCCTGCTGTGATTTCTGCGAGGCGGGTAGTCGGGAGCATGCTAGATGGTGGGCTTGGTCGGAACTGGCAATCACGTCGTGGGCATATTCAGAAAGTACACCAGTAAAGATAGGAAGCAGTGCCCACAGGTAACGGGGGCTCTTCGCCGTACAAAAGATAGACTAGGGAGCAACCAAAGTGCAATGAAGGGAAGAGTTCTTTGCAAATGTTACGTTAGAGAAAGCAGTATTCCCGTCTCGAAGATCCAGTGAAATGTATATTGCGAGCATAACGGTAAGAGTGCTGCTAAGGCGCTAGGTGGGGCTATTTGTGCATATCATGTGTTTGAAGCTGGCAGGGGCATTGCATGAGCCGAAAGGTATAACCTTAAATTCATACAGCCCAGCAGGCACAACAAATGCCATCTTCTCGCGGTCTTGTTCACCCATGGCGATTTGCCTACAGCCAGAGCACAGGCCAGTGGAGGAGAAAAGGAGAAAAATTTGGCACCTTAGAGACTATCAAGGGTGCAATTGATTAGTGGCAATGGCTAGAAATCTTTTTTGGTTAATATTATTGAGGTATTGGTAATCCGAGCAGAACTGCTAAGAGCCATATTTTTTAGAGGATCATTGGTTAGTCCCAAGAGCTTCGGGAAGGCTCAATAATGTTCTTGGCAAATATCTTTACTAGCTCGTTTCAGATAACCTGGCGCTTGGGGTGAGACATACGGTAGGAGTGCCAGCAGTCAGGAGGGGCACCACCAGTTCCTATGTGACGTGTGACAGCTTGACCGAGGGCAGCTTTATGCAGATTAAAAGCGTGAGAAGCTGGGAAGATTAGGCAGGTGAGGGGTCAGTGGCTTACATGGTAGTGAACACGTCTGTTGAGAAAGGGAAATGCTGGCGGGTGGCATCGGGGCCGCGAACTAGGGTAGCATCTAATGCAGCGACTTGGCAACAAGAAAGGCGAGAAAGCATGGTCACACAGATTGCGGATGGAAGTACTAAAGGGCAGACGCTGAAATTCAGAACTGGTAGGAACAGTGTGTTGGCCTTGACAGCAGCAAACGTAAGGGGCAGCGCAGCGTTGCAGATGAGCAGTATATCGAGAATAGGTAATCTTTCAGATAATCTTTCATGGGCCACACACATTCAATCCATCTGTGCCAAAGCTTCAAGATCACTTGGGTACCTGCGCCGGAACTTGCGAAACGCCCCTAATAACGTGAGAAAAGTCGCTTACTTAACAATCGTGCGTCCTCAACTAGAATTTGCTTCACCTATGTGGTCCCCTTATCAAAATTACCTGATCAACAAGCTTGAATCCGTACAAAATAGAGCCGCTCGTTTCATCACACAAAAGTACCACCCCCAGTCCAGTATCACTAAGATTAAACTTGATATCTCCCTCGAACCATTACATATTCGTCGCTCCATCGCTCTTTTATGCTTACTTCATAAATATCGTCATAGCACCAGGCCATCTCCCTTGCCCCTCGAAGAGCCTTCACGCATTTCACGCCGCCTACATAATCAGTATAGCATTACACGCATTTACGGAAGAACCTTAGCATTCAATTCATCTGCACTTCCACGTGCCATTATTCCTTGGAATGATCTTCCCAACTGTATCGCATCTATCGGCAACCACCAATCATTTCAAGACCAACTGCACAAACATTTTCTTTAACGACATTGTGTCTTGTTTCAGGTTGTTCTGTGTCCTTGGTCCCCTTTTCTTCTCGTTGGTATTTTACAAAGTTTTGGTTTCTTGTGCAATTTCAGCCATCTGTATGTTTTTTATGACTACTGCTTTTTCTTTTTGATGCCTATTGGGCACTTGCGATGCATTCTTGCTACTAATTTAATTTTTGTTGCTCGCGGTGATGTATGTCTTTTAGTTACGTTTTGCCCTGTATATTTATAATTGTGTTTAATTTTTGCCTTGTATCACGCGTTGTTTTTAATTTATTCTTCCTATTTGCTTAATCTATTGTTTTGCCCCCCTTACTCAATGCCCTTCTGGGCCCTGTAAGGTATTTTGAAAAAAAAAAAACCATATAGTCACCATCAGGAACCGGCCGCAATGGGAACAGGGCAACAAAGGATGCAGTTTCAGATGGCAGGAAAACATTATCTTCAGAGAATATTAGAGGTGGGAAGCCCACAAGGAAGTTATCGAATAATGAGACCTCAAGATGGTACTCCTATAACCAGCCAATGAGAAGCGAATATTCCGACAGGAAATCTAAACCGAGAATCAGATCATGGGCGCACATGTGTCAAACGGCCAAACAAGCTGGGGTGCCGTGGCCAGCAGTAGCAGCACGAGCGCTGCATTGGCCGTCAGAAACAAGAAATCCAGTATCCACAATGCACAGACAAAATGTCGCAGAAATAAGGACATTGCGATGACAGAGGTGAAAGTTGGAGCTTATCACGGACTCATGCATGCCAGTGTCCATGAAAGCATATATGCAGCGTCACCTTTGGGGGCTGCATCAGCTAGTTTTCCAGATCGGAGCGCGATGAGGCGACTGTGGGGATTGAGAGCAACAGCCTAGAAGCGACAACAAGAGGATATATCGGCGAGAAGCATGCCTCCGAGGTGTGTGGTGGAGCTTGTGATGAGAAGCGGCAGGAAAAGTCTGGGCGGGAGCTAGGGGTGAAGACACTGTGGGGAGGTGAAAGGCATGGAGAGCGACTAGTGGAGTTGCCATAAGGATGCGACTAGGGTCTGCAGCAGTGCCGAGCAATGTAGCCTATGTGAGAGTAGTGAAAGCGGTTTTGTCGGTTGTCTGCGGGATTCCGGAGAAACAGTGGGGGTGGATACTGGTGGTTGGAACCTCAGTGCCAGCTGAGCAACCAAGAACACACACACTGCTGGATTGAGGTTCCAATTGCTAACTTCTTGCTACACGAATGTCTGGATGAGCAACACAATAGGCAGAGACATATGACTGGGATAGGCACAAAGGCCTCTAATTTAAGACACACAATCCTTGCGACTGCGTCTGCGAAGGCAGGCATTTCAAAGAGTGGACGTGGTGGTAGCTGCTGGGCCTCAGAGGAAGGGGTTCCTACTGTTTTAGGAAGCCATGAAAACAGCTGCGGAATACAGCAGCTTTCAATTTGCTCGAAGCGATGGCACTCCTTGATGGTGCCAAAGATAGTGCAGTCCTTGCAGAGAAACAAATGAAAAGCATCATACACAATGCCATTGCAGCCCACGCTGTCTGATTGAGTCAAAGCAACGTCCACTTTGTGGCGAAGCGCCAGGACATCCAGAATATAGGTATGTAGAGTTCTGTGTGAATTCGTCGGTTATGTGCGCGCGTTCTGTGCCCGCGTGTATCTATTCTGCGCATTTTAGTCGTGTAGTAAAATCATCGACTGAACTCCCGATTGCACTTTTCACGTGTCTATAACTAAACGAGCTAGATGTAACAGCACAAAATAATGTCAAAACCTAAGCGACCATGCAAAGAGACGCTTTCGAGTGCCGCTGTGCAAAGGCGGTTACCGCTCGAACAAGGAGCGTGTATCCTTATGTTTAATGCACAACCTTATGGTACAGGTCTTGCAGAATGGAAACGAAACTTCAAAAGAGAAAAGAGAAGGCATAGGCCGGCAAAATCACTCGTGAATCGGCTCACTCGTCCTCACTCACGTTAATATCAGATCATGATCTGAGCCGTGGAGTAAGTCCGGACTAACATCAGATCACGTTCTGAGCCGCGGGATGAGCCCGGACTCATGTGCATATCATGATCTAAGTTGGGAGTTCGGGCTCGCGTTCAATACAATATACAATACTGCCAGTCTCAGTAAGAGACCGTGGCAGGTGGGCAACCAGTACAATATAATGTTCAAAACACAAAAGAGAAATTACAAGCAGATCAACAAAAAGAACTCTTACAATACATGTTACATAACTACTAGTAGGCAGGTTACTAAAGAATACCTTTAAGAGTCAGAGCTGTAACAAAAAAGAAAACAAGTACAGCAGCAGCCATTCATGCCAGCAAGCATGCTGGTATTCGAAATATTTAACAATAGGAACTTGAAGAAAGCGATAAAAAGGCAACGGGTGGCAATAGACAATGCAATCATCCTTAAAAGTAACATAGTATCAAGAGATGTAATTGTTGGGCAGTCATCTGGTAAGATGTGGGCCTATTGGCACATTACTGATTCTTGTTACATTCTACTAATCTTGAAGCGAAGGAAGATAGTGAGTCCGACATGGTAATCGATGGATCGAGTCGATTCCATTTGCTGATGGCTAAAGGAAAGAAAGAATGCTTGAGAGTGTTCGTTCGGCATGAGTATTCAGCTAGCGTGTGCGCATGTTTGTGCCGGGATTGTCGTGACTGTGAGAAACATACGTATTTAAACACATCTATACTGTAATTGTTGTGTAGTAATTGATATAAAAACTTCAGGCGGGATTCTTTTGCCCCAGATAATAGTGATGGAAGGCCAGATGATGCGGCAAGATCGGTAGGTGAAACAGAGGGTTTGTATTTGTTATGAATGAACCTTACAGCTTTTCGTTGCACCTTGTCAAGCCGAGTGATGTTAGTGATTGATTGTGGGAACCAAACAGTGCTTGCGTATTCTAAACTTGGCCTTACGAGGGTAGTGTAGGCAAACAGTTTGGTGTTTTGAGGGGCCAGACGTAGGCATCTTCTAAGAAAGAACAGCTTTCGCAAAGCCGCAGAGGTAATATTGGCTATATGTGCGTCCCATCTTAGGTCAGGAGTTAAAGTTAACCCTAGGTATTTATGTTCAGAAACCCTTGAAAGAGTTGATTCCTTGATACTGTAGGCATAGTTATGTGGCTGTTTTTTCCTGGTGACTGTCATGCAAGCGGATTTTTTATTGTTTAATGTCATCTGCCAAGTTTTACACCATTCAACAATTGTGTTAAGAGAGCTGCTTAGCATAAAGTAGTCTTCAGGATTTTTTATCGTTTTGTACAGAATGCAATCATCGGCGAAAAGTTTTATGTTACACTCAATATTGTTGGCAATATCGTTGATGAAAACTAAGAACAACACTGGTCCTAGGACAGATCCTGCGGGACTCCTGATGTAACGGGAACTGGTCTTCATTGAACTTGTTCGAAATTTACAAATTGTGAGCGGTTCGTCAAAAAATCTGTGATCCAGTGTAACACTTGGCATCTCCAATTATGATGCCTAGTTTTGTTATTAGTTTGTTGTGGCTTACACTGTCAAATGCTTTAGAGAAGTCTAGTAGTATTCTATCTGTTGGTCTGCAGTCGTCAATACTAAGGGCTAGGTCATGCACAACCTCTGTTAGTTGGGTGACAGTTGATAAGCCACGACGAAAGCCATGTTGATGGGGTGATAATAGGTTTTCCGTCTCCAGAAAGTGCTTTAAGTGTTTTGCTATAATGTGCTCCATGATTTTGCACGACGTACTGGTGAGGGAAATGGGTCGATAGTTAGAGGGTGAGTTTGTATCTCCGGATTTATGAATGGGTAGAACCTTTGCTTTTTTCCAATCGTCGGGTAGCTTCGAAGTTGATAAACGTGCTCACATTCAGAGCCTGGCCAGGCTATGTGTGTGTGTGTGTGTGTGTCTGTGTGTGTGCGTGTGCGTGTGCGTGTGCGTGTGCGTGCGTGTGCGTGTGCGTGTGCGTGTGCGTGTGTCTGTGTCTGTCTGTCTGTCTGTCTGTCTGTCTGTCTGTCTATCTATCTGTCTGTCTGTCTGTCTGTCTGTCTGTCTGTCTGTCTGTCTGTCTGTCTGTCTGTCTGTCTGTCTGTCTGTCTGTCTGTCTGTCTGTCTGTCTGTCTGTCTGTCTGTCTGTCTGTCTGTCTGTCTGTCTGCGCCTGCGCCTGCGCCTGCGCGTGTGACTGTTTAGGATAGCTGCAGTTAAAAGCTCACCGCATCATCGTGTCTTCGGCATTGTAGGCGCGCAACTTGGGCGGTTGGGAGTAAAACCTATTCATCTGTCCTTTGTGCGAGTTTATAGGAGTCCTGCGTCAAGGGGAGCATGGGTTAGTTATGAGTTGAAATGTGCAAGTCTGCAGGAAATAGTGATGCGTAGGTGAGTCACAGGCGAGCTTATCTACCTGAGGAGGATAGAGGAGCCAAAACATATGCCATCACAATTAACTTGCAAAAAGGCCGAATCCTTGATCATGGAGGTTTCCTTCAAAAATTTTAGTGGTGGATGCGGCGTATATAAAGCCGACCTCAGGGAAGAACACAGGGAAGGAGTGTTTCTTATCTACGAGGCCCGAAGCAGAGCCCTGAGCTTTCTGTATGTACCAAATAATTGTGGCTCAAAACCGAACACTCACAACACCTAAATAAAAGCCCATAAAACTAACTGACGCGTTTCACTTGCTTCGTTAGAGAAAATGCTACCGAAAGAGTACTTTTGTAATCGCGTCTAGAAAACAAATTTCCTGTTTCCTTCGGAAGCGCCAGGTGTTCGAACCTCGAAGATGTTCTGAACTTCATAAAGACTTTCGCGCAAGCGACAAGCACAAAATGTGAAGCTTATTGTGGGAGACTCAAAAGAGACACTGAAACCTGCAATCAGCTGCCTCTATGGCAGCTGTGGTCGCTTACGACTTAACAAAAGCAAATTCACAGCGCGCCTTTACCTCATGTCACAAGAGCGAGGCAGCGCGGCCCACACCCTCCCGTCCCGCAGTTCTCCACGCCACGCCGCAGCGGTCCACGCGCTTCGGCCGTCGGCATTCATCGCTTGCGGTGCCACCAGGGAGGCCCCGGTCGGCTCACTAGTCAGTATATTCTAGGCACTAAAACTAGGCCGCCATTTCGTCCCCTGACGTCATACTCACATAGTTGCACTCTATCCACCATATTAGACCTTGACGTGATCATTGGCACGCGGCAGGTGCTTGCTTCTATAATGCTATTGTAGATGTCCCTACAATTCTCAGTGCAAGATGCGGTGTTTTCTAGTTGCTGCCACCGATTGCGCTGTGATCTTTGGGTGGTAGCAGACCCCACGACAACTCGAAATCTGATGAGTAAGAGCTCACTCTCTTAAAATTAGATTGATGAATTCTAATTAGTTAATTAAATAAACTGCGAAACTAATACTTTGGCGTCACAGGAGACAAGTGTACATGTCTCATGTTTCGTCACGATTACGTCGTTCTGTGAAAATAAATGTGCAAATGTTTGATTGTGGTAATGCGTGATGAGATCTTGCTGTGCGAACATTTGGTTGATGAATTGCAATTAGTTAATTACACTTCGACGACACAATAGCTACGCATATGGACATAGCACATGGATGTGAAAACAGCTATGAACGTCGACATAGAATGTGGTCATGAAAATAAAAGCAAAAACAAAGAAAGAAGCAACAATTACAAATTAATAAAAGTAAAGATTAAATAAGAATACATAAAAAGAAACTAAAAAACGAAGAATTAACAATTCCGTTCTGCCGTCGTGGAAAACAACCGCATTCAAGAAGTTCGTGCTTTCGCATTTCTTCCCGTAAGAAAACTTAAGTCCCTTGGTAATTATTGACCATTGACTACGGATATCGTGACGGCATATAGAACAAACATGGTGACACGAGATGGGAACAGGAAGCAGAGTTCTTAAACCTGCGGCAATTATTTTAGCCAGCAACTTGTAATATGAAGTTAACAAAGTGACGGAATGCCAGTCTTGAGAGCAAGACGGGGAATGACTATTTTTAGGGATCAGTAATAGGCTTGTTTTGCGCTCGTGTGTGTGTGTGCGTGTTTCTCCCTCCCGTCCTGTGTTATTCTGCGCAAAGTTTTTAAATATGTCGCTACGCCAACTGGCCCAACGTCCTACCCTAATAGGCTACCTAAAAGGCTAAAATGAAAATTGATTGTTGGGGAACGAAAATGGCGCATTATCTGTCTAATGTCGCTGGACATCTGAACTGCGCTGTAATGGAAGATAACTTCGGGAAGGAAATGGCGCAGTATCTGCCTGATGAGGAGAGAATGAAAGAAAGGAAAAATTTGGTGCCGTATTGGAGAGCTCTGGAATTATTTCGTCCACCTGGGGATCTTTGACGTGCACTGACATCGCACAGTACACGGGCGCCTTAGCGTTTTGCCTCCCCAAAAACGCAGCCGCCACAGGCGTGTTCCAACCCGGGAACTCCGGATCAGTAGCCGAGCACCCTAATCACTGAGCCACCACGGCGGGTCTGTAAGAGACGAGATTTTTTAATTTCAGTTTTCAAACGCAAAACGCGGCCGTGTGCTGTGGCGGTGGCGAAAGACACGCGCAGAGGGCACGCGCAGAGAGGCACGCGCAGAGAGGTATGATTGGACTCACTACTAAGAGGCCGTCCCTAACAAATACTAGGTGGGGCCCCTAGCACGGGACCCCAGTGGCGTCGGCCACGAGCCGCGCGCGCTCAACTAGGGTATTTTGAGCCTGTAGGTCAGAGCAGCCGAGCAGGGCCGCCTCCCAGTCCTCCCGGGTGGAGTTGGTGTGAGGGAGATAACAGGGTTGAAGGGGAGGCAGACACCATCTGAGAGATGTCCAAAGACTTCACCGCACAGTGCGGACAGCTGCCGGAGAAAGCAGACCTGCCGGATGTCAGTGTAACGAAACAATTCAAGGGGGCACTTTGTTGACCTAAATAGCGGTAAGGCAAAAGCCTTTATCGAGCTGTGGCTGCTTGGTCGCTGCTGTTCCTTAGCGCGCGCGCGCTTGGTTGCTGGAGACACAAGAGAGCGTTTAAACGGCATCCTTCCTTATCGGCGTTCGGGAGGCGTCCGGTAAACTGCCTGGGGAGCGCTCCTCTAGAACGACTGTGGCGCTACTCAGTGACGTCACACGCATGCGCAGTAGGCTAAAGCACAGATGCGTTACTCTGCTTAGGTGTAAGAATGCGAAAGCATGTATCTTGAGGAAAGGAAAGGTTGTTTAGGGAAGGAAAGGACGCCGTAAATCTCAGATTTCGACATCTCAGTGGACACCTCAACCGTGCCTTATACCACGCAACTGAAGGTGTATATAATTCAATAAAGGCCGAGTTTGGGCGAGTTGGTTTACCATGCTGAACGTAAAAGCGCAAAAAAACAAGGAAGTAGAATAAGACACGTCCTTGTTTTTTGCGCTTTTACGTTCAGCATAAAGGTGCATATATCATTGGTCCAAACCACTGTCGCAAGCTAGCCCGGAACTTGGCTAAAACATGCAGACTATCATGATGATGATAATATCCAAAGAGATATTCTAAGACACTACTCGGATACCTGCCGCGGAGGCTCAGAGGTTAGAGCGCTCGGCTACTGATCAGGACTACCCGGGTTCGAACCCGACCGCTGCGGCCGCGTTTCGATGGAGGCGAAACGCAAAGGCGCCCCTGTGATCGAAATTGGTCGAAGATGGTCGAAATTATTCCGGAGCCCTCCACTACGGCACCTCATTCTCCCTTTCACTCCCTCCTTTATCCATTTCCTTGCGCAGAGGTTCAGGTGCCCGCCGATATGAGAGACAGATACTGCGCCATTTCCTTTCCACAAACACCAATTTCCATTTCACTCAGAATGCAGTAGTACGAATGGTTGCTCAAGATTTTGGTGAATGCATTCAGGAATAATGCCACGACATTGAGGTAACCAGTGCCGACATCGCTGGGACTTCGTATGCACTTCCGATATCTGTTGCTCAAGCCAGCGTCGGCGCTGAGGGAGACGCGGTTATGCGCCGTGCCTCTGTTTCCATCATTCAACTTTTCATAAAGATTTCTTTATCGAGTTAATTTAGTCATCGGTGTGACACGATTTGAGACCGGGCATGACCTGAGACCGGACAAGGTCATGGCCGCCACTATCAGCCATTAAATGCTTTCGCCCTAATAGTGCAATTGGTTGCGGACTTGCATATTTCAGTTTTTGCGGCATCTTACTCTCTGGTTTTTTTTTCGCAGCATTTTAAAGAAAAGCTTGAAAAATATGAAGGAAGTGTCATGTTGTTTACGTTGGAGTATTGTAGCCTGCGCAACTGACTTTTTAGCCGAACTAGGCAGGTGCGCTAAGCGCATTGATGTGGGCCGCCGCCACCGACGTCGAAGATTGCGCAGTGGTGCACACACAAAAAAAACAAGAAATTACTACGCCTGCCTTGACAACTTCAGCTCACCCACTCAGCTTCTTTCTTTTTGTATATGTGATGACTAAACAAAATCGACGTTTAGGCTGGCTTTATGTTGCCTTGAAGAATTTCATGCTGGACTTCATGCTGGATTTTCAGAGAATTTTTCAGAGGATTTTCAGAGGACTTTCAGAAATAGTGCAATTAAGAAAAGCACACATGCAGCGTCACCTTTCGGTTCACGCGGACTTTACTAGGTGGCGACACATGAAACTCAAAGTGGCATGGGCGTAACCTAGCAGTCCCAGGAGTGTGGCGCATTCGAGCCGTGCGCATTAGCACTAGTGCCCACCCACTCCAAAGCATTTACGCACTCTAGCGGCTTGTAAGCGTCGTGAAGTGCTCATTTCACGTGAAGGACCAGGCGAGATCAGACTACCTAGGAGGAAATTCTGAGGACACCACGTGTAAGTACTGCAGCTCTTCCCAGCTCATCTGCTTCGCGTCCTTTCAGTTCCACTTACAGCCGAGCACCTTCGAATTGCTCCGTATTCGTTTACCAAGAATTTTAATCCACAGTTACGACTTGCGTGCAACAGCTCCCGCTGACACAGGTTGCACAAAACAGTAGAAGTCTCCTGACACATGCGGCCGTTTTGATTTTCTGACTCGCGTTTAGACTATTTTACCGTCAACCTGTTGCATGCAAGCAGATTCCTAGGAGTCCATGATATGAACCTGCGGCAGCAAGTGAAAGAAAAAAGTCAACGCTATTTCGCGTGGACACGCAATAATTAGAAAGTTGAATGTCTCCGTCTACCAACGTCATAACAACTAAAAGCTAACCCGCTATTGTGAAGCTCGTAACTCGCATTAGGACACATAAACAATATCCCATCTGCATTATTTTACCTTGGGAACGCCCGCGTCCGGCGGAGCGAGCGGACGCATCGCGCCTGGGCTCCGTGTTTTTCTAGCGTGAGCCGGAGGGTCGGCGTTCCTGGCTTGGTGTGCAGAGGTGTGTGCGTATGGGCTCCGGCCATTTTTCTGATTTTCACCAACTTTTTACATTCCGCTGAATTTTATTGTGTCTCCCGAAGTTCAAGAAAGTGCCCGGCACCTTCCCAGCCCATTTTCGACTCCGGCACTCTGTTTCTGTGGCGCACATGGACGCTTGTTTCCACCGAGCCCAAGGCAAGCCTCTCTAAGCCTACCGCCGCTGGCGATAGGCTCCGCTTCGCATCCGGGCCCACTGCTTCTCCAAACGTGGACGTCGTCACCGTGAAGGGGAGGATCTAGCTCCTGAACAGTATATACCCACAAACTGGACCTACGTAGACCACTGATATGAACGAGGCTTCGCCACTCCATCATCTTCAAAACGCACTCCCAAGACACCGCTGACGGCGTCACCTTCCGCGTCCGCACAGCATTCCGCGTCCCAACAGCCATCTCCCTCCTCAACACGTAAGCTGCCTCGCCACGCTGCGTCACTGCCACGTCTTCCTCTTGAAGACTTTTAAGTCATCATTCGTCCTCGCGCGGGGGTCAGTCTGCGTGCCTGGGACAGAACTGTCTTCGCAGAGCGATCATCTCAAGCCTTCATTTGACCTAATCCGACACTGCAGACGACAGCCATCGGGTGAATTTCGTTCACAACACCCTCACCTTTAGCACCCCGAACCGGGACCGCGCCATCACTTATGCGAAGCTCCAACCAATCAACCTGCGTTCGACAAGCTACACTGTTGCCGCCTCTTTTGCCCCACCAGGCGCATACGCCCGAGGTATCATTCACCATCAATACGTGGATCAGACACAGAAGGAAATCATAGACTACTGATACCCCAAAATCGAGAACACTGGATTCTCTCCGCCCGCCGTTTAGGCAAGACCGAATCTATTCTCATCACTTTCGCAGGGATCAAGTTCCCCCGCCATATCTCCTACGCCAGCAGTGCTGTGCACCGCTACATCTTCAACAACAAAGTGGAAGCCTGCCTTAACTGTCGAAAAACGGGACACCGAGACGACGCTTGCCCGTCTCCTATGCACTCCAAGTCTCCTCACTGCGGAGCTCGCGACCATGACGAGGCCCATAAATGCAACCCCCTTTTTTAGTTTGTTCTGTGCCTCACCAGACTGCTTCCTCCAAGTGCAAACGCCGCTACAATGTGTCTGCTGTCGTACTGCAACGCCAGCTACACGCTGCGAACTAAGACAGTGCCCCCACCTCCCGTCGTTCCCGATCCCGGACACGACGCTAAGGGGCGGGGAACACCTAATCCGGCGAGCACAGCTGGCAGCGGCATCAAGCGGAGCCCTGGATTAGGGGCAGACGACCATTGCTAAGAAGACGGACGACACACCTGACTCCGCCAAATTGCTCACCTACTCTCTAGAGCTATATAATTATAATTGGTTTTTTGGGGAAAGGAAATGGCGCAGTATCTGTCTCATATATCGTTGGACACCTGAACCGCGCCGTAAGGGAAGGGATAAGGGAGGGAGTGAAAGAAGAAATGAAGAAAGGGGTGCCGTAGTGGAGGGCTCCGGAATAATTTCGACCACCTGGGGATCTTTAACGTGCACTGACATCGCACAGCGCACGGGCGCCTTAGCGTTTTTCCTCCATAAAAACGCAGCCGCCGCGGTCGGGTTCGAACCCGGGAACTCCGGATCAGTAGTCGAGCGCCCTAACCACTGAGCCACCGCGGCGGGTAATCTCTCTCTAGAGCTCAATAAACATTTTCCTTCCTTCTTTCCTTCCTTCCATCCTTCCTTCGGCCAAAATGGATTCCGACCACTCCTCCTCCTCTTACCGGCGCTCCAGCCGGAATCCCTCCAGGTCCTTCCCACCCCTGGACTCCAGGTTGTCTCTCACCGAGAGTTCTTCACGAAAATTCAGGTGAGCCGGGCAGTCGCGGCTGCTCACTCTCAGCAGTCTCAGTCTCGCGATTCAGAACAGCATACCCTCCGCGACAAGATAACACCGTTAAAGCTGGCAACCATAGACGACAACAAGAGAACGCTTCTTTAAAGCGTCCACTGTTTGGATCCGATCCACCATCTCAAATAAATTCTACTCTACCCGTTCGACCTGTTTCCACCACCTCGCCTCAGGCGCCCACATCTACTCCCTCGCAACCCAAAGATACTACCTCGAGTCCTCCCTCTAAGCGGAAAGCTATCTGCCGCTCAGAAAGATACGTTAATTTTGATGACCTCGAGGAATGTGGGGCTCGTCTAGAACACAAATTAGGGGCTAAAATTGATCCTCAGCTCGTAGCGAAATGTGCTGAGTTCTCCCGATAAATCCAACAGCAAATGCACCAGTTCCACCAACAAATGCAGCAGCAAATCGAAAATCGAATTAACACCCTCATGCAGCAACTCCAAACACGTGTCACAGGTCTTGAAGCTAGGGTAGACGCACCGGCCGCCCTCCCCACTATGCGAGTTAAACCATACGATTCTAGTCTCGCTAACCTTTTCCTATTAATCTTGGTCACCGTACCTACGAGTATATACGCACCTTCCTCTCTCGTTGTAAAGCTGAAATTAGCTTTGGCTCTCTTCCCTCTTACCATATAGCCTTCGTTAGCAATGACACCCCCGAAGGATCCGTTCTCTCCCCCTTTCTTTTCAATGTCGCCTTGCTCATGCTACCTTCAACATTAGACGCTATCCCCCTGCTATCCCACACCTTATACGCAGAAGATATCACCCTCTGGGTTTCAACAGGCAACGATGCTGAGGTTGAATCCCCACTTCAACAAGCGGTGGATGTCATTGAGCGCCACGTAGCCGGAGCCGAACTCTCTTGCTCACCACAGCAGTCCGAGCTGCTCTTTCGAGGTCAACCCGGCATCCACGGCCATCCTCCCATCTGCATTACTGCTAGTGGCCAGCCCATACGCGAAGTATCCGCCATTAGGTTATTGGGGCTTCTCATCCAGAGCAATCAGAAAAACCCCGACATTCTGGCTAAACTCATAGCCTCTGTCTCGCAGACCATTCTTCTAATTCGTCGCATTGCTAATAAACATAAAGGCATGCGAGAGATGGACTTACGATGTTTTGTTCAGGCGTTTGTTATCAGTCGCCTGGCATATACCGTCCCTTACCTCTACCTTAGCTGCCAGGAACGGAACCGCGTTGACTGCCTTATTAGACAGAAGTACTTTGATTTGGGCTAGTTGGTTCATATCTTGAAAGAAGTTAGGACGGCGCTAAAACGACAAAGACAAAGAGGCACGAACACAACAGGACGGGCGCCATACAAGGCATACAAGGCTGCTCTCCATCTCCTCCACCGGACCCTCACGTATAAACTAGTGTCATTAGGGGTCTACAACACTGTTACAGAGCTCTCGAAAGCTCATCTCACCTCTCACTAGGAGCGTCTCAACCACATCTCCACGGGACGTCACATACTCGACAAGCTTGGAATAAGCTTGGAAACGACCTTCGCCGACAAGGCCCAGCTTTCGTCCCATATCCGCAGCAACCTTATCGTTACACCTCTACCGAGAAACATGCACCCAGGGTATCATGCCGTTCGCCGCAAGGACAGGGCGAAGTCTCTGCATAAAGAGTATTTAACAGATCAGACAGCGGTCTACGTCGACGCTGTCGAATACTCCGATCGCGATGTTTTTTTGCTCGCGCTTGTAAACTACTGTGGACGGCCTTTGGTTGCGTGCTCCATTCCGTTTAGATCATCTGAAGAATCCGAGGAGGCGGCCATAGCCATGGCGATGGTCTCCACTTCTGCAGGAATTATCTTCAGCGACTCTAAATATGCGATTCGCAATTTCACCAAAGGTCGGGTCTCCCCCACCACCCTATCTCTCCTCTGCTCCACCAAGGACCAAATCCGCCCGATCCATTTGATCTGGGTAACTGAGCTCTCATCCCAGACAGGGAACAAGGTGGCCCGAAATCATGTCCGTGGATTCGTCGACCGCGATGTGGTGTCGCCCGTCCTGCGTGCGGCGAGAGATCGTATGGTTACATTTCATGACATGACCATGCACTACCGCTTAGGTAGACTTCTATATGCCCCCGCACATATTTCTCTAATCAAGCCCCAAGAGGTTGCGTGGAGGCAACTCCAAACGAACTCCTTCCCCAGCCCCCCGCGATATATGCCCGCATATACCCTGGACTCTACTCTCCCTCCTGTCAACTATGTAGCCAACATGCCACTCTATTCCACATACTCTGGGCTTGCCTTCAGGTCTCCCCTCCGCGAGGTTTTCAGCTCTCGAATCTAGACCAGCGGGAGGCCGCATTGCTCAGTTCCTACTCGGACACATATATCCGGGTTGTCACAAGAGCCCTAGAAGTCGCCGAACGCCACGGACTCATGGCCACTTAGTGAGGCTATAACTCCAAACCAACTGCTACCTTGGTGGATGAAAATAAAGTTTATCCTCCTTTTTCTCCTCCTGTATCGTGCGCAACTCTGGCCGAGACTGCGCAGTTTCACGTAATTCCTGGAGAGCCATGCTGCGCATGCGCGAGGAGCCCTCCACTACGGCGCCTCTTTCTTCCGGAGTCCTTCCTTTATCTCTTCCTTTTCTTTATTAAAGTTTACCTCCTCCTTCTCCTTCTCCTCCTCCCTTATGGCGCGCTTCAGGTGTCCGCCGACATGTGAGAGAGGTACTGCGCCATTTCCTTTCCTGAAAACCAATTTAAGTTTTTTTATTTATTTAATATAAACCTTAATTTCATTGTTTTTATTTTATTTAATTTAATTTAACGATGGATCAGTGGCCAGGGCGCTCGGCTACTCACCTGGAGTTCCCGGGTTCGAACCCGACCGCGGCGGCTGCGTTTTTATAGAAGCAAAACGCTAAGGCGCCGTGTCCTGTGCGAGATGTCAGTGCACGTTAATGATCCTCAGGTGGTCGAAATTATTCCGGAGCCCTCCACTACGGCACCTATTTCTTCCTTTCTTCTTTCACTCTCTCCTTTATCGCTCCCCTTACGGCGTGGTTCAGGTGCCCAACGATATATCAGACAGATGCTGCGCCGTTTCCTTTCCACCACAACCAATTATTGCGGCCACGGTCCGCGGTGTGGGTCTCCACGGCAGGCGTCGCATGGATCACACCTACCGTTCCGCTGAACGCACGAAAGTGCACCGGCGTGGTGGTGGTGGTGGTAGTGGTTTTATTAAAAATAATAGCAAAAAGGAAGGAAAACATTTTTGCTAGCCCCGGCATCTGCCATCGATACTGAAGCACCTGAGCTGGGGCAGCGGAAATAAACGATAGCAGGCAGAATGGAGAAATGAAATGAAACAGGTGAGGGGAGAGGAAGAGAGGTTAGGGGGAGAAGTAATATTGCCGCGAATATTTGCAGTGTGTTCGTTTTTCAAATCTGCCGCCACATCACTTTATCGCTTTGTTTGCGACGCATGACGCGACTAGATTTATCTCGATTGATCGCAGCCAGGCAGAGCTGATTCTACGTTGTTCCGGAATGTTCTAGTAACTTTGCGCTCTTTATCTCGAAAGTTCGCTATCAGCTTTAAATTGAGCACGGCCGACAGCAGCCGGCATTCAGTTCGACGACCGCCGAGCACGCTTGTCGCTTCGCCGCCGCCGAGTGATTCAGTCCATTTTGGGTGCAAGTCGGCCCAATAAACAGTTCTTTTAGAAGACCCTTTCGTCCGTCTTCATCGCTGCTTCGACTGCCGTCACCACTACGTGACATTTGGCGGAGGTGCTGGATAGCCTTCCATGTTCCGGACGCTCCCTTCTAGTCGTGAAGCCAGCCCTGAGCGCTTCGCACCCGAGGACGAGCCAGCCGACGTCTCCAGGGAGAGGAGCCTGAGTTCGGGAAACTGCCGGACCGCACAAGACAGCGAAAAGACGCGGCTACGAGCACCGCAACCTCGCCGAAAATGTCGACACCGATCATACTGCAGCAGCCGCGGGTGCCGCCAACTTTCAATGGATCCCTAGGCGAAGACCCTGAAGAATGGTTGGATCAATTTGAGCGCGTGGCGTCATTCAACGGGTGGGATGATGCGGCAAAAATTGGACACCTGTTCTTCTCATTGGATGGCTCCGCACGCACGTGGTACAAAAACTACGAGTCGTCCCTTACGACATGGGTGTTATTCAAGAGAGAACTATTGAAGGTATTCACCAGTGTCGTGAGGAAAGAAAGAGCCGAACGACTCCTCGAGTCCAGGATCCAGCTTCCGAATGAGCCCGTCCGCGGTTACGTCGAGGAGATGAAGCGCCTATTTCGCCGCGCCGACCCCGGGATGACCGAGGAAAAGAAAGTTCAGTTTTTAATGCGCGGCGTAAAAGAACAACTCTTTGCATGCCTCGTCCGCCACCCGCCAAAAACAGTCGAGGAATTCATGCAAGAAGCATGCACGATTGAGAAGACCCTCGACGTCCGAGCTCGGCAGTACAATCGTCCTTCCTCTGCCGGTGCAATCCTTTCGGACACGCCGGCCACCACCAGCGACAGCTTGCGGGAAGTTATCCGCGAAATCGTCAGAGAGGAGCTACGCCGATTACTGCCATCCTCCCCACAGCGCACAAGCAGCGACTCTGATGGACGTGGTACGGGAAGAAGTGCAACAAGCACTTGGCACCCGACGGCCACAGAACCCCGGGTCATGACCTACGCCGCTGCAGTAAGAACTGCCCAGCCCCAACGACCACCCCCACGTCCTCCCCGAGATGAGCCACTTGTACCACAACGCCGCCTCCCAGCCCCCGCCTGCCCAGCCTATGACCGACGCCCCAGGAAATGCGACGCCTGGAGGACTTCCGACAACCGGCCGTTGTGATTCCATTGCGGTGAGGCCGGCCATATCTTCGTCACTGCCCGTACCGACGTATCGGTCTTCGAGGATTTGCCATTAACGCCCCACGACCACGCTTCGGGCAACGCCCGCAGGAAATCGACGAGTACCTGCTTCGAGAAGAGTACACGCCAAACCGCTTTTCGTGCTCACCATTGCCGTCAACCTCGCGCTTTGCGTCGGCATGCCGCAGCTACGCAGCCGCGGTACGAGGAAGATCTCCCAGCCCCCGTAGGGGAAACTGAAGGCAGCAACCTCTGTAGGTGAGGTTGCTAAAGAGCGAAACGCCGAAGATCCTCCACCGACCACGCCCCATGAAGACGCTGCACCCGCGACGCCACATGAAGAACCGACACTCGCTGCACCGATGCCGCACACAATGAGAACCCCGACCACGACGCAGGCTGCCTTGAAAACGACGCCGCCACCCAGAAGAGCTTCGACCATACGCCCCACCCGCGACTCGCATACGCGACGAAGCCGTGACCCGACGCCAAGAGCGACGTGCAATGCAAGAGCCAGGACCTCTGACTTAAAAGTGACTATCGACGGCCGGAAAGTTACCGCTCTAGTCGACACAGGAGCCGATTACTCGGTGATGAATGGAACATTCGCTGCGCAGCTGAGAAAAGTCACAACGGCTTGGGACGGCCCACAAATTCGCACCGCAGGGGGACACCTCATTACGCCATCAGGACGATGCACAGCGCGAGTGACTGTCAAAGGACATACCTATCCTGCGACCTTTGTTGTGCTACCGCAATGCTCCCGCGAAGTGATCTTGGGTATGGATTTCCTTAATGAGCATCAGGCGATCATCGGCCTGCGATGCAAGCTGATCACGCTTTCGACGGACGAAGCCAACGCTTCGATGGAAACTCGGGAAAATCACGTTGCCCTGAGTGTCCTGGAGGAAGAAGTGAGCGTCCTACCCCGATCAAGCGTTATCCTGACCGTAGGCGCCGCGAAAGCCATTAACGCTGAAGCCATCATCGAGGGCAACATGCAGTTGCTCCTAGACCGAGGAATCAGCATCGCAAGAGGCATCGCACATTTACGCAATGGCCAGGCCGAAGTACTGCTGACTAACTTCAGCGAAGAATACCGGCACATTAACAGAGGAACGGCGATTGCTTTCTTCGACGAAATATCTGACGTACGAGACTCCTCCGCCCTCTCCGACCCCTTCGCAGAAGATTCGCCTGACCAAGAGAACTCGCCCGCTTTGGACATCAACCCAGCCCTGCACCGGAACAGACAAGACCAGATCCGCAATCTGCTTCAAAGCTACAGCGAGTGTTTTTCGACATCGCCGAAGGTGCGACAGACGCCAATTGCCAAGCATCGCATCATAACGGATCAACACGCTCGACCTCTCCGTCAAAGCCCCTACCGTGTGTCCCCGCGAGAACGACAAGCCATCCGGGACCAAGTCGAAGAAATGCTTCGCGACGACGTCATCCAGCCTTCAAACAGCCCATGGGCGGCACCGGTTGTTCTAGTGAGAAAGAAAGACGGCTGACTTCGATTCTGCGTGGATTACCGCCGCTTGAACAACATAACAAAGAAGGACGTCTACCCCCTCCCCCGCATCGACGACACACTGGACCGCCTCTGCAATGCCAAATATTTCTCATCGATGGACCTCAATAGCGGCTACTGGCAAATTGAGGTCGACGAAAGAGATCGCGAAAAGACAGCATTCATCACTCCGGATGGGCTGTTTGAATTCAAGGTGATGCCATTTGGTCTCTGTTCCGCACCAGCGACGTTTCAGCGAGTAATGGATGCAGTGCTGGCAGGCCTGAAGTGGCAAATTTGTCTGGTATATTTAGATGACGTTGTTGTCTTCGCCTCAAACTTTGAAGAGCACCTCAAAAGACTTCGAACAGTACTAGACGCAATCAAGTCGTCTGGCCTAACGTTGAAAGCAGAAAAATTCCACTTTGCTTAAGAAGAGCTGCGGTTTATAGGCCACATCGTTAGCAAGGAAGGAGTACGCCCAGGCCAGCAGAAAACAGATGCTATTGAACAGTTTCCACCGCCGGCCGATAAGAAAGCAGTGCGCAGATTTCTCGGACTGTGCGCATACTAACGACGATTTGTGAAAAACTTTTCGCGCATCGCCGTGCCCCTGACCCAACTGACGAAGGCAGACGCGCCGCAAGCAGAAGCCTTCAAGGAACTTCAGCGTTGATTACAGTCCCCACCGATCCTTGCGCATTTTGATGAAAACGCCGATACTGAAGTTCATACCGACGCAAGCAGCGTGGGACTAGGCGCCGTCCTCGTTCAAAAAAGTGACAGGCTGGAAAAAGTCATCGCATACGCTAGCCGTTCCCTTTCCAAGGCCGAGGCTAACTATTCGACAACTGAGAAGGAGTGCCTTGCCATCATCTGGGCTACGTCAAAATTCCGCCCCTATCTCTACGGACGGCAGTTCAAGGAGGTCAGCGACCACCACGCGCTCTGCTGGCTTGCCAATTTGAAGGACCCCTCTGGCCGACTCGCTCGATGGAGTCTGCGTCTCCACGAGTTTGACGTCACCGTCGTTTGCAAGTCCGGACGCAAGCACTCTGATGCCGATTGCCTCTCACGAGCCCCTGTAGATGCACCGCCGCCGGACGACGATGAGGACGCCTTCCTGGGACCCATCAGCCCCAGCTCTTTTGCTCAGCAGCAACGCTCGGACCCCGACCTAAGAGGCTCTCATCGAGTACCTGGAAGGCAAGGTTTCTTCACCCCCCGCTTCATTCAAGCGAGGACTGTCTTCCTTCTGTGTGCAGAATGAGGTCCTTGTGAAGAAGAACTTTACAGCGAACAAAACAGCCTACCTCCTTGTTGTACCTACTTGTCTCCGCGAAGAAGTTCTACAGGCTTCACACGACGAGCCGACAGCTAGACATCTCGGGATTACTCGCACCCTCCGCCGCATTCAAGACAAGTATTACTGGCTCCGACTGTCTGCCGATGTCGCACACTATGTGAAAACCTGCCGAGATTGTCAGCGACGAAAGCCTCCTCTCACACGACCAGCAGGATTTCTGAGCCCCATTGAACCTGCCTCAAGGCCCTTTCAGCAGATCGCCATGGACTTGCTTGGCCCTTTTCGAACGTCAACATCTGGAAATAAGTGGATCATCATAGCGACCGACTACCTGGCCCGCTACGCCGAGGGGATAGCCCTACCGAACGGAACAGCAGTAGAAGTCGCCAAATTTTTCGTGGAGTGCATTCTTCTTCGACACAGAGCCCCCGATGCGCTCACCACGGAAAGAGGAACTGCATTCACGGCGGAACTAACGCAAGCCATCCTGCGGTACAGCCAAACCAGCCACCGGAGGATAACTGCATACCATCCGCAGACCAACGGACTGACCGAGCGCCTGAACAAAACCATCGCCGATATGCTCGCTATGTATGTCGATGCCGAACACAAAACCTGGGATGTCATCCTGCCTTACGTCGTTTTCGCCTACAACACCGCAGTGCAGGAGACCACCCAGATGACGCCTTTTAGGCTCGTCCATGACAGGGAGGCCACGACCACGCTAGACGCCATGCTGCCCAACGTTACAGAAGAAGAGAACGTCGACGTTGTCGCCTACCTTCAACGCGCAGAAGAAGCTCGAAGGCTTGCCCGATTACGGATCAAAGATCAGCAGCGGTCCGACGCCAGACGCTACAACCTACGAAGACGCAACGCGGAATACAATCCTGGAGACTAGGTCTGGGTGTGGACGCCCATTCGCCGCCGTGGATTGAGTGAAAAGCTTTTGAGACGCTATTTCGGCCCGTACAAGGTTCTTCGTCGGCTGGGTGAACTGGATTATGGAGTCATCCCTGACGCAATGACAGCATCCCAGCAACGCCGCGTACGACCAGAAGTTGTCCATGTAGTCCGTCTGAAGCCGTATTATGCGCGCTAAAAGCCGCTGCATTTCCATGCTCTATTTTCGCAAGATCCGTTTTTTTTTTCCTTACTAGTCGCATTATTTGTTTTAATGCATCTGGTCGATGCTTCTTTGAGAGGGCAGTAATGCCGCGAATATTTGCAGTGTGTTCGTTTTTCAAATCTGCCGCCACATCACTTTATCGCTTTGTTTGCGACGCAGGACGCGACCAGATTTATCTCGATTGATCGCAGCCAGGCAGAGCTGATTCTACGTTGTTCCGGAATGTTCTAGTAACTTTGCGCTCTTTATCTCGAAAGTTCGCTATCAGCTTTAAATTGAGCACGGCAGACAGCGGCCGGCATTCTGTTCGACGACCGCCGAGCACGCTTGTCGCTTCGCCGCCGCCCAGTGATTCAGTCCATTTTGGGTGCAAGTCAGCCCAATAAAAAGTTCTTTTAGAAGATCCTTTCGTCCGTCTTCATCGCTGCTTCGACTGCCGTCACCACTACGTGACAATATGTACAAACTCTTTACACAATAAGAAATGTGTCGAGGTTGTGCGTGTGATTAGTTCATTTTAGAGGAATTAAATCACACATGCGCACAGCACTGTGTTGGTTACCACTGGAAAGGAGCGCCCAGTTATTAATCGTTCAAGGTAGAACTCGCGGAGCGTTCGGTCGCTGCGTGTAACTACCTGACGGAGAACAGGCGGGACGTCAAGCCCGTGTGTTCGAGGAATGAACAGAGGCTAACCAAAGTTCGCTCACGAGTGCGCGCAATGCCCTGCGGCCACAATAGCGTCTTGATGGAGTCTGGTAGTATGCCCTGCGCCCTATAGGCCGCGAGAATATCGCGACGAGCATCGGCGAACGCGGCACAGTGAAGCAGCATGTGTTCGAGTGTTTCCACTGCACCGCATCCGTCACACACATCACTCGTCGCGATTCCGTGACGCAACCGTCGTTCCCCGGGCCACACGCAGCCAATAAGCGCGCGGAGGATCATTGCACGATGTGGCCGTGTAAGTGCGCGACAGCCGGTGACTCTGTCGATGCGCTCACCTCCCGCAATGCTTGGGTCGGGGTGCAGCTTTCGGAGATGGTCATGGATGGCCGCACGCACGTCCTCCAGCGCAAGGGGCAGATCGCTGGCAGGTAGTTGGTGTGCAGCGGTCGCGAGGTCGTCAGCTTCTTCGTTGCCTGCGATGCTGCAGTGACCGGGTACCCACTGTGCACGCACGGCACAACCTCTCTGCGCGAGGCGCTCGATGCGCGAGCGAATTTCCCGCACTAGTGGGGTACCGCGGCCGTTAGATTGCAGGCGGCTGAGGGCGGCGCGGGAGTCGCACAGCAGAGCACTCCTGGGCGGCGGAGGGCCGAGGGTGAGCAGCAGGTCCAGCCCGAGCCGGATCCCCATCAACTCCGCCGTGGTGGAGGAGCCCAGGAATGCTGCATGCTGCTGGCTGTGCCGTCGCAGGGCGGGATGGTGGCCGCCGCAGCAAGGGAGCAGCTGTCGCGGGCCGCTGAGCCGTCGGTGTACACGAGGAGATGGTCCTGGAGCTCCTCGTGTATGACGGCTCTGGCCAGCTGCTGCACAGCACAGAGGGGTGTGCTCCGCTTTCCCGCAATGCCGACGATCTCTCGCTGTACCTCCGAGGCAGCAGGCCAGGGCGCGTAGGAGCCGGAGGGGTGTGGGCCTTGTGTCAATTGCTCATACTCAAACAGCGCCGCGCCCATTTGTGATCGCGGGTGCGAGCGCATACGCTGCAGCAGCGAGCCGCCGTCCGGTGCGCGGTGAAGCCGGTCGATGTGATCACAATGCCCTGCGCGCTGCTTGGAGCTCAAGTGGCCACGCTCCTGCCTCGGCCAACGTTGCGGCGCACTGCGAGTTTTTGGGCAGGCCTAGGCACACGCGCAGAGACTTGCGGTGCTGAAGCTCGAGTTTCTTCCAGCACGGCTTGCGCACCATGACGAGCTGCAGCGCATAGAGCACCGCTCCCAAATCTGCGGCATTGTATAGACGCAGCGCGGCTTGCTGAGAGATGCGCTGGCCTCGAGCGGTGAGCTTGTGCACGGCTGCGGTGATCCTCTTCAACTGCAGACAGGCCTTGGTCGCCGCGGGGCGGAAGGAAAGGCGCCAGTCGATGTCCAGGCCAAGGTACCGCACCGATTTACGCCACGGAATCGGAGTCCCGTCCAGTGACAGTGGCGCAAGGTGCACGCACGAGCTCGAAACGCAGGCCATGGCAACCGATTTGTCCGCGCTCAGCGATAGACCAAGGCCGCGCAAGCTGGCATCGATTGTGGTCAGGGCTCCCTGAAGGCACCCCCGCACGCGGAACGCCTCGCCCGGTGGTCCCCGGCACCACAGAGCTATGTCGTCTGCATATATGGACATGTATACATGATGTCGCCCGCTCGTGTTGAGGGAGGCCGGCACCACCGACATGGCCACATTAAACAGAAATGGTGATAGGAGAGAGCCCTGCGGCACGCCCATGTCGACCGGGCGAGACTTGGAGAGCTTACTCCCTACTCGTACACGCATGGTGCGCCCGCTCAGGAAGCCATGAACGTATCGCAAAAGGCGCCCGCTCACACCAGCCCCCTTAAGCACCGCGAGAATTGGTGCGCGGTGAACGTTGTCAAAAGCGCCCGATACGTCCAGTAGTAGCAGCAGCGCAACCTGGCCTGCCGCCCTGGCATGCTCCAGCGCTGTAACAACGTCCGATATAGAATCAGCCGTGCACCGCATCCCACGGAAACCCGTCTGCCGCTCGTCAAACAAATCAGCCTCCGCAGCCCGCTCGTTCAGACGCTGCAACGCCATATGCTCCATGAGCTTACCTGCCGCCGATGTTAATGCCACTGGCCGGTATCCGCTCAGCTCCATAGGTGGGCGCCCTGCCTTTCGGATGGGACAAACGACCGCGGTTCGCCAATCCTCCGGTAGCTCCCCTCGTTCCCACACCAGGTTGATCTGCGCAGGAGGTTGCTGCGCATCCAGGTTTCGCAGCATCTGGTATGTCACCCCGTCCGGTCCGGTGTGACGCGCACCTTGATTTCCCGGGGCGATGAGATGTGACACAACAGGGCACTGCGGCACAGGTGGGTTCCTCGCACGTGGTGGCTGAGTGGTAGCCAGTGTAGCCAGGTAGCCGCATCTGGGGCTCCCCATCATGTGAACCTACGTCTCCTGCAGCGCGATAACTTCTGGCGAATCCTGTGCGATGCGAACTCGCATTTCGGCGTACCGCGCTGCAAGTGAGCGCACGTTCCACTGCAGGATGGATGGTATGAGGGAGGGATTTCGGCGGCTAGCCATCATGCTGGCTTATCTGTGCGGGAGCACCCGCTGCTTCTAAGCAAGCCCGATGTCCATCGGTGCCCTCCGGGAAAAGTGCGCTGAGGGCGCGCAATGCCAGCTTTAGGCGCGCGATCTCCGCGTCCCGTGCGTCAGGGGGCTGGCCATGAGAAGCGGCCGCAGGCTCGGGCCGCGCTGTACGGGACGCCAGGCAACCGGATCGCCGCTGCCGCTGCCGGCGCTGCCGTTGCTTCGGTGACTGCTGCTGCTGGGGTGTTCCCCTGACGGCCTGCGCATAAGAAAGCGCGCGGGGCGTCAGCTGATGTTGCTGGGCTGGTGCCGCTGTCTCAGCCTAGACGACGGTTCGGACAACCTGTCTGGACATCGGTGCCATGGACGTGGCCATTAAAGTGGCAACGTGACGCTCTCGCTGCCAGTGCGGGCACGCTTGGTCAATGGCTGCATGCCGCCCCCCGCAGTTAATGCAGCGGGGCTTCCTCGCGCAGGTACCAGGCTCGTGCGGCCCGCCGCAGCGCGTGCATCGGGCAGGAGCACGACACACCTCAGTGGCATGCCCCAGGCTGGCGCACTTGGCACACTGGAGCGGCCGGGGACGGCAGGGGCGGACCGCGAGCCTGCGCTTGAATATGGTGATGAACGCCGGGGGTGTCGGCGCCGCAAAACGGAGAGCGAGTTTGCTGCCCGACAGAGACGCCGACACCATCGGTACCGTTGACTCCGCCGCCGCTAGCAGCTACTCCGCCGTCCTGCGCCCGTCCACACCGAAGACCAGGCTGGAGCTTTGATTCCGAGGAGGAGGCTCCTTGGCGCAGACCGGCACGCCGCAGATGACGGCTGTGGCTAGCAGGGCCTGGAGAGCATCGCTGCTCCCCGCGTCCACTGCCACCACATTCCGCCGAATGTTTACCCGGAGGGCGAGGACGCCCAGGCGGGATCCGATCTCCTCGGCCAACTCCTAGCCCTGTTCCCTGGTGACGGCAGTGCCCCGGTTCGCCGGCCGAAACAGCACCGTCCCCACCAGGCTGGACGGGACCTCCACGGCGGCCGCGGCTCGCTCCAGGGCAGCTCTCCGACGCCGCTGCGCCTTGGTAGTGATAATGCGCCACGGGACCAGGCTGACCCCAGCATCAGCGTCGCCGCTGTCTGCGGCGCATTGCTGCGGCGCGCCGCGGAGTTGGGCGCGCTCGCTGCCAGCAGACGAAGCCCCAGCCGCAGCCTGATCTCGTGCTCCGGGATTTGATGAGGTCGCATCCGGTTTTCTTCCGGACGCCGTCGCCCCAGCAGCAACAGCAGCAGCATCAGCAGCAGGCTGGAGGTGGGCTCCATGGGCCTCGTGCTGGGAAGGCCCTGCTCCTTCGAGTGTGGAGGGAGAGGGAACAGTGACGATGGGGGGGCTTCGGGCTTCCCGCTTTGCCACCGCGATGTCCCTTTTGGTTTCCGAGTCCCTCGCCTCCTCGGACCCCGTTGAGCGTCGCCGTTTCCGGAGAGCAGACTTGTCCATTGGGGAGCAGATGCTCTCCTCGGCTGAGTTGTCCGCAGTGTGCCTGCAGCAGCAGCATCAGGGGGAGAGGGCATCACAGCCGGTTCCCCAGGTGTAGCAATGGCGGCAGTAAGCGCAGGGGTGGCCAGAGGTGGGGAGGGAGCCGCCGTGGAGTTCTGCGTCTGGTGAGCGAGCGCCATGGCGTCCCTCAAGGCTAGAACGCGTGGGTCCGCCGGCGACACGTCCAAGGTCCCGATGACGGACTCGAGGTTCTCCGAGGTGGTGATGAGCGCCGCCGTCAGGCACCTCACCGTGTCCCGCAGATCAGCGATCTCGGCCTGCATTCGCCGAATGGTGCTGGACGACCTTGTTCTGGATGGCGTTCGTCTCCGTGATCGTCAGCATGAGCGGCCTGCCCTGCGTTGCTCATTGTCACCGCCGAACACAGGTCTTCGCTCGTTCACGGTGTCTATGGCCTCCATGGGGAGACCCCGCAACGCCGCGAAGCTTTAGGCCCAGCGTCCGAAGGAGCAGAGAGCTAAAAAACGTGTCCGCTCGCTTCAAGCGCCCGCCGAAGAATCCCACCGGCGTTTGATGAAAATTTGGTTTTTGGGGAAAAATGGCGCAGTATCTGTCTCACTGTAACGGCAGACACCTGAACCATGCCGTAATGGAAGGGATGGAGGAGAGACTAAGAGAAGAAAGGAAGAAAGAGGGGCCGTATTGGAGTGCTACGGAAAAATTTCGACCACCTGGGGATCTTTAACCTGCACTGACATGGCACAGCGCACTGGCGCCGTAGCGTTTGGCCTCCATTGAAAGGCAGCCGCCGAGGTCGGGTTCGGACCTACGTACTCCTCCGCATCCTGGGCTGGAACGATTGACCTTGTGTACGCAGCATTGATACAACTGCGTGTTACTTTACCGATCATCGGGCAGTGTTTATCTCTGTCAAATCAATTCAATAAATAACGTGTCTCACCGCATACTTTTTGAATGCTTAACATTTTAATCACCACAACCTCAACAGCATGTGTAACCTGCGGGGAACTTCAGCTCTCGCTACGTATATCCTTGCATAGCTTAGCTAAGCCACTGCTAATGTTTTTAAAGCGAAAGCTATACTATGACAGCCAGCGAGCCATTTCTGCTCGGCGAGCCGTATGCCGTATATAGGCAGCCGTATGCCGTATGCGCTAGCCGACGAATGACCTTGAGCCGCCGTTGCCTAGCAACGCCGCAGCCGCGCTCCAACAGATGACGCCGCCGTCAACGCCGCTGCCGTCACGCTCGCTCCACCAGATGTTCTCCACTGAGGTAGAGAGAGAGGAGGTGTTACCTCCCGGTGATGTATATATATGCGCTTCGCGTCAGTGTAGGAGGTGGCTCTGACACCACCATGATATCTGATACTTGATTTAATATCTGATGCGGGTCCTTGGACTCAAGATATTAAACTTATTTTCGAATATCTCCGAGTGCTGGGCTTGAAGCACTCCGGCACGGGTCTGTCCGGTACTGCACTGCCTCCCGGATTGGCCCTGGGCATATTAGCGCGCGCCTTTTTTTCTATCGTTGCTCTTCTATCCTTTAACTCTCCTACTTCCAGCACGCAGCAGCGACTGTGGCTGGGATTGAGCCAGTAGGCAGGAACGTGCACTTTCCTTTTGTTCCTTCCTATCAACAACAGCAGCACCAGAAGTGTATGGTAGGCCAGTGGCATTAACATCGGCGGCAGGTAAGCTCATGGAGCATATGGCGTTGCAGCGTCTGAACGAGCGGGCTGCGGAGGCTGATTTGTTTGACGAACGGCAGACGGGTTTCCGTGGGATGCGGTGCACGGCTGACTCTATATCGGACGTTGTTACAGCGCTGCAGCATGCCAGGGCAGCAGGCCAGGTTGCGCTGCTGCTGCTACTGGACGTCTCGGGCGCTTTTGACAACGTTCACCGCGCACCAATTCTCGCGGTGCTTGAGGGGGCTTGTGTGAGCGGGCGCCTTTTGCGATACGTTCATGGCTTCCTGAGCGGGCGCACCATGCGTGTACGAGTAGGGAGTAAGCTCTCCAAGTCTCGCCCGGTCGACATGAGCGTGCCGCAGGGCTCTCTCCTATCACCATTTCTGTTTAATGTGGCCATGTCGGTGGTGCCGGCCTCCCTCAACACGAGCGGGCGACATCATGTATACATGTCCATATATGCAGACGACATAGCTCTGTGGTGCCGGGGACCACCGGGCGAGGCGTTCCGCGTGCGGGGGTGCCTTCAGAGAGCCCTGACCGCAATCGATGCCAGCTTGCGCGGACTTGGTCTGTCGCTGAGCGCCGACAAATCGGTGGCCATGGCCTGCGTTTCGCGCTCGCGCGCGCACCTTGCGCCACTGTCACTGGACGGGACTCCGATTCCTTGGCGTAAATCGGTGCGGTAAGTTGGCCTGGACATCTACTGGCGCCTTTCCTTCCGCCCCGCGGCGACCAAGGCCTGTCTGCAGATGAAGAGGATCACCGCCGCCGTGCACAAGCTCACCGCTCGAGGCCAGGGCTTCTCCCAGCAAGCCGCGCTGCGTCTATACAATACCGCAGCTTTGGGGGCGGTGCTCTATGCGCTGCCGCTCGTCACGGTGCGCAAGCCGTGCTGGAAGAAGCTCGAGCTTCAGCACCGCAAGTCCCTGCGCGTGTGCCTAGGCCTGCCCAAAAACTCGCAGTGCGCCGCAACGTTGGCCGAGGCAGGAGCGTGGCCCCTTGAGCTCCAAGCAGCGCGCAGGGCACTGAATCACATCGACCGGCTTCACCGCGCACCGGACGGCGGCTCGCTGCTGCAGCGTATGCGCTCGCACCCGCGCTCACGAATGGGCGCGGCGATGCCCGAGTATGAGCAATTGACCCAAGGCCCACCCCCCTACGGCTCCTGCGCGCCCTGGCCTGCTGCCTCGGAGGTACAGCGAGAGATCGTCGGCATCGCAGGAAAGCGGAGCACACCCCTCTGCGCTGTGCAGCAGCTGGCCAGAGCCGTCATACACGAGGAGCTCCAGGACCATCTCCTCGTGTATACCGACGGCTAAGTGGCCCGCGACAGCTGCTCCCTTGCTGCGGCGGCCACCATCCCCGCCCTGCGACTGCACAGCCAGCAACACGCAGCCTTCCTGGGCTCCTCCACCACAGCGGAGTTGATGGGGATCCGGCTCGGGCTGGACCTGCTGCTCACCCTCGGCCCTCCGCCGCCCAGGAGTGCTCTGCTGTGCGACTCCCGCGCCGCCCTCAGCCGCCTGCAATCTAACGGCCGCGGTACCCCACTTGTGCGGGAAATTCGCTCGAGCATCGAGCGCCTCGCGCAGAGAGGTTGTGCCGTGCGTGCACAGTGGGTGCCCGGTCACTGCGGCATCGCCGGCAACGAAGAAGCTGACGACCTCGCGACCGCTGCACACCAACTACCTGCCAGCGATCTGCCCCTTGCGCTGGAGGACGTGCGTGCGGCCATTCACGACCGTCTCCGAAAGCAGCACCCCGACCCACGCATCGCGGGAGGTGAGCGCATCGACAGTGTCACCGGCTGTCGCGCACTTACACGGTCACAACGTGCAATGATCCTCCGCGCGCGCATTGGCTGCGTGTGGCCCGGGGAACGACGGGTGCGTCACGGAATCGCGACGAGTGATGTGTGTGACGGATGCGGTGCAGTGGAAACACTAGAACATCTGCTCCTTCGCTGCTCCGCGTTCGCCGATGCTCCTCGCGATATGCTCGCGGCCTATAGGGCGCAGGGCATACTACCAGACTCCATCAAGACGCTATTGTGGCCGCAGGGCAGTGCGCGCACTCGTGAGCGAACTTTAGTGAGCCTCTGTGCATTCCTCGAACACACGGGCTTGACGTCCCGTCTGTTCTCCGTCAGGTAGTTACACGCAGTGACCGAACGCTCCGCGAGCTCTACCTTGAACGATTAATAACTGCACGCCCCACTCCAGTTGTAACCTACACAGTGCTGTGCGCGTGTGTGATTTAATTCCTCTAAATTGAACTAATCACGCGCACAACCTGGACACATTTCTTATTGTGTAAATAGTTTGTACATATTACTTCTCCCCCTCTCCTCTATTCCTGTCCCCTCACCTCTTTCATTTCATTTCTCCATTCTGCCTGCTGTCCTTTATTTCCGCTGCCCCAGCTCAGGTGCTTCAGTATCGATGGCAGATGCCGGGGCTAGCAAAAATTTTTTCCTTCCTTTTTACTATTATTTTTAATAAAACCACTACCACCACCAGTCGTTTTGGAGAGCGTTAAAGAGACGCGAGAACGGCAGAACGAGGAAGAGACAACGCGCTTAACAGATGCAAGAAGAACGCGGCGCACGACTCGAGAAGCGTCGTAACGAAGATGCGGCTGGAAGTCATGCCACGTCCCGGAGTGACTCCTCAGCTGTGGAAGAGACCGGCTTGAATTCTCGAAAGCGTGGGAATGAGACGCTGCGTAAACGACGTGCAGAGGAAAGGAAGTTTCCGCAATTCAACTAGGGTTAACCAGCGCTAAACCATAGCCAATTTTTTTTCTTCTTTTAACTTCCGCTTTTTTTAGTCAAACCTTAAAGTGCATCGACCGGATACATGAAGTTTTGTGGACCACCGGGAAACCAAATTCCGACGTAGAGGACCGCTTTTCCCGAATTTAGAGGACTTTGTCTGCCGAGAGGAGCGTCCGCTGCTGGGCCTAACGTCGACTTCGGCCTTAGCGGGGGAGCGATAGGCCCAGCCCGAGCCTCGGTGAAGCAGCCAGCGGAACATCGAACCATCGGAGATTAGGCAAGTGAGCATTGACCTAAGATGATTACCAGTATGTGTGTAGAGGTGGACGGCATCGAAACTCCGCCAGACCAGTGCACAAGATTACAAGGCTGGAAAACTGCCTGGAAAATCCCGTGCTTCAAACGAGCCAAGATGGCGCCAAGGCCACGGATGATGTCAACTGCCGAAGCAACAGCCACGGCGGTGGCGCCACTGGCAGCGATAACTTCACTTAAGGCCGGAACGTGTAAATAAGGGCAAATTGATGAAGGGCGCGCGCATGTCAGACTCCGCGCGGCGACATAAAGATTGTGTTAAAACCACGAGGCGGGCTTCGCGTGAGCGACGTGACCCGCGTTGAACTAAGTCGTGCAATTGCGGCCGCGACACAGATACCGGCCAATGAAGCATGTCAGGACGTCATGTGCCCCAACCTCCAGCAGAATACCGTCGTGGTGAGCATCTCCAAAAAGAGAGCATTCCGACCTGTACGCTCGAGCAGGAATAATCGACATACGCGGCACGGTGCACGAAACAAGTACCTACGAAGCGGCCCCCCACGGCATGATGAAGGGCATCATAAAGGGCATCCCGCACGACTATACGGCCCAGGAGAATCAGGGCAATGTAGTGCGCAAGCTTCACCCAACAGCCCTACAGGCGAACCGAATCGGTAAGACCCGATCAGTCGTCATTGCCTTCTAAGGGCAAAAAGTACACATTATGTGAGATACGGTAATCTGCTCACGGAGTGCACGTTGCGCAGAAAAGAAGTCGACGTATGCTATGCGTGCGGAAGAGTGGGCCACAAAATGGACGTGTGCGCGGATCCTTCGAACACGATCTGCAGAGGGTGCGGAGTCTCCAACCCCGCCGAAGAGCACAAGTGTGTCCCGAAGTGTGGCTTGTGCGGAGGCAAACACCAGACCGCGAATAAGGCCTGCAAAGCACGCTTCAAGATGCCCTACGTCGTCCGCCATCGTAGCTGGAAACGGCGCCGAGCGGAGGAACACAGCGCTTTGTATGTCTCCTTCTATGCCGCGTCCTTCGTGCCCTGTGCCTTCAGTTAATACCATGTACCGACTAGACCATACAAACACCTTATCGGAGGAAGAACACGCCGGGAGAAGGAACCGAGACAATAGAGGTCCTTCAGGCGGACCCCGATGTAGCTCTTTGAAATAACTGGGCGGTCACACACGCCAGGCTACAGCAGCAAAAACAGTGGCGGCGAAAACGGCCGCCACAGTCGCTCCGATCGAATACACTATCCGGGGGCGGCAACGGCTGCGGCAACCGGCGCTCGCGCTTCCGGGCCAGTTCGAGATCCGGGCCAGTTCGAGGGCCCCGAGCGAGTCAACCGGACGCCGAGAGATCACCGAGAAAAGCGTGGGCTGGAGACAACTGGTCGCCCGTCGCTCGAACCAGCGACACCGAATTCAAAGCCCTCATTGCTCTCAATCCCTTTTCCCACAAGCGAATCCGCAAAAGACCGTAGCGAAGTGATATAGCTTAACAGGTTCATAGAGCGCCAAAACGCTAAGATCCAGGAGCAGTACGCCCGAATACGCATATGAATCAGATCAAAACGCTGGAGAGTAACGGCAGCTCGGCAAATGCAAGACCTCAAAACAACCGCACGGCGGCAAGCAACGCCGCAGGCTTGCGCAGGGGGCCGCGGAGGGGCCCCCTCGCCCCGCCTAGAGCGGGCAGCGGGAGAGGCTGGGGCCACACAGCGTTCATCAAATAATCAAGAGGGGATGGACGCCGAAGAGAACCCCGCGAGCGGTGAGGAAGCGCCGACCGCAGAAATCGCGACCACGACAACGGCACAGATCCCGCGAGAAGAGCTGACGGCCATTTTGGTTGCAATTTCCCAACATAACACAAGGCTAGGCAAAATGGACGCCCGAATCGAAGCTTTAGAAAGTCAGCCTGACAAGCCATCGGTGAGACGCAAGCTCCTAGCGACAAAAGTAGGCTCAACATCGGTAAGGAACCGCTTCGCGTCCGTGAAAAATGAGCGGACCAAAAAAATCAAAGACGCGATCGCGAGAAGGCGCAATCGACTCAAGACGTCCAAGAAGTATGATTCAGAGGCCAAGTAAAAGACACAAGAAGAAGACCGGGGGGGGGGGGGGGACGCCACCGTAGTTTACCAATGAAACTGCCGTGGGGCTTGCAACAAAGAAGCAGAAATAATGTTACACGTTGACGGGCAAGAAAACAAGCCCGATGTAATTGCTCTACAGGAAACAAACAGGAAATCAAGACTCCCAGGGTACGTCACTTACACGGACCCCACGGAGAACGGAACGGCGATGCTCGTACGCAGCAAGGTGGCGGCAACTGAACATATCAAGGCGCAGGGAGGGTGCGAGCACACGCTGGTCGAAATGCATGCCAGAAAATTTGGCAGCTCGGACAATTTATTTGTAATCAGCGCGTACTGCCGGCCGTCACAGCGGCAGTACGAATTTGACCGCATCCTGAGCCAGGCGAACGGGCTGGAGGGGACAAGGCCGCTCCTGTTCCTCGGTGACTTTAATGCCCGTCACACAGCGTGGGGCTGTATGGTTAAGTCCAAGAGAGGAAAAGCATCGGCCAAAGCAATGGAGTATCACGAGATGGCGCTCCTGAACGAGCCGGACGTAACCAGCAGAAGAGGCAACAGTGCCACGAGGGACAACACGCCAGACCTGTCGTGGTTGTCGGGCACGCTAGATGTCTCCTGGAAAAGCGAAGATGTGGACCTGCGGTCTGACTGCAGCTTGATCGGCATCACGATCCGAGGCTCTCGTGATCATGCTGTTATGGGGACTGCGCGGATCACGGATTCGGGCAAGATGACAAAGTTTACTCAAGATCAAGAAGAGGCGTCTGAGGAAGGAACACAACAGACCTACACCTAATGGGCGAAGGACCAGAAGATGGCCCTCCAAACATTTATCCAAGAAATTGCAACGACGTCACAGACACCGTATGTGGACGCCAGACTCGCCCACATGTGGGCGGCCCGGCACTCGTTAACGCGGGAGTGGCAGCGTCAGAGACACAACAGAAAGCTGGTGAAGCGCATTGCAGTCTTGAACAAACAGATCGCCGAGCACGCGGCCAAACTATGTAGGGAGAATTGGCTGAAGACCTGCGATGGTCCGCAGGGCAAGCTCTCGACGTGCTAGACGTGGTGTCTGTTGAGGCATCTGATCGACCCGCTGATTAGCAAAACTGGGACCAATCGCGCCCTCGCGAAAGTATTGAACACGTACAAGGGAGACGGCCGCAGACTCCTGAAAGACTCATGACTGAAGAAAAAGGAACGCCGACCAAAAGGTTGTTGTTTAAAACGAAGACGTTTCGGCTTCCATACGGAAGCCTTGATCATTCCTGGAGGCGAACTACCCAAAGATAGAGAAGGGCCAGTACCCGGTGCCCGAGAGGTACGACGGACACGACAACGAGCAGCTGGACCGGCCGTTTACCATGACGGAACTGTGGACAGCGTTAGATGAAAGTAACAAGACAAGTTCACCCGGAAGCGACGCCATGTCTAACAAACTACTCAACAACATGAGCGGACAAGCGCACCCTCTTAGAGCACATCAAGGAAGCCTGGGAGAGCTCGCGGTTGCCGCAGGAATGGAAAGACGCCCAGGTCCGCTTCACTCCAAACCTCGGCAAGGCCCTCACGATAGACAACATGCGGCCCATCTCCCTCACGTCGTTCGTGGGAAAGGTGATGGAGCGCATCTTTCTTCGCCGGCTGCAGAAGCACCTTGAAGGAACGGATCAGATGACGCAGGTGATGTACGGCTTCAGGCAACATTTCAGCACTCAAGACGCGATGATCCCACTCCACGAACTGGTCGTCAAACCGGCAATGAGGCACGCGAAGCGCGGGATACACGCCCTCAACCTGAAGGGAGCGTTTGACAATGTGTCCCACGTGAGCGTGTTGCAGTCTGAATAAGACCAGGTGTGGCCGAAAGACATTAGGAGCACATAAAATATTTTCTGTCAAACCCAACGGCGACCATCAGGATAGGGAGGAGAAGTCGGACCCTGTAAAGGTCGGCAATAGGGGCACCCCTCAGGGATCGGTCTTGTCGCCCCTGCTCTTTAATCTGGCCCTCCTGATCTCCTCAAGCGAATAGAAGGCATGGACCACACTTTCTACGCCGACGATATTACTGTGTGGACGGCCCGAGCCGGGTTCCATGCCTGTATGGATGAAGCCTTGCAGTGGGAGGCAACTACCGTGCACGAGTACGCAAAGTTGTGCGGACTGAGCTGCGCTCCCCAGAAATCAGAGCTGCTCATGATCCAACCGGGAAAATTCAAGGAGCTGCCGCCGAACGTGATCATCACCATCGGCGGAACGGCCATCAAGCCAACACAACAGATTAGGCTTCTCGGCCGACTACTTCAGAACGACGTTAAGGCACACACCGCAGTCACAAATATAAAGATGACAACCGAACAGATATTTAGTATCATTCGGAGGGTATCTAACAGAAACCGAGGCCTTAAAGAAGACGATGCCATGCGCCCGGTACGCGCGTTCGTCATGTCGCGGGTTACCTACTCCGCTCCGTACCTCTAGCTGACGAAGGCGAAAAGGGACACCCTAAGCACGATTCTTCGTAAGGCGACGAAGTAAGCACTGGGCATGCCCATACACTCGTCCACGCAAAGACCGCTAGACATGGGCACCCACAACAAGGTGGAGGAGCTCATCGAAGCCCACCTCTCTAATCAGAGAATCCAACTGAGTCACACGGAACACGGACGAGCCGTCCTACCCAAGATAGGATGGCAGATCGAGCCAGTACCCATTAACGCGGCCCTTCCGGATGCCTGGAAAACAACCATTCCGACTAAACTCCTTCCCCGGAACATGACGCCGGGGGAGGACGACGAGAGGCGCACCGCGCGGGCCAGAGCCATAGCTCCAAAGCTGAAAGAGAACCCCAGGGTCCTCTACGCGGAGGCTTCGCTCCGAAAACGCAGTCACCGTGCAGCGGTGGTGCCTACGACAAAAAACAGGCTGATCGTCAGCGCGTCCCTGAAGAAAACAGACCCCGCAGTTGCCGAAGAAGCGGCCGTGGCCCTCGCACTCGCAGAGCCGATCCTGGACACCGTGGTCACCGACTCAAAGACTGCCTACGGAAGCTTCCGCAGGGGGATAATCTTATCTGCGGCCCGAGTCATTCTATCCAAGTGCAAGCCTCCGGGTAGAGCCATATAGCTCGTGCTGGTCCCGGCTCAGTCGCAAGTAGCAGGCAACATCATCGCCGACTACCATGACCGAGAAATGTCAACCGGGCCGAGCACGAGCCGGAAGAGCAGCCGCACCCGGTTATCAGCTTTCGGGACATTACCCGGATGTACCGAGATTAAAGGTGCAGACTGCCAGAAGCACACCCTAAACTCACCAGGCAAGAACAGACGATCCTGCGTCGAGCGCAGACGGGATCGCTTGCGCATGCGTACTGATGAACCGCACGTACCCTGCGGAACACGATATGTTCTGTCCTTTCTGGAAAAGAGAAAAGGACACCCAGCCGCACGTCTTGGCAGAGTGCACGGAAATCAAGACCCCCCTCCTCCCTTCCCGCCAGCACCACCAATCGTCAACCCCTTGAGCGATGGGAGACCTTGTTATCCAGCCCCGCCCTACCGATTCAGCTCGCACTGACGGAGAGGGGCTAGCAGCCGCATGGAATATATGGGTCCCGTAAATAGGGAACCACCCCGTCTAGCACCTGCGTGCACCACCGATTTATTTAGGGCCCAGCAAAAGTTGATTCATCATCCTCATTATTTTAGCTTTCGGAAATAGTGTACGACCAAAAAAATCTTTACAAAGATCAAGTCGTTACAAAAAGGGAATTGAGGGGAACGCTCGCAGTTTTCTAGTGCACCACTGACTCGAACCTAAGTGATAAATGTTTACGTAAGAACCGGATTGCTTGAAGGCATAGAAGCAAAAAAGCGTTGCTTGTATTACAATTACTGACGCCAGTGTTCAGAGAGGCGCATGAATTCACGAATTTTTTCCCTTTCATAAAAGGGTCTACTTTTTCTTCTGAATGCGGATGAACCAGATTGATTTTCATGATATGCAGACCTTTCTTTCGTGTATATTGTACTGGATCCAATCAAAAGCAGTGGAGCCTTTCGGTTTTGTGAACCAGTACGTAAGCACTGGGTGGGGTGTTAAAATTGGCAAACCAAGAGGCAAGTGATCCACCAATAGCGTGCCAGCTTACGTAAAACTTGTACGAATAAATGTAGAGACAGCTGAGAACGCAGTGTAAAATGCGGATTTATTAACAAGTTACTTGAACCAAAGTTATAAAATAAGAGATATGCGTTATCTGGAATAGGTTTTCCTTCCACTTGCGCCATCCAAGGAAATTATAAATCCCACCGAGTCATATCATTAGCTAAGAACACCTTTGCGAAGGTAGTACTACAGTTGATCCTCATGATAACGTAACGGCTTACAACGAAATAACATAAATAACAAAGGAACGACGCCTCTCCCTAGAAGCTCGGCTAACACTGCCTATAACGAAGATGGGGCTATAACGAAGGAATCGCAGCTCCCCTTTGACTTCGTTATAACGAGGCCTAACTTTACTTTCTTAATGCCCCAGTGCACGTATTGAAATAGTAGATGTGGTTGAGACCTGTCGATTCAGTATTTCTGGCGGCAACATACTTTCTGCGCGTTTTTTCCACAGCAAATTAATAAAGATAGCAAAATATGAAGGAAATCTCGCGCATTCTGCGCTACACAATTGCAGCCTGCGCAACCGTGTTCTGAAGTTGTGCTGAGTGTGCGATATATCGCACAGTACACGGACCTCTAAAATTTCGGCTTCCATCAAAATTCAGCCGCTACGGCAGGGATCGAACCCGCGTCTTTTGTGCCAACAGCCCAGCGCCATAACCACTGAGCCACCGCGGCGGGTTCAAGGTTTACTGTCGCTACAGTAGACTTGTTAAAATAAAACAAAAATTTGGTTTTATTTTGATTAAGCTTAGGTTTCTTGCAACCAGAATACATCTTCCTGCATGCGGAAATCCTTCCGCGAGCTTTATGTGCCAAACGCGTTTCGTCTTCCTATTTGAAACTGCGCAAGGCGATGAAATAACACTTCTTAGCTCGCTGCTTTTTAATATTCGTTTGACACTACTTGTTCTGATGTGGTGTTTTCATCCCTATTCTATGATTACAGGTTTTATGCTTCCTTTTCAAGATACCCGGTGAGAGTTGAGGAGACACTGCACAGCTAGCCTTTCATTTCGTGTCCTCCAGCGTATCGAGCGAGGCGTCCACTTATCGTTAGAAGTTTATGTAGTCGCGAATCTTTGCAGTGTTTGTCCATTCTTCAAAGCTACTGTAGCACCGCTTTATCTCTTTTTTGCGATGCAAGACGCGACCAGATTTATCTCCACTGATCGCATGCAGGCAGACGTGACTCTACTTTGTTCCAGAATAATCTAGTAACTTTGCACACCGTATCTTGAAAATTCGCTATCAGCTTTAAATTGAGCACGGCTGACAGCGGCGGGTATTCTGTTCGACGACTTCCGAGAACCCTTGTTGCTACGCCGTCGCTGAGTGATTGTCTATTGCGGGAGCAATTTAACCCAAATGAAGAGTTTTGTTAAGGCACGATTTTCGCAGCCTTTCTCCTCTACGGACTGCAGTCACAACTTCATGACAATATCGAAGGAAATTCTTGCACTTTTAAGTGAGCATTTCTCAGCACGACAGGATTTGTCAGTGTATGGTCACCTTTATGTAATTTCTTCGGCGGCTCCATCATTATTCTGAGAGTGAGGACTGTATTAAAAGGGCCTAACGCCAGCACATGGCCTCTCCACCACCTACCCTATTTCTGCGAGACATCAGAGCATATTGTCATTTCTTTCCCATTGGCATCTGGATAAATGGTGGTTGATCTTTTGATGGGATTCACCACCAGCGCAACTGTTTAGAGCTGGAGAATGTGGAGGCTACATGTGAGAGACTGATGGGGTTTGCAACTTTTGCAGAAGTTCCTGCGCTAGCCCGCTCTTGGCAAGAATGGCCCTGTGGATGCTTTAAAGAGGCGCCACTCCCACTTCTTGAAGGAGCGTTTCTATTTCGCCTATACGGTGGGCTTTTCGTTTGGACAATGACGCACTCTGTTTAAAGCCTTTTTACAGCTGAGGCCGCCGCTGTGGCTTAGTGGTTATGTAACTATGCTTCTGACCCCAAAAACGCGGATTCGATCCCGGCTACGGCGGTCGCATTTCGATGAAGGCGAAGTACTAGAGGACCGTGCACTGTGATTATTTCAGTGTACGATAACGAATCTAAGGTGGTCGTAATTATCCGAAGCCCTCCACTACGACGCCCTCATATCCTGAGCTGCTTTGGGATGATAACCCTATAAAGCAAAAACCACCTTTGCGCAGATAACTACAATGACAGCGCGCTCTGCAGCGGTTGCGTTTTAAGAGGAGGGAAAGTTAATCACTTAAAAAGACAGTGGTGTCTTCCTGTGATTATGTGCTCCTGGTGTCACCAATTTACGGGTACACCAGACCCTAAAAAGATTTTACCTCCCCATTAAAAAAGGATCGTGAAATCAAGCTCAGACAGAAACGCGGGACCACGAAAGGATTTTTCAGGTTCTTCGCGGGCAACGCGAGAAAATATATTTCAGGCAATCGCGTGCCGCCTAAACATTTCGTTCCTGGTTTACATCGCAAAGATTTAAATTTTCAAAACATATCATTTTCATTCTTGCAGGTGTTCACAAGGCGTAATCTGAAGAGATCATCGGGGATTTTCGCCATACGGACGGGTGGTGAAGTTAACCAGCAACCCTTAGGCCGAATCAGCCACGCCCCCCCCCCCTCCTCCATAAGCCCTAATTGGAATTACCATGGACTTTCAGCAGGAACCTAACCCCCAAGTGAAAAACGGTGAGGGGGATTGGGGGGGAAGTCGCTTTCGCCGCTTCCGGCCTCGAGAATGGGTCGCAGTGAACGAGTTCACTGAACCGCGCTTTCTACACATGGGACGCGGTTCAGAGATTTTACAGATTTGTCATATTTCTACAAAACAGAGCGACAGCACACAAAGCTGTACTTGATAAATACAAGAGTACAAAGAGATATTGCAACACTGTACTCGTAAATCAGCAGCCAAGGAACAAAAAAAAAATTCTAACCGCCCTCTGCGACATTCTGGCGACTTGAATGTTCGCGGGAGGGTCCGACCCCAAGACTATCTTCTGTTCCCTAGATCATTCGTGGCTCGCAGACAGACTTGTCGCTGCGGAAGTCGTGCGGTAGAGCCTTCTTCTAGGTAGCACTCATACGTGTATACGGATTTTATGCGTGTATAGAGATTTTTCTTAGCGGTATAATTTTTAGCAGTGTCATAGGAACAGCACAGTAAATCAGGCTTGGAAACTCATGTTCTCATCACATATGGGAAATTTGCGCAGCGTGTTTTTATCTTTTTGCTCGGGTAAAGAGCGGGTTTCTTTCCGCATTCAACCTTCTGAGTCGTGAATACTATTCTCTAATGTTTCACAAAACGTTACGTCTGAATTCTGAACTCTTGAATGCGCCTTTGTGAGGTGCCTTGAGCGCTTTAATTAAAATTCTCAAGAATTTTCATAACCTCAAGAGAATTTCCTACCATGGATAATATGCTTCTCTGGCTATATCGTAGTTTTTCGAAGTTTAGAGAACGGGTATGTATATGACCACCAAGTTGAGTAGTTGAGTCCGATCAGCCACACCATTCGCCCTGGCATCGTCGTTTCGTAGTACGTAGGTACACGAAGCAGAGGCCTGCATTTGTGGATAAAACGCAAACTTGAGAGCAGTTATTTCGTCAGATGGTGTTGTGTACATATTTCCAGGCAACTCTTCTGTTTACGCAGAAAATATCTCCTTTCCCTTAAGCTTGTACTTCACTCGCTCTTTGACACCTAACTGAAGTGGATGCATATTTCCAACCCAGATAAATCACGTGTATTCTTTGCGTACGCTTCTCTCTTTGTTTTTTGTTGCATTATTGGTGATAATTTGGATAGTTCTTATAAACACTTGTACAGTGTATTTTTGGCTTTCATTCATATCGACAGTGTAAAGTTTTCTTTTTATGAATGGCTTGGCTGCAATTTTTTTTATTTCTGAGATCGTGTATTACAGCATTTCACACGAATTTCTGACGCCTCTTAGTTTTGTGCGAAGTGCGTAGACATATTGATCTACTCAGATGAAATACTGATTTCAAAAGTGGCGATCTGAATAATGTGGTGTTAATATAGAATGAATTCTAATGTTCTCTAGTAACTGCGCCACCGCGGTTGCACAGCAGATGTGGAGCTCGGCTGCGGCTACGTTCAAATCGACGCTGGTCGCATTTCTATGGGGGCGGAATGATACAGGCCCTTGGTCTGCCTGATGTCAGTGCACGTTGATCAACCCCAGGTGACCGAAATTATCCGCAGCCCCTCACTACTGCATCCCTCATAACACGAGTCGCATCGGCATGTGAACCCCATAAGACAAAACAAAACTGATGGGCTTCGAAACGATACAACCATTGTACGGTCTAAATTTAAAGGGTGGCCAGAGAAGAGAGTAACCGCGTTTTAATCGGCATACATGTAGCCTGGGGCTACACAGAGTGCGCAAACATCAGACGCTGCCACAGCTATATATTTGCGTTATGCACAATGGGACGAAAAAAGCTATCCCCTTCCGAGGGCTATCAGAGCTGCATTTGAAAGCCGGGCAGCCCAAATCGCATTACCGATTGTGCGCGTATCGCGGCTTAAAATGCATTGTCCTCGCTTGAAATTTTTTTGATAGTTTGAGTATTCGTCGATGTGGTGCATTTTCTCACTGTGTCTACATACTGTGTGTTGTTTAGCACCAGTTTGTTACAGTGCGTTGTGCCAAATGGTGTGGCATTTTTGAACCATTGCACGAAAATGTCTAATGTGGTGGTACTAAACATCAGATCTTCCCTAAAGTACACTTTTTACCAACGTTGATTTCAGATGTTGCATCCAATCCGGAATACCCTCCTGCGAGTTCTGTTCTACAATCGCCGTCTACCTCTCGGCCCGGATGTGTGATGCATGGAAATTGGAAGTACCAGGGCTCTTCGATGGCTACGAATGAAGAAAACTCTGTTCAGTATCAGAACCCTGGCATAACAGGAGAGCCCTTACGATGCCCCCATTGCCCGTACACTTCTACGAAACACGCCGATGTTAAGAGACACATCAATACGCACGCCCCAGGAGAGAAATTTAAATGCCCCCTGTGCTTAAAGGCGTTCGCTACGTCCAGCAACCTTAAAAGGCATATGTCCTCCCACACTGGGGAAAAACCATACAAGTGCGAAAACTGCCTTTTTGCAGCTGTTACAAATAGCCAGCTTGTTCGGCACAGGCGTATGCACACAGGCGATAAACCTTACAAGTGCGACAACTGCCCGTTTTCAGCGGCTACAAGTGGCGACCTAGTTCGGCACATGCGTAGGCACACAGGTGAAAGACCCTACAAGTGCGACAGGTGCCCTTATGCAGCAGCTAGAAGTGACCACCTTCTTTGGCACATGCGTGGGCATACAGGCGAAAAACCCCACAAATGTGAAGTGTGTTCGTATTCGACGATTCAGAAAGGGCATTTAGACCGTCACATGCTTACGCATAAAAGCGCTGAAGGCTTTCATTGTAGTCTATGTTCTTTAGTGTTTTCAAGTATCCAGAGCCTCAAACAGCACATCTCCGGCCACAGGCTGTGAATTGTTTAATAATACGCGCGTGTGATGATGAAACTGGGTAGAGGCACAACACTCCACGCAGAAATAATTATCCATTCATTGCAGACACGAGGGAAGTATTAGGTTATATGTGAAATATAAAGTTTACATCCACCGTTTTTGAACGACATTGTTACCACGAGGCGGTGTTAGCAAGAGCTTTGCAGGTTCGAGTCATTAACATCTAATTAATCTGAGCTATTTTAGCCTTAGACAGAGCGCATTAAGTGCACCGATTTTTCTGCAGAACAGCTGTTGGTGTGTATTGTGGATAATTTTGATACCAATAAAGTGGAGACTTCAAATACCACCGTCGTTCAGCGCAAACTCTTTCAAAATTTGACAGTGCAACTTATCGCAAAACATATTCCTCTTTATTTAGAACATTTATTCACTAAATTCAGTATATTTATGGCGTACCATATGCCCTGTGGTAAGGAAGTTTAAAAGCAACCCATAAAGCATTTAGCGCAGTTAATGTTCAACCAGATAAAGCGTTTGGCAAGCCGCTACTGCAGTAGATGTGCTTCTTTCAGCCGCTGCCGCGTCCGGCTAGATTTTCGGTCATATGATAGGAAACATTATTTGCAAACTAGGTAAGCCGATTAACAGATGCTCACTCTACTCCTGCGCGCATAATGTTCTTGCCCAACCAGTCCTATTCATCGCATGCCTTCGTTGTGCAAGGGCCCCTGGCCTTCCCAGATGGCATATTGCGTGTACAAAATTTAGCTCGAATACTTATATTTTGAAAGTCATTGAATACCGCCATCTTTTTCGATAGTGCTGCGCGCGTTCATGCGTAGCGTTGACGAGTGCAGCAGGTGCTCTTAGTGACCTGAGGAGGCTCTAGTCTAAAGAAGAAATCCGGAGGAAAATTGCCCGACAAGTAGACGAGGAGTGAGCACGGACGCCTCGCAATCGTCAATTGATGTCAGATTTCTTTGTAATTAAAAAATTCTGCATCAATAGATATCGCAAATTGGGCTTTCAATATCATGGTACGTATATTCCGCGGGCTCGTAGCCAATGCCTTTGTTTGGAACTGAACTTATAAACACACGACATCGCGCCTGGCTGACTGCACAAGCGAAAGAGAAACAATCGTGTCCTGAGAAGAGCAACACCACAATGTTGCGAAGTACCAATTAAGGGCTGCATAACACAATGGAGACCAATGATTTCATTTAAACCGTCATTCGGGACACATTTTGACCGACTCCGACAAACCGATTGCCTCCTAAGGACAGTATCTTCGGCTTGTAAGGCAAGGGTTAAATGTCTAAGAACAATTCGGGAAAAGGTGTAAACGAGAAGAAAAATCAGCAGGTTCTTAGATTGAATTTTCAAAACAGTAAACTGGCGCCTGGATGGCGCCCTCCCTTTTATCTCGCCTCATTTCCCCCTTCGATCCCCCCTTTCCTATTGGGGGAGGGAGGGGTGGGCTAACCCTGTCGAAAATGCTCAGATTCGCTATTATGCCCCTCTCCCTTCCTAACCCGATCTTTCCCAACATAAGCTCCCACTCCAGCTAGTCCCTTGCTTTCCCCCTCCCTTCATCTATTTCAGGCTGTTAATCTTGCTGTCAGCCGTCTTAGTCTCCGGGGAGGGATCAGGATTGATTTCAAAACGTAGCCTTGAAATAAGATGTTTGTTGAGCAGGACGCAGATTCCTATTAATTTATATAAAAATGTAACTTTTTCCTTAGGAGCTGTCTGCAGTCGAAGACACCACCACCGAACTTTTATGCGTCAAAACACAAGCTGTCAGTTGCCGACGCAAGGACTGCCGTGCCATCCAGGATAAACGCCTCCGAGGTTACCACCGATTAGGTGGCACATTTCTGAAAGTAGCTGCCATAATCCTTGATCGATTACGGTGTCTAATCTTTCGGTTTGCACCGTTTATATGATCGAAGAAAACATGCGAGACTACAGCAGCGGCACACAAAGAAAAAATGCAATTCGTATCGACAGCGACATTCTAAGACTAATAGTTGAGCATGCTGGGCTTAAACGAATGCATTCCGTGAGCAGTTAATCTACACTCTATGCAATTTTTGGTCTTTGTGCAGACTTCAAACACCAAATGTAAAACTGTCAGTTTCAAGCGGCCACAGTGAGGCACATATCACACTCTATTTATTCCTCCTGGTCTTCCTCTGCACCGGCGTAATTCTTCAGCTTTCATTTGTGTTTGCTGCTCCTGCAATCGTGTTCCTTGGGAACAAAGTCGTCGACGGTGCACAAGAACTGAAACTGATAACCAAGTAATGTTGTTCACGAGCAAAAGCACGCCGCGGTGGCGCTCATTCCGCTTCCGGAAGCCGCAGCGTACGGTCGTGTGATGGGAAGCTCTGTGTGCGCTTTGTTATCGGTCATGCCTGGCCGAGGTTTCAGTGAGCGACGCCCACCAGTGGGCTATCGCTTAGTTTTACCTACGCTGCTTACGGGAGACGCATTGAAGACTACGGTTTTCCTTCACTCCGATATTTCCGGGCGCCCTTATCGCATACAGGATTTTCGCGAGCCATTGGAAACTGCCGGTGCTCTACCCTTCGTGGCGGGCATTGGGCCCTTTCAAATGTCGCATGTGTGGATGTTGAAGCTGAAAACTGCGGAAGCGAAGGAACTACTGCTGACAGAAGGAGCACAAGAAGTGAAAAAAAACGCTATTGTGCAGTCAATGAACCCAACAAACGCGAGTTGGCTTTCAGGGTGCACTGGGTGCCCTTCTATGTGTCGAATGAGTCTGTGTAGCAGGCTTTTGAAGACTTCGGAGATGTAACAGATGTCACTCGTGAGCAGTGGAACAGTCCGGGTTTGGAAGACGCCGAGTCGACAACCCGGCTGGTGCGTATGGTTCTGAAGGAGGGGCTCTCTATCGATGATTTACCACACATGTTCAAGTTTTACGGAGGGCAAGTGTTAGTGCTGGTGCCTGGTCCGCCAATATGCCTACGGCGCAAGAGGACGGGACATATTCGACGCGTCTGCCGCAAGCCGAGGTGCAGCTTGTGTCGGTCCTTCGGACACGAAAGGGACGGATGCGTCCTCACGTATGCGCGTGTGGCTACGGGTACTGCTCCGCCGCATGACGACGGAAGCGAGCTGCTCATGGATCAGGAGGAACTTGAGAACGCCGGAGCCCCGCCCCCATCAGGACTCAGCGACGGCCCTGCTTTCGAGCAGCCGGAGCTGTCTGCTGGCAACGAGAAGTCACAAGGTGACCCCACTGCAGAAACGACTGGCAAGAAGGCGGATGCTGCTGCGCCGCCAGAAGAGCCAACGAAGGGCAGCACTACAGGCGACCACGACTCGGAGGAACCGATGGATACGACAGTCGCTTCCATTAAGCGATCTCGTGACTTCGAAAAGGCACCGGCTACGGACAGAGAACTTCGTCGGCTAGAAAGACATTGTATAGGGGAGTGAGCCAAGAAAGGCAGGTTAGCCTTGTCACGGTCCTCGTCGTGACGAGAGACCCAAGCAGGGAACTTTGAAAGCACTGTTGTTTGTTTCCTGTGTGTACTCTATGGCTTACTTGAAGAAACCGCTAAAAGTAGGCACGCTGAACGTACGAGGACTTGCCTCGAAGCGTAAGCAAGTGCTGTTGAACCGACTGTTCGGCGAGTTAGATCTAGATATCGCGGCTATTCAAGAAACAAAAGTTGAGGACGACCAGCAAACAGATAACATGGTGCTTGGTTTTCGGTCGCGATTCAATGTTGCTGTAAGCCATGTGGATGGTTTGTCGCCGGGATGCTGTCTTTTCCTGAGGAAAAACATAGGCATATTAGAGGAAAAAATAACTTGTCCAAGGGGGCGGTTTATCGTGTTACTTCAGATACGAAACACTCGCGGTGACGGTTTTTTCCTGTATGCTCCTACGACACAAAAGGAACGCCGCGGATTTTTTAAACAGTTAGGGTCGTTCCTTGAATGCAGTCGAATGCCCATATTATTGGGTGATTTCAATTGTGCGTTAGACCCTAGAGATCGTTCAAATGTAAAGGATGTATAAGACCGGAGTGCTGATTTGTTGAAGCGTGTCCTGAACGAATGCAGCTTAGAGGACGTAATGGGCCTGGCGAAAAGTCATAAACATGTGCATTTTACGCATTTTCAAGGACGTAGCCGTGCACGACTTGACAGAATATAAGTCGCCGGAGTTTTCGCCTTCCTGTGAGCAGTATGAAGTGAAGCAAGTGTCCTTTAGTGACCACTGCCTTGTTACGGTAACTTTGGGAGGAAGGAAGCAGCGTAAAACAAGAATGAACCGGGATATGTGGGAGATAAACTCAAGGCTTATAGAAGACGGCATATGTTTAAGAAAAGTTAAGGAAGGCATGGTTATGTTTAATAATAGTGAAACAGGATGTATTGAATCTTGGGAACGCTTTAAGCAGGAGGTGAAAATTCATGCCATTGAGCGTTCAAGCATAATAAAGTATGAGGAAAAAAAGAAGAAAAGCAACTGCGAGAGCTTCTGGCGAATTTATGGCGAGAAGAGGAACAAACGCAGGGCATGTACATGCATGACATAAAGGGCGTCAAAGTTAGTCTAGAAGCTTTAAATGCTCAGGAGTACAGAGGGGCAGCGATAAGAGCACGCACAGAAAAATGGCTTACTGGCGAAACGCCAACAAAACGCGCGCTCTCCAGTGAAAAGCGATACGCGCGCTCGAACCAGATCTCAGTTATCGAATACAAAGGGCAAATCCTGAGTGATCAAAGTGGAATTTTGAGTGCATTCGTGGAGCATTACCGTGAGCTGTTTACAAGCAAAGCACCAAGTGCGGAAAGGTTTCGGGAAAACTTTTTGCCTCTTATGCCAGTATTAAGAAATGAGATCACTGAAGAATTACAGAACGAATTAAGTATTGACGAAATAGTGACAGCAATTGGTGAACTGAATGCCGGAAAGTCGCCGGGACCTGACGGTTTGAGCGCGGCCTTTTATAATAGCTTTAAATATGACCTTGCCACTATGCTTTATAAGCTTTTCAAGGAGTGTTTTGAGGTCGGTAGGCTGCCACCTTCGTTTAGCAATGCTCATACGGTCTTAATTCCTAACGCAGATGACCCAGTCAAGCTAATAAAGGTTACAGGATATAGACCGATCACGTTAACAAACGTTGATTATAGAATTCTGATGAAAGTGTTAGCTAAGCAATTGCAATACGTCATAAAGGATATTGTTGGACCTCACCAAACGTGTGGAATAAAAACAAGAAGCATATTTAAAAATATTCATGTAGCACGCAGCGTGCTCGTGTGCTGCGATGCTCTAAATAAGAAAGTGGCTATGGTTCAAATTGACTTTGAAAAAGCGTTCGATCGCGTGTCTCATGAAATACTCTACTGTTTGTTGGAACATATTGGTATTGGTTCAGTTGTCCTCAAAGGGATAAAAATGGATTATGCATGTTGTTTGACACGTCTTATGATAAATAAACTGTTATGTGAAAGAATTGATGTAAGGGCATCTGTTCGACACGGATGCCCCACTGTCCCCTCTACTTTTTGCAATTTATTTGGAGCCTTTTTGTAGGATGATAACTGCGAGTGGGCACATGCGAGGTTTTAGGTTGGGAGCGTGTGAGGTGAGAATACTGGCATACGCTGATGACGTAGCGCTCTTTCGTGAAGACCGTAAAAGTGTTGTATAAGTGTTACAAATAACCAAAAGGTTTTGCAGGCAAACTGGCAGCGTTGTTAACTTAGACAAATGTCTCTGAGTCTGGCATGGGCAATGGGACTTACAACCAGAATTCTTCTGCGGAGTACGTTGGGCTACAACTTCCGGGGTCTATTTGGGAGTCCCGCTGAACAAATATGGGGAGAATACCAATTACAGGAATGAAAAAGCAGAAGAAATGCTGGACAGGACGAAAGGGTGAATGGGCCGCAATCTTTCCATTTTCGCGCATGCAACTGTATGTCACACCTTTCTTGTTGCAAGGATCATGTATTTACTCCAATAATATATTGTGCACGAAACAATATCCAAAGGTTCCATCGGGGTTTGCTGTTTTCATTTGGGCGTCCGATTGGAAACGAATTCGCAGAGATAATCTCTTCCGGAGAGTAAAGGTTGGCGGACTGCCTCTTATGCATCTATATGTACGGCAGGTGGTTTTAAGGTTTTGTTTCTTGCGTGACGAAAATGACGCCTTCTTGCGAACATTCATACAAACCATGCTGACAGTGCACTTCCAGAATTCATTGTCTCTTCGTGCAATGCTCGGAGGTACACAGTGTCTCGCTTCCTGTGAGAGGTGGTCTGGTCGTTCAGGTTTTTGCAAGAGCGGTTCTCTCTAGAGTATTTAGCGAGTGTAACGCCGAAGCGACTATAGAAGGTCTTATTGAGCAGTTGTTTCCAGCTCCACTGTACAGAACCTTATAATGTGAAGGCCCTGGAAAAGGCGTTCTCAGGCGAGTTAAGAAGATGACACTTGCACCTGGCGTTAAAACATTATTTTTCGAATTGCATACAGGAACCCTACCAGTAAAAACATGGTTAAAGGAAAAGGGCCTTTTTGTTCTTTGGGGCTCAAACTGTCTCTTGTGTAGAAAGCTAGAGACGGTAGAACACTTGTTCTTGGACTGTTGGGATGCGGTGTTCTTCTGGGACGTTTTGCAAAGAACCCTAAAAAAGACTTGTCATTGACACCGCGCGGAATTCGGTACCTGAACACTGAAAGTGATGTTGCGCAGTATGACCAGATTATGTTATGGGCCTTCACAGCATTTGCAGGAGTAAAATGGCTTTCAGATATTGTGACTTGGATGCACGATCGGTATGTGATTATTTTGTCGAACATATGTATAAATTAAGAGAAGTCCTGAAGCAGTAGGACTATGCAGATGATGTATTGACTCTGATAGACCAACTTGTAATGAAAGTCGATTAGACACGGTTGTCTGCCAAGGGGCATGTCCACTATGATATTTTATTGATGTGTATATTCATGCATTAAGGAAAAAAGCCGTGGTGGCGCTCTGGTTATGGTGCCCGCCTGCCGACTCAAACACGCGGGTTCGATACCCGCCGTGGCGGTCGAATTTCGATGCAGGCAAAATTCTAGCTGCCCGTCTACAATGCGATGTCAATATACGGTAAAGAACCGCAGGTGACCCCCATAAACCCAGTCGCTTTGGCACGTTCAACCCCCATAAGCCAAACCAAACGAAAAAAACCTTCGTCTCCAAGTAGCACAATGTGGACTCCAAATTGGGGCCCCTTGTCGGCCCCAAGTGATCAGCCCATATGGACCCCATGTGGGATTTGCAACCCGTGCCCAGGAGGAGCCCAAATGGGCAGCCCACTTGGGCTAACCTAAAGAAGCCAGAAGAGAACCAAATTGGGCAGCCCATTTCGCTTGCCAGAAAAAAAAAACAGATCTGGCCCAACGTGGGCAGCCTATTTCAATGCACTGGTGGGGCCCTTGTTGGGCCCGATTGGGCAGCCCACTTTCAATGTGCTGTTGGGGCCCGTGTTGGGCCCGAGTGGACAGGCCATTTTCAAAGCCCTGGTGGGGCCCTTGTTGCGCCTGAGTGGGCAGCCTACTTTCAATGCCCTTGTGAGGCCCTTGTTGGGACCGAGTGGGCAGCCCTTATGCAGCCCAGTTCGGCCCAAAGTGGGCAACCCTCTTTAGTTGCCCAGATGTAGCCCAGTCTGGGCACAAGTGCGCTGCCCAATTTGGCCCAGACCAGCATTTATAAGGGCAACCAAACTGAGCTGCCCTGATGAAACCCAATTTGGGCAACTCATTTCAACTCTACACAATACTGGCTGCACACACATTATTCATGCATAAACAGGTCAAATTATACAAAATCCCATGTATTCAAAGCAACATCTTATGCAGATGCACCAATATCTTAAGCTTCTCTGCATTAAATTGGCCAGAGTCAGACTCTGGTATGGCAGTGCAAAGCTGAAGTATGATATATCAAATTGAAAAGTAGTTTTCTTGCACGTTTTATTGCATTATTTCACAAAAGCTCCATCAGTGGTCAGGATGGAGTGCCCGCGTAAGGATCATCCTGACCTTCCGGCCACCGTCCCGGTCCCTGGCGCCACACAAAAAGCTTAGAATACGGGAGTTCATGCGGGCCACATCTGCATCAGGCACCCTCCGCTCCACAGCAGCTGTAATCAGACACTTAATTACAAACTGTGGAAAACATGAATTCTCAGCTATGTGGCCAAACCTTGTAATAACATAGAGAATACTGCAGCAAAAACACATTAAGTGTATTTGCATTACCCACAAAAGTAGGCACGAAATTTGTGCAAATCTGAGAAGGCGTGGAAGCTGCACAAACCAAATTGAAGAGCACAATGTTGCTAGCGACTCACAAAATGGACTGTTTTCTGAGAAAGCAAAAGAAAAGGGAAAAATCACAGCATGCTCTATTCAAAATTACGGCAAATTAACTCTACCTCGAAAACTTGAAAGCATTGTTCCATTCGAATGTGCACCATACTTTTTCGTTATGTAAACCGAATAAAACAAATTTGACCAGCTGTCTGTAGCTTCCCAATTATTAGCACATCTTTGTAAACATGACAATAAATTTCAGCAAATGCTAATAAACAATGAGCAGAAATCAGTAAATAAATTTTGCTTCTCGCAAACATGTACTTTTATGTTATAGCCTGTGTATCATACCGTTTATTTCGAACCAGAATATTCAGCTAGAGTCGCATATCATCTATATTATATGTATCTGCTCTACTAAGCCTGTGAAAGAATGTAATTCCAGTTTCCTGTAATGGCATCACTTTACCTAGAGAACGCTACTGTTAGCCTGTTTGAATAAATAATGCATGCTAATCCCAAAAAACTCATCCCACTGAAAACAGCCTTCGTAAGCTAAAAATAGCCACAAATTAAAATACAGGTACCACTGCTGCTCACTAATTACACAGCTGAAAGCAGCACTAACCAATTTTTAGCACATATTCTACATGCTATGTTACACGGCAACTTGAAGATGGTGACCATGGGATCTTTTCTATTGTAAACATCACAAACTTGGAACAAGAGGTGGAAAAACTTTAAATTTAAATTCGATATTTTCTGCATTCAATGCATTTTTCCATCTCACAGGCATCAACATACCAATGAGTCCCGCAAACTTTTTACTGTTAACAAAAAAAGAACAATGTCCTTAAAGGGTGTACTTCTGCGCGCCAATTTAATGCTGGATTATATACTACAGTAATTACTAATAAAAGATGAGGCTGAATGAAAATTCTATTCTACATTCTCCAGCGGCTGCTCATCATGCATCCACAAAACTATTCACCCATACGACATCTTGGAACTAGACAATGTTATAAGTACTTTGCTATTGGCAGTTTCCACAGAACCAATGCCATACTGTGGCAGTGCACAGGCGATCAATCAGTCTAGAACATTTTCTCTGATGCATAAGTAGTTAACAGTCCATTTGTACATTGTCAGTATTCCAAGGCGGAACTAAATATAGTAAGGGGTACCTTTCACATCGGCATTAGGCAAGCAAGTGACAAGTTGAGTGCCGCTGCACAATTTGTCTAGTGCCAGCATCGCATAGCACGGAAAGTTTCTAGGAGGTAGTGTAACACTGACAGGGTTTTCATTGACAATGTGGCCTGCCACAGATTACCCCAATCTACCGTATTTACTCGAATGTAACGCTAGTTTTTTTACCGAAAGTAGAAAGAAAATGTCATCCCCCGCGTTACCATCGAATACTAGGATTAAAAACGCTATGAAGAGCACCAAACACACACTATTAAAATCATTTCATGTGTCAAACGTGTGCGTTGATCGTACTGGTCATTCGAAATCACGCAGTCCAACTCGCCGGTCAACCAGTACGCGAACCACAGGTCACAACTGCTAGGAAAAAGCGGCAACCTAATCGCAAACGCAAAAAAAAACGACGTCAATGAGAACGAGCCAACACGAGTTGACGCCAGCTAGTCACTGGCGCGATAAGAGGGCACCACCTCTTGACGAATGCTCGCAACCTGTAGCGAGGTTGTCTAGAAACCATGACCGCAAAATGGAACGGCCATCTCGGAGGCACTGAGCGCTCGCAATCGCCGCCAAGATGCCGGCAAAGGCGCGAGCGATCCCATCGCCATCTGTCTGTTAATCCTTGCAACTGATCCAAAGACGTGGCCCCGTGACTAACATGCAGCAGGGCATGGAGCAGCGCGCTTTGTTCGCTGTTTCTCGTGTTTGGTGCCAGTGCGTGCAGTTGTGCGTTCCGTACTTCGAGTCTTAGGCCTATCCCCATAAAACGGTCGAGTTGTCGTCAAGCGGAATGACGTGCTCACACGTTCAGTATACAGCTGGCATCAAGCGCAACGCTATTTCGCTTGCTGAGAGAAATTCAGCGGCTTCAAGACATTTTTGACGTCAACGAATTGACGATCAGGGGATGGAGGAAACATCGCGAGGAATTGTTTAACTGCAACAGCCTGCGAAAAGGCTTTCAGGGGCCCAAGAAAGGCCGCTTCCCGGTGTTGTAGCGTCGCGTTGCAGAGTTCATTAGCGAGCAACGTCCTTGACTACTTGGAGTAAGCATTGAAATGCTTCAGTGCAATGCACAGGAGTTTGCGCGAAACACGGGTTTGACCCAAAACCAGTTTAAGGCATCACGAGGCTGCGTGCAGACGTTTATGCGAAGGGCCGGGTTCTCCCTTCGACGCACGACTTCTATTTGCCAGAAGCTGCCCGGGGACTTCGAATCAAAACTTCGAGAGTTCCAGCGCTACGTCGTCAATCTTCGTCGTTCTCCCAACATGCCACTTGGACATATCGGCAATGCCGACCAGACCCCCGTGTATCTGGACATGCCTGTGTCCAGAACAGTGCACAATTCTGGTGAGCACGAAGTTCGCCTTAGAAGCACAGGCAACGAAAAAAATTGGATTACCATTATGCTGGCATGTTTAGCTGACGGCCGCAAGCTCCCTCCATCATTTTTCGCCGGAAGACGATCCCAAAGGAAACTCCCGAAAGACGTTATCGTGAGCTCTTACGAAAAAGGTTGAATGGACTCGAATCTTGTCATAGATTTGATTCAATGCGTGTGGGACCGAAGGCCAGGCGCATTGCTGCATCTGGAAGCAATATTGGTTCTGGACTCTTTCCAAGGTCACCTGCCACCCGGCGTCAAACAAAAGCTACAGCGTGACTGAACGCATCTCGTTGTTATACCGGGTGGCAAGACCTCCATTCTCCAGCCTCTGGACGTTTGCATGAACAAGCCCTTCAAGGATGGCTTGCGACAATTATACTGGGAGTGGATTGAAAGCGGGTCAACAACACCTGCAGGTAGGCTGAAAAGCCCAAGCGCGTCTACCGTTGCCCACTGGGTTTCAGCAGCCTGTTACGGGCTGCCTGATGATTTGGGTTACCGCGCATTTAATAAATGCTCAATTTCAAATGCTCTAGACGGAAGCGAGGACGACCTGCTGTGGGAGGCAGCTAGTGACAAAGAAGAGTCAAGCTATGATGATGAGAGTGACGGCGACAACTGCCGTGAGGAAGAGGGTGTATAGGAACGCCTGTTTGGCTTGTATTTCAATAAAGTTGTCTTTGACCCTCAGAACTATGCGATGTCAGTTCCTCGCGTCATATTCTGGTTCTTTCAGTTTTTCTGTCGCACGCCCGAAGTCCAAGCTCGCCTTACAAACGTAGTTTTTTTCCCCCTTTTCACACCCTAAATGTCGACCATCGGGTTACAATCATGGTCGCGTTACATTCGAGTAAATACGGAAGAATGCTGCTTCGCCCAATGGTTTACCCCTAATTAGGTTCATCATTGTCATCACGCTAAGAAGAACCTTAGTAGTGCACGCATTTACGCTTAGCCGCATTCTATACGCAACCCCATATCTCAAATTGAACCGCACGGAAATCGAACGCGTGAACGCAATGATCCGCCTTGCGACTAAGGCAGCCCTAAACCTACCTCGTAGCGCTAGCACAGCCAAACTTCTTGCACTAGGCATACATAATACCATTCAGGAACTAGTTGACGCGCACCTTCAGACACAGTACCTTAGACTTGCCACGAGCGCCACTGGCCGCCATATACTCTCCTCCCTTCACATCAACATACCGCTAACCAGTCAACCCTTATAGCCATCCCTCGACACATCCATTCACCTCTCGTTGTGAAACCCCTTCCTCGAAACGTCCATCCCCAATATCACATCCCTCGCCGCGTACCTCGCTCTAATGCCCTCCATAAGTATTATGGGCAAGCCCACGATGCCGTTTGGGTAGACGCCGCATGTACAGCGCATGAAGCTGTAGCAGTTGCCTACAATCCAACCCTACCTCACCCCCTAACTCACCGTCTTCCCTCGAGCTTTACGCCTGAGGAGGCAGAGGAGACCGCCATCGCCCTAGCCCTTGCACATTCTTACGCCCCAATACATCTTCAGCGGCTCCAAAACGGCTCTGTCCAACTTTACTAGGGGCAGGATTCACGCCCCTGCCTGGCAATTGTTGAACACCCCTACCAAAAATTTACCACGCAGGGTAGAGCTTCAGTGGCTGCCGGCTCACTCTGGGAACCATGGAAACGAGGCTGCCGATAAATTGGCCCGAGGTCTGATTTGCCGGGCTCAGGACAGTCTCGATCCAGGATTCTCGAGGGAGCGGGCGCACACATTTGCGGAGCTCACGCAAATACCCCGTTTGGACCGTCGGACTTACCCTCCTCCCCACCCCTCTCTTAAGCATTCCCAACAGATGCTCTTCAGACGCCTCCAGACCCGCTCGTTGTCATCCCCTCAGCTTTTATCCCACTACTGCGGCACATCCCCTGCATGCTCCCTATGCGGTGACCTCCACGCCACACTCTCCCATATCCTTTTCGGCTGCCCTGCTGACCCTCCCCCGCGAGAACAGCACGCCATCTCGAGCTGGGAGGACTGGGAGGTCCTGCTTATGTCTGCAGACCCGACATCGCAGCTTGCTGCGGTGACTCGGGCTGCCGACGACATGTCCCGGCATGACCTACTTGATGCAGTGCGGGACCGCGCAGTGGCCCAGGCACCCAGCTGGGTCTAAAACTCATCTGCTCAATAAAGTTTTTCTGTCTATCTGTCTGTGTAGTTTTTCACACGATATGTGACAGGCTTGCCTCGACCACAAAAGGAAGGAGCAAACAACTGAAACGTTATAAAAAATTTCAAAGCCAATAAAAAGAGGGGGCTGTACCAATACAGGGCCTGATCCCAGAACTGGCCCAGCTAAAAGAGGGCTGGGCAAATGCTAGAAAATATTAGCTAACAAATGTCAGTGTCAAAATTCTTGTGTGCGACTCTCTCAACTGCTGTTTGCATTTTGCAGGGTTTTTTTCGCAAATTACTTTTCTGGCCTCTAACTTAAGGGTGTCCACTTGGAATCGAAGGTGGTCTAGATGTGAGTAACGTTGAAAATTAAAGAGCTCAAATTTAAGCTATAGGGTCGCAAAAGGGGGGTTGAAAAAGTGGGAATCAAATATGTGCATTATATAGTGGAAATGCCACTGAGCGTTCTTGTCACGTACAAGTCCTCGAGAGCAAGCTGGTAAATTGCAAGACATTTTCGAAAATTCGCGCTCTTGCTCCGCAACCCATGTCACCAGATGTTCGCCAGAGATTGCGCGCATTGCATTGGCTAACGCAAATGACGTCATGATGCAGAGTGCTATCACTGGTTCGCGAGCAATACAGAGAAAAAGGACGGTTGCTTGCCCGGCCCCGAAGGTGACTGCACCATCTCCCCCTTTGTATTCCCTCCTCTGTCTGTAGCTGTGGCGGCTGGTGTACGAGTTGAGAGGTAAAACGTAGAGGCAGTACTTAATTGCAAATATCTCTGCTTTACATAAGCTATAATGAAAATTTTTTGCAGGAGGTTGATAGGCCATTCAGTATCTACCAGTTTCATCAGCATTTCTTACCCTCATTGGGCCCCTCCCCTTTCAGTGCCTTTTTAAGGCTCGAACAAGAATGCCACAATTTGGTGCTTGGTTTTGGTCAGATGATAATCATTTCCTGATAACGAAACAAGCTTGTAAATTCAACAGACCATTAAGCTATGATAATTAAGATTTAGTGTTTTAGAGCAATTCCCAAGAAAAGCAGACAAAAAATTTATTTTAGTAATAATCGAAATAAAAAGCTCTTTTAATGCACTGCAAGTTGAGAGAACCAAAGTAATAGTTCAGAGAAATCAAAATTCAAATTAAAGAGTTCTTTTACTTTTTGTTGTCCAGTAAAGCAACTACAGTGGCCCTAGAAGAAATATCAATCATCTCTTCAAGCAGATAATTCAGAAGGCCAAATGCTTGCTGCCAGTTAAATTGAACCAGAAGTACCAGGAAAAAGGGTGTATCTATGGATCATTTCTTCTCAAAACAATTGAATTTACTGCTTAGCACATAAAATCAAAGCCACAGTGAATCAAGCAACCAGTTAAACACAATGCTTAAAGAGAATGCGAGGGACCAGAAACATCACAAATGGCAAACAAGGACAAACAAACATGGCATGCGAAAACTCCCCAACAACAACACTATACAGGCAAAGCTTCCTAAAAGGTCGCCTGTGCCTTCCACCTTCCAGCGTAAACTGCAAGGCGACTGGAGTCTTTACAAAATTTTTCAGGATGAGGTGTGTAGCCTCGTCCACTGTGTCGCCTCCGATCAAAGAGAAGCCGCTTGATGCGAAAACCATTATAGCACAAATTATAATAAGATGTTGAGTACAAATAAAGAATAAATGAGCATTTATAAATTGTCATATTTATTGCATACAAGGCACAGCAAATAAGGCCTCTATCTATGCTTGGCACCCAGAAATTGTTATACCCTTTTTTCCCCAAAGAATAGCTATTTCATGCACATGATGAAAAAAAAATGCATGTGCAGCCATAATAAATGCAGCGTTACACCTGCCTTCACTGCATTGCTTAGAAGAATGTGGCTGGTACCAAGCTGATCGAAACATGCTCAAGCCATGAGCGACAGCTTTTCAGTGTGATGCGACAAAGCATGCCCTATTAACCCCTCAACCCCCTCCCCGAATATTCCTTAACTGTACCGGAAACCTAAGATTCTTTTCATAAAATTTCATGCAAGCAAACTGCAAGACATTGATCAAGAGTGACAAAGGTAAAAAAAGGCACAGCAAAGAGATGAAGACCATGCTGAAACTTCCAAAAAATGCAAATCTGTGAGAACAATACAAATACACTTATCTCGCACTCCATATTTTCATGCCTGCAGGTTCCCGCAAAAGTTCAATTTTCTAGGCGGGTACTTTTAATTTTCGTTACTTCGAGCAGCCATAAATTTAAGTTCAAGCATACTGCATAACTGATAACCTGGCGACATCAAACATCAGGAAATTTTATTCGTGCTATCCTGGGAGGGGGGGGGGGGGGAGGCACTGCATCAATCTGTGTCGAGACCTTCACGGCACGGACTGTGCTGTCTACACTAGCACCGTGCCATGGCCGCCAATTCGGAAGGCTCACAGGAAAAGCTACACCTCCTCAACTGAAAACTAAACATATTGACAGATTTGCCTGTCTGGTTGGGTTTGAAGACAACAAACTCACAACTCCAACCAAAATTCAAATTTTTTTCAGGATTCGGGCGACAGCATCGCCCAAATCCTGAAAAAATCGAGCATCCAGGTTACGCACGAGCCCACAAACACTGTTGGGCTTTGCCTACCTGTTCTCAAAGACCAGCCGCGGAGAGAAAGAGCCCAAGGCATTGTCTGCAAAATTCCATGCGCCAACTGCGACGCAAGCTACATCGGCAACACCAAAAATTTCAGAAAGAATACGGCAACATAAAAACGACGTCCGCAAATTCGCAAGAGAACGCAATCCAGTAGCCGAACATTCCGAGGACTCCGACCATAGAATCAACTTCGAAGAAACCCGCATCCTCGGAACCGAAACAAATTACCACAAAAGGCTCCTTCTGGAATCCTGGCATATACCGCACAAAATGAAACCTGCCCCCAGTATATGCCCACGGACTTCGCTCTTCAACCACCTCAATGCAATGCGCCAGCTTGACTAACAGCCTAAACCCCCTCCCCCTCCCCCCGCGCCTTTTGCGTCACAGCTGTCGTTCCTTTGACCCCCCCCCTCCCCTCCATACATAAAAGACGCTAGCTATACTGCCCTCAGTCACCCCTGATGATGGAGTCGAGTCGGCTTCGAAACGCCGGGTTAAAGTTGAAATTTTCGGTTGGAGTTGTGCAGCTTATTATAAACTTCCTCTGCTGCAGCCTTCTAGAATGCTGTACCCATGCTGTCCCACAAAATTTTCGGTTGGAGTTGTGCAGCTTATTATAAACTTCCTCTGCTGCAGCCTTCTAGAATGCTGTACCCATGCTGTCCCACAAAATAAGCCATAGCCACTTCAGCTTTGGCTTAAAGCTGTACTCAAGGTGATTGTGAGCTCATCTTTTCACCGCGTGAACTCAAGCACCAAGTAACCACATAATTTTGAATAACCAGTGAACACTGCCGACAGATACAATGCTGATTGCAGAATTTCCATGTTTACGAATCAGATTATAAAACTTGCAATGAGAAAAACATTTCTTTACAACAACCACTGAAAAGCCTGGCTTACCAGAACAGCGCTTCTGTCAGGGTCTTCAAGGATTTCTTCTAGCTCCTCAACATCTCCCATGGAACTCAATGGGATCAGCTCTTCTCCAAGACAATGCTACAGACCAGCTGCGTGATTCCCTTTGAGCTCTTTGATGCCAGCTCTGATCTCCATCAGGAGCTGCACTGTCCGACTTTTGAAGCCTGAAATGTTCAAAATCCATGATTAGAGAAAGACTGCTTATATCCCTCTGAGTTCTTTGGTATGACTAAAGGTATCACAATTTGGTTTGGACCAAACACTGATTGCATAGCACAGAAATAATTTTTTTTTAATTTGGTGCCACTTGAAAATGGTCAGTATCCCCGAGATGAACGCACTAGTTGCTGCACTACAAAGTACAAGTTGTCGAGTGTTTTGAAGGAAAAAAAAGTAGAACACGACTGCATTACTGGGTCCCATTCGCATCACGCATTTATTAGGTCTACCTTTATCCAACTTGAACCCAACAAGCTTCTCAGCTTGATAGAGCAGCTGTGTATTCTGAAAAGGTTCGAGGTTTTTGATATGAGCGAAACGCATGTCCACTCATGATTTTGAGAGCGCACTGCACAACATAATCTGTTTGTGACCTGTAGTAAACTGTCAAAACATGCATCAGAGCAAAAAAGAGAAAGCTTCATGGCCTGTGGGTAGCGCGCCTGTCTCACAGGATTCAATTTCCACTACCACCTCTTAAAGAAATTTGGTGTATCTGAACATTGCTGAGCTGTTCCTGAATTTTTTTGTCTATCTGTTTCATTAGGATTTTCCACCCTTGGCCAACGCCACTGCAGAGTTTTCTGTGACAAAGGATCGATAACACTGTTGCATTAAAATTCAGAAATAATGTGGGGCCTGGACAGCAGTTAATGTGGTCACTGTGATGACAGCATTACATGTTATAGCCTTATGCTCCGGGTACTATCAGCAGATATGCCAATCAGTTGTTTTTAAAAACCATAACTTTTAAATTTCTGAGACTGACAAATTGCCCACATATTCACATTTTATGGAACTTCTCTGGAACTGCAATGCCACGACTAAGGGTGATGTCATAGGAAACGACAGGGTATCTCACACAGCCATTCACAGCAGTCATGACATTCTTGACAGTTGTCTGGAAATGAAACAGCACTATACAAAATTGAATGTGGCCCACTCACGTTGCGAACATGGAGGGTCCATATCTCGTGGATATAAAAAATCAATTCAATGATATATTGCCAAATTCATTATATAATCAGCATATAACTTTCCTTCCACTGCTATTGTAGACAAGCAAGCAAGACTGAAGCAAGAAATATTAGAGGTAAGAAAATTCATATTCAAAATTCTGACTAAATTTCAGACAGCATTTGGTATTCGATTCGCACTTTCACTATAGTTTATTCTCGTTATAACGAACATGAATACAGCGACTTTCCTTAATAGAAATGCTTTCACTAATCAATCCATTCTTTCCGTTTCATATAACGCTATCAGAAATATGTTCTTACAAAACAATGAATCATATCCAACGGTGAAATAAACTAAGTATCCATGTGCTGTGATTAAACTATCATTTGCGTGTGTGTAACAGTACCGAGACTATTCTGGTGATCTGTTATAAAGATATTGTACATATTTGTTATTTCATTCATTCTCTTGTTATTGTTTTACTGCTGCCTGTCATCGCCGTGCCAAGCCGCTACGGGAGATGGGAGCTTTGTCAAGCCGCGTGCGCGGCTTTTTTTCCTTTCTCCTCAGCCATTGTACATGACTGAAATAAATGCAAAATGAAATGAAATGAAAATGAAATCAGTATAATGAAATGAACAGTGCATAATCTGACACTCTATTGGTTTTAATGGAGCTGTTTTTTGTATTCGCATAGCTCAAAATGCACAAGGAGTCGTAAAAACTTCAAGCAATGCAATATTTTGATCATCTGAATAGTCCGCGGTAGTTGTGTGAATGAATCGAGCGTGCATTCACATGCCGCACCATAGAGGGGCAGTACGAACTAGCATCAAGCTGACAGACGCATGACCGGCACGTGATCGAACCATCTTGCCGCACTCCCCTGCCACATGTGCAGACCTGCGCGCAAGTGGGCTGCACTCCATGACTCAATCAACTCCGTTGCGCAAAATGGCAATGCAGAAGCATAAAGTATTCTCATTTGAGTCGATGTTTTGGTAGTCCACAGCGAGCGCAAAAGGCCACATTACTGAGCAATACAGTGTTGCATCTAGCACTCAGTCGGCAATTGTGAACGCAAGACAGAAGATTGCATTTGTTGACAACTGTTCCAAAGGAGACATGAAGAATGATCACCTTGTCATCATGTCGACTGGTGCTTCTGAATGTTACGTTTGAGAACTTAGTCTCTGCTTATGACAAATTGGTGGTGGCACCTGAACTGACCGACCAAGAAATCGCTGACGAGGCCGGTTCTTGCAGATGATGCAAGTAGGGTTGATGACAGTGAACCGGAAAGTGAAAAATGAGCTCTAAAAATTGCAGAGGCTGCCGACACGGAAAGGAAATTGAAGGGCTACCTTGAGAAAGTACCTGTGGCCTGATGTGGAGAAAGCTCTACATTTAATTGATTTCATAGAGAATTTAGTCCTCTGAAATACTGCTCAGTGCCACCAAGCAAAGATTGCATTGTTTCTTAAATAAATCTGGGCGGAGCCAGCATCACCATCTAGTGTTCATTTCTGCTCTACAACACAGAACAAAGCGATATTTCGCATGCTTATAGCAAGCTCTGAATTCAACAATTGTGCGCTATTACACCTTTCTGTTGTCCCCCTGCGAGAAGCCTTTGCTTGGGTTTATTTGCAGACTTTTGCAGATTTTTAGAACGATTGTTTAGTATAACAAATTTTAGGCCAAAATTAGGCTTAGTTATAACGGGATTTGACTCTATTCGAAACTCTTTGACCAGAAATTATGAATTTCTGGTTCATCTAAACTACCAGTGAAACATCGCGACATTCTCAGACAGAAGTATCTTGCACTTTTGAATGGAGCCTAGAGACATTGACATCAATGAAAGCATAGGAAATTTTTTTATGTTGATCATTTTAAAATAATAATGTAATCATTGAGATAATTGATTAGAAAGAAAGTGGGATGCATACCTATGAGCGCCGTATCATCTTCTTCATTCCAAGTGCCCCGGCGGAAAGAGGGAGCCATCCTGGCGACTCAAGGAGAGGAGACTACGAGGGGGCTATAATACGGCTTCAAGCGGCTGACGTGAACGACGTCGCGGCCACGGCGGCCATGGTCCGAAGAAGGTGTCACCGGTTCGATAATGTCGTTGACCGGTGACGTACGCTCCAAGATGCGGTAAGGGCCGATGTGCTTGGCCGAAAATTTGGACGTATTCGGAAGAGAGAGCCAGACCAGTGAGCCAGTGGAGAAGTGAACCGCGGGCGTGTCTTGATCGGAAGCATGGGTACGACGGAGACCTTGACGTTCGGCGGTGAAGGAGCGAGCCAACTGGCGGCACTGCTCAGCATGGCGGGCGATGTCAGAGAGGGAAGCATGTTCCGAGCTGTCGGGGTTGTAGGGAAGGATTGTATCCAACATACAAGAAGGTTCGCGCCCGAATAAAAGAACTGTTTACTGTTTTGAAAGCTGGGCATAGAATATAAACACGCGTACAAAAACAAACCCAGAGACATCATTGGTATTTTTTAAATATGTTTTCAAACATCCTTAGCTGCATCTATCTGGTTTTATTGCTTTACTTTTTGATCTTGGATAGCACTGCAATCGCAGGACCTGATTCTCATAGGCCTTTGTGGTGCCCGTGTGACAGGGGTATTATATGGGCAGGTATGACCAAAACGTAATCAACCAATCCAGGCAACTTGCACAGCTAGCGGAAATAAGCTAAATAACATAGAGAATTACACGGTGCAAATATTTAATTATTAAAACAAACACTTTAAGAATATCGCTTGTTACATATACAAGGGGTGCTCAGCAAGCATCTACTGAAGTACCTTCTGTCAGCATTACAGAGTTCAGCTTTTTTGTGCTGATTGTGACAAGTCTAAAAATAAACAGATTAGCGGCACAGTCTAATTAAAATATTGGAAGTGACAGGACAGCAAGTGCAGTGAAATATCGGCTACGTGGAAAGGAAACCCCATTTTGCAAGTCAATTGTTTTCAAAGAAAAGAATAAAAATGAAATCTATGAAAGGAACACTCCTGAACGTTCATAAATCGAGGAGGCATCCAATCTTGCATTGTTATGGGAGATGGAACATGAGTCACACACCATGATCCATAGTCCAAACAAGAGTGCACGCTATGGAAAAAGGGTCATCAACTCCAAGAAATTTCATGAGGCATTGTCAGCTGGAAAAACTAGGCAAACAGAAATCCAGATAATAGGAAGTGTCTTTTTTTACTAAAGTTTACGCCACACAAGCAATTAACAGATGCTCCTATGCTTCATAACTAAACCTAGGCATTGTGTGGGCAGTCAAAGTGAAATTCTGGGAAGTTGTCAGAAAATTTGCTGCTCTTTCACAACAATGCCCTAACTCACAAGTCTTTCAAATTGCACTATCTGGGAATATGACTACGAAGCTCAACCACTGAACCTGCTGTGCAGGCCTGTGTCCCGGTGGTTACTTTTTCTTCCGTAACATGAAGAAACCTCTGCACAGGCTACAATTGCCTGTTGATGATGCAGTCAAGGATGCAGTAACAGGTTTCCTCCTGCAGCAGAAACACATTTCTTTCTGTTGCAAGAGAAACAATATGTGGTGAATTGAAATTAGCGCGCTAATGTCAAGAAGGTTAGACTGATAAGTGGAAAGTTTAATTTTCGACTAAATACTTTTTATACATTTTGGCAGACAACTAACTGAGTACCCTTTGTAGTAGCCTGGTCAGGAAATAACCGCGTGTATGCAGTCAGTGAATGGCTCCACTAACGCAGATTGTGTATGGAGTAAGAAAAAAAAAGAAATTTTCTCTTCTTCTGTCATGGCTTTCAAGCTGATGATTGCTTCTTAAAGGACTGTAGACACCAAATTTTGGTTGCACGTTTCAGTGCTTTTAATGATGCACAAGCTTTTATTATACACAGATCCCCATGTCATATTTGCCTAAGACCGTTTAATAGTTTTTAACCAAGTTTTTTGCTCGTCTGTCTAGGTTTCGATGCGAACAATTCAGCGATGGCTATGATGTCAAAGTCTAGGTCATGTGACGGATAAAAAACTGCGATATATTTGCTGCTTCTTCACTCCTTGCGATTCTTGTTTTTGAGGTAGGCTGGCTTTAGAATTTTAGTGAATCAAAACGGCGAAGCAGCGATTAGATTGCGGCGAATCTTTGCAGTGTTTGTTTGGTCATTCTTCCATGCTGCCAGCGCGCCGCTTTATCGATTTGTTTGCGATGCAAGACACGACAAGAATTATATCGATTGATCGCATCCAGGCAGAGCTGATTCTATGTTGTTCCGGATTGTTCTAGTAACTTTGCCCGCTTCATCTCGAATGTTCGTTATTTATTTATTTATTTATTCAAGTTACCCCTAAAGGCCCTCCAGAAGAGGGTATTACATAGGGGGGGGGGGGGGGGTACAATCATAAGTAATCGCGATACATTTCAACAAGTAATTAAAACATAAGGCATCACACAAAGAAAAATTGAACACTAACAAAAACAGCAAACATTTACACATTTCCGTCACAGCGAAGAAGCTCTTGGAATTTTTTATTGTCAGTTTCTGTGGCGATGACTGATGGCAAACTATTCCATTCAGTGATAGTACGGGGAATAAATGAATTGGCATAAGACGATGAATGACAGTTTACGCGTTTAACTTTGAAAGAATGATCACGGCGTGGAAAGAGAGCATCAGGTGACTGAAACAAATCACGGCGAAGGGATGGGTGGTGATAAAGCTTATGGAAAAGGGTTAAGCGAGCAAGTTTACGGCGATATGACAAATCTTCCAGTTCGGCACGTTTTTTTAATGCTGAAAGGCTTGTGAAGGGTGAGTAGTCTGAAAATATGAAACGAACAGCACGGTTTTGCAAGGATTCAATGTTAGTGATAACGTAGGCTTGAATAGGGTCCCAAATGGCCGCAGCATATTCGATTTTAGGGCGTATTAGAGTTATATAAGCAAGCTTTTTAACGTGTATAGTGGCGTATCTGAGGTTACGTTTAAGAAAACCAAGTGAGCGGTTAGCAGATGCTAGGGTGAGGTCGATATGGTCATGCCATGTTAGGTCAAACTGAAGGTGCACCCCAAGGTACTTGTATGTTGATGTTAGTTCCACAGTATTGTCATTTAGAATCATCTTTAAAATGAGCACGGCCGAGAGCGGCGGGCATTCTGTTCGACGATTGCCGAGCACGCATATTGCTACGCCGCCGCCGTTTGATTCAGTCCATTGTGGGCGCAAGTCGGCCCCAATAAAAAACTTTGTTTAGACGCCATTTTCGCTGCCGTTCTGCTTCCCGTAATGCAGTCACTACTTCGTGACAATATTGCAGTTTTTCATCTGTCACATGCCCTAGACGTGAAAGCCATCGCTCGGCTGTTGAAACCAAAACCAAAACAGGTGAGCTGAAATTCGATTACAAGTTATACAGCAGCTGTAGGCAAATACCACATGATGATCTTCGTATAGTAAAGTATTGTGCATTGTGATAGCGCGACGCTGTGCTGTGACGTTATCGCGGCCTATGACGAACCATGATTCCGTGCTCTGTTATCACGCCGCTCGGGCCTATATATATATATATCCTGTGTGCGTTTGAATAAACGTTCTTCGCTCGTCGTCCACGTCTGGCGTCAGTCATATCATCTGGCGACGAGGCACTTCGGCCACGCGGGGGAGGCCGGCTCGGCACGGCGGCAGCAACGTTCTGCACGAAGAAAACCAGCGGAAGGAACCGGCACGTTTGTCGAGAGCCTGACCGTGGACTAGCAGTACGTGTTCAAGGAGCACGACAGCGAGCGAAAGCATCGACAGACGCCCAGCGGAACTGCCGACGGAGGAAAGTGACAACGGACGCAACGTGTGATGAGTATTGCCAAAAATGCCTTCGTACGGAAAGATAGCGGAGTTTGATGCTAAGACGCAGAACTTTGAATCATACGTGGAACGTTTTGAACTTTTTGTTGGCGCGAACGAAATCGCTGAGGAGAAAAAACTGTGTTTTTGACTGTTATTGGCGCGGAAGCTTATGAGGTGCTAAAGAGTCTTAGTGTTCCGAAAACGCCCGCTGAACACACGTATACTGAGGTAAAGCGCTTGCTTCAAACCCATTACTGCCCGAAAAGCTCTGTGATTGCCGAACGTTGCAAATTCAATCGCCGCGTGCAACTAGAGCATGAAGGTGTGGAAGAGTTTATTGTTGAATTGAAACACTTGGCCAGGAAGTGCGACTTTGGCACATTCTTGCACAAGATGCGCTGCGGGACAGGTTAGTTGCAGGATTGCGGAACGAGGAAAGCCAGCGCGCATTGTTCGCTGCCGAGAATTTAACGTTCGAGGGGGCGTGCAAAATTGCATTGGACCGGGAACTGGCTGCAAAAGACGCCGCGACAATGCAAGCGAAGGAAGCAAACTTATCGTTGCATTCCTTGCAGGCTAAGAGCGCAAGGAACGAAAGATTGCCGAGATCGACTCCTGACCAAGTGCCAGTGAATTCGTCCTGTGAAAGATGCGGCAGGAAGCATGAATCACAGAAGTGCTGGTACAAAAATTTTAAGTGCCATAAGTGTTCAAAAGTTGGTCACTTGCAGAAAATGTGCCCGAAGGCAAAGCGCGTGAATGCAATGGATGATACTGAGAACGAGGAAGAGGAGTTACACGTGTACCATTTTAAAAACTTGACGCGACCAAGTTACGAAGTGAATGTTGAAGTGGAAGGCAAGCCATTGAAAATGCAGATCGACACAGGCGCGGCTGTTTCAATTGTTCCAGAGAGTGTGTACTCAGACACCCGGCTCAATGTCAGGTTCCGCTTTGTGGCCTTAGCAACTTCCGCAGCATTTAACGGCAGGCTCTCGAATACTGCCAAGCATTCTTCCGAGACATCAGTTGCCTTCTCTGCCTGCGGTAATCTGGACAGCGCGTCCGCTACTTCCAGGTTCACACATGAGAACTTTAAGTAGAGCCTGTGGGGGGGAAGAAATGTGATAGCGCGACGCTGTGCTGTGACGTTATCGCGGCCTATGACGAACCATGATTCCGTGCTCTGTTATCACGCCGCTCGGGCCTATATATATATCCTGTGTGCGTTTGAATAAACGTTCTTCGCTCGTCGTCCACGTCTGGCGTCAGTCATATCATGCATCATTAAAAACAATAAAACAAGCAACCAAAAATTACGTGTCTATAGAACTTTAAACAAAGATACTTTTTCGCTGTTTGCTAACATATAATACTGCAAGGCCTGAGAACCTAGACATGTAACCATAGTAGAATTCAAATAGGTTATAAGTTTTAAATTAGAACCCCCTGCCCCATCTCTTCATGCCAGAGACAGGAATTATCAAGAACATTTGCAGGTGTAGTGAAAAGGTTGTGTGTGAAACAAAATCCGGATGATTTATGTATCGTCCTGGTCACTTCAACGCCATTACCTGCTGCTCGGTGGTGTCTTCATACCAAATGAAACAGAAGAATGAGAGTTTCGGACTTGAAACAATGAGTTCATACAGAGTTAAGCAAGACCTTTCCACAAGTGCAGTGTCACCACCACTGTCACCGCCCCCCCACTCCTGTGGTGCACTGTATCTCCTTGAGCCATATACCCCTCACCCCTCTAATGTGATGCCACTGCATTAAAACAGTAACATACAGACTCGGATGTTAAACACAGGAAACACAATATGATACTATAGTTGGATGCAACTCAAGCAACTACGCAGCTTTTTCCCATCAAAGGACTTCCCTGCAGCTAGTGGTGTCAGCGGATTCTCATTATGTCATAGATAGTAATCCCCTTAGACCTGCTAGCTTGACACCACAGGGTATGACAGATGATAGAGGGTTCATCATCATCAACCTGACTACACCCACTTCAGCAAAAACATCTTTTCCTGTATCCGTCCAATTAACCCGGCCTTGTGCCAGCTGCATCCACATAATCCCCGCAAAATTCCTAACCTCATCCTAACACCTGTCTTTCTGCAGCCCCCTCCTACACTTCCCTTCCCTTGGAATTCAGACCATTACCCTTGGCTTCACATCACATGCCCTGCCCACTTCATCTCGAGTGCAACTATATTATCAGAAACGTACGTTTGTTCGCTGACCCACTCTGCACGTTTGATGTCTCTTAACATTACACCTGTCATTTCCCGTTCCATAGCTTTCGGCGTTGACTTCAATTTAAGCAGAACCCGTTTTGTTATGTTGCCCTTCACTTTATGCCCCACATGCGAGTAACGGTAAGACAGAGCTGTCATGTGCTTTCCTCTTAAGTGATACTGATAACTTGCCATTCATGATCTCAGAGTATGTGACAAACGCACTCCATCTCAATCTGATCAGTCTAGTCATTTCCATTTCATGACCTGGCTCTGCGGTCACTACCTGCCCTAAGTAGGCGTATTCCCTTACCACTTCCAGTACCTCGCTACCTATCGCAAACTGCTGTTTCCTTCGGAGGCTGTTGAACATTAACGTTACATTAGATAATCATAGATTCCTCAGGCGTTCTCCACTGAAAGGGGGTTCACCATGACTTACTCGGATTAACCGCGACATCACGAAAGTCACAAGACACCAATGGCAGAAGGGCCTTGTTCTAAAGGGCATCTGCTTCTTTTTTCTTGAGTTGTACACAACTACACTGCATTATATATATATAAATATATATATATATATATATATATATATATATATATATATATATATATATATATATATATATATATATATATATATATATATAAATATATATATATATATATATATATATATATATAAATATATATATATATATATATATATATATGAAGAAGAAGGGCATCATCCCAGCCGCACTGCCATCGCTCAGAGCGAGCGCCTGCTGACCTGAACAGACGAGAGACTCGGTCGCCGTCGTGGTTTCGCTACCGCCTGAACGTTAACCTAAGCCCCCGTTACATTTGGTGGAGGTGCGAGGTACCTAAAACACCGCCATGACGACGGTCAGCTTGATCCGGATTTCCAACGCGGTTCACTCGTCTAGCTGTGGATCCCTTCCACTGCTTCCGGCCTCTCAAAGAAACTTCTTTCGAAATACCATGGCCCCTACTGCGTCCTGGAGCGCACATCCTTCGTGAACTACCTTACTGATCCCCTCGCACCGTCTGCCGACCTCCGCCGACGTGATCGCGAGGCTGTGCATGTCCAACGACTCAAGCCATACTATGACCCGGTTGTGTTGTCGGCACCATGGTCTGCGCTAAGATGGCTCCTTTTCTTCCTGGGGCCATTGTGAAGAAGGGCATCACCCTAGCCGCACTGCCATCGCTCAGAGCGAGCGCATGCTAACCTTAACAAACGAGAGACTGTCGCCGCCCTGGTTTCGCCGCAGCCCGAGTGTTAACCTAAGCTCCCGTTATAGCGCCTACAGTCTACACTCAAGCAAATTTTGATAAATGCACAAAACTTAAAAAAGAAAAAAGATACCCATTCTTGGCGAACACAATCCTCGCCACTAGAGTCTGCAGACTTCAAGTGTGAAGTCTGTTCGGCTAGTGCCATTTTTTCGCAGGCTTTCGCATAGGAGACTAGGTTTTAGGAGATACAAGGCAGCAAAATTAGGCATGGAAAGCATCAAGGGGTGTATTTAAGTAACACTTGGGGCACACTAAACCCAATACCAACCCTGCTGGTTTCCAACACAGATTGCCTCGCAGAAACTCATGACTTACAGAAACCGGAATTTGTCAGTAATTGGAGTTCGGAACTCAGGCAAGAAAAAAAATTGAAAACTGCAGACTCGCTCTCTCTTTTTAAAGTATTCTCTATGCCTACAACTCCATTGAGAATGCCTTCCCAGTTGGTGACTTGTTGCATTAACATTTCAATCAAAAGGGACGAAAGAAATAACATTTGGGTATATGGCGCTGTGGATGATACTTCTGAGCAACTAGCCTGCGGTTTATAATGAATAAAAAGGTGGTTTCCTGGGTCCTAATCTAGGCAGAAATTTTGGTAACAGGCAATCTGCAATGGGTACATGCACAGGGAATAGTGCAAATGAACATAGCTTTGATACCTCGACTACTCTCTCTTTTGCTGAAAACGAAAAAAACCTACAAATGAATTATTAACCAGCTAACTTACATTATTATGATCCCAGGGGTTACAGTGCCATTTCAGAACTGCATCTGAACTTCAGCTCGGTCTTTCTTCCCAATTACATATCCAAGACATCGTGATGTGGATATGAACTTAATCTAGTCCAATTTTTGTGGCATACTTTTCTGTCACGTGCAAGACATCACGATGTGGATATAAACTTAATCCAACCCAATTTTTGTGGCTTATGTTTTATTGTCATGAACGAACAGCCACAAATTTATCACGAAAAAGCAAGCAATTCATGTTCCAGCTTAACAATAATAAATGGGTTGAATCGCCAAGGCTCAAACACAATAATAATGCTTACTTGAAATGTAAGACCTAGGCATCTTGTTTTTTTTTAGATTTTAGTTTCGAATGTGGCTAAAAATACATCCTGCAGATCCAGCACATTCATATTTAAGACACGTTTCAGCGATCTGAAGGCTCAGGCTAAAGGCATGCCGGTTGTACCCAGTAACCCAGTACATTTGTTTTTCTTCAAGACACAGCGAGACTGATTCCATCCTATCTGTGTTTTCTCAAAGAATTGATCCCACAATACTTTCCTAGCAATTTTGACTATGTGAAGCGGATACGTTAGCAACCCTAATCCAGTATGAGTTGTAGCAAAGAAATGAAGTTGATACGCTTTGGTAGCGCGAGTGGTGGCACCACTTCTTGGATATGCCCTGGGCATTTAATCCTTGCACATCTGCTCGATTTTACCCTAAGTTTCCTTCTAGCTGCTTCTTTCACTGTGGCAGTTATATCTCTGATTTGAGAATATTTACCTGCTACCCGGAATGAAGCTACTGGTGTTGAGTATGCAAGCTTCGAGTGTATGCTACGCGCCCTGTTGCACTTACACGGCAAACACCTGGTTACCTGTTGTAGAGCTTGCTTTCCGCTGTTAGTTCCAATGGGATAAATGCAGAACCACTCCTGGTTAACCGCATGTAATCATGATGTGCATGTGTTTGCCCGTGTTTACACTTCAAGCAGGCGACTACTGCTCTGCTATGTCTCCAACTCTTCTGGTGTCTTCGACTGGTAGCGTTAGTTTGCTCTAGGTTGCTCTGAGAGGCGACCGCACATTCCGCTGGTCGAAACTGGCCGCTCTGACGCGCTCCGAGAAAAAAGTCGGAGCGGCTCCGAGATGAGTCCACGTGACAGAGCCACTTCCGCCATTTCGCAAAAGCGGTGCGAGGCCTCGGCGTCCCCTGCGCGTAGGCAGAAGCAAGTGTAGGCTTTTTACGCAGTAGTAGCGTCCTTGCTGTGTTGTGTTTTGCGGGCGCCGCGCTGTGAGAGGCAAAATGTCCAGCAGACGCCGGATAACTACGCTAGGAATGCGGTCTGTGTTGCTGTCGCATGACAACAGCGACTCCAGTAGCAGCACAGACGAGGCCGACAGTGCTATCCACAAGGCGAGGTCAAAAAATGAGTGTCCCGTGGGACGGAAAGCTGGGGTAGCGATTTATACAGGCTAAGCGGCGACAGCGATGCAAACCGTGTGCGGCCACGTGCGGCTAAAGGTAATCAAGGGACCTTACGTGCGGCTACTGTTCACATCAGCAGCGGTGCCACGTAGTGGCTCCGGAAGTTGCGTGCCCCTTCTGCCTCCTGTGCTCCCGCTCTAAAAACTCGCTGACCATTCGACTTGACTAGTCTCGCTATGCGCTCAGAGCGAGAGCGGCTCCCACTCTGCCAGATCCTAACCGGATGACGGGAGCGACCAGTCGAAGACACAATTTTTGAAGTCCATAACTTAAATTTTTTATTCAGCTCTGTGACTAGGGAAGAAAAAACCGAAAAAGAATGTTCTGAGTTTCTCGAAAGCACATCTCTTTTCTTACCTGCATATCCCAACATCTTACAAGGGCATCGCTGCCAGTCCAGTAGTGGCTCTACCCTCTTCCTCGCCATGTGCTCAGTGGCAGACTGTAGTGCCTTGAGGTGGCCACAAGCACCTTTGTCTTGACTTCGTCAGCCAGTTAGTCGGCACTGCACCGACTGAATCCATTTCTTTCGCGAACGCTACCACGCAGAAAACGTACTGCGGTTTTGGCCTCTTCCTTCTTCTGAAACGCAATTATGCAAGGTAAAGCCACAAATATGTAGAGCAAGCTTATGCTTGACTCGTTCCATACTGCTTTTGTCGACACTCGCGAAAATTTTACACGCGTTAGGCGTATTCACTCTCGCTAAAAAATTTACGTTCCCGACAGGATTACTACAGTCCAGCATGACTACTAGGATGAAAAATACGGGTTATGGGGGCCTAACGTCCTTAAGGTTCCAGCTGGTCAGACGTCAGTTATCGTTGCTGTCGACTAATCTAGAAAACGGCCAACCGCTTCACAGCAAAACGTGGCACTACGGTTGCAATATACCGCGTTGTCAGAGCCCGCGGTTGAAAGCAAGGCGGTGATCACATGTTAGGATTGTCAGCATGCAAACAACGCTAGTCATAATGCACCCGAGAAGTGCAAGAGAGATTTATGTATAACTAGAAATTGCACACAAGCTGATAGTTTAACCACTTGAGAAAGGCACTCGAGCGCATCGGTGCAGCTCCATTGCAGTGCCTGGGTATACATACATATGCGTGTGGTCCCATTTTTACGTGTAGCATCCAAAGTGGCTACTGAAATCCAGCGCTAGTACTGACAAAAATTTACTTACCTATCTTGGCGAGCAGTCTTCCACAAAACGGATGATAAAGCCGACAAAGCTGGCGTTTCACGCTGGACTGCACGCACCTATTCAAGCTCCAACACGGGCACGGCGAGCACACGGGGAAGAAATTTCAAATACGAGCCGTGTTTTTACATGTCACTGCGCTTAGTAGTCCGGGCCGGAAGTTCCTGTTTGTTTCCTTACTGCTGGGCACTGAAGACCAAACGGTTGTCATCACAATTTCTTGAGCATATAGAGTTTTCCATCAGTATTTTAATTTATCGGCATAAAGTGACGCAAACTGTTCTGTACAAATTTCTCAGCTAGGTATTCATCCCCGTCATTATTCGGATTATATTCTGCCACGGAATGACATTGCGCTTCGGTCTTCCAACCTGGTATATGTGGATAGATGATATGTTTGCTTTTTTTTTTTAAACAGAGCAGTCGCTGGCGCCACCGTGACTACACTGTGCCATGACCATTCTCTGAAACCATTTTTAATGATTTCTTTCTTAATCTGGATAATCATTCTCATGAAATCCTATATTGATATTAGTTATTTGCTGGCGTCTAAGATTTCTTGACCTGGTAGTGGTGGCTTATCAAAGCAACACCAAATAGAATGAAATAATGTGGCTGGCTGCGGCATTCAGTGCAGAAACCAAATTTTGGCTGCATATTTTCTTCTTGTTAGTGATGCGCAAGACATCTTAGCGATGTAGTAAATCACAACGACGAAGGCGTGATTACACCGCAGTCTTTTCATTCCTAGCATCACCAGTACTGAACTTGGAAGACGTACACTTTTTTTCATCACTCCGCTGTGTAAACCGAAACATAAGAATGGCGAATGCCAAATGGTGATCAGTGTATAGTTATTTGCTTTACGCATCATTGCAAAGAATAAAACGCAATTAAAAGCTATCTATCTATTCTCACTATCAGCCTGACTACACCCACTGCAAAGGCCTCTTCCGTGCTTCTCCAATTAACGCGGTCCTTTGCCGGCTGCGCCCACCCTATTCCTGCAAATTTCTTAACCTCATCCGCCCACCTAACCTTCTGCCGCCCCCTGTTACGCTTACTTTCTCTTGGAATCCACTCCGTTACCCTTAAGGAGCAGCGGTTATCTTGCCTGCGCATTATATGCCCTGCCCAAGCCTATTTCTTCCTCTCGATTTCGACTAGGATATCATTAACCTGCGTTTGTTCCCTCACCTGCTCTGCCGCTTCCGGTCTCATAACGTTACACCAATCATTTTTACATATTTCGAACAAATATAACCAGCAGAAGGACGCAGACAGACACACAGCACGACGCTGGATCGTCCTGTGCGCCTCTCTCTGTGCGATGTTTTTTTTTTTATCTTGCCTTTAATAAAAGCTCTCTATATATTCCTTTAAGCACACGAGCTACTGCCTATAGTGTACTACCAGGGTCAGGGAAAGAACGAGAAATACACCAGTGATACGAAAATTGCTTTTTCAGGAAAGGAAAGCGCAGTATATCTCTCTCAATTCTACGTGGACACTTGAACCGCGATGTAAGGAAATTGCCCCGCCGCGGTGGCTCAGTGGTTAGGGCGCTCGACTACTGATCCGGAGTTCCCGGGTTCGAACCCGACCGCGGCGGCTGCGTTTTTATGGAGGAAAAACGGTAAGGCGCCCGTGTGCTGTGCGATGTCAGTGCACGTTAAAGATCCCCAGGTGGTCGAAATTATTCCGGAGCCCTCCACTACGGCACCTATTCTTCCTTTCTTCTTTCACTCCCTCCTTTATCCCTTCCCTTACGGTGCGGTTCAGGTGTCCAAAGATATATGAGACAGATACTTCGCCATTTCCTTTCCCCAAAAAACCAATTATAATTATATAATGTAAGGAAAGAGAGGAAGGTGGGAGTGAAAGAGGCGCCGTAATGGAGGGCTCTGGAATAATTTCGACCACCTGCGGACGTTCATCTTGCACTGATACCGTTTTGGGTTTCGCCTTCATCGAAACACAACCGCCGCTGTCGGGCTGGAACCTGGGTACTCTGGTCAATAGCCCACAGCGTCGGCCACCGTGGTGGTGCAAGTAGACCTAGACCGGCGGTGCAAGAACTCCAGACCGTATAGGGACACTGATCTGGCTGGCATCGACATACCAAAGCGTCTCAATAAAATATATGTTCAGTCATATCTTCCTGGGTATATTTTTCCTGGGTATATTTTCGCTCCTGCATGTCGATCCTCTTTCTCTTCTTTGCGGCTCCTCTACGAAAATTGAGGGTGAGCTTAAGTGCGCGAGGCGAAAGCCATTCTGCACCCACTTTGGCTAATTAATGACTAATTTCTAATTAATGAACGCTTGTTGGGCAGGACGGCTACAAATTCAGGAACACTGAAGGGGACGTTAACGATCGTTTCTTTTTAATTCTTATTTGTTCTTTTTATTTTTATTTCTTTTAACTTTTCTTTTAACGCATCTGCAGCTCCCTTGAAGACCAGGCCATTGATTTTCAAACTATACGACAAGAACTTTCAAGCAACAACTACCCGACCTCATTTGTGCAATCCGTGGAAAAACAGTTATGTCGCCCAGCAAGCGATACTCCTCTGTCACCCTTGAAACGTGCTGCCGTGCCCTATGCTCCCGGACTAAGCGAGGCTTTAGCACGCATCATGCGCACCTTTGGTGTTCATATCGCCCACGTTCCGACAAGAAAACTGCGCCATGCGTTGGTAAATGTCAAAGACCCCCTTCCCAAAGAAAAATATCCAGGCGTAGTGTACAAGGTTCCTTGTTCCGACTGTGACTACGCATACATTGGCGAAACCGGAAATTTCGAGAGGCGGCTAAAGGAACATAGTAACGATGTACGCAACAAAAAAGTGGATTCAAATGCTATCGCCGAGCACGCAGTATCTACAGGCCATGACATCGACTGGGGTCGGGCACACGTGCTTTCAACCGAAAAGAAGCTATACCCTCGCCTGCACTTGGAATCATTAATCATCCAAACTACTAGTCACACCCTAAACCGCAACGATGGAAATCTTAACCCAATCTACGCACGCTCCCTGCGCCCTCTTTTCAAGCATATGTAATGCCACTGAGCTGCTTGCTTCATTTCAATGTGAACAAGGCTCCCGTACGGGAGCCGAAACGTCTGTTTATGTTTTTTGTTTTCTTTGGTCGGCGCTCCTTCTTCTTCGTCAGTATATGCATTATAGCAATTATGCTATTGATAACGTCATAGTGTGACAGAATTCGCGGACGGAGGGACAACGATGAGCTATTAAGGGCTTTCGCCTTAAAAAAAATTACAGGAATGCACTTCAGTCTGTTTAAGGGCGGAAATGCGAAGGCCTTTCTTTTTCGCTTCTCCCTGAATTTTTCATTTTTTAATTTGTTTTCTTTATTACTAGAAGTTTTGTTGGTTTGTTTTATTTATTTTTATTATTTTCCCGTTCTTTACTTTAGTTTTATTTTATTTTTATTATGTTCATTTCCTTTTTTATGCTTGATAAGCCTTTTCACGTGTTTACATCGTTTTTGATCCAATCAGTCACAGAAAACCTCCTTCAAACACAAAACATAAATACCTGAAGAGCGCGCTCAAACTAAGCATTGCCGAGTACCGTAATCGTCGGTCAGTTCCTGGTCGCCAGAAAACGTTATGGAGGGCTTTAAGCACATGTATCACTGAAGAACTTTAAGTAGCCTACAATTTGCGATTTACTCATTTGAGCGTGATCTGAATTTTGCTCATTAATTGTGAGCATAAACAATGCACGTTTCGTCTGGAGCCCAGCACTGGATATTTGCCAGCTTGCTCGTCTAGTAACTCAGTTACAGTCATGGTGGAAGAAAATAATTTAGTAGTAGTAGCTCCGTTAACTTATTGAAAGTGATCACTCAAGTCCTCTTATGAGAGGTCATCATGTTTGACGAAAACATTCCAAAAGCTGAATTTAAGTTTGCCGCTTTAACTTCGCTTCCCAGGTACCTCAGTCCACCCACACGTACTTCCGCCACTTCCGCTTCTACCACTTTTCTTTTTTCGCGCAAGCCGATGACAGCTGAGCCGGCTGAGGAGAAGAGCCGATCGACTCGCCTATCTTCGAAGAGCTCCAGCTCGTTGCGCACTCAGGTTGAGTCTTCTCGATAGCACTCGTTCTCATTTTGAATGGCCAGTAAGTGGCAAAAATACGGGCGGCTGAACCGGGAGCTCACCGAATTTTTACCGCGACATTTCCTCTACCGCCGAGGGCGGCCTTGGGCCTTCCACGACTGCACGCGAAGACAGTGAAATCGATGCCGACAATGCGGACACACGCAGAAGGCCCGAAGAATGCTCTGAAGCATCCGCAGGACGAATCGGAGTTTCTGAATGGCCTCACTTGCCAGCCGATTCTGATGACAGTGCCAAATATTCGTGGTCGTCCGAGAAGGATCCGTCTACCGCGCAAGAAAGCACAGAAGCAAGCCCCTCAACGACAGAAGCTGCACGAGAGCTAGCGGACATAGCTCGGAAGCATTCACTCACCCATTCGGCAGTCAATGACCTCTGTCTGCTTTTGTGTCGCCTTGTCAATCCATTACCTCGTGACGCTCGCACGTTACTGACGTCTGAGCGAAAAGCTGATGTTCTTAACGACTACGGGCATTTTCCCCTACGAAGTCAGATGATCTAAACAGTGAAGAACGGTCTTCGCGATGTTGCAGGTACTATCGTTGACCTCCACGTGAACATCGACGGATTACCTGTATTCAAGGGCTCTTCGCTGGTCTTCTGGGTTTTGCTGTGTTCAGTGGCGAATGCAGTTGAAAGCCGACCATTTGCTGTCTCTATATTGTGGCAAAAAAGAAGCTTACAAATATTGCATAGTTTTTGCGGCCATCTCTATAAGAAATGAAAAGTATGGAAACTTCTGGTGTCATCATCAAAGGTGTATGTCACAGTGTTTCACTTGCTGCAGTAATCTGTGATGCGCCAGCCTGTTCGTATGTCAAATGTACCAACTGGTACTGGTTATTAGGTTGTGACCGCTGCACACAGAAAGGAGAAAGAATTGAGCACAGGCAAAGAATCCCATGTGTGCTGCTTTCAAAAATGGAATAGGAGATATGATTCTTGCCGCACAATGGCCGACGCTGGCCACCACAACGCTGCAAGTCCACTTTTGGAGTTGCATGTGGACGTGGTGAAACACTTTCCGCTGGATTAAATACACACGGTGTGCTTGGGAGTGGTCTGTAAGTTGCTGCAGACGTGGACTTTGAACCATTACTGCATTGTCTCGGAGCACAGCAGCAGAGCATTATGAGTTCAAAGACTGCAGCAAACAAGTCTGCCGTCAGAATTTGCTTGGCACCCCAGACACCTTGATGAATTGGACCGACGGAAGGCAGTGGAGTTTAGGTCCTTCCTTCTCTACAATGGCCCTGTCGTGCTGCGCGGTTTGCTGGACAACAACCAATACAAACACTTCCTGTGCCTTCATGTGACGATGTGCATTCTGCTCAGTGATGTTCTTGCGACAGAGATGAACAAGTTTGCCTCAGATCTCCTGAAGTATTTTTCACAGCAGTGTGGGGTGCTTTATGAGCGTGAGTTTCTGATCTACAATGTACACATGCTGTGTCACATTGCGGAAGACGCCTTAATTTATGGGCCGCTGGAAAATGTTAGTGCCTTCCCATTTGAGCACTGTTTGTGGTGAGTTAAACGGTTGCTGTGCACCAGCAGAAAGCCACTTGGACAGGTGAGCCGCAGAATTTCCGAGTTGGCTTATTAACCGAGAGAACTCCCACCGACTGTGCGCTTGACCGAAGTATCATTCTTGAAAGGAGGTGTAGAGAACGACTCGTGTTGCTTAATAAGCAGTGGCAGCATTGTCAGTCTGACAGAGGTGTCTCCGAAGTTTCTTCTTGGCCATGAGTTTCTTCATGCAACGAACCTCTATGCTCCGCTTCCATCAGAACAGCTCAAGATTTTCCGCACAGATAATGCTTCACGTGAGATAAGGATGTGGCCTGTGGGTTCATTTCGCTTGAAATGTGTGAAAGTTGTATGGAAGACTGGGTTTATTTTGTTTCCTCTACTTCGTCATAATTAATCGCTAAGACTATATTACAGTTTATCTTGAGCATTGTGTTCCATCTTCATATCCAGCAGAAGTCTATCATGGCAGAAGTGTATTCTCAGTGTTGTTTTTCCGCTCCATTATCATATTTAGCAGAAGTTTATCTTGGCTTAGTGCTTCATAGGTAGTAGCTGTGTACTTTGAGTGTTGTTATATCATAGCTGAATTATCTGAGTGTTTTTCTTAACTGAGTGTTGGGGGTTGCAGGAAGTAAAAATAGCAATTATTGTTCTGTTCAAACACAATAGCTACTTTTGTGTATCTTCTTCATGAGTTGTAGTGATAACGGTGGGGTACACATGTTACCTGTGCTCTTTCTGTTGCAGACACATGCTTCATGTCTTTCTAATGTCTACTGAACTGAGGACGTCTTCTGGCTAGTGTTCACAGATATGCTATCTCGGTCTGGCCTACATAGGTGTGTTTGAGGTGAACACACTGATGGTTTGTAGAGAAAAAAGACCACAACTTCAGACAGGACGTAAGACCACTTCTCTGTCTTGCGTCCGGTCTGAAGTTGCAGTTTCTTTTTCCTCTACATCATTTCTGACCAAGTGGCCCAAAACTTCCCCTTGTGAAACATGGGTCAGCTGCATAGCAAAATGAGAGGCGACACGCTGAGTAATGTGGGCTGTCTGCTTAGTGTTAACCGCGGTTGCAGGTCGATGCGCATGGCACGTTGCTTCGCTCAAATTGCAACACGGCCGATGCACTGTTGGTGTAGCTGGGACTATCTATGAAGGTTTCTCGTGCCAGAAATAAAAAGCCTCGTCTCTTAGGGTTGTTATCTCTATCTCCAGAGCTTCGGGTAGCGCAGCCCTAATATGTCTTGCCTCTGCTATTATTTGACAGCATCAGTTTGCACAAAATCGGTGATCAATACCCCTTGTCTGGATTGCCAGTGCCCCTTGTGCTACTACTGTACTGTGATAGTGCCTTCTCTTCTAGTACAAGTGATGATGCATAATTTCCCCTGTTTCACTTTATATGCTACGTGATTGAAGTGCTTTGGTGGTGCGCGTTGCCGCTTTTTGTACTCGGTGATTTTGTGCTTATTGCAGGCTCTGCGTTTTTTTGCCTATGCACTGTGTCACAGTGGTCACGGTGTCATTCGCCACTTAACATAGTTGGTGGAGGAGCCGGTTGTATGATTGAGCCATGAAGCTTGAAGTAGTCAGACAGGCACAGAGTCACATAGGATGGCTAGCGCTCCTTTAGTAGTTATGGTGTCACCCTGATACCCCGGCATGTTTGGGATTGACGACACAGATGTTGATGACTCGCTCTGCTCATACGTGCCAGTCATCATCTATAACATGTAGGACCCTACACCGATGCCGGCGAATGTCATCTTTTACCTTACCGGCACTGCCAGGGTGTAATATGAAACACATGAGAATGAACTCATGAGCCGGGACACCTGTGAGAAAAAACTACGCATATTCAAATTCAAATTCACTTTATTTCTGGTAGAAAGCAAGTATACATCATGAGCAAGAGAGTTGAAAGAGGATTATTCTACCAAGGAAGACGAGGCAAAAGGCGTTTCATCTACGCCTGACAAGGCCTCGCCTACTGGCGAGATACATTGCACTCTCTATGCTACAAAAGCCGTTGTAAAAAATATATTGTACCATTCATTACGTGTAGAAAACAGAAGCATTGTGAACAAGCATTATATGAAATTAAAACCGTAAGTACTACAGAAAACAAGAGAAATTTTCTTCAAAAAAAAAGAAAAAAAAGAAAAAAGCTTACTTCACAACCTGTTAGTCATTATTGTGTCAGAAGGTAAGAACCGCAGTTGCATAAATATTTATCTCAACAAAAGATTAGCTCCTAACCAGAAAATTATTACAGAGTCAAAAGCCTGAAGAAGCAACATTTGTATCGATATATTTCAAGAATCTAACAAGGAACACAGCAATACAAACGAAACACAAACCTAAATGAGATAACAAGGAGACAGGTCATTTTTTTTCTACCAGGAGTACTTTTTTTATCCGTGCTTTATAAGTATACGGTGACTGTACATTCACTGCGATGTCAATAAGCTCTGGAAACAAATTTAAAAGGACAGGAATCTGGTAGTCTAACGATTGTGTACCATAGGAAGTTCTGACTTTTTTCTTAACAAATGAATTTGCCCTAAAGTTATAGCCGCATTCTTGACGTCGGTACTTCCCAAGAAATGAATTTGCAAGACCTGATGCATGGAAGGTAACCTCGAAACAACAACTGTCGTCGCGCGCCCAGTCCGCCACAGAGGGCTACATACCTATATTCTGGATGTCCTGGCGCTTCGCCACAAAGTGGACGTTGCTTTGACTCAATCAGACAGCGTGGGCTGCAATGGCATTGTGTATGATGCTTTTCATTTGTTTCTCTGCAAGGATTGCACTATCTTTGACACCATCAAGGAGTGCCATCGCTTCGAGCAAATTGAAAGCTGCTGCATTCCGCAGCTGTTTTCTCGGCTTCTTAAAACAGTAGCAACCCCTTCCTTTGAGGACCAGCAGCTCCACCACGTCCACTCTTTGAAATGCCTGCCTTCGCAGACGCAGTCGCAAGGATTGTGTGACTTAAATTAGAGGCCTTTGTGCCTATCCCAGTCATATGTCTCTGCCTATCGTGTTGCTCATCCAGGCATTCGTGTAGCAAGAAGTTAGCAATTGGAACCTCAATCCAGCAGTGTGTGTGATCTTGGTTGCTCAGCTGGCACTGAGGTTCCAACCACCAGTATCCACCCCCACTGTTTCTCCGTAATCCCGCAGACAACCGACAAAACCGCTTTTACTACTCTCACATAGGCTACATTGCTCGGCACTACTGCAGACCCTAGTCGCATCCTTATGGCAACTCCACTAGTCGCTCTCCATGCCTTTCACCTCCCCACAGTGCCTTCACCCTTAGCTCCCGCCCAGACTTTTCCTGCCGCTTCTCATCACAAGCTCCACCACACACCTCGGAGGCATGCTTCTCGCCGATTTTTCCTCTTGTTGTCGCTTCTAGGCTGTTGCTCTCAATCCCCACAGTCGTCTCATCTCGCTTCGATCTGGAAAACTAGCTGATGCAGCCCCCAAAGGTGACGCTGCATATATGCTTTCATGGACACTGGAATGCATGAGTCCGTGATAAGCTCCAACTTTCACCTCTGTCATCGCAATGTCTTTATTTCTGCGACATTTTGTCCGTGCATTGTGGATACTGGAATTCTTGTTTCTGACGGCCAATGCAGCGCTCGTGCTGCTACTGCTGGCCACGGCACCCCAGCTTGTTTGGCCGTTTGACACATGTGCGCCCATGATCTGATTCTCGGTTTAGATTTCCTGTCTGAATATTCACTTCTCATTGGCTGGTTATTGGAGTAATCTCTTGAGGTCTCATTATTCGATAACTTCCTTGTGGGCTTCCCACCTCTAATATTCCCTGAAGATAATGTTTTTCTGCCATCTGAAACTGCATCCTTTGTTGCCCTGTACCCATTGCGGCCGGTTCCTGATGGTGACTATATCGTTGCACCTATTCTTGATATATTGCTCATCTGCAACGCTGCGCTGCCCCTTACGTTTGCTGCTGTCAAGGCCAACACACTGTTCCTACCAGTTCTGAATTTCAGCGTCTGCCCTTTAGTACTTCCATCCGCAATCTGTGTGACCATGCTTTCTCGCCTGTCTTGTTGCCAAGTCGCTGCATTAGATGCTACCCTAGTTCGCGGCCCCGATGCCACCCGCCAGCATTTCCCTTTCTCAACAGACGTGTTCACTACCATGTAAGCCACTGACCCCTCACCTGCCTAATCTTCCCAGCTTCTCACGCTTTTCTCGTCTTTTTTGGACATTTTTAATCTGCATAAAGCTGCCCTCGGTCAAGCTGTCACACATCACATAGGAACTGGTGGTGCCCCTCCTGACTGCTGGCACTCCTACCGTATTTCTCACCCCAAGCGCCAGGTTATCTGAAACGAGCTAGTAAAGATGTTTGCCAAGAACATTATTGAGTCTTCCCACAGCCCTTGGGACTAACCAATGATCCTCTAAAGAATATGGCTCTTGACAGTTCTCCTTGGATTACTAACACCTCAATAATATTAACCAAAAAAGATGTCTAGCCATTGCCACTAATCAATTGCACCCTTGATAGTCTCTAAGGTGCCAAATTTTTCTCCTTTTCTCCTCCACTGGCCTGTGCTCTGGCTGTAGGCAAATCGCCATGGGTGAACAAGACCGCGAGAAGATGGCATTTGTTGTGCCTGCTGGGCTGTATGAATTTAAGGTTATACCTTACGGCTCATGCAATGCCCCGGCCACCTTCAAACAAATGATATGCACAAATAGCCCCACCTAGCGCCTTAGCAGCACTCTTACCGTTATGCTCGCAATATACATTTCACTGGATCTTCGAGACGGGAATACTGCTTTCTCTTACGTAACATTTGCAAAGAACTCTTCCCTTCATTGCACTTTGGTTGCTCCCTAGTCTATCTTTTGTACGGCGAAGAGCCCCCGTTACCTGTGGGCACTGCTTCCTATCTTTACTGGTGTACTTTCCGAATATGCCCACGACGTGATTGCCAGTTCCGACCAAGCCCACCATCTAGCATGCTCCCGACTACCCGCCTCGCAGAAATCACAGCAGGACTATTACGAACGCCTTCACCACATGGTTTCTTTCACCCCTAGCTACCTTGTCCTGCTTTGGTCACTATCTCGCTGCATCAGGCTCTCTGTGCGGTGCTAGGTCACTGCCGTCACCTATGAGATCACTCCGGCCTTCTTGGAGACTACCTTCGACCTACCTCAACCTGATATTGCGCACCTCTTGTGCCTCAGACCCTACCAATCGCTGTGCCCTGATGTGCCCCAATCTGACTACACTGCGACTATGTTTTGTGCCCGGAAGGCTATGCTGCGGATAATCAGTGACATCGAAGTGACCGAAGTGTTTCAGTGGCCCATGTTCCTGCTCTCAGTGCTCGCTGCTTTTGTGCTCAGTGCGTGTTCTTTGTTCATTGCCTGCGCACCATGTCCAAATCATCACTGCATCTTTCGTCACGTACCGTGTTTAGTGTAGTAAGTCAACTTGAAAGTAAGTCGACCTCCCCGCCGCGAAATTTAATGTCCGAAAGAAAAAAAAGGACGTTCCACAATGAAAATTTATTATCCAGAAGCTCCCCACTTGTGTCGTTGTCCTCACTGGTAGTGCTCTTGTCATCACTGCTGCGGCCCACAACACATTCGTCATTGAGCGAAATTCCACACTTTGCAAACAACTGTATCATGACATCACGTGGAACAGCTGCCCATGCCGAGAGTATCCACCCGCACACAGCCGCCAGTTAGGGTGTATTCAATCACCCTGTTGGCGTAACTTCCCTGCCTTCCAAAAAGCGTCCAGATTTTGTCCCACGGAAATCTCATTGCATGACATCACAGTCGAAAATTTTGCGCCACTGCCGCCGCCACGCCCACACACCACTTATTCAGAAACGTTGAACTGGTGGCCACTCGTGAACGTTTTGTTTCTTCAACAAAAATAAAGCGCGGCCTGCAGTGAATAAACACCAAATGCTTTTTGGACCGGAGATCTTATCATGATTGACGAAGCACGTGGCTGGCACTCAAGTCAAACGTGCCAACACCAAGACCTGAAGAACAAACCTAATGCTTGAAAAACGCGTATTCAGGACAGAGCTTAAATCATGGACTCCGAGAGCACAGCACAGGCATTGATTCATTAACAACGTGTGGATTTCTGGCACAAAATTGCAGGCACTGTGAGTTTGAGCCGACCAACGGTGCTACACATCTGCTTGGTACGGGAGGCGCCTAGTTACAATGTGAAATCTGTAAAACCTTCCACATTATAGGGAAGGTGAAGATTGTTTAGCAAGCGATATATTACTTTGTCACGAAAGGAGTTGGGATATGTCAGTGGCAGTCTGCCTTATGTGTTTAGAAATCAATATCACTTGTATTTTTCTTGTTTTTCTGTTAATTCCAGTGCAGTGAACACATGTTCAATTGAACTCTACATGAGGGTCTTTCATCAAGGTAATAAATTCAGTTATCTTTTTACTGCACCTCCTGTCTGTATTTCTTCGTCCCCATCTGAAGTGGTAATCTTTCATTATAGAATGATATTTATGCTATTCAGATATCTGTAATATGGGCAGCTTTGGTAGTCCAAAAATTATGCTTAGTCTATGAAGGATATTGTAGTAAAGTGTTTCAGATAAGACAAGCTGGAGCCCTATAAAGTGCATCAAAATTGCAGGGCAAATGGTTGCTATTGGACTTTGCCTCTATAAAAATTCTGCTACCATATCTGGACTCCATCCCACAATCTTAAGCTTTTCTACTACTTGACATACACGGACAAAATTAAGCGCTGAGGATAGTAGTTAGGCAAGACAACTGCACATATTAACTAGCCTGCACTCTTTCTACCTTCCTTCGATCCATCTTTTCTTTCCGGGAAGTATTTACTCATGAAAGAGATGACTAAAATCAATGATTTGCAAACTGACCAGCACATGCTCATAGCAAATGCACCCTTGAGTTAATTTTTAATCTGTGACCTGGTTTGGCTCCACTGCACAGCAAATTTAGCGAAGTATAGACAAATTTTTGAGGGACTAAAGTTTTTCATGTATTTCTGCCATGTTAATATGAAAATTTGCAGTGTAGACTATGGCAAAGTGGGAATTCACAGATCCTTTTAGTGTTAATTTATTCCCGCCATGCCACCATAGGAAATGATCAAGACAAAACCTCATTTTCCCCAGCCATATGTTTCCTTTCCTGTACATTGAAATTTTAATGAAAGTATGTATAAACGCGGTGATGATGCCAGCATTTTATGTTTTGTGCTTTCCAATGCGAAAGTGGTCCGTCGATGCGCCTTACCATTTGTTACATTGTAAGAATGACTGCGAAGGAAACTTTCTATGCAGATTTTGCCATATCGAACGCCACCTTCAGCACGTATTGGTCGACTGAGTACAAATATGCAGTACCAGCTAGCTTACAGTACATTACCATTCATACTAGAAAATACATATGTTACATCATGAGACGTCATTGTGCATCTTATTACGCGCTCAGCACTTCAGCAAGCATCAAATTATGATAAATAAAATGACCGTCCTGGTGGCGCAGTTGGGCCTTCCAAAATTTTAACAAATTACAACTTCACTGCTAACTAGTCTACACAGAAGCGACCTGAAAATTTTTTTGTAAGCATATTTATTGTTTTTCCTCACAATTATTTATTGCAGACAACTTGATTTATGAGGTTTTTCTGAGGAACCTAGTGTACATTATTAAGAAGCCACAACTGTTCATAATATTTATTTTGCATACAGCAGAAACAGATCATTGTTTCGCTGTTGTCTTTATAACTTTTCCTTTATTTTTTGTTCACATCTATGTCATTGCTTCGCAATGCCATTACCTTGATATGCCATTGCCAGCCTTATTCTAATATTCTTGATTGTTTGAAGGAGACTGCACATTGCAAATCTAGAAACTCACTGAAACACCCAGGTTAGGGAAGTAAATACTTAGGTATCATATATAGTTTGGCGCCAGCAGCTCTCGAGAAATATGGCTAGCTGTCTTGCGATCAATGACAGTGTAGCGGCACTAAATTGCCATCATAAGTGTTGCGCCATCTCGCTTGCAACACGCGCTAGCTCCGGCTGCGCGGAGCCACACGCTAAGGAAAATAAGAGCAGTTTCACACCTGGTTCTTAGCTTATTTTCTTCGTCCGCGTCGCACTCGTCTAATTTGTAGGGGACTCTACAGTCTCCGCCGCCCTAAACTATATAGAGACGGACCCTCCAGCACACCTGTCACAGTGGTTCTCTTGGATAAATTTTAACACATAATATGATTCACATTTTCGTTTTCTATACTGTGTGAACATCATTGAGTACATTCTGAATATAAGGTGTGAACTAGCCTCTAATAACATTAATTTTCATGCAATTGAGTGCTGCAAACTGAGCTGTTCATTCTGCACTTTTGCCATGCCTAGTATGCTTATATTATTTTTTTTGTAATAATCTACTTAATCTGATTAGCATCTACCGCGAAGTGTTTCTAAGCACCTCATGCTATTATAGAAACAACGAATAACTGCGCAAAAAGGACGGGACAAGAGAGAAGAATCATACAAAAAGAGCGTGAAGTTATCGAAGCCTTAAAAATCACGAGATTAGTTCCTGACAAATGTGTTAGCCAGGCTTCCATACACCTGTACCGCGAGGGGTTGGAGATTCTTGGTTTGACGTGATGATTATGGCTTTTGTCTTTGCGGTTGGTGCGCATGCGCTTTGTTGTCGAAGGAAGGAGGCGTTGGTGCAATAAACCAGTTGTGAGTCTGCGCTTGTCTCGTGTGATTCTTCTCTCTTGTCCCGTCCTTTTTGCGCAGTTATTCATTGTCTCCATAATTTCGTACCAACTAGCCCCTCACCGCACTCTTTTAGATTACACCTCATGTTGCAGTGAAAGTAGCAGTAATCATCTGCGCCACCCCAAGTGGCATCCTATCCATTTCTGTTCATCTGTTGTTTTTGTTCAGTTGCTGGGCTACATTGCGGCATATTTAACACACAAATTTTGTCAGCTCTGATTGCTCATTAAAATTTTGAGTAGTGGAGTACACGTCTTGTTGACAACTAGAAAAGACTGAAAAATCACAGCTGAATTGAGATCATGCTACAGATTTCTGAATTATTATTCTGTGCATTGACTTAATGGCTTACCGTGTCAACTGTTGACGAAGATATGACCGTTATGTAACATCTTTGCGGAGAGTTAGTGCATGATCCTGCAAACTGCCGGGATTCTGCAAATAGCATGCAAAATGATTTCCTTACCCCATACAAAGCAAACACAGTTAACAAAATTTGCACTTTGGCGTTTGAGCGAGGAGCTTGCTACAAATTGGTGTTTCAGTCAATCTAACATCCTAAATGATCGTAGGCAAGCCCAACTTGGGCGGCCCCTGTGATACCCCAGTGGATGCCACAAGGGCTCTGCACGGGCTATACAAGCTGGGCTGAGGCCTTATAATACCCGCATAGGGTCTCGGTGAAGTAGCTGGGCTGCCTGCAGAAAGAACGCGGGCAGGCCCAACTTGCATGGCCCACTTAATACCCTTGCGGGTCTCACATGGGTTCTGGAGGGGCAAACCGGTGCATGTTTCCATGTAATACACATACATGGCGCTTTGGTAGGTATATGCTTGGGCTAACTTGGTGTGGACCAGCGCTATGGGATGATAGGCGGAATGCCGAAGTTGGGCTTTCCCCTAGTTTTCCTGCACTGAGCCCAACTCGTTTTCAAGTTTGAATTGTTGCTGGCAAGGGACATATGCGGGCTGAACTTGGCAGCATGGCTCACATTACCATATAATTACCAATATGGGGCCCTAGTTGGCTTCTCATGGGCCAGACCAAATTACCAATATGGGGCCCTAGTTGGCTTCTCATGGGCCAGCCCAAATTGTCTGCCCACATGATGCCCACAAGGGTCCAAGCTGGGCACAAGATGGGCTGTCCAAATTAGGGCTGCCCGTCATGTTTCTCTGTATAGCCCAGTTCTGCATCAAATCAGCCAGATCATAGCCCATTAAGGCCGCATTCGGGTTCTTTTGGGGATGAAAACGAGTTTAGCCCCATTAAAGCCCATGTTGGACCAATTGTGGTGATATGCGGGCTGCCCAAGTTGGGCTTGCCCCCAGTTTTCCTGCACTGAGCCCAACTCGTTTTCAAGTTTGCCCTAATGTTGCCGGGAAGGAACCTTTTCGCCTTTAAATATCTTATCCCGCGTATCAATTCCAGCAGTAGCGGCATCATGCGTTCCCTTCCATTTCCTGTATAAATATCCCCTTTCCGCAATACAAATTCAGTTGAAGTCAGCGCTGTGGTGTCTTGTCTCGCTTCGTCCCCGTCTTTATTCGCGCTGTATCGCATTATGGAAAAATACCAACTAGCCCGATCTGCCACTCTTGCAAGGAACCTGTGCGGGCTGAACTTGGCAGCTTGGGCTCACATTGCCCCAAAATTACCAATATGGGGCCCTAAGTGGCTTGTCATGGGCCAGCCCAAATTGTCTTTGCCCACATGATGCCCGCAAGGGTCCAAGCTGGGTTAAAAAGGGGTTTCCCAAGCCCACGATGCCCACATGGGGCCCAAATGGGCCCTAAACGCTGTGCTACTTGGGTCGTTATCAGTACGAGGGCAACACTTGTGTGTAACTGGAGCGATCGGTAGCTAAGCAGGCAGCGGTATGTAGAGGACGATTTTTCGAAACCTGTGTGAGGGCAGGTTGCACCCTGCGAGCAAAGGATATGTGCAATTTCATTCTTTTGTGCTAGGCTCATGTTTTCTTTTTTTTTTTGCTGTCTGAAAGCGAAGTAATGCTTTGATGCTGAGAAGGTGGATGTTCGTCGTGGCATCGAGCATTCGACGGCACCCGGCGCGCTTGTTTATTCTACCTGCATGCTCCTTTTTAGAAATGCTGAATTGATTGTAGCGCTGGTAACATTTTTTTATGTCACTGTTAGTTTCAAGCCAAAGGTGCACAACTAATAGGATTGGAAACACACTTCACACGATATAAAACAGCCGAAAACAGGAAGCAGTTGTTGAATTGGTCAACAGGATGTCGAGATCCCTTAACTGCGTGCGTGGTGAGGGGTTCCAAATGATATAGCCACAATGGTATGGGATTGAATTATCTCTAATCGCCGACTCGACTTGACTGTACTCCCCGACTCCTGCAAATATTCCAGGTTTCGAGCTCCTCGAAGAGCACATGGCCGGTCACTGGCAGTGAGTTCTTCTTTGGTTAAAGCGATATGTGATGATCATGATACTGACAAGTGGCTTGCGACTTGCCTCGAATAACCATTCTCTTAGCCGACATGAAAGTAGTTTTGTCTGAAATTCGGCCGACATCTGTTTTGTACATCCAAATTCTTACTGACTAAAGCTCAGCGGAAGGACTTTGTATTTTTATGTTATTAAAGCGCATCGATAGAGTCATACTTCGTTAACAGCCATTATTTTCGGATGAGATTCAGCATCAACCGCTTCAGTTTTTACCAGTACAGCCACGTTTCCATGGCACATGCAGAAAAAAATACTCACGTGGGAGAAAAGATGTTCAAATGCGCCCAGAGCATACCGGCGTTTTAGGGTTGAAGGATATGTTAAAAGCGGAATACGCACTGCGATACTACAGAAGGACAATACAGACGGACAAGCCATTCTTAAGAGGCGCTAGTGCTAGTTCACAGGAGCCTGGATCCGACGCGGCAATGCTTCATTCTATTTCTTTAGGAAAATGCACCGCCACAAAAGGCAACACGCCGACGTGCTCTACAGCTCCTACCGAAATGACCTTTTTATCGCCTTCGCTGATACACGGCCGTATCACGTGACTCTTCAGGACCAGTGGGTTCAATACGTGCTGTTATCTAATACAGTGAAGAAAAGGTAACATGAAAATAATATATATTATCAAGGTTTCCTCAGTGCAATAAAAACAAGCACCCCTTTTATCTTTGATTGTTTTCTTCAAGCTTCGAACGCAGTAAGTTCGGCTTCAAACGTCTGTTATGATTTATGGTTTAGGAGGTTTAACGTCCCAAAGTGACTGAGGTTATGAGAGACGCCGTAGTGAAGGGCTCACGAATTTTTGACCACCTGGGGTTCTTTAACGTGCACTGACTTCGCACAGTACACGGACCTCTAGAATTTTGCCTGCATCGAAATTCGACAGCCGCGGCAGGGATCGAACCCGCGTCTTTCGGACCAGCAGGCGAGCGCCATAACCACTCAGCCACCGCGGCGGCTCCAAACGTCGCTTAATCAGTGTCCATTGCAAATAACTGTGGCTTTCCGAAGCGCATGGAGCTTCTGCTATTCAGTACAGGACAAAGGCAGAGGCAATCGAATAAATGCTGCACCAACAAACGAAAATAGTTAAGAACAGCTTTGACTTTATTGTTATGTAGTCAAGTTCTCACTCAGGTTTCTCACTTAGGTAATAATCCATGACCCATGATTAGAATCCATGATACAGTATCGAGTATCCCGGGCTTGTAACTGATATATGTTTCAGGAGTACAATCCTTTATGGAATCGGCTTACGGTATTGAAAGCAGTTTTTTTACGTATCGCGCCCAGTACTTCATCAAGGAATGCGTGTGCTGAAAGAAAGCATCGCAAGCAGGGAATTTTATCAAGAAAAAACTTAACGTGCACTTGTCCCTAGGCATGCGTATAATACAGCGCGGGAATACCGCACCTATGCAAAGAAGACCGACAAGCTACCGCCAGCAATGTGCAGCTAGTTGCTTAATAGTGGCCCGAAAATCGGTTTTTATCAATATTGAAGAAATCAAAAAATTAGTTCCAATAAATTACATCACTTGAGCTTATAAAAGCAGTATACTTTAAAGTTTCCTTTTTTTCTGTGGAAGGTGCAGGGCAACAGGCTTGTACAGCATGACCCATTGGCGAAGCGAATTATAGTAACGCTTCACTAGCATTTTCCAGGCTAGGGTCGTTTGCAAGAAATTTTCGACGAAATTAACGGCTCAGCATGAAAACAAAGTTTAATAACGATATGAACAAAACTTGTAAAAGTCTTTTGAACAAACTGAGGTGCTGTATTTACAGAGATGGGCCCTTTGGTAAATTTTGGAAATAGCTCAATTAAGGTTAGCCTTCATGCAGCGTCCCATTTCGGTTCTTGTGGACCCCAGTAGGCGGTGACACGTGAAATGCAAAGCAGCATGGGCGTGACCTTGCAGTGGCAGGAGGGGGGGGGGGCATTCGAGCCGTTCGCATTAGCAGGAGTACCCAGCCGCTCCGAAACCGTTAAGGCGCGCTCACACTAGCGGGAAACTTCCCGCAGCGGCACAGCGTCAACGTCGCCGCTGCCTCGCAGCTCCTCAGAATGACGCTCACACTGCGCGCGTTTTCTCGCTGCGGTTGTCTTGGAATGTGGAGAGAGGAGGAGCTGAGGGAGGACCCGAACGAGCAGAAAGAGAAGGGGATAGTCACGTGACACTAGAGAAGACTGGAAAGCGCACCCTTTTCTCGCGTTGTCGTCTTGATCGCCTGCTAGCTCCCCTCCCGCCGCCCTTTTTGTCTTGAGGATGACTGGTTCGAGCGATGAGCTGTTGGCTACGGTAAACGTACTTATTACTTGTTTGTTCGCTGCTTCTGCACCGTCGCTTCTGCACCGTCTCAAGTCGCATGTTCATGCTGGCAAAGCAGCCGCCGAGTTCCCGGCCGGCTGGCCGGCCGGACGCGCGCAGCCTCCGCCTCCGCCGACGGGGTCACTGAACTGGGACCGACGTCACGGTTCACGGTCGGCGCCCATTGGCTGTTCTCGTCAGCGGCACGGGAAAAATAGGTACCGAACCCATCGCTCTGCGGGACGGCACAGCAGGCTGTCCGCGGGAGAAAAACCGGCTTGTGCGGGAAGCGGCACGCGGAAAACGTCCTGCGTTGCGCGTTTTCCCGCTAATGTGAGCGCGCCTTTACGCGCTCGAGTGGCTTTTACGTGTCGGGAAGCCCTCAATTCAAGCTGAAGGACCAGGCGGGACCAGGACACCAAGGAGGAAATTCTGAGGAGACCACGTGAGAGTACCGCAGCTTTTCACAGCTCACTTACCTTCGCGTCGTTTGGGTTCCACTTGCGGCCTAGAGCCTTCGGGTTGCTCCGCAATTTTGTAGGAAGAAATAACATCCACAGTTACGAACTGCGTGGAAAAGGCTGCAAAAAACGGAGGAAGAGTCCTGAAACATGCGGAATCATTTTATCTCATGACTCGTGTTTGAAGTACTCTACCGTCAACTCAATCCATGGTCTAAACCTGTGGCTGCAAGAGTAAGAGAAACAATCAAAGCTCTTTCGCGTGCACCCGCTATAATTATCATGTTTAATACCGCCGTCCGCCATCGTCCGAACCAGTAAAAGCTTGCCCGCTACTGTGAAGCGCGTAGTTCGCAAGTGGGACTGCCTGAATCGTTGCACCTATCGGAAATAAAGTGAGAATAAAATTAAAAGCTGACAAATATCGAGTCTTGTAGAAAATAATAACTGAGGAGAACGCATACAGTTTTGTAGTGCACCGGTGACTCGAACCTAAGTGATGAATGGGTGCGTAAAACCCGTATTGCTTTAAGGTGTGAAAGTAAAAATGCGTTTGTTGATACTACAATAATTGAAGCCGATGTCGAGTGAGCCGCATCAAACCACGCATTTTTTTCTGTTAGGTAAACGCGCCTATGTTTTTCTTTTCGCTGTGGATGGACAAGAGAAAATTTCATGCTATACAGACGTTTTTATTTCTATATTGTACTGGATCACACCAAGAGTAGAAAAGCCTTTCGATTTGGTCCTAACGGACTACGTAAGCACTGGGTGGGGTGTTAACATTGGCAATATTAAAACCCAAGTTATTCAGCCATCGCGTGCCAGCTTACGCAAATATTGTGCGAATAAATGTTGAGACAGGTAAGAACAAAGTTTAAAATGGGGTGTGTTAAGAAGTAACTTCAACGAACGTTATAAGAGATACGCGTTATCTCGAATTGGTTTTCCACCTTCCACTTGCGCAATCCAGGAATTTTGAAACCCGCCGAGTCCTATCATTAGCCAAGAATACCTATGCTAGGGTAGTAGTACAGTCCATCCTCACGATAGCTGAAGTATTGACATCGACATAAGAGAAATAACTAAGGAATGACGATTCTTGTTGGAAGCTCGGCTAACACTGGCTATAACGAATCTGCGGCTATCATGAAGGAATCACTGGTCCCTATTGTCTTCGCTGAGGTTGACTGTATTTTCTTTATACCCCAGTGCGATTACGAAAGTAGAAGAAGTGGTTGAGACCAATCTATTCAGTATTTTCGGCGGCAACGTAGTTTCTGTTATTTGTTTTCACAGCAATTTAAAAAAAAAGATTGTAGAATATCAAAGAGATCTCGTGCACTATGCGCTACAGTACTGCAGCCTGCGAAACCGAGTTTTGAATGACTTAACGGGTGTGCTGACCGCGTCGATGTGAGCGCACGCTACTGAATCCAAATTTGTCCACCAGTGGTATACGCACAAAGAAAAAGTTGCTATGGCAGACTTCAACAACTGAACTGCACCCATTTGGTTTCGCCTTCTCTTTTAGTATATGCGATCGCCGAATAAATTCTACGCTGCAGCCGGCTTTACATTTCCTTGCGGTAATTCTTCTTCTATGGTGTCTGAAAAACCGCGAAAAGCGCTCGACAGCAAGTAGCTGGCAGGTCCGAAACAAACCATGAAAGTCATGAAGGGGCCCGAGGTAGCCGACGCCGGGTTCGTTTTTTCTGTCTCCGGAGGTCGGAGCCCGTTGCGTTTGGTGGATGGTCGGGCATCCCTTCATCAGGGCCGCCCCATTGGGCCATCTTGACGCCCTCCCTGTCCTGGAAGGCAGGCCAGTAATGGAGTCGAGGTATATTAAGGGTTAGAGCAAAAAACTCGCTGTCCCCATTTCCATCCCAATACCCATCACGCATTTAACCTATCCTCTCCGCTACGTCGCAGGGGAGATCAGGGGAGTATCCCCGGCCCACTTCCCTTGGGCTTGGGTCGCTACCTAGCTTCCCCCCACCCCCTAATTCTTCGATTTTCGCCACATACGGGTGGTAAAAATAAATCCTTGCCTTCGGGCCTTTCCATTTGTCTTCAGATGGCATTAAGCATTGTGCACGTTAGTGGTGTAAGCAGGGGCCTATTTGTCAATCTTTTTAGGTTGCCCCAACCTAACGAATGTAGAGATAGTTGGTTCATGCTATAAAATTGAATGGCGCGAAGGGTTAAATCACTGGAAATACAAAGGCACAAACAGTGCCTCTTTCTGCCCTTCCTGGTTCCTTTGATCGTGTGTATCGGGGCGTTGAAATTTACCAGTTGCCTACTTATCACTTATCAGGGGCGACGGCATGCATTGTCATTGTCCCTGAGGAAGGCGCCTGCTTATTTCGACATAGCGCGTACACTTCTTCCAAGACATGGTTCACAGCATTGTGACGTTGCGTAATGGTGTGCATTTACGTCGGGGTTTTTCTTCACATTTTTGTGGTTCATCTAACGGGAAGAAAAAAAAAACAGTAGGCCCCCGCTAAAAATTCAGTAATAACGCGTGGTGTAAAATAATTTGTGAAATATCTGCATTATTATTCTTAAGCAGTAAATAATTCCCCGAAACTGACAAACAGTATGTATTGCGCAAGCCCACTTCAAGGAACTTAAGAAGCCTCGGTTCCTGTCGCGGGAAATGCGCGATATATCTTAGGCTTGGCGGCCATGGAATCTAGAATCCGTACACTCAAGCTTATCTCCAGCGATGCCAACAATTTTCCTACGCTTCAACACACCCTTCTCCGCTTCAGTAATAAATCGAAGCCTAAAAACGTATTTCCATATCCGATATTTAGATCTGCTAATGTTTTATCGAAGCCTACATATCATACTTCAAGCGCGTCAGTCGCTCGCCCGCTCTTTTTTTGTGAGAAACGTTGAAGGGGATTCAAAGGCTGCTCAGGAGATGCGTCTCTAATATCAGGGATATGAGTAGTGAGGGATATCAAATATGTGGCACGTTTCATTCGAAAAGAACTGTAAAAGGCGATGAACAGCTGACAGGAAACTGTCATAAGTAGAAGAGCACTTCAGCGATAAAAGCAAAATACGCTTCCACGTAGACGCCTGTTCTGTCAACGATGGGGTTCGTACAGAGGCCCAAGCCTACAGATAGCATACCGTGTCGCGCGTAGGCACAATACGTATAGAAACTTTTGTGCTTTAATGTAAAACTTGAAAGTCTTAGAGCATCGCCATATTTTTCCAGATTGCCGCATGTGTAGATGCGTATCATATATGAGTGCAGCAGGCGCACCGTGGGCTTAGGTGACTGTAATCAAGAGAAGGAAGGCAGTGGAAAAATGCTCGACAATTATGCGGGGAGTGAACGCGGACGCATGAAAATTGTCAACTCATTTCCGATTTTTTTGAAAAAAAAAGTTCGGCTTTTATAGATATCTGAAAGTGGGCTTTCACAATCATGGTATGTATATACGGCGGGTTCACAGCGATTGTCTTTGCAACTTTCAGTCATTTAAACAAATTGCCACTGTTGTTTACTTTGTTATTACTCGTTATTTTAGGAATACATACAACATCAAATGCTGCCGTTTTCTGAAAAACAGCCACGTTTCCATTCAGCATGACGTCGAAATCACTAATGTGGAGTCTGTGCATGCCACGGTAGTTCAGCCTATGTACCTCTGTGCCTGAGAGCTTTCCTTTTTGAAAAAAATGCAATACCATCGCACCCATGAGGACCGGTGGTAATTTCCCTGAACCGTGCCGTCCTGAACGCTAATTTGTAAATTCTCGGTGATTACCAACTTCCTTGTTTACTTTTCGGAAGGAAACTAACGACGAGTTTTCATCACTCTGCATATGCATTGACCAGACCCACCTTGCGCTGTAAGCCGCCGCGGTGGATCAGTTGTTGTGGCACTCTGCACTGCGAAATACACAGGTTAGACTCGACCACACCGGTTAATTTTCTATGTACTGTGTGATGACAGTGCATGTTAAGGAACCCCAGGTGGTCAAAAATTCCTGAGCTCTTCACTACGGCGTCCCTCATAGCCTGAGTCGCTTTGGGACGTTAAAAACCAATAAACCAAACCGAGGCTTGTACTATAACTGCGCTGCACAATTACATCTCAGAATAAGAAGATGGTTCAAATAACCTTATTAACTTTCGGTCTCAAGAATGTCCTTGCTGGACCGTGTGACTATTTAACAAAGTTTGTATTTCGAGCGCAGATTATCCCTCAGCAGTCATTGCAGTGGATCTCTCGGGTAACGTATACGTTGAGCTAGCAGAATGAAGCACCTGTTGCGAAGATGCTTAGAGACGCACCTGATCGAGCGCTTTGCTGCAGAAAACATGGAGGATTGCATTCCATAAACCAGGCTGAAGAAGACGGGTATTTCAGAGAAGCTAACCCAATCAGCAAAAACCATCCTTATCATCTGGAGAAAATCTTAGAGGCTGTCGCCAGCAGACCGCCCCTGGAAGCCCTGGAAGCTGCGACTGTTAGCCTGGTATCTCTGCTCCTCAGCCTCCCCTTCGGTCATTATGAAAATACGGCGCCACTCACACGGCAGCAAAGCTCTTCATTTGCGCCCAGTGTATAGCGGCGTTTTCGCATTCAAGCGCATCCTCGAGCGGATTATCAACTGCGACTATTCAGATATGCAACTAATATTCAGAATGCACCCTTTTCACTGTTCTATAAATGGTAAACTGTAGAATCATCTATTCAGGCATACCAGGGCGGGAGTGTTTCGCTAATGTGCTTGCTTATTCCTGCGTTTAAACAGCTGAAGCCTGAACGAGCATACGTTGCAACAGGGATGCGTGAAACGCACATTGAAAATGTAGCTGCTGACTAATGGCATCTGCCTCATGATTTGCATCAGCATACTATGTAAGCCGGAAGGTAAGGTGTATTATTTATCAACTGTCGCGGACTCCCAGTAATTTTCCACATGTTCAAAATCAGAGAGCCACACAAGATGATTATAAAACCGAGTGATGTGTTTTTATTCTCAGCGCTGGCACTGTCGTCTTCTGCATTTGTTGTTGTTGCTCTTGTTTGTTGAATATAAGTTTATACGTTTACTGTCTACACAAGAGTGTAATTAAAAAAGGTATTTGAATTGCCTACTGTAATGTATAGGCCTTATGGATGGAAATTCGAAAATGGAAGCAATAGCTTGTCGTAAAGGATTCAACAGCACTTCAGCTGAGAGAAGAACGCCGGCGACGCGACGAACCATTCGTCTCTAAGCACCCACTAGTAAGTTTAGGGTAAGGAGATATTGCACTTTCGCCGCTATAGCCCTATCCAGGAATTAATCTGAGCAGTTTGTTGCTCCTAACGTAGTTGAGCATAACCCATTTAACGCCAACTGAAGATAGGAAACCAATTTAGAATCGATACTTTTCGTTATCAACCAGGATGCGCCAAGACGAGTGCAATACATAGGCTAATGACCACACGTTCAACACCCTCAAATCAGACTGCAAATCAAACCACCCTTTCCCGAAAAAGGTTCCTTGAAATGTTAAGCGGACTTAGTGATAACCGGGAACCATTTACCGCGGAACAGCAACATGACCAATTTGCTGCGACAAACAGCCATTGGCCAGACAACGGCGCACATAATTATCATCGCATAATATATTAAGTGCAGCAGAACTGACACACAAACGAGCTTAGACAGGATCGAAGCTAACGCAACTTCGATAGTATTTTTCGGTTAATTTTAGCTTTCGCTGTATATATCACTTGCCAAAAATTGACAGAATCGTAGTAACCGTATCCAAATTACATCTTTAATGTATCCTGTATATTAAGGATACTCGATCCTAAAAGCACAGCGTGTCGCACATTTTTAGGCGGCTGTGAGCTAAATTTTGAGCCTGCAGTGCTCGCTCAAGCGGCAGCCCAGTGAAAACAGGCATAGAGTACAACTAAGAAGAGGTGATGCGAAGGCTGTTAGCCCAGTCTTTCTTCCTTTTGCATGCGTTATTTTTTAGATAGAGAGCACGCTTTTTGTAGAAGGGACGAGGGGGCGGGCTTATCTTCGTGGTAGAAAAACTACCTGTTCACCCCGATTTCAAGTTGCTGCAGTTGCCAACAGTATTGATACTTCCGCCCTTAAGCTCCTGACCTTAGAGAACATTTGTTGATTACTTTTATGGGGTCATGATCGGCGGCATCATCAAACGTCATAGGCGACACACACCTTTCGTTTGGAGAAGAAAGCGCTCCAACAAGCCATTCTGTAAAGGCAATAGTGAAGCTTCAGTTTCCCTAATAAAGCGCCAGGTGCCTCGATCAAATCAGACGCTGTTCTTTATGAAAATGCACCCGCATAAAATGCAACACATCAAAAGGCTCGACTGCTCCTGAACACAGGATCTTTTAATCTGCTTCGTTAATACCACGGCTGCACCACAGGGATCTTTCTGGACGGCGGTGTCAGCACGAGCTCTTACTTAATAATGTTAAGAAAAGGTAACATAGAAATAACAGCGGTTATCAATATTTGTTCAGTGCAAATAGACACTAACACCTCATTTGTTTTTGTTGGCTTTCTTCGAGGTTCGAGCGCAGGAAGTTGGGTTTCTAACGTCTCTTAGTCACTGTGATTGGGCAATAACTCGGCTTTCAAAGCGCATAGATTTTGTACCATTCAGTACAGGACAAAAGCAAAGGCAACCCAATAATTACTGCAGTAGCAACAATAATATTATAATAATATTAATTGTTTTTTTGGGATGGGAAATGGCGCAGTATCAGTCTCATATATCGGCGGACACCTGAACCGCGCTATATGAGAAGGAATAAAGGTGGGAGTGAAAGATGAAAGGAAGAAAGAAGGGCCGCAGTGGAGGGCTCGGGATTAATTTTCGACCACCTGGGGATCTTTAGCGTGCACTGACATCGCATTGCACACGGGCGCCTTAAAGTTTTGCCTCCGTAAAAAACGCAGCCATGCAGTAACAAACGAAAAGAAGCTTCAAGGTTAATATGTAGTCAGATTTTGAGAGAAAACGCTTATAACTTAGCTATTTAAATTGTCACATACTGATGACTTCAGTGATGTATAAAAGAATTCATAATGCTGGATCGGGTATATGCAATAGAGATTAAATTTTGGTTCTCTGTCTAATACCTGCATAGAAGATACAATTCCTGAAGGGACCGGCTATCGGTGCTGAAGGCAGTCCTCTTTTATTAAGTATCGTGATGAGCACTGCATTCAAGAAACGCGTGTGCTGTTGAAAGCATCCCACGCAGCGCATTTTATCAACAAAGGAAATAATGTGCACTTGTTCTGGTTCACACAAATGATATAGTTCAAAGCAGCCCTTTGCCGATGTCGAGACCAGCAAAAGGTTGCCCTCTAAACGTTCTCGAACGCGTATTTCCCAAGTAGAACACATGAGCATTTTCATATCGGCATCGTTTCCCGGTTCGGAAATTTTCCTTTCGTAAAATTAAAAGCTGACAAATATAGAGTAGTGTAGAAAAAAAGGATCGAGGAAAACGTTTGCAGTTTGGTAGTGCACAAGAGACTCGAATTTAAGTTATCAATGTGTATGTACAAATTGCATTGCTTGAAGGTCTGAAAGTAAAAACAACGTTTGTTTTTAATACAAGAACTGACACCGGTGTTCAGTGAGCCGCATCAAACGACGATTTTTTTTACAAATGCCTGTGCTGTTTCCTGGTAGCTGTGGCTGGCCAGGAGCAAATTTCAGAGACCTTTATTGCATCTGTATTGAACTGTATCAAACCATGAGTAGAGGAGCCTTCTGTTTTTTGACTAGTAACGAGTGTACAAAGATTTTTTATAAGATATTGGATCAAACTAAGAGCAGAAGTGCCTTTCGGTTATGTTAGCTGCGACATAAAAACTCGGTGGGGTGCTAACATTTGCAGATACAAAACCAATTGATCTAGCAATACGGTTCCAACTTACGCAAAAATCGCATGAATAAATATTGAGACAGGTAGGAACACAGTTTAAAATATGGAGTGGCTACACGCACTTTGAGCCAACGTTATAAATTAAGACACATGCCGTATCGATATGGTTTTCCTTCCACTTGCGCTATTCAAGATAATTTAAAATGCCGCCAATCGTGTGATCAGGCGATACCTGTGCGATGGTAACCCTACACTCAAACCTCGTTATAACGATATGGTAGAAATAACGAACTAATGAGGAATCTTCTTAGAATCAGAGCTTACATAGACTATAACGACGCAACGGCTGTAACGAATTAATCGCCTGACCCCTTCAACTTCGTTGTAGAGAGGTTCAACTGTATTTTTTACGCCCGACTGCGTTGAGGAAAAAGCTTGTATGTGTTAGGTAGTAAGTGATGAGCTTTCCCTGTGGGAAAAGTTTGATTAAATTGGTGTCCCGAATTTTTTGTGAGCAAAATAATCTCTGGACAATAGCTTCGTTCTTTAGCGATAAATGTTCAAAAGTTCGGTTATGTTAGATAGTGTGTGATATCTCCCTGTGGGAAAAATTTGGACCATGTGGTTCAGTTAGGTAATATATTAAACGTGAAATTAACGCTTCGACATCACCATAGCCACGTATGTAGACATAGCTTCTTCGCACAATTGTGTCGTTCTATAAAAATATATGTGCAAAAGTTTGATCATGTTAGATAATACGCGATGAGTTCTTGATGTTGGGTAAAAAAAAGGCCGCCAAAGTCTGGATGACGTTGAAGTAACAGGCGTTAGCAGTTTGGTTTACTAGACGATGAAAGCGGAGAACGAGCCGCTCGTCTCGAGAAACTTGATGTAATACCCTTTGAAACTGGTTGGATTGCCACCATGCACGGCTACGCGTGCACACACGCCGCCTAGCGAAGCGATCGCCGCCTAGCGCCCTCTATCAGAGAAAGTGCGGTGCACGTCTACCCGTTGTCGAATTACACCCCCTCAAGATACGCCCCAAAAGGACTTTGCTTCGTTTGGGGGTTAAGTTGGGCCTAGAACTCAGCTTGCGGTGCGATATGGTAACGCTTCAATTAGTAATTGCATGTATACAATATTTACCTATTATTTATTGTGGTTTTATTTCTATACCATAACCTATACGCTTGTATTTGCCTACCAGAGTCGGCACACAACTGTCCCCGGATGGGTGCCCCTAGTTGTCGGAGTATATATAGCGGGACGAACGCACACTTCTGCAGCGGTCCCTTTACCTACGTACCCGTTATGGGATATTTTTTGCTGAGGGGGGAAGGGAAGGGAGGGCCCAAACAGTTTTAATGGTCGCCATCTTGGATTCAGAAAACCGAAACTATAGTGCCTAGAATATACTGGCTAGTGTGCCGAGCGCCAGCACACTGGGAGATGGAGGCGCCGTTAGCAATGAAAGCCCACCGATGGCGACAGAGGGAACTGCTGGTCGGGAGGGTGCTGCCGCAGCAGACGATGTGGTTTTCTCGGTTCGGAAGGCAGCAACCTGGTGTTGTGCGTGCGTGATTAACTTGCTTGTGCGCGTATTTTTTGTTCAGCGAGGTGTAGTGTTCGGTGTCCTGTGTGGCTGCTTGCAGATGCAAGTCATTGCGTCCGCTCCTGCCTGTAGTTCTGTGTGAATTCGTCGGTTATGTGCGCGCGTTCTGTGCGCGCGTGTATCTATTCTGCGCATTTTAGTCATGTAGTAAAATCATCGACTGAACTCCCGATTGCACTTTTCACGTGTCTATAACTAAACGAGCTAGATGTCACAGCACAAAAAAATGTCAAAACCTAAGCGACCATGCAAAGAGACTTGCTTTCGAGTGCCGCTGTGCAAAGGCGGTTACCGCTCGAACAAGGAGCGTGTATCCTTATGTTTAGTGCACAACCTTATGGTACAGGTCTTGTAGAATGGAAACGAAACTTCAAAAGAGAAAAGAGAAGGCATAGGCCGGCAAAATCACTCGTGAATCGGCTCACTCGTCCTCACTCACGTTAATATCAGATCATGATCTGAGCCGTGGAGTAAGTCCGGACTCACATCAGATCGCGTTCTGAGCCGCGAGTGAGCCCGGACTCATGTGCATATCATGATCTAAGTTGTGAGTTCGGGCTCGCGTTCAATACAATATACAATACTGCCAGTCTCAGAAAGAGACCGTGGCAGGTGGGCAACCAGTACAATATAATGTTCAAAACACAAAAGAGAAATTACAAGCAGATCAACAAAAAGAACTCTTACAATACATGTTACATAACTACTAGTAGGCAGGTTACTAAAGAATACCTTTAAGGATCAGAACTGTAACAAAAAAGAAAACAAGTACAGCAGCAGTCATTCATGCCAGCAAGCATGCTGGTATTCGAAATATTTAACAATAGGAACTTGAAGAAAGCGAAAAAAAGGTAACGGTGGCAATAGACAATGCAATCATCCTTAAAAGTAACATAGTATTAAGAGATGTAATTGTTGGGCAGTCATCTGGTAAGATGTGGGCCTATTGGCACATTACTGATTCTTGTTACATTCTACTAATCTTGAAGCGAAGGAAGATAGAGAGTCCGACATGGTAATCGATGGATCGAGTCGATTCCATTCGCTGATGGCTAAAGGAAAGAAAGAATGCTTGAGAGTGTTCGTTCGGCATGAGTATTCAGCTAGCGTGTGCGCATGTTTGTGCCGGGATTGTCGTGACTGTGAGAAACATACGTATTTAAACACATCTATAATGTAATTGTTGTGTAGTAATTGATATAAAAACTTCAGGCGGGATTCTTTTGCCCCAGATAATAGTGATGGAAGGCCAGATGATGCGGCAAGATCGGTAGGTGAAACAGAGGGTTTGTATTTGTTATGAATGAACCTTACAGCTTTTCGTTGCACCTTGTCAAGCCGAGTGATGTTAGTGATTGATTGTGGGAACCAAACAGTGCTTGCGTATTCTAAACTTGGCCTTACGAGGGTAGTGTAGGCAAACAGTTTGGTGTTTTGAGGGGCCAGACGTAGGCATCTTCTAAGAAAGAACAGCTTTCGCAAGGCCGCAGAGGTAATATTGGCTATATGTGCGTCCCATCTTAGGTCAGAAGTTAAAGTTAACCCTAGGTATTTATGTTCAGAAACCCTTGAAAGAGTTGATTCCTTGATACTGTAGGCATAGTTATATGGCTGTTTTTTCCTGGTGACTGTCATGCAAACGGATTTTTTATTGTTTAATGTCATCTGCCAAGTTTTACACTATTCAACAATTGTGTTAAGAGAGCTGCTTAGCATAAAGTAGTCTTCAGGATTTTTTATCGTTTTGTACAGAATGCAATCATCGGCGAAAAGTTTTATGTTACACTCAATATTGTTGGCAATATCGTTGATGAAAACTAAGAACAACACTGGTCCTAGGACAGATCCTGCGGGACTCCTGATGTAACGGGAACTGGTCTTGATTGAACTTGTTCGAAAGTTACAAATTGTGAGCGGTTCGTCAAAAAATCTGTGATCCAGTGTAACACTTGGCCATCTCCAATTATGATGCGTAGTTTTGTTATTAGTTTGTTGTGGCTTACACTGTCAAATGCTTTAGAGAAGTCTAGTAGTATTATATATGTTGGACTGCAGTCGCCAATACTAAGGGCTAGGTCATGCACAACCTCTGTTAGTTGGGTGACAGTTGATAAGCCACGACGAAAGCCATGTTGATGGGGTGATAATAGGTTTTCCGTCTCCAGAAAGTGCTTTAAGTGTTTTGCTATAATGTGCTCCATGATTTTGCACGACGTACTGGTGAGGCAAATGGGTCGATAGTTAGAGGGTGAGTTTGTATCTCCGGATTTATGAATGGGTAGAACATTTGCTTTTTTCCAATCGTCGGGTAGCTTCGAAGTTGATAAACGTGCTCACATTCAGAGCCTGGCCAGGCTGTGTGTGTGTGTGTGTGTGTGTGTGTGTGTGTGTGTGTGTGTGTGTGCGTGTGCGTGTGCGCGTGTGCGTGTGCGTGTGCGCGTGTGCGTGTGCGTGTGCGTGTGCGTGTGTGTGTGTGTGTGTGTGTGTGTGTGTGTGTGTGTGTGTGTGTGTGTGTGTGTGTGTGTGTGTGTGTGTGTGTGTGTGTGTGTGTGTGTTTAGGATAGCTGCAGTTAAAAGCTCACCGCATCATCGTGTTTTCGGCATTGTAGGCGCGCAACTTGGGCTCTTGGGAGTAAAACCTATTCATCTGTCCTTTGTGCGAGTTTATAGGAGTCCTGCGTCAAGGGGAGCCTGGGTTAGTTATGAGTTGAAATGTGCAAGTCTGCACGAAATAGTGATGCGTAGGTGAGTCACAGGCGAGCTTCCCCACTATAAACCGCGCCTGAAACGCGACACGAAATTCACGCATAATCTAAAATACATTGTGCTTAAAATATCAGCAAACAGCAAAACTATAAAACTGTAGGAGCAAGAGCCTCCACCAAAGCGTCAATGCTAGGCGTGCTGTGTCGGAAGCCTCCGAGTTGTGCCACCATTGAGAGTGCCAAATCGGTGAGCGTGGAAGAACCTAGTGCCAACAACGGAGCTCTACTAGTTGGAAAATACACCACACGCTGTTGTTCTGAAGAAGCAAGCGCTGGTGAAGTGGTGAATTGTGAACGTCGTCGACCACCAGCGAGAGCGCACCGGTCCTACTCTACAACGTCTCTATTCCAGTTACATGGTTAGAAGTGTCATCTCTGTCAGTGGATTATTAGTTTACTCCTATTGTGAAGCTGAAGAAAACAACTTTGTTTGAATGGCAATTAGCGGTAGCCGCGATCTACCTGAGGAGGATAGAGGAGCCAAAACATATGCCATCACAATTAACTTGCAAAAAGGCCGAATCCTTGATCATGGAGGTTTCCTTCAAAAATCTTAGTGGTGGATGCGGCGTATATAAAGCCGACCTCAGGGAAGAACACAGGGAAGGAGTGTTTATTATCTACGAGGCCCGAAGCAGAGCCCTGAGCTTTCATTAAGTACCAAATAATTGTGCCTCAAAACCGAACACGCACAACACCTAAATAAAAGCCCATAAAACTAACTGACGCGTTTCACCTGCTTCGTTAGAGAAAATGCTACCGAAAGAGTACTTTTGTAATCGCGTCTAGAAAACAAATTTCCTGTTTCCTTCGTAAGCGCCAGGTGTTCGAACCTCGAAGATGTTCTGAACTTCATAGACTTTCTCGCAAGCGACAAGCACAAAATGTGAAGCTTATTGTGGGAGACTCAAAAGAGACACTGAAACCTGCAATCAGCTGCCTCTATGGCAGCTGTGGTCGCTTACGGCTTAACAAAAGCAAATTCACAGCGCGCCTTTACCTCATGTCACAAGAGCGAGGCAGCGCGGCCCACACCCTCCCGTCCCGCAGTTCTCCACGCCACGCCGCAGCGGTCCACGCGCTTCGGCCGTCGGCATTCATCGCTCGCGGTGCCACCAGGGAGGCCCCGGTCGGCTCACTTGTCAGTATATTCTAGGCACTAAAACTAGGCCGCCATTTCGTCCCCTGACGTCATACTCACATAGTTGCACTCTATCCACCATATTAGACCTTGACGTGATCACTGGCACGCGGCAGGTGCTTGCTTCTACAATGCTATTGTAGATGTCGCTACAATTCTCAGTGCAAGATGCGGTGTTTTCTAGTTGCTGCCACCGATTGCGCTGTGATCTTTGGGTGGTAGCAGACCCCAAGACAACTCGAAATCTGATGAGTAAGAGCTCACTCTCTTAAAATTAGATTGATGAATTCTAATTAGTTAATTAAATAAACTGCGAAACTAATACTTTGACGTCACAGGAGACAAGTGTACATGTCCCATGTTTCGTCACGATTACGACGTTCTGTGAAAATAAATGTGCAAATGTTTGATTGTGGTAATGCGTGATGAGATCTTGCTGTGCGAACATTTGGTTGATGAATTGCAATTAGTTAATTACACTTCGACGACACAATCGCTACGCACATGGACATAGCACAGGGATGTGAAAACAGATATGAACGTCGACATAGAATGTGGTCATGGAAATAAAAGCAAAAACAAAGAAAGAAGCAACAATTACAAATTAATAAAAATAAAGATTAAATAAGAATACATAAAAAGAAACTAAAAAATGAAGAATTAACAATTCAGTTCTGCCGTCGTGGAAAACAACCGCATTCTAGAAGTTCGTGCTTTCGCATTTCTCCCCGTAAGAAAACTTAAGTCCCTTGGTAATTATTGACCATTGACTACGGATATCGTGACGGCATATAGAACAAACATGGTGACACGAGATGGGAACAGGAAGCAGAGTTCTTAAACCTGCGGCAATTATTTTAGCCAGTAGCTTGTAATATGAAGTTAACAAAGTGAGGGAATGCCAGTCTTGAGAGCAAGACGGGGAATGACTATTTTTAGGGATCAGTAATAGGCTTGTTTTGCGCTCGTGTGTGTGTGTGCGTGTTTCTCCCTCCCGTCCTGTGTTATTCTGCGCAAAGTTTTTAAATATGTCGCTACACCAACTGGCCCAACGTCCTACCCTAAGAGGCTACCTAATAGGCTAAAATGAAAATTGATTGTTGGGGAACGGAAACGGCGCATTATCGGTCTAATGTCGCTGGACATCTGAACTGCACTGTAATGGAAGATAATAACTTCGGGAAGGAAATGGCGCAGTATCTGCCTGATGAGGAGAGAATGAAAGAAAGGAAAAATTTGGTGCCGTATTGGAGAGCTCTGGAATTATTTCGTCCACCTGGGGATCTTTGACGTGCACTGACATCGCACAGTACACGGGCGCCTTAGCGTTTTGCCTCCCCAAAAACGCAGCCGCCTCAGGCGTGTTCCAACCCGGGAACTCCGGATCAGTAGCCGAGCACCCTAATCACTGAGCCACCACGGCGGGTCTGTAAGGGACGAGATTTTTTAATTTCAGTTTTCAAACGCAAAACGCGGCCGTGTGCTGTGGCGGTGGCGAAAGACACGCGCAGAGGGCACGCGCAGAGAGGCACGCGCAGAGAGGTATGATTGGACTCACTACTAAGAGGCCGTCCCTAACAAATACTAGGTGGGGCCCCTAGCACGGGACCCCAGTGGCGTCGGCCACGAGCCGCGCGCGCTCAACTAGGGTATTTTGAGCCTGTAGGTCAGAGCAGCCGAGCAGGGCCGCCTCCCAGTCCTCCCGGGTGGAGTTGGTGTGAGGGAGATAACAGGGTTGAAGGGGAGGCAGACACCATCTGAGAGATGTCCAAAGACTTCACCGCACAGTGCGGACAGCTGCCGGAGAAAGCAGACCTGCCGGATGTCAGTGTAACGAAACAATTCAAGGGGGCACTTTGTTGACCTAAATAGCGGTAAGGCGAAAGCCTTTATCGAGTTGTGGCTGCTTGGTCGCTGTTGTTCCTTAGCGCGCGCGCTTGGTTGCTGGAGGCACAAGAGAGCGTTTAAACGGCATCCTTCCTTATCGGCGTTCGGGAGGCGTCCGGTAAACTTCCTGGGGAGCGCTCCTCTAGAACGACTGTGGCGCTACTCAGTGACGTCACACGCATGCGCAGTAGGCTAAAGCACAGATGCGTTACTCTGCTTAGGTGTAAGAATGCGAAAGCATGTATCTTGAGGAAAGGAAAGGTTGTTTAGGGAAGGAAAGGACACCGTAAATCTCAGATTTCGACATCTCAGTGGACACCTCAACCGTGCCTTATACCACGCAACTGAAGGTGTATATAATTCAATAAAGGCCGAGTTTGGGCGAGTTGGTTTACCATGCTGAACGTAAAAGCGCAAAAAACAAGGAAGTAGAATAAGACACGTCCTTGTTTTTTGCGCTTTTACGTTCAGCATAAAGGTGCATATGTCATTGGTCCAAACCACTGTCGCAAGCTAGCCCGGAACTTGGCTAAAACATGCAGACTATCATGATGATGATAATATCCAAAGGGATATTCTAAGACACTACTCGGATACCTGCCGCGGAGGCTCAGAGGTTAGAGCGCTCGGCTACTGATCCGGACTACCCGGGTTCGAACCCGACCGCTGCGGCCGCGTTTCGATGGAGGCGAAACGCAAAGGCGCCCCTGTGGTCGAAATTGGTCGAAGATGGTCGAAATTATTCCGGAGCCCTCCACTACGGCACCTCATTCTCCCTTTCACTCCCTCCTTTATCCATTTCCTTGCGCAGAGGTTCAGGTGCCCGCCGATATGAGAGACAGATACTGCGCCATTTCCTTTCCACAAACACCAATTTCCATTTCACTCAGAATGCAGTAGTACGAATGGTTGCTCAAGATTTTGGTGAATGCATTCGGGAATAATGCCACGACATTGAGGTAACCAGTGCCGACATCGCTGGGACTTCGTATGCACTTCCGATATCTGTTGCTCAAGCCAGCGTCGGCGCTGAGGGAGACGCGGTTTTGCGCCGTGCCTCTGTTTCCATTATTCAACTTATGATAAAGATTTCTTTATCGAGTTAATTTAGCCATCGGTGGGACACAATTTGAATTTTGGCGCCATTTACCTTCCTTCCCTACAAGTAGATGGCGCTGCTTACATTTTCTCGTAGGGGAAGTTCTTTGTTGTTTGAGGCTAGAACTGGAGTTTTGCGGACTAAGAAGTATAGAGTCAGGTACCAGGAGATAGACACTTTGTGTATTGCGTGCGGAGAGGAGGAGGAAACGGCTGAACACTTGATACTTTTCTGTAAAGGGCTTCACCCTACAGTGGAAGGCAGCGGGGCTGACTTACCCAAGGCATTGGGGTTTAGGGATAGTGAAGGGAAAGTGGATTTTAAGAGGTTAGAATTAACCAAGCGAAGGTTATCTGATTGGTGGCTAAAAGCAAGACAGGAGTAAAATTTCACAAGACATGGCTAGGTGGCTTGAGCCACCGCCCGATGTAAAGGGTTCAGCCGTATCCATCCATCCATCCATCCATCCATCGTTGCTTTTTCCGCTTTTGTTTTTTTGCTTCCTGTTCCTGTTTTCTGCCACGGCAACGTTTTTTGATAAGAACTGTTGGAAAACTTTCACATGACTTGCCCCAGGTAATCGGCCCGATTTTCGTTGCTGTCTGTGTCCCTCTGCTGGTTATATTTGTTCGAAATATGTAAAAATGATGGGTGTAACGTTATGAGACCAGAAGCGGCAGAGTAGGTGAGGGAACAAACGCAGCTTAATGATATCCTAGTCGAAATCGAGAGGAAGAAATGGGCTTGGGCAGGGCATGTAATGGGCAGGAAAGATAACCGCTGGTCCTTAAACGTAACGGAGTGGATTCCAAGAGATATTAAGCGTAACAGAAAGTTAGGTGGGCGGATGAGGTTAAAAAATTTGCAGGAATAGGGTGGGCGCAGCCGGCTAAGGACCGGGTTAATTGGAGAGGCATGGGAGAGGCCTTTGCAGTCAGTGCAGTCAGGCTGATGGTGATAATAAATAGATAGCTTTTAATAGCATGCTTTATTCTTTGAAATGATGCGTAAAGCAAATTACTATACACTGATCACCATTTGGCATTCGCCATTCATATGTTTCGCTTTCAACAGCGGAGTGGTGAAAAAAAGTACGTCGTCCAAGTTCAGTACTGGTGATGCTAGGAATGAAAAGACTGCGGTGTAATCATGCCTTCGTCGTTGTGATTTACTACATCGCTAAAATGTCTTGCGCATCACTAACAAGAATAAAATATGCAGCCAAAATTTGGTGTCTGCACTCAATGCCGCAGCCAGCCACATTATTTCGTTCTATTTGGTGTTGCTTTGATAAGCCACCACTACTAGGTCAAGAAATCTTAGACGCCAGCAAATAACTAATATCATAATAGGATTTCATGAGAATGGTTATCCAGAATAAAAAAGAAAACATTAAAAATGGTTTCAGAGAATGGCCATGGTACAGTGTAGTCATGGTGGTGCCAGCGACTGCTCTGTTAAAAAAGCAAACATATCATCTATCCACATATACAAGGTTGGAAGACCGAAGCGCAATGTTGTTCCCTGGCAGAATATAACCCTAATAATGACGGGAATACAACCTAGCCGAGAAATTTGTTCAGAACATTTTGCGTCACTTAATGCCGATAAATTGAAATACTGATGGAAAACTGTAGATGCTCAAGGAATAGTGCAGACAACCGTTTGGTTTTCAGTTCCCAGCGGTAAGGAAACAAACAGGAACTTCCGGCTCGGAATAATAAGCGCAGTGACACGTAAAAACACAGCATGCATTTCAAATTTCCTCCCCGTGTGCTCGCCGTACCCGTGTTGGAGCTTGCATAGGTGCGTGCAGTGCGTGCAGTCCAGGGTGAAGCACCAGCTTTGTCAGCTTTATTATCCGTTTTGTGGAGGACTGCTCTCCAAGATAGGTAAGTAAATTTTTGTCAGTACTAGCGCTGGTTTTCAGTAGCCACTTTGGATGCTACACGTGGAAATGGGACAACACGCATATGTAAGTATACAAAGGCTGCAATGGAGCTGCACCGCTGCGCTCGAGTGCCTGGCTTACGTGGTTAAACTATTAGTTTGTGTGCAATTTGTAGTTATACATAAATCTCTCTTGCACTTCTCGGGTGCATTATGACTAGCGTTGTTTGCATGCTGACAATCCTATCATGTGACCACCGCCTTGCTGTCAACCACGGTCTCTGACAACGCGGTATATTTTCACCGTAGTGCCGCGTTTTGCTTTGAAGCGGTTGGCCGTTTTCTAGATTAGTCGACAGCAACGATAGTGACGTCTGAGGAGTTGGAAATCTTTGGAACGGCATTTACGACGTTGGTCCAGGATCGCTGTGGTGTCCACGTAAAATGTTAAGCTGCTACTTGGGCGTTTTACATGATTTGCTAGTAATGCAAGAAATGTTTGCATGCTGGCAGTATGGCTTCCGCGTTTTTTTTTTCTGAGAAACCCGCCGCGGTGGCTCAGTGGTTATGGCGCTCGGCTGCTGACCCGAAAGACGTGGGTTCGATCCCGGCCATGGCGGCTGAATTTCGATGGAGGCGAAATTCTACAGGCCCGTGTATTGTGCGATGTCAGTGCACGGTAAAGAACCCCACGTGGTCGAAATTTCCGGAGCCCTTCACTACGGCGTTCCTCATGGCCTGGAAACTAAACATTTTCACAGATTTGCCTGTGTGGTTGGGTTTGAAGACTTATAATAAACTGCACACCTTTAACCACAAATTTTAACTTTAACCCAACGTTTCGAAGCCAAAACCTCCTCCCAGCGCCTTTCGCGTCACAGCTGAGTTCCTTTGACCCCCCCCATCCCCTTCATACTTAAAAGACGCTAGCTACTGCCCTCAGTTACCCCTGATGAAGGAGCCGAGTCGGCTTCGAAACGTTGGATTAAATTAAACATTTCTCGTTGGAGATGTGCAGTTTATTATAACTCATAGCCTGAGTCGCTTTGGGACCTTAGGCCCCCATAAACCATAATTTTAAGCCTAGTAGTCATGCTGAATCGTAGTATTCCTGTCGGGAGCGTAAATTTTTTAGCGAGTGTGAATACGCCTGACGCATGTAAAAGTTTTGCGAGCGTCGACAAAAGCAGTGTGGAACGAGTCAAGCATAAGCTTGCTCTACATACTTGTGGCTTTACCTTGCATAATTGTGTTTCAGAAAAAGGAAGAGGCCAAACCCGCAGTACTTTTTGTGCGTGGTAGCGTTCACGAAAGAAACGGATTAAGTCGGTGCAGTGCCGACTACCTGGCTGACGACGTCAAGACAAAGGTGCTTGTGGCCACCTCAAGGCACTACTGTCTGCCATTGAGCAGATGGCGAGGAAGAGGGTAGAGCCTCTACTGGACTGGCAGCGATGCCCTTGTAGAGTGTTGGGATATGCAGGTAAGAAAAGAGATGTGCTTTCGAGAAAGTCAGAACATTCATTTTCAGTTTTTTTCTTCCCTAGTCACAGAGCTGGAGAAAAAAGTTATGGACTTCAATAATGGTGTCTTCGACTGGTCGATACCGTGGTCCGGTTAGGATCTGGCAGAGTGGGAGCCGCTCTCGCTCTGAGCGCATAGCGAGACTAGCCAAGCCGAATGGTCAGCGAGTTTTTAGAGCGGAATCGCAGGAGGCACAAGGGGGACGCAACTTCCGGAGCCACTACGTGGCACCGCTGCTGATGTGAACAGTAGCCGCACGTAAGGTCCCTTGATTGCCTTTAGCCGCACGTAGCCGCGAACAGTTAGCATCGCGGTCGCCGCTTAGCCTGTATCAATCGCTACCCCAGCTTTCCGTCCCACGGGACGCTCATTTTTCTAACCTCACCTTGTGGATAGCACTGTCGTCCTCGTCTGAGCTGCTGCTGGAATCGTTGTTGTCATGCGACAGCAACACAGACCGTGTTCCTAGCGTAGTTATCCGGCGTCTCTTAGACATTTTGCCTCACACAGCGCGGCACCCGCAAAACACAACACAGCAAGGATGCTACTACTGCGTAAAAAGCCTACACTTGCTTCTGCCTACGCGTAGGGGACACCGAAGCCTCGCACTGCATTTGCGAAATGGCGGAAGTGGCTCTGTCACCCGGACTGATCTAGGAGTCGCTACTACTTTTTTTCTCGGAGCGTGTCAGAGCGCTCTGAGCTGGAGGCGAGCGCTCAGAAAGAACCAGCCGATTGTAGTCAGAGCGGCCAGTTTCGACCAGCTGAATGTGCGGTCGCCTCTCAGAGCGCTCTAGAGCGCTTTAAAGCGACCAGTCGAAGACACCATAAGAGTTGGAGACATCGCAGATCAATAGTCGCCTGCTTGAAGTGTAAACACGGGCAAACACATGCACATCATGAATACATGGGTGTAACCAGGAGTGGTTCTGCATTTATCCCATTGCAACTAACAGTGAACAGCAAGCTCTACAACAGGTAACCAGTGTAACAGGACGCATGGCATACACTCGAAGCTTGCATACACTCGAAGCATAGCATACACTCGAAGCATAGCATACACTCGAAGCATAGCATACACCCGAAGCACCCGCATCGGCTTCGGGAGGTGGTGGGTTCCACTCCCACTGCCGCCGGTTACCCACCGGTCATGATTAATGGGTACATGCCATTCCCGGCCTGGTGCTCGGCTTTATAGGGTGCATGGCATGGGAAAGGAGCCCGCGCCTTAAATCCCAACACTGCGTGAGCGTTGACACGGCTAGCCGACCCTGCAAGTTTCCCAACTCAACACCAGTAGCTTCATTCCGGATAGCAGGTAAATATTCTCAAATCACAGATATAAGTGCCGCAATGAAAGAAGCAGCTACAAAGACACTTTGGGTAAAATCGAGCAGATGTGCGAAAAATAAATGCCAAGGCATATCTAAGAAGTGGTGCCATCACTCACTCTACCAAAGCGTATCAACTTCATTTCTTTGCTACAACTCATACTTGATTAGGGATGCTAACGTATCCGCTTCACATAGTCAAAATTGCTAGGAAAATATTGTGGGATCAATTCTTTGAGAAAACACAGATAGGATGGAATCAGTCTCGCTGTGTCTTGAAGAAAAACAAATGTACTGGGTTACTGGGTACAACCGGCATGCCTTTAACCTGAGCTGTCAGATCGCTGAGACATGTCTTAAATATGAATTTGCTGGATCTGTACGATGTATTTCTAGCCACAGCCGAAACTGAAATCTGAAAAAACAAGATGCATAGGGCATACATTTCAAGTAAGCAATATTATTGCGTTTGAGCTTTGGCAATTCAACCCATTTATTCTTGTGAAGCGGGAACATGAATTTTGTGATGAATCTGTGGCTGTTTGTTCATGACAATACAAATATGCCACAAAATTGGGTTGGATTAAGTTTATATCCACATCGTGATGTCTTGTACGTGACAAAACATATGCCACAAAATTTGGACTAGATTAAGTTCATATCCACATCACGATGTCTTGGATATGTAATTGGGAAGCAAGGCCGAAGTGAAGTTCAGATGCAGTTCAGAAATGGCACTGTAACCCCTGAGATTATAATAATGTAAGTTAAATGGTTATTAATTCATTTGTAGGTGTTTTTTTCACTTTCAACAAAGGAGAGAGTAGTCGAGGTATCAAAGCTGTCTATGTTTATTTGCACTATTCCCTCTGCATGTACCCATTTCAGATTGCCTGTTACCGAACTTTCTGCCTTGGTTAGGATCCTGGAAACCACCTTTTTATTCATTATAAACCACAGGCTGGTTGCTCAGAAGGATCACCCACAGTGCCATATATCCAAATGTTATTTCTTTCGTCCATTTTGATTGAAATGTTAATAATGCAATACGTCACTTACTGGGAAGGCATTCTCAATGGAGTTGTACGCATGGAGACTACTTTACAAAGAGAGAGAGTCTGCAGTTTTCAAAAATTTGTTTCTTGCTTGAGTCCTGAACTCAAATTACAGACCAATTCCGGTTTCTGTAAGTCATCAGTTTCTGCGAGGCAAGCTGTATTGGAAACCAGCAGTGTTGGTATTTGGTTTAGTGTGCCACAAGTGTTACTTAAATAGACCCCTTGATGCTTTCCATGCCAAATTTGCTGCCTTTTATCTCGTACAACCTAGTCACCTATGCAAAAGCCTTCGAAAAAATGGCACTAGCCGAACAGACTTCACACTCGGAGTCTGCAAACGCTAGTATCGAGGATTGTGTTTTGCCAAGAATCGGTAAGTCATTTTTTCCTTTTTAAGTTTTGGGCATTTATCAAAATTTTCTTGAGTGTAGACTATAGGCGCTATAACGGGGGATTAAGTTAACACTCGGGCGGCGGCGAAACCATGGCGGCGACAGTCTCTCGTCTGTTCAGGTCAGAATGCGCTCGCTTATGGCGCTGGAATAGTGATGGCAGTGCGGCAAGGTTGATTCCCTTCTTCGCAATGGCCCCAGGGAGAAAAGGAGCCATCCTGGCGCGACCCATGGTGCCGACAACACAACCGGGTCATAGTATGGCTTGAGTCGTTGCACATGCACAACCTCGCGATCACGTCGGCGGAGATAGGCAGACGGTGCGAGGGGCTCAGTAAGGTAGTTAGTTCACGGAGGATGTGCGCTCCAGGACGCAGTAGGGGCCATGGTATTTCGAAAGAAGTTTCTTTGAGAGGCCGGGGGCAGTGGAAGGGATCCACAGTAAGACGAGTGAACCGGGTGGGAAATCCGGATCAAGCTGACCGTCGTCATGGCGGTGTTTTTGGCACCCCGCACCTCCACCAAATGTAACGGGGGCTTAGGTTAACGCTCAGGTGGTGGCGAAACCACGGCCGCGGCCGAGTCTCTCGTCTTTTCAGGTCAGCAGGCGCTCGCTCTGAGCGATGGCAGTGCGGCTAGGATGATGCCCTTCTTCTTGATAGCCCATATATATAATGCAGTGTAGTGCAGTGTAGTATACAACTCAGTGCAGTGTAGTATACAACTCAAGAAAAAAACAGCAGATGTCCTTTAAAGGAGGCCCTTCAACCATCGGTGTCTTGTAACTTTCGTGATGTCTCGGTTAAGACGAGTAAGCCATGGTGAACCCCCTTTCAGTAGAGAATACCTGAGGAATCTATAATTTTCTAATGTAACGTAAATGTTCAACAGCCTCCGAAGGGAACAGCAGTTTACGATGGGTTGCGAGGTGCTAGAAGTGTTAAGGGAATACGTCTACTTAGGGCAGGTAGTTACCGCGGAGCCAGATCATGAAATGGATATGACTAGACGGATCAGATTGGGATGGAGTGCATTTGGCACATACTCTGAGATCATGAATGGCAAGCTCTCAGTATTACTTAAGGGGAAAGCACATGACAGCTCTGTCTTTCCGGTACTCGCGTATGGGGCATAAATTGATGGGCAACAAAAAGGGTTCAGCTTAAATTGAGTTTTTGCGACCATCTCTATAAGAAATGAAAAGTATGGAAACTTCTGGTGTCATCTTAAAAGGTGTATGTCACAGTGTTTCACTTGCTGCAGTAATCTGTGATGCGCCAGCCTGTTCGTATGTCAAATGTACCAACTGGTACTGGTTATTAGGTTGTGACCGCTGCACACAGAAAGGAGAAAGAATTGAGCATAGGCAAACAATCCCATGTGTGCTGCTTTCAAAAATGGAATAGGAGATATGATTCTTGCCGCACAATGGCCGACGCTGGCCACCACAACGCTGGAAGTCCACTTTTGGAGTTGCATGTGGACGTGGTGAAACACTTTCCGCTGGATTAAATGCACACGGTGTGCTTGGGAGTGGTCTGTAAGTTGCTGCAGACGTGGACTTTGAACCATTACTGCATTGTCTCGGAGCACAGCAGCAGAGCATTATGAGTTCAAAGACTGCAGCAAACAAGTCTGCCGTCAGAATTTGCTTGGCACCCCAGACACCTTGATGAATTGGACCGACGGAAGGCAGTGGAGTTTAGGTCCTTCCTTCTCTACAATGGTCCTGTCGTGCTGCGCGGTTTGCTGGACAACAACCAATACAAACACTTCCTGTGCCTTCGTGTGACGATGTGCATTCTGCTCAGTGATGTTCTTGCGACAGAGATGAACAAGTTTGCCTCAGATCTCCTGAAGTATTTTTCACAGCAGTGTGGGGTGCTTTATGAACGTGAGTTTCTGATCTACAATGTACACATGCTGTGTCACATTGCGGAAGACGCCTTAATTTATGGGCCGCTGGAAAATGTTAGTGCCTTCCCATTTGAGCACTGTTTGTGGTGAGTTAAACGGTTGTTGTGCACCAGCAGAAAGCCACTTGGACAGGTGAGCCGCTGAATTTCCGAGTTGGCTTATTCACCGAGAGAACTCCCACCGACTGTGCGCTTGACAGAAGTATCATCCTTGAAAGGAGGTGTAGAGAACGACTCGTGTTGCTTAATAAGCAGTGGCAGCATTGTCAGTCTGACAGAGGTGTCTCCGAAGTTTCTTCTTGGCCATGAGTTTCTTCATGCAACGAACCTCTATGCTCCGCTTCCATCAGAACAGCTCAAGATTTTCCGCACGGATAATGCTTCACGTGAGATAAGGATGTGGCCTGTGTGTTCATTTCGCTTGAAATGTGTGAAAGTTGTATGGAAGACTGGGTTTATTTTGTTTCCTCTACTTCGTCATAATTAATCGCTAAGACTATATTACAGTTTATCTTGAGCATTGTGTTCCATCTTCATATCCAGCAGAAGTCTATCATGGCAGAAGTGTATTCTCAGTGTTGTTTTTCCGCTCCATTATCATATTTAGCAGAAGTTTATCTTGGCTTAGTGTTTCATAGGTAGTAGCTGTGTACTTTGAGTGTTGTTATATCATAGCTGAATTATCTGAGTGTTTTTCTTAACTGAGTGTTGGGGGTTGCAGGAAATAAAAATAGCAATTATTGTTCTGTTCAAACACAATAGCTACTTTTGTGTATCTTCTTCATGAGTTGTAGTGATAACGGTGGGGTACACATGTTACCTGTGCTCTTTCTGTTGCAGACACATGCTTCATGTCTTTCTAATGTCTACTGAACTGAGGACGTCTTCTGGCTAGTGTTCACAGATATGCTATCTCGGTCTGGCATACATAGGTGTGTTTGAGGTGAACACACTGATGGTTTGTAGAGAAAAAAGACCACAACTTCAGACAGGACGTAAGACCACTTCTCTGTCTTGCGTCTGGTCTGAAGTTGCAGTTTCTTTTTCCTCTACATCATTTCTGACCAAGTGGCCCAAAACTTCCCCTTGTGAAACATGGGTCAGCTGCATAGCAAAATGAGAGGCGACACGCTGAGTAATGTGGGCCGTCTGCTTAGTGTTAACCGCGGTTGCAGGTCGATGCGCATGGCACGTTGCTTCGCTCAAATTGCAACACGGCCGATGCACTGTTGGTGTAGCTGGGACTATCTATGAAGGTTTCTCGTGCCAGAAATAAAAAGCCTCGTCTCTTAGGGTTGTTATCTCTATCTCCAGAGCTTCGGGTAGCACAGCCCTAATATGTCTTGCCTCTGCTATTATTTGACAGCATCAGTTTGCACAAAATCGGTGATCAATACCCCTTGTCTGGATTGCCAGTGCCCCTTGTGCTACTACTTTACTGTGATAGTGCCTTCTCTTCTAGTACAAGTGATGATGCATGATTTCCCCTGTTTCACTTTATATGCTACGTGATTGAAGTGCTTTGGTGGTGCGCGTTGCCGCTTTTTGTACTCGGTGATTTTGTGCTTATTGCAGGCTCTGCGTTTTTTGCCTATGCACTGTGTCACAGTGGTCACGGTGTCATTCGCCACTTAACATAGTTGGTGGAGGAGCCGGTTGTATGATTGAGCCATGAAGCTTGAAATAGTCAGACCGGCACAGAGTCACATAGGATGGCTAGCGCTCCTTTAGTAGTTATGGTGTCACCCTGATACCCCGGCATGTTTGGGATTGACGACACAGATGTTGATGACTCGCTCTGCTCATACGTGCCAGTCATCATCTATAACATGTAGGACCCTACACCGATGCCGGCGAATGTCATCTTTTACCTTACCGGCACTGCCAGGGTGTAATATGAAACACATGAGAATGAACTCATGAGCCGGGACACCTGTGAGGAAAAACTACGCATATTATTTGCAAGACCTGATGCGTGGAAGGTAACCTCGAAACAACAACTGTCGTCGCGCGCCCAGTCCGCCACAGAGGGCTACATACCTATATTCTGGATGTCCTGGCGCTTCGCCACAAAGTGGACGTTGCTTTGACTCAATCAGACAGCGTGGGCTGCAATGGCATTGTGTATGATGCTTTTCATTTGTTTCTCTGCAAGGACTGCACTATCTTTGACACCATCAAGGAGTGCCATCGCTTCGAGCAAATTGAAAGCTGCTGCATTCCGCAGCTGTTTTCTCGGCTTCCTAAAACAGTAGCAACCCCTTCCTTTGAGGACCAGCAGCTACCACCACGTCCACTCTTTGAAATGCCTGCCTTCGCAGACGCAGTCGCAAGGATTGTGTGACTTAAATTAGAGGCCTTTGTGCCTATCCCAGTCATATGTCTCTGCCTATCGTGTTGCTCATCCAGGCATTCGTGTAGCAAGAAGTTAGCAATTGGAACCTCAATCCAGCAGTGTGTGTGATCTTGGTTGCTCAGCTGGCACTGAGGTTCCAACCACCAGTATCCACCCCCACTGTTTCTCCGGAATCCCGCAGACAACCGACAAAACCGCTTTCACTACTCTCACATAGGCTACATTGCTCGGCACTACTGCAGACCCTAGTCGCATCCTTATGGCAACTCCACTAGTCGCTCTCCATGCCTTTCACCTCCCCACAGTGCCTTCACCCTTAGCTCCCACCCAGACTTTTCCTGCCGCTTCTCATCACAAGCTCCACCACAGACCTCGGAGGCATGCTTCTCGCCGATTTTTCCTCTTCTTGTCGCCTCTAGGCTGTTGCTCTCAATCCCCACAGTCGTCTCATCTCGCTCCGATCTGGAAAACTAGCTGATGCAGCCCCAAAGGTGACGCTGCATATATGCTTTCATGGACACTGGCATGCATGAGTCCGTGATAAGCTCCAACTTTCACCTCTGTCATCGCAATGTCTTTATTTCTGCGACATTTTGTCCGTGCATTGTGGATACTGGAATTCTTGTTTCTGACGGCCAATGCAGCGCTCGTGCTGCTACTGCTGGCCACGGCACCCCAGCTTGTTTGGCCGTTTGACACATGTGCGCCCATGATCTGATTCTCGGTTTAGATTTCCTGTCGGAATATTCACTTCTCATTGGCTGGTTATTGGAGTACTATCTTGAGGTCTCATTATTCGATAACTTCCTTGTGGGCTTCCCACCTCTAATATTCTCTGAAGATAATGTTTTTCTGCCATCTTAAATTGCATCCTTTGTTGCCCTGTACCCATTGCGGCCGGTTCCTGATGGTGACTATATCATTGCACCTATTCTCGATATACTGCTCATCTGCAACGCTGCGCTGCCCCTTACGTTTGCTGCTGTCAAGGCCAACACACTGTTCCTACCAGTTCTGAATTTCAGCGTCTGCCCTTTAGTACTTCCATCCGCAATCTGTGTGACCATGCTTTCTCGCCTTTCTTGTTGCCAAGTCGCTGCATTAGATGCTACCCTAGTTCGCGGCCCCGATGCCACCCGCCAGCATTTCCCTTTCTCAACAGAGGTGTTCACTACCATGTAAGCCACTGACCCCTCACCTGCCTAATCTTCCTAGCTTCTCACGCTTTTCTCGTCTTTTTTGGACATTTTTAATCTGCATAAAGCTGCCCTCGGTCAAGCTGTCAAACATCACATAGGAACTGGTGGTGCCCCTCCTGACTGCTGGCACTCCTACCGTATGTCTCACCCCAAGCGCCAGGTTATCTGAAACGAGCTAGTAAAGATGTTTGCCAAGAACATTATTGAGCCTTCCCACAGCCCTTGGGACTAACCAATGATCCTCTAAAGAATATGGCTCTTGACAGTTCTCCTCGGATTACTAAAACCTCAATAATATTAACCAAAAAAGATGTCTAGCCATTGCCACTAATCAATTGCACCCCTGATAGTCTCTAAGGTGCCAAATTTTTCTCCTTTTCTCCTCCACTGGCCTGTGCTCTGGCTGTAGGCAAATCGCCATGGGTGAACAAGACCGCGAGAAGATGGCATTTGTTGTGCCGGCTGGGCTGTATGAATTTAAGGTTATACCTTACGGCTCATGCAATGCCCCTGCCACCTTCAAGCACATGATATGCACAAATAGCCCCACCTAGCGCCTTAGCAGCACTCTTACCGTTATGCTCGCAATATACATTTCACTGGATCTTCGAGACGGGAATACTGCTTTCTCTTACGTAACATTTGCAAAGAACTCTTTCCTTCATTGCACTTTGGTTGCTCCCTAGTCTATCTTTTGTACGGCGAAGAGCCCCCGTTACCTGTGGGCACTGCTTCCTATCTTTACTGGTGTACTTTCTGAATATGCCCACGACGTGATTGCCAGTTACGACCAAGCCCACCATCTAGCATGCTCCCGACTACCCGCCTCGCAGAAATCACAGCAGGACTATTACAAACGCCTTCACCACATGGTTTCTTTCACCCCAAGCTACCTTGTCCTGCTTTGGTCACTATCTCGCTGCATCAGGCTCTCTGTGCGGTGCTAGGTCACTGCCGTCACCTATGAGATCACTCCGGCCTTCTTGGAGACTACCTTCGACCTACCTCAACCTGATATTGCGCACCTCTTGTGCCTCAGACCCTACCAATCGCTGTGCCCTGATGTGCCCCAATCTGACTACACTGCGACTATGTTTTGTGCCCGGAAGGCTATGCTGCGGATAATCAATGACATCGAAGTGACCGAAGTGTTTCAGTGGCCCATGTTCCTGCTCTCAGTGCTCTCTGCTTTTGTGCTCAGTGCGGGTTCTTTCTTCATTGCCTGCGCACCATGTCCAAATCATCACTGCATCTTTCGTCACGTACCGTGTTTACTGTAGTAAGTCAACTTGAAAGTAAGTCGACCTCCCCGCCGCGAAATTTAATGTCCGAAAGAAAAAAAAGGACGTTCCACAATGAAAATTTATTATCCAGAAGCTCCCCACTTGTGTCGTTGTCCTCACTGGTAGTGCTCTTGTCATCACTGCTGCGGCCCACAACACATTCGTCATTGAGTGAAATTCCACACTTTGCTAACAACTGTATCATGACATCACGTGGAACAGCTGCCCATGCCGAGAGTATCCACCCGCACACAGCCGCCCGTGAGGGTGTATTCAATCACCCTGTTGGCGTAACTTCCCTGCCTTCCAAAAAGCGTCCAGATTTTGTCCCACGGAAATCTCATCGCATGACATCACAGTCGAAAATTTTGCGCCACTGCCGCCGCCACGCCCACACACCACCCATTCAGAAACGTTGAACTGGTGGCCACTCGTGAACGTTTTGTTTCTTCAACAAAAATAATGCGCGGCCTGCAGTGAATAAACACCAAATGCTTTTTGGACCGGAGATCTTATCATGATTGACGAAGCACGTGGCTGGCACTCAAGTCAATCGTGGCAACACCAAGACCTGAAGAACAAACCTAATGCTTGAAAAACGCGTATTCAGGACAGAGCTTAAATCATGGACTCCGAGAGCACAGCACAGGCATTGATTCATTAACAACGTGTGGATTTCTGGCACAAAATTGCAGGCACTGTGAGTTTGAGCCGACCAACGGTGCTACACATCTGCTTGGTACGGGAGGCGCCTAGTTACAATGTGAAATCTGTAAAACCTTCCACATTATAGGGAAGGTGAAGATTGTTTAGCAAGCGATATATTACTTTGTCACGAAAGGAGTTGGGATATGTCAGTGGCAGTCTGCCTTATGTGTTTAGAAAGCAATATCACTTGTATTTTTCTTGTTTTTCTGTTAATTCCAGTACAGTGAACACATGTTCAAATGAACTCTACTTGAGGGTCTTTCATCAAGGTAATAAATTCAGTTATCTTTTTACTGCACCTCCTGTCTGTATTTCTTCGTCCCCATCTGAAGTGGTAATCTTTCATTATAGAATGATATTTATGCTATTCAGATATATGTAATATGGGCAGCTTTGGTAGTCCAAAATTATGCTTAGTCTATGAAGGATATTGTAGTAAAGTGTTTCAGATAAGACAAGCTGGAGCCCTATAAAGTGCATCAAAATTGCAGCGCAAATGGTTGCTATTGGACTTTGCCTCTATAAAAATTCTGCTACCATATCTGGACTCCATCCCACGATCTTAAGCTTTTCTACTACTTGACATACACGGACAAAATTAAGCGCTGAGGATAGTAGTTAGGCAAGACAACTGCACATATTAACTAGCCTGCACTCTTTCTACCTTCCTTCGATCCATCTTTTCTTTCCGGGAAGTATTTACTCATGAAAGAGATGACTAAAATCAATGATTTGCAAACTGACCAGCACATGCTCATAGCAAATGCACCCTTGAGTTAATTTTTAATCTGTGACCTGGTTTGGCTCCACTGCACAGCAAATTTAGCGAAGTATAGACAAATTTTTGAGGGACTAAAGTTTTTCATGTATTTCTGCCATGTTAATATGAAAATTTGCAGTGTAGACTATGGCAAAGTGGGAATTCACAGATCCTTTTAGTGTTAATTTATTCCCGCCATGCCACCATAGGCAATGATCAAGACAAAACCTCATTTTCCCCATCCATATGTTTCCTTTCCTGTACATTGAAATTTTAATGAAAGTATGTATAAACGCGATGATGATGCCTTCATTTTATGTTTTGTGCTTTCCAATGCGAAAGTGGTCCGTCGATGCGCCTTACCATTTGTTACATTGTAAGAATGACTGTGAAGGAAACTTTCTATGCAGAATTTGCCATATCGAACGCCACCTTCAGCACGTATTGGTCGACTGAGTACAAATATGCAGTACCAGCTAGCTTAAAGTACTTACATTACCATTCATACTAGAAAATACATATGTTACATCATGAGACGTCATTGTGCATCTTATTACGCGCTCAGCACTTCAGCAAGCATCAAATTATGATAAATAAAATGACCGTCCTGGTGGCGCAGTTGGGCCTTCCAAAATTTTAACAAATTACAACTTCACTGCAAACTACTCTACACAGAAGCGACCTGAAAATTTTTTTGTGAGCATATTTATTGTTTTTCTTCACAATTATTTATTGCAGACAACTTGATTTATGAGGTTTTTCTGAGGAACCTAGTGTACATTATTAAGAAGCCACAACTGTTTATAATATTTATTTTGCATACAGCAGAAACAGATCATTGTTTCGCTGCTGTCTTTATAACTTTTCCTTTATTTTTTGTTCACATCTATGTCATTGCTTCGGAATGCCATTACCTTGATATGCCATTGCCAGCCTTATTCTAATATTCTTGATTGTTTGAAGGAGACTGCACATTGCAAATCTAGAAACTCACTGAAACACCCAGGTTAGGGAAGTAAATACTTAGGTATAATATATAGTTTGGCGCCAGCAGCTCTCGAGAAATATGGCTAGCTGTCTTGCGATCTATGACAGTGTAGCGGCACTAAATTGCCATCATAAGTGTTGCGCCGTCTCGGCTTGCAACACGCGCTAGCTCCGGCTGCGCGGAGCCACACGCTAAGGAAAATAAGAGCAGTTTCACACCTGGTTCTTAGCTTATTTTCTTCGTCCACGTCGCACTCGTCTAATTTGTAGGGGTCTCTACAGTCTCCGCCGCCCTAAACTATATAGAGACGGACCCTCCAGCACACCTGTCACAGTGGTTCTCTTGGATAAATTTTAACACATAATATGATTCACATTTTCGTTTTCTACACTGTGTGAACATCATTGAGTACATTCTGAATATAAGGTGTGAACTAGCCTCTAATAACATCAATTTTCATGCAATTGAGTGCTGCAAACTGAGCTGTTCATTCTGCACTTTTGCCATGCTTAGTATGCTTATATTATTTTTTTTTTGTAATAATCTACTTAATCTGATTAGCATCTGCCGAGCAGTGTTTCTAAGCACCTCATGCTATTATAGAAACAATGAATAACTGCGCAAAAAGGACGGGACAAGAGAGAAGAATCATACAAAAAGAGCGTGAAGTTATCGAAGCCTTAAAAATCACGAGATTAGTTCCTGACAAATGTGTTAGCCAGGCTTCCATACACCTGTACCGCGAGGGGTTGGAGATTCTTGGTTTGACGTGATGATTGTGGCTTTTGTCTTTGCGGTTGGTGCGCATGCGCTTTGTTGTCGAAGGAAGGAGGCGTTGGTGCAATAAACCAGTTGTTAGTCTGCGCTTGTCTCGTGTGATTCTTCTCTCTTGTCCCGTCCTTTTTGCGCAGTTATTCATTGTCTCCATAATTTCGTACCAACTAGCCCCTCACCGCACTCTTTTAGATTACACCTCATGCTGCAGTGAAAGTAGCAGTAATCATCTGCGCCACCCCAAGTGGCATCCTATCCATTTCTGTTCATCTGTTGTTTTTGTTCAGTTGCTGGGCTATCATTGCGGCATATTTAACACACAAATTTTGTCAGCTCTGATTGCTCACTAAAATTTTGAGTAGTGGAGTACACGTCGTCATGGCGGTGTTTTTGGCACCCCGCACCTCCACCAAATGTAACGGGGGCTTAGGTTAACGCTCAGGTGGTGGCGAAACCACGGCCGCGACCGAGTCTCTCGTCTTTTCAGGTCAGCAGGCGCTCGCTCTGAGCGATGGCAGTGCGGCTAGGATGATGCCCTTCTTCTTGATAGCCCATATATATAATGCAGTGTAGTGCAGTGTAGTATACAACTCAGTGCAGTGTAGTATACAACTCAAGAAAAAAACAGCAGATGTCCTTTAAAGGAGGCCCTTCAACCATCGGTGTCTTGTAACTTTCGTGATGTCTCGGTTAAGCCGAGTAAGCCATGGTGAACCCCCTTTCAGTAGAGAATACCTGAGGAATCTATAATTTTCTAATGTAACGTTAATGTTCAACAGCCTCCGAAGGGAACAGCAGTTTACGATGGGTAGCGAGGTGCTAGAAGTGTTAAGGGAATACGTCTACTTAGGGCAGGTAGTTACCGCGGAGCCAGATCATGAAATGGATATGACTAGACGGATCAGATTGGGATGGAGTGCATTTGGCACATACTCTGAGATCATGAATGGCAAGCTATCAGTATTACTTAAGGGGAAAGCACATGACAGCTCTGTCTTTCCGGTACTCGCGTATGGGGCATAAATTGATGGGCAACAAAAAGGGTTCAGCTTAAATTGAGATCAACGCCGAAAGCTATGGAACGGCAAATGATAGGTGTAACGTTAAGAGACATCAAACGTGCAGAGTGGGTCAGCGAACAAACGTTCGTTTCTGATAATAGAGTTGCACTCGAGGAGAAATGGGCAGGGCATGTGGCGGCGGCGGCGGCGGTGGCGAAAGGACGCTTGGCTTATCTGCTATTTTTTGCTTATCCAGACTTCCCCTGCAACTGCTGCCCTGGCTGCAACACTGCCCTGATTGACCTCATCCACCCCGTGATCCGCCCACCAAGTGTTGTCGCGTTTCCTGTGCCGGAATTACAGCTGGACACACGGGCGGCGGCGGCGGTGGCGAAAGGACGCTTGGCTTATCTGCTATTTTTTGCTTATCCAGGTGGGTTTCCAACTTCTGGGCAGGAGGTGCTTGATCGTGCCTTGGAATCGTCGTGCCTGCTGCTGTTTTCCGAGGCAACGGTTCCTTTTCTACGTGTTGTTCAGCGTGAAATTTCTTCACCCTCCAGACTTCCCCTGCAACTGCTGCCCTGGCTGCAACACTGTGCCCTGATTGACGTCATCCACCCCGTGATCCGCCCACCAAGTGTTGTCGCGTTTCCTGTGCCGGAATTACAGCTGGACACACGGGCGGCGGCGGCGGTGGCGAAAGGACGCTTGGCTTATCTGCTATTTTTTGCTTATCCAGGTGGGTTTCCAACTTCTGGGCAGGAGGTGCCTGATCGTGCCTTGGAATCGTCGTGCCTGCTGCTGTTTTCCGAGGCAACGGTTCCTTTTCTACGTGTTGTTCAGCGTGAAATTTCTTCACCCTCCAGATTTCCCCTGCAACTGCTGCCCTGGCTGCAACACTGTGCCCTGATTGACGTCATCCACCCCGTGATCCGCCCACCAAGTGTTGTCGCGTTTCCTGTGCCGGAATTACAGCTGGACACATGGGCGGCGGCGGCGGTGGCGAAAGGACGCTTGGCTTATCTGCTATTTTTTGCTTATCCAGGTTGGTAAAATTCACTTACTCGTTGCTTAACGCTGCGTTACTGCTACCGCCGTTGCCACCATGTTTCGTGCTTTGCTCAGTGGTATGTGCTGTATATATCTTTGCTGTACTGTGTGATACCTCGAGCTTCTGGTCCACGAGTCATGGCAGACACTTGCGAGTCCTGCAATGAGTCCCTGCCAGATCACGGCCAATTCCTGATGTGCAGCGAATGTGAGTCCTCCTATCATATTGGTAGTTGTTCTGGCTGGTCGGAGTCAACATTTAAGGCCAAAGGAGAGAGCGGCCGCAGAGCATGGCGATGCGTGGCATGCCGTCCATCTAAAACCAAAAGTGGGGACAAAGGGAACATGGACTCTGAGCTAACTGTTTGCCTGGCAGATATAACTCGAAGGCTTGATGCTCTAGCAGGATTGCCTGCTCAGGTTGGGGAAATTAAGGACTCCATCGAGTTATTGTCCCAGAAGTACGACGATATCCTGAATCGACAAGTTAAACAAGAGAAAGACATTAGTAACTTGAACAGACGTGTAGACAAATTAGAGGCTGTATGTACCTCAAGTGACGTTCACCAACTGAAAGCAACTGTCAATGATTTGGAATTTCGTAGCAGGAAATTGAACGTAGAAGTTCATGGCATCCAAGCTACGCCAAATGAGGACTTGATGTGCAGGTTGAATGCTGTGGCTAAGACTGTTAACCTGCCAGAGCTGACGGCAAATGACATTGGCGCTATTCACAGGCTTCCTTCCAAACCAAACAAAACGCCTGGAATTCTTGTTAGGTTTGCCCAGCAGTGAAGCCGAGATAAATGGCTGGAAAAGCGTAAAGCCCTCAGAATTGGTTCATCTGGAGTCTCCATCACTGAAAACATGACACACCAAAACAGAGAGCTGCTCCGTCGCGCTAAGGAATGGGCAGAGGACAACGACTACCGGTTTTCATGGCACTGCAATGGCAAGATTCTAGTGAGGAAGAGAGAAGGTGATGGCGCCGTTGTCATTCGTTGCGCGGCTGACCTTGATAAGCTGTAACATAGTTCAACCTGAAAAAGCCTTCCGTTTATCTTTGTTTTTGCTCCGATCATGCTTGATCCTTCGACTGCGCACGTAGACGTTGCAAACCTTAAATACTTTTGCGATACTAGTTTTCAGAAGTGTCTTAGTTGTGTTCACTTTAACTTGAGGTCTGGTAGAAATAAGCAGGATGCACTTGACTATTTTTTCGGCGAAGCGCAAATACGCTTTAATGTCATGATGTTTTCAGAAACATGGTTTGCCTCGGAAGAGGATGTGTTTACACCTCCGACGTATAAATCTTATTACATGAACCGCACAGGCAAAAGGGGTGGTGGCGTAGCAATGCTAATCTCTAACTCGATGGATTCTGAACTAATGTCAGAATTCAGCTGTATCACTCCTTTTTACGAAACGCTTGCTATTAGATGTGGTACTTCTGTTTTTTGTGTTTGTTATCGCCCGCCTTCAAATGACGTTCGTCTGTTCTTGCCTTTTTTAGACTCTTTCTTAGAATTTGTCAGTGAAAGAAAATATACATTAATTTTAGGTGGTGATCTGAACATTGACATGTTACAGAATAGCAGGGTTAAATTAGAACTAGAATCATTATTAAGCTCTTACTCCTGTCAAAACTTTATAACGTCTCCTACACGAATAACTGCACAATCAACTACACTTTTAGATCTGTTTGTCACCAATATTGATCCTTCCCTTGTTAGAGCTGGCACTTTGATTTATGATATCAGCGACCACTTGCCTATATTTATGTTTGTCAGTCAAGTCGTTAACACGCCTACACGAATGCGCTCAGAATTTTCATACAGGCGCATTACTCCTGATACGCTCTCCGCTTTTAGAGACTGCTTAAGCAGAGAAAACTGGAACGATGTGTTCGCAGTGAGCGATCCTAACTTAGCGTATGAGTTATTTATGAGCAAGTTCTCTACGGTATACCTTGCGTGTTTTCCTATCAAGACATTTAGAATTTGTAAGAAAAGTAGGAAGCCTTGGGTGGATAAAGAGTGCCTTAAGCTTATTAGAAAACGAGACCAGTTGTTTAAGGCATTTATAGAGAGTAAGTCCCTTGAAGCCCTCAAAGTGTTTAAGAAGTACAGGAATTTAATCACAAAACATCTTCGTAATGCAAAAAAGCAATATTACTCTAACCTGTTCGAAGCAACACAAGGACGCACAAACAACGTTTGGAAGGCACTAAACACTGTATTTGTTAATGATTCAGAAGCGGTAACCACAATCGTAAAAGATGGGATAGAACTTCAAGGCACTAAGTTAGCTGACGCATTTAATGACTTCTTTTTATCAATCGGTGGTGCAACCAGTAGAAACCCTGATTTAAGATATATGAAGGAGCGAAGTAATCCAACTATATTTCTAGACCCAGTCGCTAATAGTGAGCTTGTAGCGACATTTTTAACCCTAAGCAATAGTAGAGCTGCTGATGCGGACGATATTCAAGTGAAGCCTGTAAAATTTGCCATTGATGTATTAGCACCTTGTCTTACCCACATTTTTAATATGTGTTTGTCCACAGGATGCTTTCCTCAAAAAATGCAGCGAGCAAAAGTGACAGTTGTGTTTAAGAAGGGAAATAGAAATGACATGTCAAACTACCGCCCCATATCCGTTTTACCTGTATTCTCCAAAGGTTTAGAGAAAATAATTCTGAAACGCTTGACCTCTTTCACTGAACGCTACAACTTAATAACATCTGCTCAGTTTGGCTTCCGCAGGAACAAATCTACGGAACTCGCACTGCTGGCCCAAAAGGAGTTCATTCTCGAAAACTTTGAATGTAAAAATATGGTACTTGGACTGTTTCTGGACTTCTCCAAAGCCTTTGACCTCATTAATCATGAAATTCTCCTTCAAAAACTCGATCACTATGGCATAAGAGGCATTTCGCATCAATTAATTGCGTCTTACTTACAATACCGTACTCAGTTTGTCGTCATTGAAGGAAAACACTCCACATCAAAGTCAATCAAAACAGGTGTCCCACAGGGAAGCATCCTGGGACCATTTCTTTTCATTCTTTATATTAACGAGATAGTTCGCGTTGATGCAACGGCACATTATATAATCTATGCTGACGACACAAGTTTATTCTTTTCAGGCAAATCGTGCGTTGATCTAGGTATCCGAGCGAATAGAACGTTGTCCGAGATTAATGCCTGGGCTCCAATTAACTGCCTAAAGCTAAACATTAATAAAACGAAGGCTATTTTATTTCACCCCCGACAGACACATGTCCAGCGACCTTCTATTTTTTAAATAACACTGAAATTGAAGTGGTAACGAGCTTTAAATCACTGGGCGTGTATTTCTCAGAAAACATGACATGTGATGATCACGTAAACTATATCGTTGGTAAGCTATCTAGGACAGCTGGCGTTATGCGCCGTTACTGCTACAATTTTCCCATACCTTTTAACATGCTCATATATAACTCTTTATTTTCCTCTTTATTAAGTTACGCGTTTTCTGTATGGGCAACAACAAAAGCTGGAAACATTAGCAAACTTACCGTCTTGCAAAAAAGGGCTTTGCGCCTCGCCTGTAAAGTTCCATATCGCTTTCACACAGCAGGCCTATTCAAGAAGTACCACATAATACAAGTTCCACCGATGAACGATCACAGACTGTGCCGCTTATATAAACTCAGTTTAATAAAAAATAATGATGCCATTACTAGCCTAGCAAGGCTAGAGAAAAACATTTCTGCTTATAATGTGCGCCATCCTGAGATGTGGTATGTTCCAAAATGCAGAACCAATTATGGAAATCAAATGATAAAATTTAAATTGCCTACACTTCTGAATCACATGATAAAGGATGCTAACATTGACATATCAGATATATCACCAAAATAACTGCGTTTATTGTTTGTATAATGCTGTGATATGATTTTCTAGTTCTTCTTGCCTGTTTTATACTAACGTTTTCAACGATGTTGCCATATCCGACTGTGTTCTCTTGCTGCACGCTTCTGTCCTACCCCGTGCGTTGGGGGGTCAGGGCTTTTCAAGCTGTTCACACAGCTTTTCTCCTGTCCTCCTCGCAGCATCTTTTTGTTGTGGAATAAATTTCAAATTTCAAATTTCATATGAAGACAAGGGTCACGGTCTGAATTCCAAGAGAAGGGAAGTGTAGGAGGGGGCTGCAGAAAGTCAGGTGGCAGGATGAGGTTAGGAATTTTGCGGGATTATGTGGATGCAGCTGGCACAAGGCCTTGTTTATTGGACGGATACGGGAAAAGACCTTGTTGATGAAGTGCGTGTAGTCAGGTTGATGATGATGAACCCTCTTTCATCTGCCATACCCTGTGATGTCGAGGTAGCAGGTCTAAGGGGATTACTATCTACGACATAATGAGAATCCGCTAACACCACTGGCTGCAGGTAAGTCCTTTTTGAGGGGCAAAAGCTGCGTTGTTGCTTGAGTTGCATCCAAATATAGTATCATATTGTGTTTCCTGTGTTCAACATCCGAGTCTGTATGTTACTGTTCTAATGCAGTGGCATCACAATAGAGGTGTGAGGGGTGCATGGATCAAGGAGATACAGCTGCACCACAGGAGTGGGGGGGCGGTGACAGTGGTGGTGACACTGCACTTGTCGAATGGTCTTTTTAACTCTCCATGAACTCAATGTTTCAATTCCGAAACTCTCATTCTTATGTTTCATTTGGTATGGAGTCACAACAGAGCAGCAGGTAATGGCGTTGAAGTGACAAAGCCCATACATAAATCATGCGGATTTTGTTTCACACACATCCTTTTCACTACACCTGCAAATGTTCTTGAGGATAATTCCTGTCTCTGGCATCAGGAGATGGGGCAGAGGGTTCTAATTGAAAACTTGAAAACTGTTTGAATTCTACTATGGTTACATGTCTACGTTCTCAGGCCTTGTAGTATTATCTGTTAGCGAACAGAGAAAAAGTATGTTTGTTTAAAGGTCTATAGACACCTAATTTTTGGTTGCTTGTTTTATTGTTTTTAATGATGCACTATACTTTACTGTACACAGATCACCATGTGATATTTGCCTACAGCTGCTGTATAACTTGTAATCGAATTTCAGCTCACCTGTTTCGGTTTTGGTTTCAACAGCCGAGCGATGGCTTTTACGTCTAGGGCATGTGACAGATGAAAAACTGCAATATTGTCACGAAGTAGTGACTGCGTTACGGGAAGCAGAACGGCAGCGAAAATGGCGTCTAAACAAAGTTTTATTTGGGCTGACTTGCGCCCACAATGGACTGAATCAATCGTTGGCGGCGTAGCAACATGCGCACCCGGCGGTCGTCGAACCGAATGCCAGCCGCTCTCGGCCGTGCTCAGTTCCGGAACAACGTAGAATCAGCTCTGCTTGGATGCAATCAATCGATATAATTCTTGTCGCGTCTATTATCGCAAACAAAGCGATAAAGTGGCGTGCTGGCAGCTTTGAAGAATGAACAAACAAACACTGCAAAGATTCGCCGCAATATAATCGTTGCTTCGCCGTTTTGATTCACTAAAACGCTAAAGCCAGCCTACCTCAAAAACAAGAATCGCAAGGAGTGAAGAAGCAGCAATTATATCGCAGTTTTTATCCCTCACATGACCTAGACTTCAGTTTGACATCATAGCCATCGTTGAACTGTTCACATCGAAACCTAAACAGGCCAGAAAAAAAGCAGGTTATAAACTATTAAGCGGTCATAGGCAAATATGACATGGGGACCTGTGTATAATAAAAGCTTGTGCATCATTAAAAACACTGAAACGTGCAACCAAAATTTGGTGTCTACAGTCCTTTAAGAAACAATCATCAGCATGAAAGCCATGACAGAAGAAAACATTTCCTTTTTTTTCTTACTCCATACACAACCCGCGTTAGTGGAGGATTCATTGAGTGCATCCATGCGGTTATTTCCTGACCAGGTTAATACAAAGTGTACTCCGTTGTCTGCCAAAATGTATAAAAAGTATTTAGGAGAAAATTAAACTTTCTACTTTTCCGTCTTACCTTCTTGACATTAGCGCGCCAATGTCAATTCACCTCATATGGTTTCTCTTGCAACAGAAAGAGATGTGTAGCTGCTGCAGGAGGAAACCTGTTACTGCTTCCTTGACTGCATTATCATCAGGCAATTGTAGCCTGCGCAGAGGTTTCTTCATGTTACGGAAGAAAAAGTAACCACCGGGACACAGGCCTGCACAGCAGGTTCATTGGTTGAGCTTCATAGTCATATTCCCAGATAGTGACTGGTGAGTTAGCGCATTGTTGTGAAAGAGCGCCAAATTTTCTGACAACTTGCCACAATCTCGCTTTGGCTGCCCGCACAATGCCTAGGTTTATTTAGGAAGCATAGGTGTATCCTCTTTTTTGTTCATGTGGCGTAAACTTTAGTAAAACAAGACGCCTCCTATTTTCTGGATTGCCGTTTCCATAGCTAAGCGTAGACAGCTGGGCTAGTTGGTTCACAGTCGCATTATGATACATCGTTCTGGCGCACGAAAAACACGGACGAAGGAAGAACAGACACACAATCGCCGGACATCAACTGAAGTTTATTCACAGAAACCAGTCCTATATGTACACATGTGACCACCAGGTGACTGATATCAAAAGCACAAAATCGGGAAAACCAAAAGGCAATCAACCAGAGCCACAGGTTCCATATCGCACACGTGCCTTCATGCAAATCGCCCACAATTTCTGTGCGTAGCTGACACGATCAACACCGTTAGCCTTCAGATAATCTAGTTCCTTTCTTCTAAGCACAATAGAGGGAGTACTGACGCAGTGATCTTTATCATTGGCAATACAGAGGGCTTCAAAAATTTCCCGGCTTTTCTGAGTCCTGAACTTTCTTAACACACTTGTTTCTTCCAAAAACACCTTGCATGCTGGCTTATACGAACAACGGCGAATGTGGTCAGCTAAATGACCTCCGCCACTAATCGAAGTTACTGTCCAGTTGATGTCCGGCGATTGTGTGTCTGTTCTTCCTTCGTCCGTGTTTTCGTGCGCCAGAACGATGTATCATAATGCGTTTCCATAGTATTTCCAGCTGACAATGCCTCATGGAATTTCTTGGAGTTGATTACCCTTTTTCCTTAGCCTGCACTCTTGTTTGGACTATGGATCATGTTGTTTGACTCGTGTTCCATCTCCCATAGCAATGCAAGATTGGACGCATCCTGGATTTTTTTTTGTAAGGGCCGCTATACCCAAAACTTTACTTGGTTGTAGGAAGGTGCATTATGAACGTTAACGAGTGGTCCTTTCATATATTTCATTTTATTTTTTCTTTGAGAACAATTGACTTGCAAAACAGGGTTTCCTTTCTACCTAGCCCATATTTCCCTGCACTTGCTGTCCTGTCACTTTCAATATTTCAATTAGACTGTGCCGCTAATCTGTTTATTTTTAGACTTGTCACAATCTGCACAAAAAAGTTGAAAACTGTTATGCTTACAGAAGGTACTTCAGTAGATGCTTGCTGAGCAAACCTTGTATATGTAACAAGCAACATTCTTAATGTGTTTGTTTTAATAAATAAATATTTGCACCGTGTATTCTTTATGTAATTTAGCTTATTTCCGTTAGCTGTGCAAATTGCCTGGATTGGTTCATTACGTTTTGGTCATTCCTGCCCATATAATACCCCTGTCACACGGCCACCACAAAGGCCTATGAGAATAAGGTCCTGCGATTGCAGTGCTATCCAAGATCAAAAAGTAAAACAATGAAACCAGATAGATGCAGCCAACAATGTTTGAAAACATATTCAAAAAATACGAATGGTGTCCCTGGGTTTGTTTTTTGTACGCGTGTTTATATTCTATGCCCAGCTTTCAAAACAGTAGAAGGGTAAAAGTGTTGCAACCGCACCAAGAGCCCCTGGTGGCCATGGCAATGGACAAAATCGGTTGCTGCTGATGAGAGTAGCTGCAGCAGTTCTTTTGCGGAAGCAATCGGAATAAAAAAGTGTCTGAGCTCGACGAATAAACAGAATTCCCCTCTTCAAATTTAGAACACTCACTTCGGCTGCCTCAACCACAACAGCGGACGCTGTTATGCCTCAACGACTGTTTCACCTTTGGGCTGCACCGTGTAGCTGTGTCGCTGTTCCTTTGAACTTTCAGTCCTTTGGTGAAAAGAGGTGCTTTTGCTTGAAAGGCCTGCGAGGAATGCCGTGTGAGAGGTATAAGTTGTTTTCGGTATGTCCATGTGGGCCCTATACTTATCAAAACTTTAGTTAGCCTTGATTGTTCACGTCAGCCAGTACATTTACACATGCTCGGGCATTGTTCGCATCAGTTGGTTGTTGGTTTCTTTCTAGTAGTGCGTGCTGATGTGAGTCCGGTTTTTTAACACAATTTTGAATAATCCTTCGCAGGTTGCCATTCTAACTCTCCCTACTTATTCCTACTGTCATTGCTGCAACTTTTTTAAATGCTAAACACTATTTCGAATTCTTAATCTTTTATTTACTAACTAATTCTCACTGTCAGTTGCCTGATTCATCCTTGTCACAAACACATGTTTAATTATTAGTCCTCCTTTGTTCCAAAGCAATTTCACATGCTGGCTTTCCTGATTCTTGTAATATCTACATGCAGATATTAAGGTATCCGCAAGGTAGGCTTTCCATGTGATTGTTTACGGAAATATCAGCCCTATGCTATGTATGGAGCTTCACACTAACGCTATGCATGAGTTGGGTAGGAGCGGCCGGGGGGGGGGGGGGGGGGGCACAAGCTAGTTGCTGCAGTAGATGCTGCTGGCCCTAATGACACCGCTGATTTCATATGGCTGCTATGCACTGGCGCGGAGTTGCAGTGCTGCAGTATGAAATCACTGCATGCCATTTTTGCAGTGCATATAGCAGACAAGAACTTCTGCTCTGCAAGCATACATTCTTCTTGTGTTGCATTCCAATTACCGCATGGAATCCATGATCACTGGAGATTTCGCCGGTAGTTGCTGCGCACAACAGCCGCCAGAAACTATGTCATAAATTAATTCCTCTTCAGAAGTTTAGCTGTGCTGGTTAGCGCCGCTCTAGCGGAGGTCAAGAAACATGCCTATCAGCGTCGTGGGCTGAGTTCCATCTCTATTCCAGAATTCAAGTAGTTAGTGAGAGCAGTGCCTCTGAAATTGGAGAGCTGGACTTCAGAAGTCTTATCATCCCCCCATTGGAGAAGTTTTTCTACACAAAGGTGGTCATAGCTCATTTTTGTGCCTTCTTTTGAGCAGCTACTATAATAGTCTAAGTGTTGTTTTTGCATTGGGCACCGTGAGTATGTGGCAGCTGACGCTTGATAGTCCGGCTGTGCTTTATCCATGCTGTCTCTTTTTCATGTTGGCTTCTGTCAGAACAGTGCACTGTGCAGATATTAGTGGCCAAGCGTAAGTATGGAGGTTGCTTTTCCACGTGGTGATGTTTTTTTATTGTCCTGATGCAAGCACAGATTTCCGATCATCCATGATGAAAAAAATAACACTGCCTGGGTGACCACGACTCCACCAAAAACGAAGCGCATGCCCATGAACCTAATTCAAGGTCCAACACGTAATGAGGTCACATGTCATTTTATATAACCGTTAAGGAAACGTTGATGGCCGTCAGGTACTTATTCTAGATGCACCTTCTCCAGGAAGTTTGCATCTAACCCTGAGAATAAAATCTAAAGAAGCACCCTATCTAGGTCACATGTAGTAGAGCTGAGAATTATTTTTATTTTTATTTGAATTATTTATTGTGATTAATTTTTATGGGAATCAATACTTTGCCTTTTGTATTTTGTTCATTATTTCTAGCCACCTTTGAAGGTCAAGGCTTAAAGGGGCCGCGATACGGTCGTTCTTTACATTTCAGCTTCGTAATACAGTAAATAATACTTCAATTTTCAATATTCTTCAATTTTCAAAATTTTAGCGCCTTGAACGCACTCTATATTCCAAAAATGCAATCGAAATTGAGACCGGAGAAAAGCCTCCCACCAGCAGCAACCGATATATTGAATACTTTTGTGACATCATATGGCCACACACACACCATCGTCTGCCGTCATCGCTGCAATGCGCAGCAAGGTCTCTTGTCCCTTGTACTTCTGCAGCAATCGATGTTGCGGTCATCTCTTATATATGAGCGACTGTTGCCGCAAAAGTGATAACAGTATAATGTAGTATTTCTTCGGTATAGGTAGGGTCCAGTCACACTCGGCCGATGCGGCGCCGATCGACAGGCGCCGGACTGGTTGGTACACAGATGCTGTCACTGACGCGATGGTCTGTCATGCTATACTGACGCGATTTTCGCACGACCAATCACCACATATCGTAGTAGTGTAAAGAATGAGCTTAGTGGGAACCAGAAGAGAGCGGATACTATTTGGTATGACATTCCTTGAACTCAAAATTTTAAAACCTTATTGGACCTTATTCTAGCCACGGTGACATGCACCACGTGTGTACGCCAGTGAAGATGTGCTTTCAGTCGGCGTTCGCACACAAACCCCAGCGGCGAGGCAAGTGACATGGGCAAAACACCGCCCGACAATGCCGCTCGTTGTTTTCCGCCTATGCTTGGGCTTGTGCAGCCGAGCGCAAGCTTCATGCCCGGTGAGGCAACGGTCTGAAAAAACCTGCGCTTGTGTTTACCTTACGCGCATCGAAAAAAGCGAAACGGGCGGCTGCGTTTCATATCTTCACGCTTTCATGGTAATCAGCAATGAACTTTTGCCAGATTCTTAAATTTCTGTCTGCGGCTGACACCCGGCCCGTTTTGTTACAAGGCCTATAGCGAGTCCGCAGGATTCGTGTGTGCAATTTCGGTCATTGCAGAGAGCGAACTGATCAGCTTTAGTGTATGCAAATAGTCTTCGAGAGTAGCTTTGTCTACACTTGCCTTTATTTATATATTCTGTAAAAATGTTTGATCGAATAAACTTTGACTTTGAAAAAAGCCACGACTGCTTAGATCGCCGGATGTGCGTACAATAAGTGAGAAGTGCGGATGTGAATGGTGTGCAGAGCATATGCTGAGGCAGTCAACCTCAACTGTGGACAATAAATTTGTCTGTTTTAATTAATGCGACTTGCCTCTGAATGTATTTATAGATAAATCTATTAAAATCAAATATTAGTGACATTGAAGGCAGCAGATACAATTAGCGGGAAGCGCCTGTCCGGCGCGAACCATTTCTTAAGCAGGTGATAGCATCATTGTCTCTTATTGCAATTTTATCGTAGTGTGTAAACAAATAAAACTACAATTTATGGGCAGGAGCAGATAATATTTAAGATATGAAAAGCCCACCTTGCGTGTTATGCTGAGTAAACGAGCAGTACTGTTTGTGCACAGCAATGTAAACAACCCCAGCGCGGGACCGCATCTGTTGTAATCGTCGCATTCCTAGGGGACTTTGCATGCACGCAGTGAATGCTAAATGATGTACCACTTATCTTGAAGCACCCATTTAGATGGTGGATACTATTCATTGGTGCAGGCAGTGAAGCATTCGAATCGCTTTGGTTCTGCAAAAGGGTTCTCGACGGACGTCGAAAACGGGCATGCATCTCCATGTTCCTGGTGCTGGCTCGCTTCCCCTCTCGAGCCAGCCGGCGGAGAGAATTTCAAGCTGTGGAGAGAAGGGGTTGGGGGGTGATGAAAGGACAACTTAAATCGCGAAGAAAAGTTCGAGGAACCAGAAAGAGCTTCAAGCCATGAAAAAAAGAGCCACCAAGAGCCCCGCGATCCTCCCACTGTAATAAACCGGACCCCTCTTCCGACGCGTACGCGAGCGCCCGTGCGCTGACACCGATATCTAGCACGGACAGATATCGGCGCCTCACCGAGGCTCGCTGGCGTCTCCTGCAGTGCGCATGCGCAGATCGGTTTTGGCGTACGCCAAGAGCGCCGACGCTGAGCGCGTACGCCCGGGAAGGGCCCTTGGAGTTGGTGCTTAAGAGTTTAAAGGTATGTATGTTCGACTGACACATGCGTGCAGCAGGGAAGCTGTCGCATTCGGAACTTTTTTCTGCTCCTTATGCCGCAAGCTTACTTTAGCGACACCTTGTTGTAATTTGTTTAATTATGAAGCCAACAAATAGCTGTCAAGAATTTGGTAGCAAGTGACAGAATGCCACCACCATGCCCTTCACAGCGTACAGTGGCGAAGGCATGCACTGCACGTGCCGCATTTCACTTATGGAAGCACTTGACTGCTCAAAAGAGACCACTTTCATAACATGCGAATAACAGGCTTCCGGGCGCAAATAATAAAGCAGGGGCCTATTTTTGTTTTTTCAACAATCGGAAAACTGACGCCACAAGCAAGTCCGCTTTCTGAAAGACCACTAAGATCGCGTATTAAGCCGTTGTGAAAGAAAACGCAGGAAATGCATTTTATTTCGTTCAGCTAAAACACTTTTCGAGCGACCGCTGTCCACGATGTGCATTCAAGCATGCAGCCAACAGCACGCAGCAGACGACACGTAGTAGGTATGCTCTCGTGATGTCAGCAGTCAGTGGTTGTCAGATCAGCAATTATTTCGCAGTACAGTTAGAACTCGATCTAAAGAAAACCCGATTTATGAAGTTCAAATTTTATGAACAAATTTTGATTCCCCGGCAAGTACCCACAGGGTTCATTGTTCTCGTGAACCCGAAGTAACGAAACACTCAGTAAACCCGATTTAACAGTTTTCCTGAAAGAAATGAGTAGAAAAAAGGAGTGATTTCTCCTTTATTTAGCCCACAATGCCTCGCAGCTTTTTAGTAGCGCATCAGGAATAACGTCTAGGTGCCCAAGTAATGGCCCTGGTTTTGTTTTGACAGCGCAGCAAGGTGCTCCCCTGCATGAAGCAACGGACTCAGTAATCGGTGTCACTTCCACCTTGGATTTGAATTCGTTTTACGTGATGTCGCTTTCATGGGCAAGCTATTCGCATGCCTTGGCAGACTTTCCATATGCGCAGGGGCGGGTTATCTGCAAAAGTGATGCGGTAGCGTTCCAGTGCCGCTGCGTTACTATTTTAGATTTCGAAGGGCAGAAAGATGCCGTACTCTATTTTGCAAATTTCTCAATTGAAAGAAATAATTGGTTAAATCGAGTTCTAACTTATAAACAAGAAAATTCGTTTTAAAAAAATATCTTGCACACAGAATCAACTGAAGATTCTGGGCATTGTAATTTAACGTGTTGGGAACTAAATGCAATCAGCAGGGTAATCACGAAAATATGCTGTTATGGCCCCCTTTAAGGGAATCAGCCATAATATAAGAAAACGCACTTTGTACGCAGGCAGTGTGGGTGCAATAAATGAAATTTCAACAAAACAGCCAACACATAGTCACTTAAATTATGGTCTCCGTGCCTTAAAAGTGAGTTAACTATGCTGGTATTATGATTCTCTTGTTCGTCTATTCATTTTTCCGCCAATGTTGTAGTTGCTTTGTTTGCATTTTATTTTTTGTTAATAGCACATCATACTGCAATGAGCCAAGAAAAATATGGTAAACTCAAAAGCAACAAGATAATTGCGAATATCTGGCATTTCGGTGTAAGTGTTGGCTTTTCATGACAGAGGTTTTAGTCACTCAGCTAAATTTGGTAGCGTTATTATGTTGCCAGAATCAGTGTCGACTTTACATTATGATTTATGTGCCACCCTGCCTAATACCACTAGTCGGATATTGTAAATAGTGGTTCTAGTCTTGAATTAAAAGCTCTCTGAAGGTTCCGCTATGTGCAAGTTATTCATTTGTCCTTGTTTAGTATGCTGCAGTTCTAATAGCAAAATGAATGGCATTTTATTTAAAGATGAGGAGAGAGTAGTGATGGGATAATATGCTGCAATCGGAGGAGGCCACAGCAGGTAGTAACTACTAGGAAAAGACTAGTGTACTATTAAACTGCATGTATATGTAAGTGTGTACCAGCTGTTTATGTGGTTAAGCTTACCAATTTTTTTTTCTGCGTAACAAAGGATGTATTGAAGAACGAAGCAGTGCAGCAGGGCCATCTGCCAGTCCCATTTGTGAAAGCTGCAGGCATGCGGAAGTTTGCGACGATGTGACCCTGGACGAGGATGATCACTGTAGCGCACCAGAAATGAGGCCACGAGAATCAACTACTTTCCAGCAGCAACTTCCAGGTGCAGTTACCAATGAGGCAGACCTTCAGTTGGGCCAGTTAGCATATATGCATCTTTTGTAAAATAGCGCGAACGTCGGACAAGAAGAAGGACGCGCTCGCGCGTCCTTATTTTTGTCCGACGTTGTTCGCGCTGTTTTACAAAAGATGACCTATAGTTTTGGTATTTTTTAATAACAACCACTTTCTGCTCTGCTAAGCAGTGTATAGCATGCATGGTGATAACTAGACCACCTGCTTGCATATCTCTCTTTCAATCTTAGTTAATTTTTTTTGTTCAATACCAGCGAAGCTCGTAGCTTTCCAATCCTCTGGGAGGTGTACTGCGTGCCTGTATGCCTGTTGACACTAAGCCAACATTTACTGGCACAAGGAAGGTATAGGGGATATTTTTTGTTGGTAATTGTTAAATAATATATTGTAATGATTGCAATAAATGATTAAAAAGTAAAATTAAACAACCTAATGAAGTCAGATGGGTTTGAACTTATGAGTTTCGAATTTCGTGTTCGGCGCTCTACCAACTGGGCAGTTGAATCTTCTTTCGCAGGTATTTGCTGCCTGTAGCCTATTCTTGAGATGTTTACGTGCGCCACCCTTGTCCAAAGCGCTGGATGTAGTATGTCCGATATAACAGCGAATGAAATGTGATCCATTGGAAGAGTGTGGATTTGTGCGATCACCCCCCTAAAGGGGTCTTTATAGCCTATTTTCACACTTACCCTGCTTATCGCCTTTAATCCCCAAGAGATTAAATTACAATTCCACCAATTTTCAGTTGATTCTGTGCCGTAAATATTTTTAAAACGAATTTTTTTCGTTTCTATTGCGAACTGCTTGCTGGTCTGGCAACCTCTGATCGCTGACGTCACGAGCGCATACACGCCACGCGTCGTCTGCTGCGGGCTGGTGATGTGCTTGCATGCACACCGTAGACAGCGGTCGCTCGTAGAGTTTTTTTTTTTTAGCCTAGCGAAATAAAATATATGTTCCGTGTTCTCTTTTGGGAAGCCTTCAACTTAGTACGTGAGTCGAGTGATCCTTGGGAAAGTGGACTTGCTCGTGGTGCCCACTTTCCGATTGTTGACGAAACAGAAATCGGTGGACCCCTGCTTTATTGTTTACGCTTAGAAGCATGCTATTCGTATGTTATGAGTGTGGTCTCTTTTGAGCAGTCAAGTGTTCCCGTATGTGAAAAGCGGCACGTGCCGTGCATGCCTTCGCCGATGTGCGCCGTGAAAGCCGCGGCGTTTTGTAGCTAGCTGCCAAGTTCTTGTCCGCTATTCATCGCTCGATAATTAAACTCAAATTATCAAAAGGTGCACTGCAGTAACCTTGAGGCCCGAAAGAAGCAGAGAAAAGTGCCGAGTACGACGACTTCCGCCCTGAATGTACGCGTTTGTAAGTCGAACATACATTTCCTTCGACTCATAGATCCTTTTTGCAGGAACCAAGACGCTAGCAAAAGCTTACGTGATTCTAATGCTTTCACTGTCTGCAACGATGAATAGTCGCCGCCATCTAAATGAGTGCTTTGAAATAATAGTACAGCATTTTGCTGTGCGTGCACATATTGTCCCAGGAGTGCGACGATTAGGACAACTGCAACCCCGCGTTGAGGTTTCCTACATGGCTGTGCGCAAACAGTACTGCTCGTTTGCGTGACATAAAACGCCAGGTGCGTTATCCTTATCTTTAGTATTACGTACTCTTGCTCACAAATTGCACTTTCGCTCATTTACACACCGTGAAAACACTGCAATAAGCACCGAGGATGCTATATTACCTGCTTGCGAAACTCTTCGCGTAGGATACCGGCGCTTTCCTCTAATTGTATATGCTTTCTCTTATGTCAACAAAATTTAATTTTAGATTGGTTTAGCTAAAAATGCGTTCGGACATTACTTGAAATAATGAAAACAACCAGATTTGTTGTCCACAGTAGACGCCGACGGCTGCCTTCTGCACATGCTATGCAGACCGGGTCACATATATCGGCACTTTCCCCTTATTGTACTCGCGTCCTGCGATGTAGGCGGTCATCGCTTTGAGGGTACTGTAGCCAAAACTACGCTCAACAGCTATTTGCAGGCGCTAATACTTGCGAATTCGCTCTCCGCAATCGCCGAAATCGCACACACGAACCCTGCGCACTCGCTAGGCCTCGTCATGAAAGGGGCCGGCGGTCCATCGTCAACCGAAATTAAAGAATATCGGAAAATTTCCTCACTGATTAGTAACAAAATGTGAAGATCTGATATGTAGCCACTTGTTTCGCTTTTTTCAATGCGGATAAGATACACAAGCGCAGTTTTTCCAGCCGTCGCCTCACCGGGCGTGAAACTTTCGCTCGGCCGCACAAACCCAGGCGACGGCGGCGAGCGGCACCGTCGTGCGGCGTTTTCTGCCCGTCTCGCTTGCCTCGCCGATCAGTTCAATGCGCAGGCACCGAATGAAAGCACATCTTCGCTGGTGCATGCACATCGCGTATGTCGCCATGGCTAGCATGAGGTCCAATAAGTTTTAAAATTTTTAAGTTTATTCAATGAAATACCAACTAGTCCTCTACCACTCTCTTCTGGTTCCCACTAAGCTGACTCTTTAACATTACTACGATACGCGATCGTTGATAGCGCTGGCGTCGTCGTCGGTCTAGTGCGACAGACCAGTGCGTCAGCGGCGGCATTTGCCATTTGCGTACCGATCAACCCACCGACCATCGATCGCCGTCGCATCGGCCTATAGTGTGACCGGACCCTACCTATACCGAAGAAAAACTGCATTATTATCGCTTTTGCGGTACCAGTCATTCATATATGGGGGACGACTGCTACTTCGATCGCCGGCGAAAGTGCAGGGTGCAATGAGACCTCGCTGCGCATATTGCGGCAACGAGAGGAGACGGCGTTGCTCCGTGCATGTGCTAGTGACGTCGCGAGAGCTTTCAATATTGCGGTCGCTGCCAGTGGGAGGAGTCTACCGGTCTCAATTTCGATCGGATTTTTTGAAAAATACAGCACGTCCAGGGCAGCCAAATTTCGAAAATTGAATCATAAGGTCTCGCATTAGTTACTAAAGCAGAAAACTTCAATATGAACAACGACCATGTCATGGCCCCTTTAAGCTACCTATACCTATGGGACCAAGGGTGCCAGAAAATTCGGGGAGCCCTAAAGCTCTGCCTTTAAGGGTAAAACAGACAGCGTTAACGGTTCCCGCCTGTGTCTCTCCTTTTCAGATACTTGTGAACATAGACGGAGTTCGCTGTTTGTTTAATCACTAATTTTGTCCTTAATTTTTGCCACTATTATCTCACACATACTCAGTCACATACAGTAGTAAGCTGCCCTATCATCTGGAATACTACCTGACAAAGATACCTATAAAGCCTCGTTTTAACCAAGCGACACTAACATGCCTGTGTTGATTAGGAGTACCATGTTTTACTATGGATGAAAAGATCCCAGTGGGTTTGATTTCCATCTCACTCTCCCATCTCGAAGTTTACCTTGGTAAGCCCGAGTTGGCAGCTCCTGCCATGTCATGTGGCCTCGTGAGGACAGACAAGCTGCCGCCAAATCTGCCCCAGCCATGTCACGTGTACACGACCACCTGCCATAGCCATGGCCATAATTTTTCTTTGACAACGCTGACGACACCGGATTTTTTGAAGAATGAAGCCTTTAACACTTTCGCGTTAGTAAAGGGCCTTGTTCCAATAAAGGGCCTCGATTTTGGCAGCCTTGCTGCCATGGGTAGGGCAAGAGGGTTATCGCACAACTTCCACTCCACCCGTTTGATCATGTTCCATGCGACACTCGCTACTGAACATACATGTCTGTCACTACTGAAAAGGGTGGTGCTGGTGCACATCTCAACAATAGGTTACCTGCAGCAAATACCTACGGAAGAAAATTTAACAGCTGTCGTCTTAGCGTAGTTGATAGAGCACCAAACTTGCTATTCGGCGCTCATAGGTTTGCATCCCACTTTCTTTGTAATCAATTATCTCAATGATTACATTATTATTTTAAAATGATCAACATAAAAAAATTTCCTATGCTTTCATTGATGTCAATGTCTCTAGGCTCCATTCAAAAGTGCAAGATACTGCTGTCTGAGAATGTCGCGATGTTTCACTGCCAGTTTAGATGAACCAGAAATTCATAATTTCTAATCAGAGAGGTTTGAATAGAGTCAAATCTCGTTAGAACTAAGCCTAATTTTGGCCTAAAATTTTTTATACCCAACAATCGTTCTAAAGATCTCCAAAAGTCTTCAAATAAACCCAAGCAAAGGGTGCTCTCTGGGGGACAACCGAATGGTGTAATAACGCACAAGTGTTGAATTCAGAGCTTGGTATAAGCATGCGAAATATCGCTCTTTGCTCTGTGTTGGAGAGCATAAATGAACACTAGATGGGGATGCTGGCTCCGCCCAGATTTATTTAAGAAACAATGCAATCTTTGCTTGGTGCCACTGAGCAGTATTTGGGAGGACAAAATTCTCCATGAAATCAATTAAATGTAGAGATTTCTCCACATCAGGCCACAGGTACTTTCTGTAGGTAGCCCTTCAATTTCCTGGCCGTGTCGGCAGCCTCTGCGCTTTTTAGAGCTCATTCTTCACTTTCCGTTTCACTGTCATCATCCCTACTTGCATCATCTGCAAGAATCGGCCTCGTCAGCGATTTCTTGGTCGGTCAGTTCAGGTGCCACTACCAAGTTGTCATGAGCAGAGACTAAGTTCTCAAACGTAACATTCAGAAGCACCAGTCGACATGATGACAAGGTGATCATTCTTCATGTCTCCTGTGGAACGGATGTCAACAGATGTCTGCAATCTTCTGTCTTGCGTTCACAATTGTGGACTGAGTGCTAGATGCAACACTGAAGTTCTCTGTAATGTCCCCTTTTGCGCACGCTGTGAACTACCAAAAAATCGACTCAAATGAGACTACTTTGTGCTTCTGCATTGCCATTTTGCGCAACGGAGTTGATTAAGTCAAGGAGTGCAGCCCACTTGCGCGCAGGTCTCCACATGTGGCAGGGGCATGTGGCATGATGAGGCGATGGTTTGATCAAGTGCCGGTCATGCGTCTGTCAGCTTGATGCTAGTTCGTTCTGCCCCTATAAGGTGCGGCCTGTTAAAGCACGGTTCATTCATACACACTACTACTGTGGACTATTCAGATGATCGAAATATTGCATTTATTGAAGTTTTTACGGCTCCTTGTGCATTTTGAGCCATGCCAATACAAAAAAACTGCTCCATTATAACGAATAGTGTGTAAGATTTTGCACTCTTCATTTCATTATACTGATAATTCGCTGTATCCATCTTCATTATAATGAAATTAAACTATGGTGAAAGTGCGAATCGAATAGAAAATGCTGTCTGAAATTTAGTCAGAATTTTTAATATGAATTTTCATACCTCTAATATTTCTTGCTTCAGTCTTGCTTGCTTGCCTACAATAGCAGTGGAAGGAAAGTTATATGCTGATTGTATATTGAATTTGGCAATATATCATTGAATATATTTTTAATAACGACCAGATATGGACACCCCATGCTCGCTACATGAGTGGGCCACATTCAATTTTGTATAATGCTGTTTCATTTCCAGACAACTGTCAAGATTGTCATGTCTGCTGTGAATTACAGTGTGAGATAGCCTGTCGTTTCCTATGACATCGCCCTTAGTCGTGGCATTGCAGTTCCAGAGAAGTTTCATAAACTGTGGATATGGGTCGATTTGTCAGTCTCAGAAATTTAAAAGTTATGGTTTTTAAAAACAACTGATTGGCATATCTGCTGCTAGGACCCGGAGCATAAGGCTCTCATCCCAGTGACCACATTACCTTCTGTTCAGGCCCCACATTATTTCTGAAATTTAATGCAACAGTGTTATCGATCCTTTGTCACAGAAAACTCTGCAGTGGCGTTGGACGGGGGTGGAAAATCCTGATGAAAAGGAAAAATAAAAAAATTCAGGATCAGCTCAGCAATGTTTAGATACATCAAATTTCTCTGAGAGGTGATAGTGGGAATTGAATCCTGTGAGACAGGCACACTACCCACAGGCCATGAAGCTTTCTATTTTTCTCTGTGGCCTGTTTTAACAGTTTACTACAGATCACAAACATATTATGTTGTGCAGCGCGCTCTCAAAATCAGGAGTGGACATGCGTTTCGCTTATATTAAAAATCTCGAACCTTTTCAGAATACACAGCTGCTCTACCGAGCTGAGACGCTTGTTGGGTTCAAGCTGGAAAAAGGTAGCCCTAATGAATGCGTGATGCGAATGGGACAGAGTAATGCAGTCGTGTTATAGTTTTTTTTTCCCTAAAAACACTCGACAACTTGTACTTTGTAGTGCAGCAACTAGTGCGTTCATCTCAGGGATACTGACCATTTTCAAATGGCACCGAAGTTAAAAAAAATTATTTCTGTGCTAAGCAATCAGTGTTTGGTGTAAACCAAATTGTGATACCTTTAGCCATACCAAAGCACTCAGAGCGATATGTGCAGTCTTTCTGTAATCATGGATTTTGAACATTTCAGGCTTCAACAGTCGGACAGTGCAGCTCCTGATGGAGATCAGAGTTGACATCAAAGAGCTCAAAGGGAATCGCGCAGCTGCTCTGCAGCATTGTCTTGGAGAAGAGCTGGTCCCACTGAGTTTCATGGGAAATGTTGAGGAGCTAGAAGAAATCCTTGGAGACCCTGACAGAAGGGCAGTTCTGGTAATCCAGACTTTTCAGTTGTTGTTGTTGTAAAGGAATGTTTTTCGCATTGCAAATTTTATAATCTGATTCGTAAACCTAGAAATTCTGCAATCAGCATTGTATCTGTGGGCACTGTGTTCACTGGTTATTCAAAATTATGTGGTTTCTTGGTGCTTGAGTTCGCGCGGTGAAAAGATGAGCTCAGAATCACCTTGAGTACAGCTTTAAGCCAAAGCTAAAGTGGCTATGGCTTATACCTGTGCTACACGGGCGTTTCGAATGCCTTCCAAACGAATGGCATTCAACTCGACTGCCAAACCTGCGCTGCTACACGACGTTTTTGAACGGCATTCGGCTCACATGACATTCCAGTCGACGGAGCTCAGCAGAGACATTCGAGATTTTGGAATGCCTTCGAGGCGCAAGCGCGACTACTCTCTACCGCAGTGGATATGCGTCTCTTAGAACACCAACGAGCCCTCCGGAGGACCTACCCGCCTCCCCACAAAGACCTTAGTAAACAGCAGTCGGTTGCCTGGAGACAACTACAGACTAATACATACCCCAATCTGAGTTTACTCAGCAAAATCTATCCATCCACTTATGAAAACAAATGCCCGCTATGCGGTGAACACGCAACGCTTTACCACGTTACATGGGCCTGTCAGAAAATGCAGGCAGCGCCGATAAACAACACACCTACACCGGAGCAGTGGGAGGCTGCGCTGTCCAGCTCGAAGCCTGAAGAGCAGCTCAAGCTGATCGACAGGGCTCGCAAGACTGCAAAGGCCGCTGGGGCCCTGGACTGAGGGCTCCACCTACGCTGCGAAAAATAACCCTAATACAATAAAGTTTTTCATTCATTCATTCATACTCTCTACCGCAGCGTCTTCGCGCCATAGGTGGCAACAAAAGTTTTGAAGAGCAAATACGTTTAAACGATGAAATTCTAAATACTATTTATATACACTACACGGATCTTTTCCAGAAGTTTTGTTAGCAAGCAAATATTTACCGCATACGCTGGAACCCATCGTAGGAAAGAAAGGCAGCCATTTTGACCCGGTGCCAGTTTTTTCACTTTGTGCTGTTGCTTTTGCTGTGTTTTGTCTTTTTATTTTGTGTGCGACTGTGCGTCTGTAGCCCTGTCTACATGAACCCGATAGAGTCGAGTAGAGTTAGCTTGTCGGGTAAAAAACCAGTTGCCGGGTTCATGTAGACGCTGTCGGGTCGAGTAAAATAAGCGGCAGAGCGAGTCGAGTTAACTCGCCTGCAGGGGGTAGGTTAACTCGCCTGACCCGCCTTTCCAAAAACCATGTATACGCAGTCGGGTCAGGGAGTCGGGTAACGGGGAACTCTGGGAAAGATTTCGGTCATGTGACCAGTCGACCAAAATGGCAGCCGCCGTCGGTCCCCGCGCTGTTTCCACCCGAGCTTCTTGGACCGACCGGGAAGTAGAATGTTTTTTAGCGCTGATCAGTGAGAAAAAAGTGAGCGAGGCGCTGGACAGCAGACGGCAGCGCAATCAAGATGTTTTCAAAGATCTGCAGGCCGAAATGGCCAATCTCGGCTACCACTGGACGTGGCAGCAGTTGCGGAACTGCTGGAAGAATTTGAAGAAGCGATTCACGGCCGTGAGTATAAACATTCCCTCAGCCGAATTTCGACACCCATACGGAATGATACGACGTTGCAGCAAAATTCTGTCTTGTGTGACAGGAACGGTTGGAGCAAGAGAGAAGTGGAGCTGCACCGTCGGCTTGGAAGTGGTATGACCACATGAGCGCGCTTCTCAGCCACAGGCCGATGGTGCAGGCTCGCGAGTACGGCGTGGACTCGCAAGATGTCCCACCAGACTACGGCGACAACTCGCAGCTAGGCAAGTATACACCCAAATGTGTTTTCACGCTCGTTTACTTTTATGTGATGTAGCATGTCAGCAGCGCCGAAGTCGGCGACTCGGTGCTGCGTTGTTTTGGTGAGCGCTGATTTGAATGCCGCAACGTAGAGCGGTTAACGCAGTTTCAATCAGCTTTCGCATTTCTAATAGCGTGATCATTTACAACCCCCTGTATTTATGCATGCTTTCTTTTTATTACTTGCCAAAGAGTGACATTTATTTTGCTTCACCGGAGAGGTACAAACAGTGGTGTGTTTATCTGATGTGAAAACAATAGCGATCACATTAATAATCAGGGGTCCTCCTGACACTTTGACTTCTGCACCCTTTTGTGTTGTTCGAAAACACATTTATATTTCTTGTATGTGGTTTCTGAGACAAATAAAAAAGAAGATCTACATTCCAAACACGGCTGTATAATGTATTTATTTATCACATTACCCAAAGTGCCTGTTTGGCAGTACAGTGGAGGGAGAGAGTTACAACATAATCATACAATATAGTGGCAGGGAAAAAATTCTCACGGAAAATACATTGCAACATAATTTGATACAAACACAAGCATAAAATTACAGCAATGCGGCAAACAATTCATTAGATTTTGTTGAAATGACTTCCTGGGGCAACTTATTCTATTCATTTATTGTTTTTGGAACGAATGACATTTTTAGTTAATCAGTAGTGCATTTAACTTCTTTTACTTTGAAAGTGTGGTCCCTTTTTGCAGACATATAGTCTGGTGGAAATAATGGTCACGGTCAGTACCTGTTTTAGAATGGTATATAGTTCGGAAGAATTTCTGCCTAAGTACATATCTGCGTCCCTGCAGTGAAACCCATCCGAAAGACTTCTGCGTTGCTGACACACTGAAATTTTTGCTGTAAGTATTTAAAACAATGTGGACAGCCAGGATTTGGGCCTTCTGTAATTTATCAATATTTTTTAGTTTCAGGGCCCCATACTGTGCACGCATACGCATACTGTGCACGTATAGGCCTTACGTTAGTTGTGTATAGCAGTTCTTTACTTTGTAAAGGAAAACGCTTGGAATTCCTGCATAAGAAAGTCAAAATTCGACCTGCTTTTGCAGTTATTTAATTGATGTGCCTATGCCAACACAGATCACTACTTAAATACCCACTGAGATATTTGTATTCGGTGACGGACAACAAATTCAGGTGACCTTTTCTTAGTAAAACACCTATAGAGACTTTTCCGGAGATTAATAGTGACGCCCCATTTATCATACCATTTAGAAATTCTGTCAAGGTCGCATTGCAAAGCATCACGTTCAGCAGGAACAGAAACAGTTCGGTACAAAACAGTCATCTGCGAACAGCCCTAATGTAGACGATATACCAGCGAAAATGTCATTTATAAAAATTACAAATAAAAGTGGTCCCAGAACTGACCCTTGTGGTACAGTCGCAAGTAAAAAATATTAGCACAAATCACTGCCGATCAGAATTTGTATATCTCGCCATGCGGCGCTGTGGTTTGCAGACCTGCCTATCGGGCCGTTTCCATATTTTCAGCAGGGGGGGGACGGACGGCAGGAAGTAAGCTTTATGAAGCGTGCCATTGCCCGAGCGTCGAAGTGCCGACCCTACGTGACTGTGCATGCGGCATTTATTTTGGCTCAGTTATCATGGGCAAACATGGATTCTTTTTTATTACTGTTTTTTTATGTCCGTGATGGTTTGTCAAAAGGAACTCGCTCGGGATGATAGAGCTACTTTTAGCCAGTATTACACAAGCAAGAAAAACAGAGAGTTTATTTTTCTGATGCAACTAATTCACACAGGTCACTTTGTTGGGAAAGTGTAGTAACATTATTAACAGGAGCACTATCCCATCAATTCAGGGAAAGAAGGGAGGAGGACAGCCAGTTCGCTGTCGTGATGCGTGAGCAAACACGTCGTTGCACTAATGGCGTGCGTAGGCCCCACCGACCGTCACAACGCTTTGAAGGCGCTCAGGGAAGGAGTCAAACAGGCTGCTTGCAAGGTCAGGAAGAGCCTGGAGCCTGCTCCATTCCTCTTGAACCGCCGCCCAAATGATATCTGGTGATGATTTGTGCATCTGCCTTACAGCTAGTCGCTTTTTCATTAATCCCCATATATTCTCAATTATATTCAAATCTGCTCCTTTTGGAGGCCATGGCAACTCCTGGATGCAGAGCTGTTCAAGCAGTTACCAAACGCAGCACGGCTGAGGCTGCTTGCAAAAATAACTGCCAAACAAGCAAAAAAAAACAACTATCCTATTCTTCACCCGTTGCCTGTGGGAGCAAGGCTGCGCTAAACAAAAGAAAGGGCGAGACAGAAAAATAAATTTTGCTGGGCCGTGACAGTCCGCTGAACCCCCCTAATACTGCAGAATGGGAACGGCCCGGCACTCTCGTTATCAGCCTCTTTGTCATCCGCAGCCCCACGCATTGTCATTCCGGCGCTCAGGTGTTCCGTCATGTGTGCTAATCTCTTTTACTCGTGACTGTACTCCTGAGGTCACAGCAACATCGTCCGATATTTCACCACTAACCACCGCCCTAAGTTTTCTTAAATGAGGGTACACTTTGCTCCACGCTACTACTTTACTGCTAATGTTATACAATGATAATTTTTCTAGTAATGAAGTATGTGGTACAACATCAAACGCTTTCATAAAATCGAGAAACATGCACTCAACAGAAACTGCTTTATCTAAAGAGCTAGCTATATCATGGGCAAGTTCAGTTAAGTGTGTGACACATGAAAACACTACAAAACCCATGTTGGTTATTATTTATGAGGGAAAACTTAAGATGGTGTACAATGTAAAAAATACATGCTCCAAAACCTTGAAAACTGCACTTGTGAGGGATACTGGGAGATAATTTGAAGCCAGATTACATGGCCCTGATTTATGAATCGGCACAACATACGCCATTTTCCAATTATTGGGCAAATCACTGTCTTCAAGTGATTTTGAACATCACTCGGTTAATGCATGCATAGTAGGGCTGTTCAAGATACGAGTGAAAAAAAAAAAGGCTGGCAGTTATAGTATGTCTACACTAACTGCAAAATGCAATAATACTTTGGTTTCAAGTAGGTGATGCATGGTACAAAAGCAAAACTGTTTTCAGTACTAAAGATGACAGAGTAGCTGCCGCAGTGGCCCAGTGGTTATGGCGCTCGGCTGGTGACCCGAAAGACGCGGGTTTGATGCCGGCCGTGGCGGTCGAATTTCGGTGGAGGTGAAATTCGAGAGGCCCGTGCACTGTGTGATGTCAGTGCACGTTACAGAACCCCAGGTGGTCGAAATTTCCGCAGCCCGTCACTACGGCGTCCCTTATAGCCTGAGTCGCTTTGGGATGTTAAACTCCAAAAACCAATCCAAACCAAAAGATGACAGAGAACACATTAACTCAGGACAGACGTGAACTGCGAAGTGAAGAGTATTGCCGAGCCAAGCTCTCTGTGACAACCACACATTGCCAGATACAATCCACAACATAAGGAACTAGGCAGTACACAGGATTCCACATGATATATCAGAAGCAACATGTGGCACACACAGTCGCATATATTATGAGGACTATCATAATAGTCTGTCTGAAGCAGAGAACATTTCAAGCCCATTCAGTCAAAAGACACTGTAGTTCAGTTGTCACCAAAACCAGGAAAGCAGTCATTATTGTACAGCCAAATAAAATAATCCCAAGACTGCTGAGATATTGAAAGCATTATTAATTTTTCAGGCTACTAAAAACAAATGCCTTTTGCCTGAGTATTGCTTGTTGTGGTGCTCTTCACATAAGTGGCTGTGCAAAATGGACGTGCTTGATATAATGTGTGGGATCTTCTTTGCTGCCTACTTCCACAAGATGCAAGTTGTGTGTGGTAAATGCCGTAAAAAGTTGCTTGACAACAAAATTCTACTGACACCTCATGCCTATCCTGTGCTACTGTGCTCATCGTTCCGGTCTTCTGTGCTAACAATTTTCTGCTCAATGCACTTTAGTGTTCGAACCCGACCGCGGCAGCTGCATTTCGATGAAGGCGAAACGTTAAGGCGCGCATGTGCTGTGCAATGTCAGTGCAGGTTAAAGATCCCCAGGTGGTGAAATTATTCCGGAGCCCTCTACTCTCTTGCTTCCTTTCTTCTTTTACTCCCTCCTTTATCCCTTCCCTTATGCACAGTTCAGGTGGTCCACCGATATGTGAGACAGATACTGTGCCATTTCGTTTCCCCCAAAACCAATTTTCATTTTCACTTTAGCGGAAGCTACTTGTGCGAATCGGGAAGTTATGGGCTAAATAATTGCTCAGGCAGTCCCTTACATCCGACTGTTGGGTGCCTGCATAAGGCCTGCTGACGGGCTGCGGAAAGTCTTCCGATTCAGTAGATGAAACAATGGCACCCCAGGAGTCCTCATAGGTTTCTGAATGCTGCTCACAAAAGTTGTGTAGCACGCATGCTGTGAGGGCAACAGTGGGCACAAACTTATAATTTATGTCTGTGCGCTTAAGTAAAACGCGCCAACGCCCCTTCAACCTGCCGAATGCCTGTTCTACAACATTCCTCCCAGTGCTGTGGTACACGTTGAAGGACTCAGCTTCTTTCGATAGCCTCCCTGTGTAGCCTTTCAAGATCCAGGGCAGTGGGGGATACGCAGGGTCAGCGAGAAGCATGAAGGGAAGAAGCTTCCCCTCAAAGAGCTGGCTGCCCTTTGGCAACAGTTGGTCGCTGTTCTTGTAGAGTTTCGACATCTTAAATGCTGTTGAGTCATGCGCACTGCCTGGTGCAAGGCATGAAATGCTGCGAAACCTGAATGCAGAAAAAATGGGATGCACGTCAAGACAAAGAAGCTTTTGAAGGCTATCATTTACACCATCTATTAGGTGCTAAAGCACTGGTGCAAAATAAAAGCAATAAGTTTATATTTGAATTGCACTAAAGGGAAGCAAAACTAGTCAGCAAAACAATGTCAAAAAGGAAATAGAAGTATTTACAAAATATCTTGAAAAAGCAAAAACAAATTGCAGACCACCCTGAATTGCATTCTAAAAACTTTGTGGCATCACTGCCACGAAATGTGCCACTGGACACATCCACAGGAGCTGTGTTGAGCTCGTTTCTGCCATCTTTATATATTTTTTTGCTATAGCTATGATCCTAATTTCAAATTATCCATGTGTTGCATTCATATACCTTGTTTTTATTTAGGTGCCAAAAAGTTAGTACAGGTTTAAAAGAAATAGTTCACAAGCAAACTGTACAACACCACTAGATTGCTCAGTGGGAAGTGTGCTGAAAGTCTGCAGTGAGATTTTAAAGGCAAATAAATTACTTATGGATGTCCCACAGTTTAAATAGAACAAGATACATGCACTACAGTACCAACAAATGGATGCCATGTTAGTCAATCATGATAAGCATATCTTGGGAGAGGTCCTAGCACACAAGAATGTCAAGTTTGAAAATTCGTCATGCCTGTCCTTGCACACAAGCACAACAAAATAATTATCTGGCTTCGAATTTCAGAGTACTTAGTGTGAAACACTTCATCAGCATGCTTCATTACTGTTTTCCGTAAGTTTCAGTTGTTGCTGTTGCATACAAACAGCAAAGCTTAGTTCCAATAACGAATAAACAAATATACTCACAGTCCACGGTCGTCCACGACTGCCTGCATGTTGTAGGATGCCCACATTTTGCGATTAATAAAGTCTCTGTACCCTTTTCTTGGTGCAGTGATAGGAATATGAGTGCCATCAATGGCACCACATATCTGTGGGATGTGGCACTTCTCAGACAACCTCCTGCCAATCAATGTGGCCTCTTCAGTTGATGGCAGGTAGATAAATTTGTTTGAAAGGTGCCTTTTTACGGTAATGCAGAAAAGGTACAAAAATTTCTGCACAGTGCTTTTGTGAATTCCGAACTGATTTGCAACTACTCGGTACTCACAACAGCTAGCCAGTTTGTACAGTGCAATTGCAATTCTTTTGTCAACTGGCACTGGCTCTCGAACGTAATTACATTCTGGTGACATAAATGGAGCAAGGGCAGCAACCAATTCACAGAAATTTGCCCGTGACATTCTGAAGTTTTCTTTCCATTCACCATCGTCAAAGTTGGAGCAAACAATATTGTCCCACCAATCACTACTTCTGTTCTTCATCCACATGCGCCGCTTTGGTGGTGGTGCCAGGGATTCCAGTCCTGCAAGATACCTGGTGTTATCAATTTGACACGCACTTTTTTTTTCACTACCTTTTTATGAGTATGCACAAACTGCAGGCTAGTGCGTGGATATCACAGTCCTAAAAACGAGTGTCACAAAAGATGCCATGGTGCTACATAAGGTATTGGAAAGCATGAACTCTGGTGCTTGATTTTTAGTATTTCCAATTCGCTTGCTGCTGGCTTTTAGTGCAGTTATTAAAAGTAATCTTTGAAAATACAGGATTGCATATTTCTTTAGGTTACTCCATCGTTATGAGGTTAATGAACTTATGCAGCACTTACCAAAATCCTGCTACGTTATATAATTAGTTTTACCACATGTGCTTGCATCCTGCTACCCTATGAAAACCAAGAAGCAATTTATGAAAACCTCGCGATTGATGAAGCGTTATAAAGTAACGATGTTTAATATTACGTAATGCGATCATTTGCAGCCGCGTCACCATGCTGTTCAGCACTACACCAAACACAAGAGAACGTATTCCCGTAACAGCGCAGTGCATGTTTGGTAACGAGCTGTACCCCTTTTGTAAAAGCAACGGAGCAACGGGGCTAGCTTTTCAGCCCCCTTACGGCACTCCTACTTAGTGAAAAGTCCCGAAAGGTGAGTACAGGGGTTCTCCTGACCTTACACAGAATTAGAGCTTAAGGTCTGCCATAAGTGTCATGCTACTCGGCTAATATGCAAAACGCGTTGATCGGTTAGTTTTGGAAAAGGCGGCACTTCCGCACTCCATTTTTCGTCTCACACTCCACCGTTAAAACTCATGCAGCCTACTGTATTCGAGATATGTAGCTTGCGACTTTAGGAATGCCAAATCATCCGCTATATTAGTTTCTGCACTCCAGGATTAGCGAGGACAGGCGTAGAAGAATAGATACTAACCATACATGACGGCGACTTCGTGGACGGACCAACCGGCGGTGAGCGGTGTTCGGCTGTTTGATATACTCCGTATACGTTGACAACGAGCCCGGTAATGAATCACCGCGGCAGAGAGAAGCATATTATGAAAGCTTATCCATGACATCAAAAGGGTCATGAAATAAAGCTGATGGAGAGTGAGCATCATAATCAAAACAGCAGACGACATGGCCATTGCGAACGCGCGGGAACCCGCGGGCCAAAAACAGGAACCGGAAACTTGCACGATAACTGCGAACCTCGACGCTAGGCGCCGCTGCGATACTTACGCGCTTGAACAGAGTTCATGTAGACACGAATCGAGGCGAGTCAGAGGCGGGTCATTTAACCCGACGCTGACTCTACCCGGTCCTGTCGGGTTCATGTAGACAGGGCTTGTGTGTACATTTTAAGTGGGATTTTTTTCATTCAGTGAAGTTTATTTCACTTTTTAGTTTTTTGCGGCACACGCAGGATATAGAGCCCAATGTAGGCGACAGACTGCCCAAAAAAAATGGCAGGGCTATGGGGTTGGGCCTCTGTTAGAACAGAGGAGTTTAGTAATGAATAAATGGTAAATTTTATTAGAATTGACATATTTTAAATGTAGCAATTTTATAGCGGACTGTAACTACACAAATTCATTGTTGCTGCTACAATTGTTTTAAACAAAACCTGACGGCAGCAGCGCCCCTGTAGCTTGGCGGCGGAATACTGAAGCTTTCGAATGCTTTTGGAATAGTCGTGTAGCACCGTTCGGGTCCGTCCAGTCCGAATGCAATTCGAAGTTTCGAATGCCGTTCGACTCGAATGTCATTTCAACGTACCCGTGTAGCACAGGTATTATTTTGTGGTACAGCATGGGTAAAGCATTCTAGAAGGCTGCAGTAGAGGAGGTTTATAATAAACTGCACAACTCCAACCAAAAATTTTAACTTTAACCCAATGTTTCGAAGCCGACTCGGTTCCTTCATTAGGGGTGACTGAAGGCAGTAGCTAGCTTCTTTTAAGTATAGAGGGCAGGGCGGGGTCAAAGGAACGACAGCTGTCACGCGAAAGGCGCCGGAGAGGGGGAGGGAGGTTTAGGTTGTTAGTCACGCTGGCGCACTGCACGGAGGTGGTGAATGCCGAATTTTTTTTCGTTGACTTAAAGAGCGAAGTCCCTGGGCATAAACTCGGGGCAGGTTTCTTTTTGTGCGGTTGATATTGTTCGGGGTGGTTTGGATATGCCAGGATTCGAGAAGGAGCCTTTTGTGGTAATTTGTTTAGGTTCTGAGGATGCAGGTTTCTTCGAAGTTGAATCTATTGTCGGAGTCCTCGGAATATTCGGCTACTGGATTGTGTTCTCTTGCGAATTTGCGGACGTCGTTTTTATGTTGCGGAATTCTTTCTTTGAAATTTTTGGTTTCGCTGATGTAGCTTGCGTTGCTGTCGGCGCATCGAATTTTGTAGACAATGCCTTGGGCTCTTTCTCTCGGCGGCCGGTCTTTAGAAACAGGCAGGCAAAGCGCAAAAGTGTTTTATGGGCTTGTGCGCAACCTGGAGACCCGATTTTTTCAAGATTCGGGCGATGGTCTCGCTGACACCTCGGACATAAGCTAAAGTGACGCATTTTGGTGGTGGCGTTGGTCTGTGCACGTTGATTTCGTGAGGAATGTAGTGTTTTTGACGTCGAATGGTTTTTTGAATAAAGTCTTTTGGGTAGCCGTTTATGATGCGTTCTTTGAATACCGTGCGTTGTTCTTTTATTCTGTCGAGTTCTGTACTGCAGTGTGTCTCAACTCATCTATCAGCGTCTTCCCCACTGATGCTTTGTGGACTGTCGGATGGATCGAAGAGAAGTGGAGATACAGGCCTGAGGGGTTTTGTTTGCGGTATACGGAGAATTGAAGGATATTGTGGTTTCGGGACACGAGGACGTCCAAAAACGGCAGGGAGTTTTCTTGTTCCACCTTGTTGTGCCCGCGCTTCCTTCCTGCTGTAGAATTCGGCGAAGTTGGGCATGGGCAGGATTCCCTGAAGACCACCGCGAGGGTGGGTGAGCCCTCTGGGGGGAGACGTGACTGCAGGACTGCCAGAGGGAACTACGACAGTAACGTCCCCACGTGTTCAAACAGGAATGCCGGAAGCAGCGACGACAATAGCGTCCCCAGGTGTTCAACAGGAATGCCAGCGACGACCATAAGGGTATTCGTTCCGGTCCTCACCACGACGAAGTGCGGTATCTGTGTGGATTTGACACGGTGGATTTGAACAATTGGCCGAGTGCCGCACCTTCGACAGAGCTTCCGCGTTCCGGTCACCAGTACAAGCTCTTCCGACACCTGCTGGGAGACAGGCTGCATTCCTGTGTCATGCAAGTGCCCTCCGGGTCAACATTGGGCGTGGTCCGGACGCACGTGCGCGACCACCTGGAGGCCGCGGGGACGACAACGTGACCGGGTCCTGTTCCCTTTCCCTCGACCGAGCTGCGAAGAAACATCACGACCGCCCTGCCGTGGGTGGCACCATAAGTGCCATCGTGTGATTGGACATCATTCTTCGAACTGTATTCCCCAGCTATGGATCCGGGGAATACAAAGAGTATTTAAGGAGCTGCTGGTTTGATGCCACAAGAGAGTCCTCTTCTTGAGAGGTACCAGAGACTCCCGACTCCTAAGAAGCTCTCTTTACTGAGAAGCACTCTCACTTGCCCGTACTTTTACATTACGTAAATAGTCCTTGTATAAAGTTTTCCAAGTTTTCTTCCTCCGATCGTCCTCGTCTCTTCTCCGGCCCAGTCACGCTACCTGAATCCCAACAACTGGTCGCAGCGGTGGGATGCTGCTACCTGAATTCCAACAACTGGATGGCAGCTGTGGGACGTCCACGTGAAGTTAACGGCTCCAACGGACCTCGGCAGCTACGGGACTTACAGGCGTCAGCTATACCTTGGCAGGCTGAGTGCCCAATGTTTTCCGTTCATTTCGACAGACCGTACTAACACAGGCAGATGCTAGGTGCGGATTCCTGTTGTCTGGGAAATTGATTTAGGGAAACTGCTTTGTCCACTTCAAGCTAGGGCTTTTGTTTTAGTAGGCTTGCTAACGCATGGTGTAACTCACGATAGAGAAGTTAAAAGTGCAGGACCTGCTCGTAATTTGCAAGGAGCTGGGGATTTCGCTACGTACTGCGAAAAGAAAAAAAGAGATTCTCGAGGTTATGCGGCAGGAGGAGGTGACTACTGAGGAGGTCGACGGGGCTTTGGAAACGATTGTTGGACGCAAGAAAGAAAAATAGCTTTCGTTGGCTCAAGAAAGACGGGAATTGCGCGAGCAGAGAGAAAAAGAAGAGCTTCGGTTGGCTCAAGAAGACTGCCATCTATTGATAGGCTAACAACAACAACAAGACGGGAATTGTGCGAGCAGAAAGAAAAAGAAGAGCTGCGGTTGGCTCAAGAGAGACGGGAGGTCCGTGAGGCAGAGAAAAAAGCGAGAGAACATGCTCGAAAAACGAAGGAGTTTGAAATCGCGTCGAACGGAGGGAATATGGCGCGTCTTAGCTCTGTAGCTTCACAAACTGATATCCCCAATCGCAGGAAAAACAGCGACCCTTATCCGTTATTCCAGTCACTTCATCGAACTCCAAGCCACCCTTGACGCCGACAAATGCCTTGTCTTCTTCGACGTGGTGTCCCTTTTCACAAACATCCCCGTGAAGTTTGCGGGGACCGCTACCCGAGAAGCCCTACAACGCGACGACACACTCAGCCCACGAACCCCACTGAGTGTAAATTATGTATGCCGCTTCCTGGATTTGTGCCTATCGAACACATGCTTCTCGTCAAGCGGAGAATTTTACCGACAAGTGAAAGGAACACCAATGGGAGCGTCCATCTCTGTCGTCATGGCCAATTTAACCATGGAACACATCGAACAACAAAGCCCTCAACTCATTCCACCCAAAACCAAAGATTTTCCTCAGGTATTTCGACGACTGCTTCGCCGTCATCAAAAGATCTTAGACTCAAAATTTCCTTCGTCATTTAAACTCCGTAGAACCTGACATTCAGTTCACGCTAGAGGTGGAACAAGAAAACTCTCTGCCGTTTTTGGACGTCCTCGTGTCCCGAAACCAAACTACCCTTCAATTCTCCGTATAGCGAAAATCAACCCACTCAGGCCAGTATCTTCACTTCTCTTCGATCCATCCGACAGTCCATAAAGCATCAGTGGTGAAGACGCTGTTCAGAAGAGTTGAGACACACTGCAGCACAGAACTTCACAGAAGAAAAGAACAACGCACGATATTCAAAGAACTCATCATGAACGGCTACCCAAAAGACTATTCAAAAACCATTCCACGTCAAAAACAACATTTCTCACGAAATCAACGCACTCAGACCAACGCCACCACCAAAATGCGTCACTTTACCTTATGTCGGAGGTGTCAGCGAGACCATCGCCCGAATCCTGAAAACATCGGGCCTCCGGATTGCGCACAAGCCCACAAACACTGTTGCGCTTTGCCTATCTGTTCCCAAAGACCGGTCGCAGAGAAAAAGAGCTCAAGGCATTGCCTAAAAAATTCCATGCGCCGACTGCGACGCAAGCTACATCGGCGAAACCAAAAATTTCAAAGAAAGAATTCGGCAACATAAAAACGACGTCCGCAAATTCGCAAGAGAACGCAATCCAGTCGCCTAACATTCCGAGGACTCCGACCATAGAATCAACTTCCAAGAAACCTGCATCCTCGGAACTGAAACAAATTACCACAAAAGGCTCCTTGTGGAATCCTTGCATATCCAAATTACCTAGAACAATATTAACCGCACAAAAGGAAACCTGCCCCCAGTATATGACCAGGGACTTCCCTCTTCAACTCAACGAAGCAAAAAAAAAGTCGTGTCACCACCTCTCTCCAGTGCGCCAGCGTGACCAGCAGCCTAAACCCCCTCCCCCTCCTCCTCGCCTTTCGCGTCACCGCTGTCGTTCCTTTGACCCCCGCCCTCCTCCCTTCCATATTTAAAGATGCTTAGCTACTGCCTTCAGTCACCCCCGATGAAGGAGCCGAGGCGGCTCCGAAAAGTTGGGTTAAAGTTAAAAATTTTGGCCGGAGTTGTGCAGTTTATTATAAGTTAAGGGGTAGGGCAGAAGTATACAAGCGATCTAACAGGTTAGGATTAAGGCGCAGGCTCTAGCAAGAGTAAGTTGTAATTTCTGTGGTTCAACGTTCCGATGCGTCACTTAGGCTAATAGTGTCACCGGATTGGAGAGCTCCGGATTAATTTAGACCGCCTGGACTCCTAAACATGCTTTGACACCTTACAGGACGCGGTTCATCATCATCATCATTTATTTACCCTTAAGGGCCCCAGGGGGCATTACATAAGGGGGAAGGGGGGGGGGGGGGCGAACAGTAATCATGTCACAAAGAACAAAATTGGAACATAAAACATAACACATGTAGATACAACTGTGAACACTTCATTTCGTATTTCACCTCCATCGAAATACGGCTGCTGAGGCCGGAATCGAACCTGCTATCTTGGTATGATCAGCACAATACAAAAGCAACGCGTCGGTTCTACGGGGGAGGGGGCAGCTATCAGCAGAGTTCGCCACAAACGTAATGCTTCCTAATCACGTATGCCTTCTTCCACAAGTGGGATAAGAAGATTAAAGCTTGCAGGAGCCGGAAAAACTAGAAAAAAAGGAAAGGGAGACTAAAGCTCCACCTTAAGGGTATCAAGCAACAGCATAATGGTTTGACTCCAATATATGCCAAAGATCATTCTCTACTTTACATTCGTAGATCCCAGGGAGTCCTCATACCCCTGTTGGTGCCGTGGAGAGCGGTTAACGATGCGCCACTGCCCTGCGATGGCAGGGGTTTCCAGCAGTAGGCCTTATGCGACTCAGGTTGCTCTTTCCGAGTGACCAACCATGAATATAAGTGCCACCTGCCACGGTGGGCAGTTCCTCTGACAATGCAAGGTCACGTGACCTAGGTGGTTCACCTGCCTCCTAGGTTGCCCCCTGGGGACCGCCTGCCAGAGACATACTTGTGATTTCTCTCTTATGACGCCGACGCTTAGAACAACGGCGCCAACACCAGATTTTCTTGAGAACGGGCTTCTACAGTTATCGCGTTAAGATGAAATTACTGGATGTTTCGCGGATATTTGGACGTCACGTGGGATGTGGAGACGCTAGGCACCGTGAGATGTACCGGCCATAGTATAGAGTGGTCTCGAATTACTCTTTACTTGATGAAGAAACGGAGAAAATGAGTAGAAAAAGCACCTATGCGAGTATGGGGGAAACTGGAAGAATTTTTACTTTATTGGGGATCAACCTCCCAAATCGACTCAGGTTATGCGTGACGCCATTGTGAACAGATCCGGAAATTTTGACCATCTGGGTTTTTTTAACGAGCACTGACATCGCATAGTATACACGTGCCTGTAGAATTTCACCTGCATCGAAATTCGACCACCGCGGCCGGCATTGAACACGCGCCTTTCAGTTAAGCAGCTGAGCACTACAACCACTCAGCCACCGCAGGCTGCGCCAAATTGGAAACTAGCAGGATATCGCACGAGGACAGATATCTGTCTTTAACCATGGACGACGACATAACTTTAGGAGCATCTGAATGATGATCTCACCAATATCAAATCAAATCAATTTATTCGGACATGAAACACAGTCATGCCCACGCGATGAGTCAAGAGGAAAGCTAATGGCATATTTCCCGACGAGGCATCACGCCGGGTTACATATAATGGCAAAAGGATGAACAAATCCATTTTCCTCAAAAATAAAGCAAATAACAAAAACAAAATTAAATACTATCAATTTATGTTTTGATATATGGAGATAATAAGACACATGACATTCGAACACAAAATACACAGCAGTAACGCTAAAATTCGTGACACAAAAGAAAAGATTATGGGACTAGGGCAAACACTACATGTCATATGTATTCGGTACATCAGGAACAAATGAAAATAGCAACTTCATTTTCTTTCTTAATTTCAAAAATAGTTTAACTGCTTGAAGCGTCCCCGCAGGGGGGCGCCTTCAGCTTGCAGGCGTCGCGACGGTGAGTGGCGACACCGCGGGTTCCCGAGCATCCGCAGGGACATCCCCAAAAGGGGATGATGGTGAACTGTGCATCACCACGGACCCGAGCACCCGCGCCTCGCCGTGCGTGGCATCGCCGTGTCCGGGGAAAAGGGGATCCTGGTGGTTGAGCCGATGCCGAGCGTTTGGACCTTTAAGGCCCCTCGGCGGAGGCAACACACCACTTTGGCCTCAGCTTCCTGTAGACGGCACCTCCGGCCTGACCCGACCGGGGGAAATCGGCAGTTGCCTTTCCCTGTCCTGCCCTCCTTCTTTCACTTTCCTATCTCTTTCTTACAACTTTCCTGTCCCCTCCTCCTTTCTGGGTTTTTTCACTTTTCATAGGCGGCGAGGGTTAACCATGTGTGGCTGACAACCCTGTGTTATGCCGTATTAGGTTATAGTGGCGGTGTATAGCTGGTGTGTGTAGGGCTTTTTAAAGGCGCCTGTCCCATCCCCATGTTGGGCTCCGTGGTGGGCGGCTAGCACCGCTGCCGAACACCAAACTTTTTTATGGCTCCCCCCCCTTTCTAAACCTGATCGCTCTCATAAAAGAGTGCGGACCGGATATATATCCATTCAATGCTTCAGGAAAACGAAGGAATCATTTCCAAAATTTCATGTCCTCCATAGTGAGGAAACAGAAAAATCTGCAAGAACTATGTCCCCATTCTTAGTCTCAAAATGTCTGACTGATGCCATCCGTGCAGGCTACAAACTGTCAAAAATGCCTAATGGTGAGCTACTACTTGAACTAAAAGACATCGTCCAATACTCCAAACTTTCTAACCAAGTGCAAATTGGGGACAACATTGTGTCTATCACTGCACACCGATCCTTGAACACCGTCCGTGGTGTGATTTCTGAAACAGATTTTATTCACCTCACTGAGGAAGAGATGCTGGAAGGCCTCAAGGACCAAAACGTCATAAACGTACACCGTATAAAGATAAGAAAAGACAAAGAAATCCCAACGAAACACATAGTGCTCACCTTCAACTGCAGCACACTTCCAGAGTCCATAGAAGCAGGCTATTTGAAAATAAATGTACGCCATTACATTCCACACCCACGAAGGTGTTTCAATTGTCAAAGATATGGACACGGGTCACAGAGTTGTCGTGGCCACAAAACATGCGCTAAATGTGCCTCAAAAGACCATGCTTCCGAAAACTGTGAAGGAGCAGCATTTCGCTGCGCAAACTGCGGAGGTGATCACCCAGCATATTCAAGGTCATGGAAAACATGGAAAAATGAAAAAGATATCATTACAATGAGCACAAACATCACATTCAAGGAAGCGAGACGACTCTTCTACGCGAAGAACTCTTTCACCTTCTCTACAAAAACAACCTTTGCTGATGTGGTGCGCAGGGGCGGTGCGCCACACAGCACTCCGGCATCTGCCAAGGCCACGCTCAGTGAGCCTATGGCAGAGCCACCCACGCCCCAGGCAGAGACAGCGAAAGCTGCTCTGTCATCCCCAAAGCAGGGAGATCCATCCAATGGGTCGGCCTCCCGCAGGACTTCCCCCCAACGGTGGAGGCCTAAAAATCAGACATCCGCGGCTTCGCGGTCCTCCAGCACCTCTCTTGAGGTGATGGATATAACTCCCAGTCCGTCTGCTTTGCAGCGGCGGAACAGCTCTCTCGAGCGAAAAAAAGGCAGACCCCTAACTACGGGCCCAGAAAAGTAAATTCCTTCTGCTCCATTCCCACTCAAGAACACAAACATGACTTTTGTGATTCAATGGAACTGTCGAGAATTACTGAGAAACTACAGTGACGTAACACATATTTTAGGGTCAATATTGCCCATTGCTTTGTGCCTTCAGAAGACCAATCTTGGTCCGCAACATGTGAATATCTTAACACTATAAAAGTTATCCACGCGATCGCGAGCAGTCAAATAGACTCTCGGGTGGTGTCGCAGTTGTCATTCAAAGCGGCGTCCCTACTCAAGAAATTAAACTTAACACAAAACTTGAGGCAGTTGCAGTTAGCGTCGTTACCTACAAAACAATAACAGTATGTTCTGTATATCTTCCCCCGCACATCACATTAACAGTCGAAGATTTAGAAGGCCTGATTGATCAACTGCCGGAGCCATATCTGGTAGTTGGCGATATTAACGCTCACTCCCCATTTTGGGGAAGCGAACGATGTGACTCAAGGGGACAAATAATCGAAGATTTTATCCTCTCAAATAACATCTGTCTTTTAAATACGGGAAAAGCCACTTATTGTTGCCCAAGCTCGGCAAAAATGAGCTTTCTCGATTTAGCTTTCGCATCACCATCGCTTTTTAACGATTTTATATGGGATATTTTAAATGACCCTCTGGGAAGTGATCACCTATCTACTATCATCCGCCTCTCATCGTCTACTCCAGTCATCCCCACAAGACCACGGCGCTGGAAACTTCACCTCACCGGCTGGTCACTTTTTACAGCTAATGCCACACTAGAAGAATTTTGTGAAGAACTCACTATAGACGAAATTAACGAAAGGTTTACTACATGCATAATATCGGCCGCTACACTAGCCATACCACAAACAACAGGACTCGTACACAAAAAACAAAGTATGGTGGACGCAAGAATGCACATTAGCAAAAAAACAAAATAAAGCTTGGGGCTCTCTGCGTCGGTATCCAACAGCGGAGAACTTGATTGCCTTTAAGGGGGCCAAGGCCAGAGCGCGATTCGTTCGAAGAAATGCCGAGAAATCCTCATGGCAGATATATGTGTACTCAATAAACAGCTCAATAACCTCAAAAAAGATGTGGGAAAAAGTTCGTAGATTCAGATGTGACCATACCCCTTTCACACTTCCTCTATTGCCCCGCAGGGGGGCGCCTGCAGCTTGCAGGCGTCGCGACGGTGAGTGGCGACACCGCGGGTTCCCGAGCATCCGCAGGGACATCCCCAAAAGGGGATGATGGTGAACTGTGCATCACCACGGACCCGAGCACCCGCGCCTCGCCGTGCGTGGCATCGCCGTGTCCGGGGAAAAGGGGATCCTGGTGGTTGAGCCGATGCCGAGCGTTTGAACCCTTAAGGCCCCTCGGCGGAGGCAACACACCACTTTGACCCCAGCTTCCTGTAGACGGCACCTCCGGCCTGACCCGACCGGGGGAAATCGGCAGTCGTCTTTTCCTTATCCTCCCCTCCATCTTTTACTTTCCTATCATCTTTGTTACAACTCTCCTGTCTCCTCCTCCTACCTTGGTTTTTCCTTTTTTCCTGGCGGCTAGGGTTAACCCTGTGTGGCGAACTATCCTGGGTTTCGTCATATTCGGTTATAGCAATGGTGTACAGCTGGCGTGGGCAGGAATTGTTTTCAAGTTCCTGTCTTGTCCCCTAGTTGGGCTCCATGGTGGGTGGCTGGCACCAAGGCCGAAGAACAAAATTTTTTATGGCTTCCTCCCTGCTTAATAATGATCGCCCTCTGAAAAGAGGACGGACCGATGTCACAACACAGTTTTTCAGCAAAAAGAAGACAACTTTTCCGAAGTACCACATCGTCCACGGTAAAGAAACAGAAAAGCCAGCCAGACAAATATCCCCGTTCCTTGTTTCAAGAGTTCTTACAGAATCACTGGGCCCTCAGTACAATGTCACAAAGTTGGCTTGTGGTGACCTCCTCCTCGAACTGCTCGACATAACTCAGATTTCAAATCTTGCAAACATTGAAACTTTTGGCGATATTCCCGTCTCTGTTACACCGCACAGATCATTGAACACAGTACGTGGTGTCATCTCAGATAATTATTTCCTGCACCTAACAGAGGAAGAGATGCTTGAAGGACTGAGCCCTCAGAATGTTACCAACGTCCACAGAATTACAATCCGCAAAGACAACAAAGAGTTTCCGACAAAACACCTGGTCCTGACGTTTGCCTCATGCACCCTGCCCGAGTCAATCGAGGTAGGCTATGCAAAAATCTCCGTTCGCCCTTATATCCCCAACCCTAGACGCTGTTTCAAATGCCAGAAGTTCGGTCACGGCTCCCAGAGCTGCCGCGGCCGCAACACCTGTGCTAAATGTGCCTCCAATGACCACCAATCAGACGGCTGCGACGCCGCGCCACGCTGTGCAAACTGCGAAGGCGAGCACGCTGCTTACTCAAGGTCTTGTCCTGCCTGGAAAAAAGAAAAGGAAATCATTACAATAAAGACAAAAGATAATATCACTTTTAAAGAGGCAAGAAAGCGTTATGCAATGTCGCAAGGCACTTTCTCCTTAACACCCCACACAAACTTCGCCGATGTGGTGCGCGGGCGCGGCGCATCACACCGGTCTCAGGCACCTGCCCAGTTCACACCTAGTGAGGCTGAGGCAGGGCCATCCGCGCCCCTGGCAGATGCAGCGAGAGCTGCTATGCCACCCCCAACAACGGGCCGGCCGTCCTCCAAGTCGGCAGCCCGCAAGGCTTCCCCCGTTCGGGAGAAGTCTACCACCCCCCTGCCCGCGGGTTCCCCGCGCAACTCCAGCGCCTCCATGGAGGCGATGGATACAAGTCAAAGCTCGCCTCGGTCGCAGCGGAGACGGGGCTCTCTTGACCGGAAAAAAGAAAAAACACGATAACAGGCCCTCAACAAGGAGAGACCTGAGGTCTCAAAACACTCCTCCTTAAAATAATCATGGCGTTCCTTATCCACTGGAACTGCCGTGGAATTTTAAATAACTACAGCGATGCAACAGATCTCTTACGCTCTATGTCTCCTGTAGCACTGTGCCTTCAGGAGACCAATTTGGGACCTTTACAAAAAATATTCTTAAGAATTATAAAGTCTTTCGCTGTGACCGTGAGCAGGCAAATAGGCTCTCTGGAGGTGTTGCTGTCGTAGTTAAGAGCGGTGTTGCAACACGTGAAATCCAGCTGCAGACAAATTATGAAGCCATTGCAGTCACCGTCATTAGCTTTAAAACAATTACCATATGTTCAGTATACCTTCAGCCACACCTCGCAGTAACACTTCATGACCTAGAATCACTTTTTAATCAGCTACCAAGCCATATCTGGTAGTTGGGGATTTTAATGCACACTCCCCTTTCTGGGGGGGTGAACAGACAGACAGACACTAGGGGCCGTATATTAGAAGATTTTATTCTGTGCAATAATGTTTGCCTACTCAATACAGGCAAACCCACATATTGCTCTCCAGCCTCAGGAAAAATGAGTTGCATAGATTTATCTTTTAGCTCTTCTTCCGTTTTTAATGATTTTAAGTGGGATGTTCTCGATAACCCGTACGGAAGCGATCATCTTCCGGTAGTGATTAACTTTTCATCGCCACCATCAGTCATCCCTAGTAAACCACGCCGTTGGAAACTACACCTAGCCGACTGGCAACTATTTAGAGAAAAGGCTAGCCTGAAGAAATTATTTTCAAACAGTCTTAACGTTTACGAACTGAATGAAATTTTTACAAGCTGCATTATTGATGCTGCGTGCCAAGCTATTCCTCAATCGTCCGGAATAGTACGACATAACAACAAGGTATAGTACACGCAGGAATGCCGGGAAGCAAAAAAGAAGCAAAATAAAGCTTGGGGAGTTTTTCGAAGATACCCAACTCAGGAGAACCTCATCAACTTTAAAAAGACGAGAGCAAAAGCTCGGTACATCCGCCGAAATGCCAAAAGAACATCATGGAGAAGCTACGTACCATGCATAAATAGTTCAGTTACGTCCAAAAAAATGTGGGAACAAGTCCACAAGTTTAACGGAAGCTTTTCTCCTTACACAATTCCTTTCTTAACAGCTCCAGGTACACAGAAAAATATAGAGGAACAGGCAAACATCTTGGGAGAACATTTCTCAAACATTTCTAGTTCTTCACACTACACAGAAACATTTTTAAAGCATAAACATGCAGTGGAGAAACATAGACTTCCAACAACGGGTTGCACAAAAGAACCGTACAATGGTTTAATAACACTCCAAGAAATAAACGAAGTTCTCTGGGCCGGAAAAAAGACAGCACCTGGCCCTGACAATATACATTACGAAATGCTAGCACATCTTTCCCAGCCATCTGTGGAGGCGCTCTTGAAGTTTTTTAACCAAGTGTGGGTGCTCGGAAGATTGCCGAAAGCCTGGAAGAAAGCAGTTATTGTACCATTCCTGAAATCTGGAAAACAACCAACATCCCCTACTAGTTACAGGCCGATAGCCCTTACCAGCTGTCTTGCCAAGTCATTCGGAAGTGTGCTGAATAAAAGACTAACTTTTCTGATTGAATCTCTTGAACTTATTGACATCCATCAGTGCGGTTTTAAGAAAGCATGCTCAACAACAGACCACTTAACTCGCCTGGAAAATACTGTCCGAGAGGCTTTTATACACAGACAGCACTGGCTTGCCGTCTTTTTTGACCTCGAGAAAGCATACGACACCACCTGGAGGTTCGGCATCCTTCGTGACTTAGCAGATCTTGGCATCCGTGGCAGGATGTTGAACTGCCTGAAGGACTTCCTTTCCGACCGCTGATTTCAAGTGCGCCTAGGATCAACCCTGTCCAGGGGCTTCGTTCAAGAGAACGGGGTTCCTCAGGGGTGTATTTTGAGCCCGACATTGTTTGTTATAAAAGTAAATTCCATAGCCAAAGTAATACCGAAGGCCATTATGTATTCCGTCTATGTTGACGATCTGCAAATAGCCTGCACATCCTCAAACCTGGTAACATGCGAGAGACAAATACAGCTGACAATGGATAAACTGGTGACCTGGGCAGACGAGAACGGTTTCCGGTTTTCCACACAGAAAACCGTGGCCATTCTTTTCTCTATTAAGCGAGGCTTACAGGCCAACCCATTTATACACCTGAACAAAACACAGATACCGGTGAAAAATGAGCACAAATTCCTAGGCGTAACCTTTGACAAAAAGCTCACTTTCCTGCCTCATATAAATGCACTGAAAAAGAAAGCCTCCCGATCCCTCAACATACTCAAAGTACTGTCACGAAAACATTGGGGTGCCGACAGGACATGCCTTCTAAAGATTTACCGCTCTGTAGTACGCTCTACCCTTGATTATGGATGTATAGTGTATGGGTCAGCGAGACCATCATACCTTAAACGACTAGATACAGTGCATAACTTGGGTTTGCGTCTCTCCACTGGTGCTTACAGGACATCACCCATTAACAGTCTTTATGTATAAACCAACGAACCGTCACTCGAGGTCCGAAGAACCCTGCTCACGTGCTCGTACGTTTTAAAAATCCGTTCGCTTCCCAAACACCTATATTACCCCATAGTCACAAAGTGCCCATCAAGAACACTTTTTAACAACAAACCACAAGCTATCAGGCCACTCCTCCTGCGTTTTGAAGAGATGTGTCAAAACCTCGGCGTACTGGACACATTACCTGCCATTGCTCGAAGACGAGCTCCACTGCCTCCATGGCACAATTTTCCGGCAATCTGGGATTTTACCCTTACGCAGTTCCAAAACAAACAAACTCCAAAACAACATATAGTACAGGAATTCCTTGCACTCGAAGAAAAATACAGTAGTTATACGGACTTTTACACTGACGGTTCAAAAACGAATGTTTACGTAGGAAGCGCAGTGGTGCGAGGAAATTCGGAGACAGCAATGCGACTTCCACAGTGCGCATCCATTTTCAGCGCAGAATGTTACGCAGTATGTGTGAAAAAAAAAAAGTACTAAACGAGAACCTCAAAGAGTCTGTGTAAATAATAGTGTTTTTGAGTGTACTTGAGTGTACTGCGAGAGACAAATACAAATCACACTGAATAAACTGGCTGCTTGGGCAGAGAAAAATGGATTCAAGTTCTCCCCTCAAAAAACAGTAGCTGTTTTGTTCTCATTACGACGAGGCCTACAGGTCGATCCCAATCTGTGCTTAAATCAAACCACACTGCCAGTCAAACAGGAACATAAATTTTTAGGCGTCACTTTTGACAAGAAACTTACATTTCTACCACACATTAACAACCTGAAAAAGAAAGCATCCCAAGCCCTCCATGTATTAAAGGTACTCTCGCGAAAACGGTGGGGGTCCGATAGAGCATGCCTATTGCAAATATATCGCTCTTTGGTGCGCTCCAAGCTGGACTACGGGTGCGTGGTATATGGTTCGGCAAGAGCATCCTACTTGAAACGACTGGACCCTGTTCATAATCTTGGTTTGCGCCTATCAAATGGAGCATATAGAACATCCCCGGTAAATAGTCTTTACGTTGAAGCTAATGAGCCCACACTAGAGGATAGAAGAGTCACACTAACATGCACGTACATCCTAAAAACCCGTTCTCTCCCTAAACATCTCTGCTATCCCATTGTTACCAAGTGCCCATTTAGGAGATTATTCAATAATAAACCACAATCCATCCGGCCACTAATAATGCGCTTTGAAGATAAATGTGAAGACTTAGCAGTGCTGGACGCCCTACCTAATATTGCACAAGGACATGAATATCTACCACCATGATACAGCCTTCCTTCGGTGTGTGACTTCACACTGACATACGTAAACAAAGAGAAAATACCACACGAGCACATACTACAAGAGTTTTTTGCACTATAAGAAAAATATAACACTTACACTGAATTTTACACTGATGGCTCAAAAACAGAAAGTCATGTCGGAAGTGCAGTAATTCAAGGAACAAATGAAAAAATGATACGATTGCCACAGTATGTATCGGTATTTACTGCGGAGTGTTATGCCATCTTTGTAGCTGTAGAACCAATAGTAAAACAAAACATAAAAAATAGCATCATTTACACCGATTCACTGAGTATGCTAAAAGCGCTGCATTCTGCAAACGCTGCTGAACCCATAATAGGAAAAATCATACATAACATAGTTAAAATTACAAAGCAAAAACATAACATTATATTCTGCTGGGTCCCTAGTCATGTTGGAATTTTAGGTAATGAGAGAGCAGATGCTTGCGCAGCACAAGCTAGAATTGGCCATATAAAACAAGTTAACATACCACAGAGGGATTTTTCTAAATTACTGCACAGTAAACTCAGGAATAAGTGGCAGATTGCATGGGACGAACACACAAACAACAAACTACATTCTATAAAACCTGTTTTAGGAGAATGGAGATCATGTACACATCAGGAGCGTTTCATAGAAGTTATTTTGTGTCGACTACGCATTGGACACACACACCTTACTCACAACTTCTTACTGACAAAAAAAGACAAACCTCTCTGCGAAATGTGTGGCGATGAACTCACGGTAAACCACATTTTAATTGTATGCAAAAAACTGGAACAACTGAGGAAAAAATATTTCACAACATTGTACAATGAATACATCCCACTACACCCCATGTTACATTTAGGAGATCAAGCACTGGTTGATTTTTCAAGTATTTTTAAATTTCTCAGAGAAGCCAATGTTTTATACTAACTGTACATATAAAAAGCGTAACCTTTAACAAAAGCTCTAACCGTGTGTTTGGCGCATGATAGCCTCAGTTGCATTTGCGCCATTAAAATCAATATAACTAACTGCTTGAAGCGTGATGGGTTATTGATAGGTAGGCATTACATACTGTAGTAATTTGGTTATCTATGTGTTGGGTACCATAGTCCGAGCGTCAGCGGAGATAAGAGAAGTAACACAGATTGCGGTCTAAATTTTTGTTCACATGTGTTTGTCTGAAAGATGAGCTGTCCTGCCTGATTACCTGAAAAGAATGTACAGCAACATTATACTTATGACACAATAGGAATGGAGGAATATGAAAGGCCTGCAATACGCGGTAGCCCATAGAAGGGTATGGGGAACATAAGCAAAAAGCTCTCTTTTGCAAAGCAAATAATCTAAGTCAGATTTGTTGCATGTACACCCACTAAATAGTAGTACACCAGTTGAGAATAGATTAGAGAAAAATACGACTGCCTTTTAGTCTTCATGGGAAAGAGGTGCCTCGAGCTACATGCAAACGAACATGATCTCCATGGTCAACCTAGCCTATGACAATGCGATAAAAACGCCTAAGAACTCACAGGAGCTTACCGAGTCAATCGGGGTGTTGTTGAATTGTAGTTGGATGGGGTAGTCTACAGGTTTATTCTTAGGACCAAAAAGCATGAATTTTGTTTTTATCAAATTCAATTCCCATTTCTTCCCTGCAAGCCACAGCAACAGTTCATGTAGCCCACAGTCGGAACGACGCTTGACTTTGCAAAGGTAAGAACCGGAAAATAAACGTTCCCGTCATCTGCACATAAAACGCTGTTAGAATAAATTGGAATGCTTACTAGGCCATTTATATATAGTGTAGAAATGGGCCCCAGCAAAAAAACCTTGAGGTACGCCCAAGTTTATTATTACTGGGTCCGATAAGGCATCGTTGAGGTATTGAGTGCAGTTAGACAAGTAGCTTTCTAGTAATCGGTGCGGAGTCCCACGACAACCATACCTGCAAGACTTGTGAAACAAAATGATGTGCTTAATGGAATCGAAGGCTTCGGTTAAGTCAAGAAATATACATGCAGTGCAAAGGTTATGTTCAATATTACGAATCACAGTATTTTATATTTCGAGCGGACCTATCTGCGTGGATTTTCTAAGCTGAAATCCGTATTGATGCGTAGAAATTATAATATTAGAGCGCAGAAATTTGTATCCCCTGGTGAAGATCACTCGCTCCGCAACTCAGCAAAAATCAAATTATGCGTACAAGATTTAAAGGGAGGGTAGCTAGGGAGGACACTAACAATCTCTGCCAAAAGCCAGAAGATCTTATGACGCTGAGAGATTAAAAACCTGAACAACATAGATAGAACAGAACTGTCAGAATTACAAAAGAAAATTAATTGGTCTAAGACAAACTAAATAAGCAAGTATTTTACAGGGCGGAGAAGGGGGTCGCACATGCTCTCGCGACAGCCTTCTACCACGGTAACCAACTTCCAGACAGTTGCCTTTGTAACCACACTCCAGTTCGATATTTCTCCACTGAGGTCATGCCCTCCTGCTTCACTGTAACCACCCTCCGAGTGTCTCCTATATGACAACGCACCCATCGAAAAAAAATTAAGACTACCGCATACTTCTATGTACAATTCCTACTATGACGACGCGAAACCCTGGAAGAGGCAATTAACAAATGTGTCTGTAAAATAGCAATACCTAAGTTTTCATGTACCCTAGAAGCAAGAATACATTGCACATGCCCTTACTGCGGGCTTCTTGGAGCGACCTGCCTGCTGCCGACGTGATGGGAACGCAGCGCTCCTTAGGCGTTGCTGTGCCCAACGTGCTACGCATCGAAGCGCTAGCGGACGCTAGAGCAGCAGAGGGGTAGGCAGTGGTGAGCATCGCAGCGCGGCCGGGGCAGATTTTGACCTGGCGCGTATGCCACTCAATGACGATATTTGGTGGATGTCGCAGTTGTCTCTCCGCAGGCGCGCGATTTTAACGCGAGAGAGTTAAGGTGCCTGTGTGGCAGAAAATCTGGCGTCGCTGTCAGCGTTGTGAGCGAAAAATCCCCGGAGAAGCAAACTAGGTGGACTACCAAGGCCATGTGACCTTGCGCCGCCATGAGATCCCCCCCCCCCCCCCCCCGGATTGTGGCCAAACTTACCACCGTGGCAGATGACAGTTACATGAATGAATGGACGTGAGAGGTTGCTCGGGAAGAGCAAGCCCCGCTGGTTGCAACACCTGCCTTCGTAGGGCATTGGCGCATCGCTCAACCGCTGCACAACTGCGCCTGGAGTAGCATGAGGACTCCCAGGGATGTATGAATGTAAGGACGAGAATGACCAAATCAGCATTTAACTCTATCGCGTATATCGTTAAGGCGGAGCCTAAGTGCCCTTCCGAATTTTTGATAGCTCGAGAAATGGGCCGAAATTTGTTGAGCCATGGTGGTGAGAATAATCACTGTTTCGGAACTATAAAAACTGGCGTGAACCTTACCCACTGTGGTCTACACGCCTGTGAATAAATGAGCAGCCTAATGGTAATAGTAAAAAGTTAACTTTTCAATATTACGTAAAAAGCCTGGTAGTAAGCACGTCTTAGCTGTATTATGATGCACCACGCCACTGCTAATCCTATGTCTAAAAAAGCGCTCTTATAACTGAAAAGCCTATATCAGAAACTGCTGACAGTCTGAGGTGACACGCCCGGACACGCCTTGGAAGTTTCAAGTGCAGCCTGCGTCGACAGACGCGTCACTATTGCTCAAAACTAGGGCTTGCACTTTGCTTCGCACAATGAGGATCTCCACAGCGGCAGCTCATTCGTGCACTTGCTGGTTGGCCGCATACTCACGTCGTGGGAGAAGTGTTTTTCGCACGGCACCTACTTCTAAAAGTGTTTATTGTCGCACAGGACCTCCCGACATAAATATATGGGCTGATTCGAACACAAGCGGACTCCAAACTACACAGCATCAGAATAATTTACCCGCTCATTCGAGCCCTAATAAATGACCGATATCGCTGTTTTCACCACGGTATCTTGTTAGCTTGTTCGGTGTGCTTAAAAGGAGCTCTCGGCGTAAAACATCCTGCATATTAATTGGTTGTTACCGCTTCGACACCGCAATCCTTTCATTGACAAGTCCCTGCGTTGCATTGGAAAACTCAGTGCAGTGATATCGTGTATTTGTTTTTTTCGCTACGTGGCAATGAAGAGGTGAGGTCCGACGGATGCACCGTGCCCCGCTGTCCGCGTCCTTGTGGTATGGGGGTTTTAACACCCTGGTTCTACATTCGGAGTATGAGAGGCACCGTAAAATAGGGCTCCGGAATAACCTATGACTTTTAGGTTTCCTCATATTGCTCTGGTATAGCACAGCACGAGGGCGTTTTTTTTTATTTTAGCCTCCATTGACACGATATGATCCCCCAAGACTATGGTGTGCTTCGGTAATCGAACGCTGCAGCCACTGAGCCGCCCCGGTGAGTTCATTGTCCGCTTCCTGTTCTGAGCTGGTCATCACCTTCAAGAGGCGCAGCTCAGCGTGGGTAGGAGCTTCGACGCCAGTTTTCCTGGGATTACACGGTCGACGAGTTTCCCGGCGCAGTGCAAATAGCGAAAGGTGGCCTCTGACAGCAACTGCTTTCCTTTTTCGGGGCTGGACTGCTCACGGAGTCGGAGCTGTGAAGAAAACAATGGTACATGTGCTAGAGCCATATAGTTTTCTATTATTTAAGTAATGCGTGCCTAAGAAGGTGTCAAATGAAGACGTACTGATTTAATGTATGCTTCCACATCTTCCAGCGCGACACAGTGAATAGACACTAATGACAAACTCAAGTTAGCATCAATCAGTATATTACTGCCTTCCATTCTCAAATTGGCTATTTTAAATAAACACGGAGCTTTCAAGCCTGCGAAGACCAACCAATTATATCCGCGTATCCCTATCATCGGCCGATTTTGACGAGAAGGTGGGGTGACGTCGAGACCTTTTTTTTCGTTGCGCGGATCTCTGAGGCCTGGCTACACAACCTTTTATCCGCAGGTGCTCATCACGATGACCCTTTTGAGTGCAACGTTAACATTCTCAACAAAACTGCGGCACCACTGCTCCAGGAGGGTTATGAGGACTCCCTGAGGACTCCAAGTAGAAGATAACCTTTTGCATATATTTGATGCAGGCGCAAGCATTAATTGAAAAATCGGCTAGTTTAAAAGCAATAGACGCCAAAAATGCATCTTTTGCTGTTCAAGAAACACCAAAACAGCCACAGGAAGCGATGAGAGAATTAATTTTTACTTAGAAAATAAATGGAACGGAGTTATCTTCGGTGCCCCTTTTAGCGACGCTCCACCTAGCTGGAACTGGGCTGGATCAACCCATGTGTCATCGGCCAGCTTATCGCTAAATTAAAAGTAAAAAAAATGCTCAAAACGCTTCGTCGACCCTCAGCCCGTATGCATTCCTGAAGATGTCTGTCACGCGGGAGTGTTTCAGAAATCCCAAATTGACAGAATTAAATGACGGAATGACAGAATTAATTTAATTGACGGAAGCACTCGGCGACACGGCATTCATGAATAAACGCTACTACTGATTCTCCAGCTAGTCTCTCTGAAAAAGAAAAAATAACCTTCCACAGAAACGCCGGGGTAGGGTCTTTCATCTGGAGCGTTAAATAGCACCTGTGGGTTACCGTGTTGCCCACATCCCACAGTGTTGGCCATTTGCACGGCGAAAGAAATCTTCGATCATTTAAGAAAGAACACGTCGTAACAAAAATTATCACGCAAGTCCCAATAAACTCCTCTCGCTAACTTGTTTCAATTTCATGGCATGATGATGCATCTCCGTGGTTTTACTATGTTAGCAGTATAGTCCTTCTCCGGGAAAAAATTATGATTTATGTGTTGCGCACGGGCGTGCGCGCGTGTGTGTAAGTGTGTGTGTTTGTGTGTTTCTGTGTGCGTGCGTGCGTTGTCTTTTTTTTGCGTTCGCGCGAGTGCATGCTTGCGTGCATGCTTGCGTGCATGCTTGCGTGAAACTTCAACTCCAACGTGACAGCGGATCGGATCGGTTCAGGACACCTTCCAGGCACAGCAGTAAAAATGCATCTCCCATCTAAGAGGTTCCAGGCGCCACCAGTTTCAAGACGCAGTAGAAAGCAGATAAACAAATTCAAGAAAATCACTGCCGATTTTTGTATGCCCCTCCTCACATAATGCCTCCGGGCTCTTAAAGTATTGAAAATAACTGATTCATTCATTCAATCATTCATAAAACCAAAATCTGCAATCTCTACTTACATCTTTTGATTGCCTGTGCATTTTTTGCTCTAAGAAATGTCTCCATTCCTATGATTCTATGATAATGAGGCACCGCTTCGATTTTACGGCAACTAAATATCTTGCTGCAGTGAGACCTTAATGCTTTCATTAATGCTAATGCAAAAAGAATGCGGAACTAAAAAAAGCGAATCAGAAACCGGGAGGCCATACCGGGGCGCCTTGTCCCTGTGGTGCAGTTTGGATCAGATCGTTGGATGTCCAGAGAAAAGCCGCCAGCAGCAAAAACCCTGCGAATAATTTACTAGGTTCGCGCCATGCATATGTTTTGCGTGGAAAATGCGGGCTTTGTCTTCGGCATTCGCCGAAGGTGCAATAACTGTTTTGCCTTTAGGGCCTCACTCAGGCGAATCTCCAGTAATGTTACGCCGTTATTTATTCCAGCCCCTCCTTCACCTCCATTTCGCATTGCACGAGTTAGCGCAGCTGAAAGGTCGCGACCACGTAGTTGCGTCGCGCATGCTGATGATGATAATGATGTCGCCAGGCTTAATGACACATACCCATGGTGGGAGAATGGCCAGGGTGCATTGCATCTCTGACCTACCCAAACGTAGCTCATTTCCTTTTCTTTCTCGATGACATATGCTATATCTGCGCACTTCATAGCGCTCAGTTCTAGTGCGCTTCTCGACTGCTCCCATTCTCCGTGTGAACGATAATCAGGGGAACTCGAGGAGATGTTCGCTTGGGGTGAAAATTTGGTGAATTGGAATGAGCTCCCAGCCAGCTCTTTCGATGAGCCTAGACAAATGCAAAGCATTCAAATTACTTTTCTCAATTCTGAAAAAGTCCATCTATTAATTCCTCCTCACGTCTACTGTAATGCCACAATTTTCTTCTGAATTTTTTTTTTCACCACTGCCAGCTTCTTGAGCTGGAAGACTTGGCCAGCGCTTTTATCCACCTTTTTGACGCAGCTGCCTCGTGAAAGGCAAAACCTTTAAAATTTATAGACGCATTAATATTTACTCCCTTGTTTATATAGTAAAACATCGGTAACCATAGATTAGACTTATAGAATTATAGAAATATAGAATAGAATTGCGGACAATTCGTTCCTCGGCGTGGCGCCGGCGAATAACTATATGAGTCTGCGGCGTCTGGCACTCTTCAATTCGAATGCTGCTCGGCCTGCTACGGTTAATGCGGCTGGGCTCTTCATGGCAAGCGGTCGTCCTAAAAGCCCTCCTCTAGCCTGAATCACATGGTGCATACACGCTTCTGCAACTCTCACATGCACAAAACGGCAAGCGTGGTGACGACTGGCCTCCGCCTCTAGACCTGGAGATAGACCGATCGCGTAGTTCCACATTCTGGGTTTCCACGCAGCCCTTAGAGAAAGTGGATGTTTGCAGCGGATCCACTCGTTGCTGGTCTTGCCTTTCTGTATTCTTTTAAGAGCGTGAGCTCCCACTCATCAAGTTTCGAAATTTCGAGGAGTCTGCTACCACCCTGAGATCACAGCGCGATCTGTGGCAGCAACTAGACAACAGTACATCTCGCATTGAGACTTGTATCGCCATCTACAACAGCATTGTAGAAACAACCGCCTGCCATGTGCCACTGATGAAGTAACGGTGCAATACGGTGAATAGAGGTGGAACTAAGCGGGTATGACGTCAGGGGAAGAAATGGCGGCATAGTTTGGGTTTCTCAAATTCCTGATGGCGGCCATGAAAATTGGTGCGCTTAGCCCAAGTTCTTCGTCCATGTTCAGCCAGCTGTGTGGCCAGGTATGCTCACTCTGCACATCCTCGACAGAAAACTGCTCACCAGTAGGAGTGGAATGCTTTGGTCCTGCATTCTGGTTAATTAATATTGGACTCAGCCCAAGTTCTTTGTTCAAGATTAGCCAGCGGTTTGCCCGGGGATGTTGGTTCTCCACATCCTGGACGAAAATCTCCTCACAGGTAGCGTGGCTTTCTCCGGTCCTGCAATTCGGTTCCTTAATGGTCCGCTCAGCCCATGTTCTTCGTCCCGGTCAAGCCACCGGAGCGCCCGGGGATGTTGATTATACTGCACATCCTCGACGGAAGGTTGCATGCCGCCATTCAAGTCTTTCGCTTCTTGTCCGGAGCGCTGAGCGGTGGCCATTGTAACTGCCGCCTGTGCAGGCTCGCGGGATACGATGAAGGTGATGATACCCTCAGACTGAATGATACAAACCCACGGCGGGAGATTGGCCAGAGTGCATTGCTGATACAAACGCACACGTAGGTACGAAGTGGAGTAATTGGATAATTTTGTGACGTAGACCAGAATTTGTATCAAAAATGTGATAAGAAATAAAAATAAAAAAACTGCGAATTCACATTCTAGAAGAAGAACCTACCTGTTGCAATTATATATCCGTGAATAAAATTGCACACTGGTTTTAAGGCACATCCCTTGGTGCTTGCCCCAAAGGAGAGTAGAATCAAAATAGAGGTAGCCCCAGTTGAGCGAGATGATCTCTCTGTATGTTCTACGGAGAGAAGCGAACAGCCGACAAAAAAGGAAAACGTGATCTGTTGACTTGATTTCGCCTCAAGACTCACAGAGGTTGGTCAGAGATAACCCTGATCGACATGAATAGAGATTTAGTCGCGCTATTCTGCAGAGCAGGAGGGTCATGGACACTTCACATTTCCTTGAACAGCACATCCGCACACTCCAATGAAATGCCAGGTGTCGAAAATCAGCTACAGCAAGGAGAGGCTCATGGCTCAAGTGGTGGCTCACGGATTGTCTTCTTCTGCCTGTTCGAGGGGCAGGCAATTTAATGATCGACTGAAAGTAAAACTAGCCTCATTGATATAATCTGAAGAGCGGCTGACTACATTCATTTATCTCTCGTTCCATGCGATATAATTTTATTCTGCAAACAGGACAGTGCCGCAACGTTTCATCTCCAGGCTCTTCTCATAGATTTATACAACGAATTTGCCAAAAGTATCGCAGAATCTAACCTAAAACTTAATTATAACCAGAACAGCGCGCACTGTTGCAAATGGGTTGCAAGCCCCAAGGGTAGCGTTGGCCTGGCGGCCTGGGGCACAGCTGGAAACATCCGAAGGTCCCGGCAAAGAATGAGTCGACTGCCAACAGAACTTGTTTATTCTGGCATCGCAAAAGAGCAGCCGGTCAGGGCGACCACGTTACTCGAAGGAAGAAATCGAAGTCTTCTCTTTGGCGTCCGGGGCAGCTGCTTTTATACCCACGGAGTCGAGGGCAAGAAGAAACGGCTCGGGATGAGTCGCACTAGACGGCGACGCACGGACATGTTGAGACGTGAAGTGACGCGTCCGCCGGGCCGGCGCCGGTCAGACCTCCTCGCCTCCCAGTTGGGGAGCTCCTCTCCCCGGCAGCCGCGCTTTGACAAGCGTGGGCACCAACATGCACACACGCACACACGACGACACGTGGCATTGAAACCTGCCTGGACGCGCTTGGCGGGAGGCGTTACGGCAGCACTGAACGGGCCCAAAATGACCGCCACTTTGAACGAAGCCCCGGCGTCCGTTACATCCGCGCCGGCTATACCGCGCGTCGTAGGCGAAACGTAACAGACCGCCCCGCCGGGAGAATGAGATCCCGATGGTCAGGGGACTGCATCCGCTGTCCGGAGGGATGTCGCTCGATGATGCTCGTAATCGAAACCGGTCGTCCCTCGACGTTGCTTGAGCGCAGCGCACAGAGAAGGCCTCGTTCTCAGGTTCAGGATCACACAGGACACTGAAAAGTGACTTCGGGAGAGTTGCCATTTTTGTGCTCGTTCCCAGCAAGCGTTAGAACTACGCCGAAACGCAACCGCTCAGTCAGCAAGCACGAGACAACCCTCACTAAGCTCTGCCAGGCTCTTTCCCCTTTTATACTACTGCCTAGTTCCTTACAGTAGTCAAGCAGCACTCAGAACGCGTCCACAATTTGGAAAATTGCACTAGAAAGCACATCATCACTTTGAAACACTAACAAAAGCAATATGTTAAAAATCCTGCCTCAGGAAGAAAACATCAGTAACAAACAACTTTGAGGCGGATTCCTACGTTAGGGGCCTCGACTTAAGCCATCGGCGTCACCGTTGAGACCCCTTTTTGTAACGCACCTCAAAGGAATATTGTTGCAAAGCGAGGCTCCAGCGCAGGAGGCGGCCATTTTTGGGAGAGATGGTCTGCAGCCATTGGAGAGGGCAGTGATCCGTCTCAATGATAAACCTCGAGCCGGCTAGGTAGCATGACAATTTCTGAACGGCCCACACGAGACACGCACACTCTTTCTCGGTGGCGCTGTACGCCTGCTCACGACAGGTCAGCTTACGACTAGCATACAGGACGGGGTGTTCCACTTCTCCATTTTCCCGTTGGCACAGTACAACGCCCATGCCTCGCTCACTAGCATCGCACTGAACAACGAACCCTTTTGTGTAGTCTGGCGATCGTAGCACAGGCTGGCTTGTTAGGGCGCTCTTTAGGGCGCTAAAAGCTCTTTCCTTTGTCTCGCTCCAGACAACTGTTTGGGGCTCTGTTTTTCTTAGAGCATCCGTCAGGGGAGCCGCGATATCGGAGTACCTGGGGATGTACCTCTGATAGTAGCCGGCGACACCTAAGAACGACCGAATATCGGTCTTCGTGCGCGGTTGCGGGAAGTCTCGCACAGCGGCCACCTTTATTTCAGAGGGGCGGCGACGACCCTGTCCAATCACGTGACCGAGGTAGACAACCTCGGCCTGTGCTAATTGGCACTTGGGAGCCTTGTCGTCTAAATACGGTAAAGCGAATTCTTCCTGTCCCCGCAACACTTTGTCCATGAGGCTTGAAAAGCAGTATGGCGCGTTCTTCAAACCAAAACTCAAAACTTTAGGACGGAATGTTCCCATTGGTGAAATGAACGCCGCATACCTACTAGCCTCTTCTGTAAGTGGAACCTGCCAATAACCCCTGACAAGATCTAGGGTGGAAATAAACTGAGCGCTACTAACTTTCTCAAGGCGCTCCTCGATGTTAGGGATCGGATAAATTTGATCCTTAGTGATGGAATTAAGCCTGCGGTAGTCGACGCAAGGACGAGGTTCCTTGCCCGGTACCTCAACTAAAATCAAAGGGGAGGTATAATCACTCTCACCCGCCTCAATAACACTGAGCTGTAGCATTTTCTTTACCTCAGCCTCCATAATATCGCGCTGGCGGGGTGACACCCGTGTGACATTCCTTGTGTGCTACGAGGTACATTCCTTGTGTGTGCATCGAGTTGGGGCTTAAGGCCGCCCCTCTTTTCCAGCTGCATACCTTTGCAGAAAGCAGGACGCCGGCACACGCGGAAACCGCTCCCCAGTATAAGCGAGAGCCCCGAGTACATACCGGGAACGAAAATTGTCGCTTGACGCACGGACCCCCCACCCCCTTACGACGTGGGCTATCGCCGGGAAGGCACCCACAGCTTCCCGCGGTGCCTCGTGAACAAAAGCGCATTCCCAGAAGGGCCGTGACGGACGCCTGTCAGACAGACAGGCAGTACTCGCCAAGAATGTGGAAAGACAGGCGCAGGTGAACGGGGGCGCATTCCCAGGATGGCCGTGACGGACACCTGTCAGGGCGGACAGGCAAGACTCGCCAAGAATGTGGGAAAACAGGGGCGACCCTTAATCTGGTTTCCCGGAGCGACAGACGAACCCCTTCATGATTATTAGCTGTGTCCCGCCGTCGGTAGCGCGGCAGCATCGAGGGCGCTTTCGCCCCCTCCTCTGTTGCTGACGAACGACGCGGACCGATGGTGGGTGGCGGTATGCATGCCTGAGGCAAGGATTAGCTCCGAAGGGAGAGCCTGTGGATACTCTCACTTGAGAGAGAGTGGTGACGTTTTTGTTGTTTATTTAGTTTGTATTGTTAACAAGAATCTGGGTTCGAGGCTAAGCCCAACCCAAGGGGTTGTCCCCATCTCGCATGTTATTTTTCATTGGAGAATTGATGCTTTGGGCGGGCCACTGAAAATGACCGCCCTTAGTCCTTTGTTAATCAAGTGCTTAAAAGCGCATGTAAACGGATGCAGTCGAGTCCAGTCTGAGCTGGGGCTCCATGCTTAGCATGTAATGTGATGCTACTTAGGCACTAACCTGCCCGGTCGATGAGTAAAGTAGTGCAAAGTTTGTTCTTTTGTAAATTCAGTTCTGCTTTTTTCCAGTTTAACTCTCTGTATATGTATGTTGTAAAATTATGCTCTGCTGTCATCATCTACAAGCTCGCCTCCTGTTCATCTTCCAAGCCGAACGACACTAGAGGAAGGGTTTGTGAACCATCCTCGAAGAAACGGACGACTATTGAAATTCTACTGCATACACGCTCAGGACGACATCGTTCGCCAAGAGGGCCTTCAGCGCCGAAGCCCGTCGGCGTGCAGCTTCTGCCAGCAACCGCTCGAGCCCAACTCCGGAGCCACTCCATCGCCCCCATGAAGTCGTCGGCACGTAAGCTCGGACGCCCCAGCCTCTGATGTATAATCTTAATCATGTGTAATTATTGAATATACCTGTTTGTTTAAACTGAGCCATACGGTGTCTCTTTGCCTCTCCGTCCCGTGTGGACCTGCGCATTATGGGGGTCATCACACTGGTGTCAGAAGTGGGGTCTCAAAAGCAAATGTCCTCTGAATGCTGCGACATTCATGACTTCAAAATTGTAATCAAAAGGGAATCACGGGACTGATTGTGGGACTTTTACCCCCATTTGAGAGGCTTGAGGCACCGGAGGGCTTGAAAAAAAAAATGTCTTTATCTGAGGGAGCTCCCACTCCACAGCCGTCGCTCGGAGCAAGCATGCTGGCATTAGGAAGCGTCATTCCGACGTTTACGGGAGATAAGACAGGGGTTCCAATCTGCGATTTCTTTTCCATGCTAGAAGAGATTGGGAAAATGGGGGGATGGTCCGATGCTCAAATGCTGGGAATGGCGAGGTGTAAGATGGCAGGAGCTGCTCATGATTTTGCATGGCGAGACGAAAAAGTAAAATCCACAAAATCATTTGCGGAATTTAAGAAGCTTGCGTTTGAGCATTTCGACACTGAGCCACGTCGCGTGCGGGTACAGAGGTTCCGTGACGCCGGACAGATGGTAGGGGAGGACGTGCGAACATTTGCGTCGCGGCTTCAGCGCCTAGCACGCGATACGTTAAGCAGGGAGGAGGAAGGAGACCAGCTAAGGAAGAAATACGCGGAGGATCTACTTAAAGAGGAAATGACCGCTTTGTTCGTGGCTGGTCTGCAAGACCCCGTGCGCCGGTTCGTGCTCTCGCGCAAGCCGAGCAATTTCGACCAAGCCGTGGAGGCCGCATTGGATGAGGAACAAAATGAGGCGTTAACGACAGCCGCAGCGAGAGTACGCGTCATAGAGAGAGCGGTGCTCAACCCTGAGGTTGCTCTCTTGACAGAGCGGTTAGATCGCTTAGAACAGCTGCTATCTCAGCAGGTAGAATGCCAGGTTGAAGCGCGCGCTCAACAGCGCCCATTCGCTGGAAACCGGAGACCGCCACAAAGCTACAGGCGCGGTATGCGAGATTTTGAAGAAATCGTATGCTTCGCTTGCCAGGGTCGCGGACACATCGCCAGGTTCTGCCAAAACGTGCGCCGTGGGGAGCCACAAAGAGAAGCAGGCGAGACACGCCCTAAGCAAGCCTACAGCGGGGCTCCAGATACCGAGACAAAAAACTAGTTAGTCCTCCCCAGCCTGAGGAGCGTGGGGAGGGAGCAGTGGATGATGAGGTGGTGGTAGTTTGTGTGGCCGACGAGGCATGCCCTGTTGTGCGTTGCAAGTTAAATGGTTGTTGTATGAAATTGTTGATAGATACGGGGTCAAAGGTGACATTGCTTAAGGAGAGCAGTTTTAACACGCTTCGAAGGAAGGGGGACCGCGAGGTGTTGGAAGCGTCTGGTGGTATGGCAACCAAATTTGTAGGCATAACGGGGGATCCTCTTGGCATAAGTGGACTCTACCGGTTACACTTCTCTCTCGGCGGAATTGCATTGGAGCACCCCTGCTACGTATGCCCGGACACGGTGTCTCTGCCAAACGGAGTGTCAGGTATATTAGGGCAGGATAGAAGCATTTAGTCACCATGAATGATATTATAGAAGCATTTAGACAGCGAAGCCATGGATTGGAATTTACCTGTGAACATCCCGAAGGCAAAAATTTGCAGTATGAGCTTGTCCGTGTCACTTCTTACGTATTGTCTCTGTTGGAGCTTCTTTTCTTAGTAACATGCACCAACTAGCCCAGCAAAAAGTTCTACTTGAAGAACTCTCACTGGAAGAGCGCGTTCCAAAAGAGTCTTCAGCGACCGGACGCGATGACATTCCAATAAGGCTGATTACTGAGCTGACGGAGCAAATAAGCAGGCATATTTCAGAGCTAGATAGCAAGTCTTTCACAGTAAGGAGGCACCTCACGATTGGCTGCGCAGCGGTTTCAGCTTATGTGCAAAGGTAAAGGAGACAAAGCCAGCACTAAGTCATACAGGTCAATCAAGGTAATGTCAGTTATATACCGAGGGCTTTTTTTTTAAGTTTTACAGGTTTTTGTGAGAGATACGTTGGTGCGGTGTGTGCAGCTGGACTTTACAGTAATTCGACATTATTTATGGGATAGGACTTAACTAAGAGGCGAATAATTGATTAAACTAACTAATAAACTTTCTGACAATAGATTTCAAGGCATAAGATTTCAAGGCCTAAGAAAACGGTCAATGTAGAAGGTGAGCGCCGCTTTTATATATTCTTTATCAGCAATGCCCCTCCAAATATAGGACGTCAAAAATACGCATTTCAAAGCTCGTACTGTTGGCTTTCCGGCGTTGCACGCTTATAAAATTGTGTCGCTTGCATTTCTAAGGCAGAAAATAGACACCATTTCTGTATTTCATGACGCAGAAGCAGTTATCGTCATGTCGGAGACGATGCTACGCGCAACTACACCATTTTATAAATAAACAACGCAGGCAAGCCAACTCAGCGAACTTTAAATTGTGTAAATTGACATTCGACATTGAGAATAAAATCCCCGATACAAAATTTTCGAGGTCGGACTCGCCTTCTATTTTGACATGCTTCAGTTTCGCAACATTATCTTACACCCCCCCCCCCCCATAAAAAAAAGATACTTGATTAGGTAATTTTGTGAAATAATCGTATAAAGACAGCTAGAGCTCTACCGCGTAGCTATTAACTGACTTGCTGTGGAAAACACCTGTAGACACGGCACTGACGTATCTCCCACAAGTTTATAAATAAAAATTTTTAAATTTAATATAAAATTTTGCAGTGTAATAACTTGGCTAACCTTGGAATTGAGCGAAAAGCAAGGACACTTGCTAAGCGCGTCAGGCTTGCCCATAGTAACTGCGCTGCACGCTCGTGACAGCCGTTCTATAAACCCACTCGACCACGTAGGTATAAGTTCGTATCCCATGATCTTACGACGCCCCCATCGGATATCATCACATCGCTTCACATCACCCTATCGTTTGTTCTTAAGGTCAAAGGTCAAAGGACAACCCAGAGGTCACCTAATCTCAAAGGTCAACTAAAGGTCGTGGGTCAAGGGCAAGGGTTCGATATCGTAACTGTACCTTATTTATGGTCATACAAAGCTATTTTCCTATACGTTTTGCTGTCGTTGGCCGGACCACGCATCAGCGACGTCGTGGAGATAGCGCTACACCTCACGTGCTAACTGACAGTGATTTGAATCCCGGTGCCGCGGCAGCGGTCTACAGAAATTTATACAAGTACAAGTTTTGATTGAATTGAACAACCACGCCTGCGGTGCGTCCTGGTCCTGTCGTACAGAGACGACAGTGCACCCTCTCCCAGAACCAGATTTAGCCGCCCTGGCGAATTATTTCACCATTGGCTCCAATGCTAATACAGCAATTCGAAATCAGCGCTAAGAATTTTCAATTGCGTGCAGCCAGGGGAAAAGAGGGTGCCCTTTTTCGCGTCTACTGTGAATCTGTGTCCGTGCGCTGCTTTCCTCTCACAGCGTTTTTTCTGCCTGTGCTATCTGTATAGAGATTGGTGCTGTAGCTCATGAAAACGACAACTTAACAATAAGCAGAAACCATAGTAATGGATTTTTTTTAATTGCGAAGTACATTATTTCCACATTGTCTTAGCTTTAGTTTCACTGTCTTGATTTCCGCTCCATCTTACGAAGCCTTTGTTTTTTGGAAAATAATGCTTTGTTTTTCTTATTTCACTTATATGAATGACTTAACTAAGGCGCACACGTTGTGTCTGATTCAATTTTGCTGTCTTTTTTCAGCGGACACGCAAAGGATTATTTTGCTTGGATGAGAACCTCCCGATTAGTGCCGCGTAGAGGACGACTTTGAGCGGGAAGTGCCGCGGTACGGAGCGCTCGCGCTAGGCACATGAACGCAAGAGACGCTAAGCTAAGCACTGAACGACCGGATTAGTGTTGTCGCATTAATACGACAACTTGACAAAGAACCGCAACTACGGCAATCACTGCGCGATTGTTTCTTGGTTGCGTTCATCGCTGTTGTCGATTATGGTACTCTTCTTCGCCGTCCTTGGCTACGCTGTTGTGTGGGCGAATTTACTCACAGCGCGCAGGCGCGAAGGCATGCAGGCATTCCGTCCATGCTGTTTCCCAGTGCCTTTCGCATCTTTTTCAAAATGCCAGGGTTCTTTCCAACTGTATAACATTGAAATAAAATAATATGAGGCGGACGTGCGACGTAACGCACACACGTCACAAACGAGAGTCCATTTACGAATTGTAACGTGTTCAAAGCGTAACAACGGGCGTGTGCAGTAAAAGAGCCAACGAGTTGACGTTCTCAACAAGCCTAAAGAAAATTGAAATTCGCTACAGAAGCATTTCGCAGGAGGATCAGAATTCTTGTTTACACAAATATGAAAAAAAAATGCGTTGGGGTTGCTTCGCTGTAGGAAAACGCGGAGGCTTCAGGAACAAGTGGGGAGCTGCAGCTTTCGATCCCTTTGGTAAACAGCGAATATACATAGTGTTATTTTCCTCTGCAATCAATGCCACCGGTATTTGTTTTAATGCAAGCGGTGCAGCAGTTCTGCTTGGAAGGAAGGAAGGAAGGAAGGAAGGAAGGAAGGAAGGAAGGAAGGAAGGAAGGAAGGCTTCAGACGTTGCTGGCACATACCCACTACGGGGGAGTGGCCAAGACACAGGCGGTTAATTACTGGATACAGGAAAGTTTTGACGGGAAAAGGAGTGGTAATAGTATGTAGTCTGAGAGATTGGAAAAGGGAAGGAAAGGGGTCCAGTTAACTTGGAGATCAAAGACGGGACAATTGCTTAATGTGCATAATAGTACACAATGCCTGTAATGTTGCAATGTCGTACTGATTGAGGGTGGGAAAAAGAAATTAGAATGGGAGTCGCTGCGTTTCTTGAAGAAAATTTTGCACAACAGAGCGCACACTCCTGTCGCTTCGTCTAAGCAAAGAAGCGCCAATGGAAAGAACAACCGCGGAAGACACAGGCAAGCCCAGTTGATGAAATGGAATCTGCAAAATACTCTTCCTCAAATGAGAAAAGCGGCGGCAGAACAGCAGGAAGTGATCTATTGTCTCAGGTTCGGCACAAAAAGGGCACAGTGGGGAAGCTGCCAGGCCAGATCTGTGAAGGTAGAAATTTAGAAGGGGAACCCGGCAACGCAAGCGCGCGTGAAAGAGACCTCTAGTCTGCGTGAGCGCCAGTCTTTGCTACTCCAAGGATGCAGAAGATGCTGATATTCGGGAGATGATGTAAGAGCCGAGGCAGCAAATTCCTGAAATATTGTGTAGCTGCGAAACCTCACCGCAGCTGTATATGCACATGATGGCAGGACAGCAACAATTGGGCCGCTGAGAGAGGCTCTTGCTAAGGAATCTGCAACCTCATTTAAGTGAAAGCCCATGTGACCGGGTACCCAAAGCAACCTTACCGAATTTAGATGGAGCGGAATCAGGAACTTAAAGAGGCGTAACGGCCGAGAGTCAGTGGGTGAGGATAAGGAAGAGCAAATGGACAGAGAGTCTGTCATAACCACGACCTGGGAAACTGTAGATTCTAATTTTCGTAAGGCTAAGATTACTGCTAATAATTCAGCCAGAAAAATTGGAGTGAAGTCAGGAAGACGGAGAGAAAAAGACCAATCCAGTGAAGGCGAAAAAATTCCCACACCTGCCTTTTCGCGATCCTGCGAGGCATCAGTAGCAATAAGAACATGAGAGGGAAAGGACCTTAGGTGGTCCTGCAATAGACCCTGAAGAAGTGGGAAGGGCTGCAGCTTTGCATTCGATGGGAAAATATCATCGAATTCAATCTGGACAGATGAGGAGTTGTTAAATATTTGGCGGACATCTGTGAAATGAATATTTATGCGATCAAGGAGGGACTGCACGTAACATATCTGCGGGGTATGAAATCGAGACCAGACAGCACTAAAAAAGACGGAAGGTTGACTAAGAAAGATTATACTGGAAGCGTGAAGAGGTGAGTCGCACAATTTTAAAAATGTTTGAACTGTTAAAAGGCGAAACCTAGCTGATAACGAAGGCATTCGCGCCTCAAGGTGCAGAACAGCATTGGCGACATATTTTGGAAGCCCCAGACAAAGGCGCAACGCCTCACGCTCCAAAAGCACAAGAGGGCGAAGTTTATAGGCAGGAGCTCCTGAGAATAAAACACACCCGAACTCCAAAATTGGGCGGACGTACATTTTATAAATCATCAGAAGCGTATGCCTTCTCATGCCTGACCTAGCACTACAAAGCCTGCGCAGGATGCCAATGGCCCGAACTCCTTTTGCAGAAACTTGCTCAATGTGGGGCCGCCAGGAGAGAGTAGAGTCGTATATTACACCGAGATACTTCACCGTCTGAACTTGAGGTATTATGTTATTTCTATAGGCCAGGCAGATATTTACTGGAACAGAAACTGGAAATACTAACAATGCGCATTTCTTCACATTAAGGGACAGATGAATTTTTCCTAGCCAGTTGTCAAGAACGTTGAGGTAATTTTGTAGGGTTTGATAAAGAGTGTGAATGTCACTTGCTGATGCAAAAAAATGCAATATCGTCGGCGTACACATAAGTTTTCACATTTTGAATGCATGGAATTGAGCTTAGAAAAATGTTAAAAAGAACAGGTGAGAGAACTGATCCTTGCGGAACACCTCTGGTCTGTGGAAATCTCCTTGAGGAAACACCATTTTGGCAGCAGTAAAATTCTCTATTTTCCAAAAAAACAGATATCCAGGCTACAAAATAGCTTGGGAAGTTGAGTTCCTGTAATCTTAGTAATAGAGTCGAGTGCTCCACGCTGTCGTATGCTTTACTGACATCCAAGGTGACAAGCGCAGCAAACTTTTTTCTATTGCGAGCTAATTTAATACGACTCTCAAGGTCAGTATGAGCACACCAAATTGAACAACCTGGCCTGAAACCAATTTGGCATGGATTCAATACAGCATTTTCTGAAATGAATGACATGACACGGCTGAGAAGGACCCTTTCCACCAATTTCACAAGGTTCGATATTAACGAAATAGGGCGTATATTGTCTAAGCCCTCCCCTTGCTTTTTAAGCAATGGAACTATTTCAGCAAGACGCCACTCATGCGGTATCCAAGGACCTTTAATAGAATGGTTAATTAGAGCCAACAGGTCTGCAGGAGATTCATTGAACAATATTTTGATCATAGATGAAGTGACCCTATCGGGGCCAGGAGCCGCTGGGGATAAGCGCAGAACAATTTGCGACAGCTCAGGCATAGAGACCTCAGTGAAATCACTTGAGGTGCATGTGAATATACAAGGAGAAGGTAAAGCAGATGTAAAGCGAAGCTCTAGGCCACACGCAATATCCTCTAAGGCCTTTGCGATGTCAGCAGGGGACTGAACAAAGGATTCAATGTTGGCAGCCGGAGGAATCACCTTGTTGCGACCTTGGGCGCACTCCTCTAATAAACCCGCGCGCCGTGAAAAAAAACGTTTTATACTGGAGAGCGAATTCTCAGTATATTCCATTCATCTTCTTACGTGTTTGCTCACGCGCCATGATACCGAAAAGGCCGCAAAAAAGCGGGCGGTTTCAGTTACTAGTTGCAATTGCTTTCTGCTTAGGGTAATTTTGTTCCTCTTTGTCCTTTATTTTTGGCTCTTCTGTTCTATGGTTATTTTTTTTAAGAATGCAGAGAACGCCGAGCCTAAAGGGTATTTGTACATTTAAAAACTTGCCGCCCAACTTCGAGGCAGGATGCGCCGAATTTTTATTTTTTGGGTATTGATTAATGCTGAACTAAACATTAAAAACGAGTCCTATTGTTCCACTGATGCGGAGAAAATGATATGCTCACAGAAATAGACTCGCTACACAAAACAGAATAGCACAAAAATTGGACTGTTTATTCATTGACACAAAACCTATCTCTCATGCCTCTAAACAACTTATAACTTGTATTCTTTATCTCGAGATGCGTGGCATCATTAGTCTTCTCAGTTTTTTTCAAGATGTGCCGGTCAGTATTGGACGATTGTTACTTTCGTTGACCATTTTGTGACCGGGGTTTTGTTTCATTAAGCACTCATTTGCACACCACATAAGGCTGGTTAAATTAACCCAGAAAATTATTGGGGGTGCGGGTGACATGAGAAAGTTGAGTTTCATTGCAGCCAGCTCAAGGGTCAAGACATTTAATGGCTGAGTACTTCCTCTAGAGTGCAGCCCACTTAGTGTTCTGCCCAATCACAGGCTTGGTGGCTGGAGCAGAGAGGAAACGTTCATTTTGAAGGAGGCGGGCTCCCGAGACTTTAGCGGTCATCACTGAAGAAAGCACCTCTTTGGCCAGACGGAAGGATGCGTCAACACCCGCCTCAGAGAAAACTTCATATCCTGGAAGAATACGCCGTCTCGTAATGTTGTGCTACACAGAAATTGAAAAGATTGTTATAAGATGCTTGATTGAGCCACCGTTGTTTTCAGGCATCGTGATCAAGAGTGCCGTGAGTTAGTTGAAGCTCTCCTGACCAGTGAAGATAAGGAAGCCTGTGTGACTAAACCGACGTTGTAGCTGTTAGCCAGTGAAAAAGCGTATGGGAACGCGAACTTCAGACAATCCTGCCCTGCTCGTTAATCCGCCTTGCAGATGTGCGCCTAAGCGAGTAGATTGTTTTTGTGTTTAGCTGCCATGTTTTATTCCTCCTTACGGTATAAATGCATCTGTTCCTTCAATAAAACCTTTAGTTGTCAATAGTAGCACCTATGGTGTATTTTTATTGCGGTCCTTGTCGTTTTGCGCTCAGAACATATACGGCCAGTACCAGCTAGCTAAAATTTCTGTTTTAGAGGCGTTGTCTGTCTACGACGTCAGGCCGGTGAAGCGTTCACCAGGTGTGTTAATCTGCGTAATGCCTTTCTAGCTGTGTGATGGATGGCTACTAGGCATTACCCATGCAAGTAGGGGAGCCCTCAAATTGACGTAGTGAGCTTTTAACTGATGCGTTTCGTTAAAGAGGTTTGCGTATTCCAGTTGCATGACACCCCTCCCCCCACCCCCCACCCCCCGGGTATTTTCCCCATTACGATGGCCGCTGATACACCGCGTCAAAGGCATAAGATTGTAAGCACTCAAAGTTTCAACACGACTGCGAATGCAATGGTCTTAAGGTGCAGGCATATACACCGCGATAAACTATAGGAACAAGTTGTCGCCTAGGTTGCAGTGCTGAAATGTTTACCTCTTCTTTCTAAAAAAAGCAAAATCTTTGCATACTTCACATTCACTTAGCACCAGTTGATCATTGACTTTATTGGTAGGCTGCTTGCGTGCCAAAGGAACCCTGTGGCCTATGAGGAGCGTCACTCAGTAGGCCAAGAAATAATTTCGACCCCCGTGGTTTTTTAATGAGTCCCGAAATCTCAGCGCACCGGAGTTTATGCATCTCGCCTCCACTGAAATGCGGTCTTCGCGGCGGGGATAGAACCCGTGACCTTGGACCCAGAAAGCGCACGCTATAGCTACTCAGCCCCGGAGGCGACTATGCACTAGTTCATAGGGGGAATTTATGGGTGCGTTAATTCACGCATGCTATCCTGGCAAACGTTATCAGACGAAGACGCCCGTGGCCTTAGCGTACGGCCGTGCGGACTCCTGAGACGAAGAAACTGTTGCCACTCACTAGTTCCCCGTTAGAGATGTCGGTGTTAGATTCCACTACAACCCAAGAACAGGAGAGAACGACATAAAAACTAAATAAATAACGCAATAATAATTTTTTGCCAAGAAAAGGTTGAGACTGCACTCTGTCCTGGGGCCGCATTCGCATTCGCTTGAGACTTTTGCAACAGGTGGTCCGTCTTCATTGCGTGAAGTCAGCTTAACCTATGTCTGGCTTCGATTTACTGAGTATCTCAGCGAACACTTTCGAAAATTTCTAACAAGCAAAGTGTCAGAAATAGAAAGGAAATCTTTTTTCAGGAATGAGCTGTCAGCCGGAGCGGACTCAGTTACTCTAGAAAGAATACTTATTTGCTAGCAAATGAATAAACTTCACTGAGTAATTTTTTATTAACACAGTCTTGTCGTTAGAGTCACTGGGTAGTTCGAAGCTATGCAAAAGACGATGCCATATAACTTTTTTAAACGAAGAAGTCAGTCTCTACCGCTCTGCAGCGCCAGGAAATCCGGCGCTTTCTTTCCGCACAAAACCGCAACTGAGCGCACGAGCGGAAGCTTGGGCAAAGGCAACTTCCGCTGGCGACGTGTTGCAGTGCATACGGCGCCCAATGCGAACTACATGCGCTGTTGTAATACATGATGCTCACTCTTTTGTTTCACCACTTGTAGCAAAGAAGCGGATATTTATCGCCAACTGCGCGGTCGTAATCTTTAAGGAGACGAAGCCAAAGAAAGAGCATGCATGCCAATGGTAGGGAAAAAAAACAGGCGGTTTGAATTGGGCGGCGTAGTCATTTGCAGCCCTTCATCAACGGACATTGCGTGTACCGGGCTTCGTGCATGCGTCATGAGCTCATTTTCAGTTTCGTGCGGAAACAGCACCGGAATTCTTCGCGCTGCAGAGCTTCAGGTGGTGGTAGTGGTTTTATTAAAAATAACAGTGAAAAGGAAGGGAAAGATTTTTGCTAGCCCCGTCATCTGCCATCGATACTGAGGCACCTGAGCTGGGGCAGCGGAAATAAAGGATAGCAGGCAGAATGGAGAAATGAAATGAAAGAGGTGAGGGGACAGGAAGAGAGGGACAAAGCTTCAGGGAAATCTTTTTTTCGTTTGAAAACTTATATCGCGTAGTGTTTCCTATGGCTTCGAATTTCCCATTGTCGACAACCACCAGACTTCATAATTAACCAGCTAAATGGTTAGTTTATTAAATAGAACGCTTTGTCTTTGAAAGTTTTTATTTCTATTCCCTCATCTTCAGGATTTTTTGAAAGTGTTGGCTGTAACACCCGTGTGTCCTTGCTTTGAAGAAGAGCTTTCTATGCTGCATTTATTCGCACTAGGCACGATGCCCGCCTACACTGCAGTATCCCTCGACAATCATTTCCCGTCCACGAATTATACTCAAAAGGCCTTAAGATATGTCACTTACGCACTCATTGAAGAGGAGTATCTGACAACTATTTAGAGGGCTGTTATGAGGCCTCTTCTCGTGGTCATAACAGAATGTAAAATGTTGCCACAAAAAACGGTGGTTTTGCCGAGATTCTGCTATTTCTATTAACTTATTCGTCCTTAAGTGACCGTTACACTTCGATCGTGAGCTGCCGACGAGTAGCGATGGTCAACAGCAGGTGCCCTGCAAGCCAAGCTTACCTCCCCTAGGTGGATCCTACAGGCAGCCAGCTTCAGAGCTCACTTATAATACTTGTTGCGAAACTTCCCGCTGTGTCCATGTATCGAAATCCGGCGGTCTTAATGGCCCAGAATTCTAAGGCTAGCAGACTGTCGCGATGCCTGTGGGCAGTAATGTAAACTGTGATCACGCCACAAACTCCGATATGTTTGATGAACGCACTGGCGCCTGGCTACGAAATCGATGAAACAGATACAGTAATAAAAATGCATAGATTTCACAGTCCGGGATATAAATTAAGGGCTAAACAAAGAATACAATCCTTCGTTTCTAAAGTCATTGACGACGCACTAAGAAAGCTAGTTTTTATTTGCCGCTTCTAGCTGGCACCTCTATCTGGTAACCTCTGCAAATTGGCCACAGGGACTATTCACGTTTTGAAGTGGTTTCACAACTGGCATGATCAATGAGCTCTGGTCAGCTTGACTTACAAAAGGTCGGACACGCGGGCCCTCGTACCACGTTCGGAATTGCAAGGCGAGCACCCTACGACCAGAATTGTTGTCGATCGTGTACCCCTTTCCGGGAACATTCACCAGTTGGCCGGGGAAGCCGCACGAAACGAACAAAAGCCTGGCAATACAGCCTTTTTGTTTTCTTAAGGCTTGGAGCCATTACTAGAATTGGTTTTAAGCGCGGAAAGACAGCACAGGAAAGAATTAATTTGACAGAAGTGAGCGCACTGTCCTGTCAACTTCGTTCCTTCCTGTGCTGTCTTTCTGCGCTTTAAACCAATTCCAGTAATGCACCAACTACATAGCCTGCAAAAATGTCCTTCAGGCCACCTCTGAGCTTTGCCGGTCAGTCAACGAACTCGCCGCGACGCGCCTTGTACGGCGCATATTGCTCACAGCGCTACAAAGACGGCACGAAATGCGAAGGTAAAGAGGAACAAGCAGCTCCTGTCTTTGTTGCACTGTGAGCAATAGGAGCACGTACCACTTCGGTCAAATTTCTGCTTTACTCATTGCACGGCAAATACAGGTGAATCAGCCATTTCTTAGAGTTCTCAGCTAGCTGTGTGCGAGTTCCACATAGCCCAAACCCCTTCACTTGCATGTGTGAGCCTGCAGCCCGTTTCATCGTTCCTTTTGATGTGAAAGGGAGGCAAGTTCACGCGGCGTCTCAGTTTAGTGACTGGTCCTGCCATTTCTACCACTCACAGCTCAGCAGAACAGTTCAAATAAAGACATGCTCTTTCATCAGTGCAAAAAAAAAGTTATTCAGCAAACTATACAGCTGACTCCATAGCAGGAATGCCTATGCGCTCTCCAAGATCACTGCTTTGGTCCGATTTCTAAATAAACAAAAAAGGGCCTTGATCCCTGCTGTCCTCAAGGTTTTGGTTTTTATTTGAAAAAAAAACTCTTTCCACTACAAGGAAATTTTTAGTCATGTAAGATGTAATAGAGGATGTCGCCGACATTCGTAGTTAAACTTGGCTGCATCGTGCGAAAATACATGTGCTTTCGAAAGCATACAGGCAAAGCAACCGCTACAGTGCAGGTAACTAGTAAAAAAGCCAAATTTTGTCGAACCACAGAGGTCAGGGCAATCGCGTTTTTGAAATTCCAAAAACAGATATGGCGGCTACTAAAGAACGGCTACAAATCTCTAATGGCAACTAGACGCCTAATTATTATAGTTCACAAGTTAACTATTAGAAATTATTCAAGCATCTTACCAGTTAAGATGATTCACCGGGTTTCTGGCATCCACTGATCCAGGCAGTACAATGCAGGAAAAGTCGTATTTTTTCCAGAAAATCCTATTTTTTAAAACTACTTAAATCTTCGTTGAAACACCAGTTATATGAGAGAAGCCAACAGCCACGGAAACTAAGGAGGATAAGACATTTTTTAAACTTTTTTGTTGCTTGATCAATAGAGATTATTAATGAATATTTTATTGCCTAAAGATAATTCATTATAAAACCATAATAAAAACAACCCCATGCCGTCGGCGGGAACTGAACCTACGACCTCTGATTTTACGCCTCCAGTGCTCTACCAACTGAGCTACGGCGACGGCTGTCGAATCTCTTGCTTTCGGAGGTATTAAAGTTCATGTGTGACCTAACCTTGAGAGTGTTCACCAGTGTCACTCTAGTTTGTAAGTGGCGGTGGTCAATATATATACAGTGTGTAGAACCTTATATTATACACAATTTTTTTAGGATTTTTAAGTTACAAGAGCGTTTTTTTCGGCATAGCATTCTTAGCGGTATAGTACGTCAGAATACGTCATGCGCACTGTCTGTAGGGACGCCACTGAAATGCCTCTTGCGGCCGATTGGGAAAACAGTGACCGCGTTCTCTGGCCGCGCTTCCCCGCATTGGCACGCCTTTGCTGGCCTCGCTGCCGGCTTGTCGTGGCCACAGTTGTTCAAGTTAGTGACTGAGATTTCATCTTCGTGTATTCTGGTCAAGGATATTTCTACAGCTGCAGAAATAGAGAATAGGCGCTCAAAGACAGTGGTCGCATCGTCGAGCCACAGTAGTATGGCGAGCCCAATGCGCCTGAGCGCCAAATGCAACCGTTCGCCACGGATGCAGATTCTTGCGTGGAAATGATCCCGCCAATGAAGAAACCCAACCTCTCGATGCAGTTACCGAAGAATTTTCACAAAACGGTGTGTTGCGCGATTAAATTATATACTGTGGCGCCGCACCGCAACCCGGTCAGTTATTGACGCCGGATCAGACTGAAAAGAGGGTTGAGGGGAAAATGATCTTCTACGCTGCATATAGGGATGCAGCACTGAAGTGCTCGTTTTGAAAGCGCTGCGATATGGCCCCGGAGCTAAACATAATATATAAGAGCACTTAGAGAAGCAGCTATAGCGTTTGTTTTCATTTATTTGCCGCACTAGCATTAAGTCATATTATATAAAAGGTAATCGTAATCAGACGTAACTTTTAATATAAGCAGTTTACGATGATAACTTCTCTAACTCCAAACTACTACACTAGAGATAACATTGTCTGTGTAATTTAAGCTGTAACCTTTGTCAATTTGGGCTCTTTGGTTGAAAACGAAAACAAAATGCTAGTAATAAGAATAATTTGTCAAAAGAACAATAACAAAATGCAGTCTTGAGACCTCGATCGTTTTCGGTATACATTTAGCGACAAACGTTATTTCTTAGGCGGCCAACAAACATGCAAAAATTACCCACTTTGGTGGCTTGACGAATTTGGCGTTTCGCCGCAAAACGGTGCCCTGCGGCATGCCTATTTAAACCGGGAAATACGTGGGGAGAGCCCCTGAAACGCGAACATGCAGTGCACGCCCGCTAAAAAAGCCCTGGCCATAGCGCAACAGGCGCCCGCACACCCCCGGCTACTGCGAGCCCAAAGCCGTGGGATAAAATGCTGACCGCGGCGACCTCTTTTTGACGGAAGTGGAATCCAAAAGCTTTCCTGTGGTGTGCAATGCCAGTGAACGCTAAAGAACCTCGGATGATCTAACTTCATCCGGCTCCCTCCGCTACGCCATCCTTCACAAAAAAAGTTGGTTTTCGGAGGAATGAAATGGCGCAGTATCTGTCTCACATCTCGGCGGACGCCTGAGCCGCACCCTAAGGGAAGGGCTAAAGGAGGGAGCGAAAGAAGAAAGGAAGAAGGAGGTGCTGTAATGGAGGGCTCCGGAATAATTTCGACCACCTGGGGATCTTTAACGTGCACTGACATCGCACAGCACACTGGCGTCTTAGCGTTTTGCCTCCATAAAAACGCAGCCGCCGCAGTCGGGTTCGAACCTGGGAACTCCGGATCAGTAGCCAAGCGCCCTAACCACTTAGCCACCGCGGCGGGTAGACCCAGCGTCCACGTACAGTCCATGTACGGTTTCGGGATGTTACTCCGTACATAGAATTAAACATCTTTTCCCTCACTACCAAATATCCAACAATTAACACAGAAGAAAAACAAACAAAACGAGATCACTATATATTGCTAGCATCAGTGGTCGAAATTTGCAACCAAAAGTATTGCAAGCAAACAGGAACACTATGATATCTCAAGCTTCAGCAAATTTTTTACCTTTTGAACTGCGGAGCAACGTCAGGTACTATTCGCAGATTCATGCAAAGGTATCGTAGTGAAGCCTATATTAGTAAAATCGCAAGGACATCCGCATGTTGTAAATATATTGAGCCGTTTAATAGAGCGCGCAGGAATAGCCAAAGCGAAGAATCACACGGCACAGTATATCACATAGGTAACCAGGCAGCATAAAACGCAGACATCCCAAGTCCCCTATAGCAGCCAATGAAGCTTGCTATATCAGTGCACAGGAGTTGTAAACAATGCTTAACGGCATAACGTTTTTCGTGCGTAAAATAAAACCGGAGCAGGTATAGACTAAAATCAACGACATCGCCGGAGCGGTTTCTTTTGTCGCGATGTTCAGCCATAGGTCAGTTGCGACAGATGCATAAACAAGACACTGCGCCCGAATTGCGCAGGAAGGAAAATCGTGATTTCCAAAGCTAAACCTGCCTTTGAGATTAATAGCATGCTTGTCCGCGTCACATACAATAAGGAGGCCAAAATAAAATTATGAAGGAAAGAGGTGTGAAGAAGACGACGTGGATTAACCGAAGAATAAAGAAGCATTCGGTGAGGTCGAAAGAGATGATTGGTGGAGAAGCATTCGGTTATATGGAGAGAGATGATTGTTGGAGAAGAGAAGGAGAAGACGACGACAAGGGTTACGTGGACTAACGCCAAGGCTATAAAAGGGCGAGGGGGTGAGGCACGGGGGGAAGAACAGTGAAGCGGAGGCTCTGGCGGGTCAGGGACGCTTCGGCTGGAAGAGAGTGATGCCGGCTACTGCTCCGGTGAGCGCGCGTTCTACGGCTTCGCATCGTGGACTTCCTGCCGTGCCTGAGCCCGTTCCGGGGAGTCAACGGAGGACGCTACCACCTGCTACGGCCAAAGGTGTCTCCAGCGCTGTTGCCACCCATCCGGGTGGTGCCCCCAACGCCAACGACACCGGCATCACCACCACGGGCGCTTGGACCGGGAGCTTATACGACGCAGCCAGCGACGCCGCCAGCGACGCCAGCCCAAGCACGTCGAACGCCGCCTTGACGCCGGCTGCTGGATCTATACAACGCCGCAGCCGCACCGAACCAACCGTGATCACAAACGCCGACCGCTAACAGTTGGACGCGAATAGTAGACGCTGGTAGCAGTGTTACCGGGTCGTGTGTATTTATAGTCTTTGCATTTTGTGTTAGCTTTGCTAGTTTTGTGTGCTAGTGTGTGTGTCACGTAGGGTGTATTAAATGTGCGTCTGTGTGGGTACACCTGTCGGCTAGTCCATTCTTTCGGTCCGAGTGTTCTCCGGGGAGATCCGTGACGGTCCGATTACCACTTTAATCCGTAAAGCCTGCGTACGGGGGCACATGGATATATGTCGAGCTCCTGAGAGAGACGCGTGAGCAAATGACCAGCGAACAACAGCAACAAGACAGCGGGAGCAGCCCCCATCGCTGGTTCACAACGGGCGCCGCAGCCAGCGCTGGGCTCAAGGCGTGTGCAGCCAAGAGCTGATAATTAGCAGGCTGGTTAACAAATATTAAATACTGAACTTTTTAACTATTACTATTAGGCTCATTCATTATTGAGAGGCGTGTAGCCTACCATAAGTAATATCCACCTCACTTTTCAGAATTTCTAAAACGCGGTTACCCACGATGCTGTGGCCCAGCCAATAGTGGTTATTTTGACGAGTTGCGTGCACTGGGGATGTTGCTTTGCCTGCAAGCTTCCCGAAAGCACGTGTACTTTGGCGTGATGCAGCCAGAATTTTTCGGGCCACAGAGTCGAGGGTAACTGCGATTTCGAAATTCTGAAGATTGGTGTGGATATTACATGCGGTGGGCTACACGACTCTAAGTAATAATTAAAAAGCTAACTATTCAAAATTAGTTAACCAGTCTGCTAATTTGCACATCTTAGCTATATTCTGATGTACTAGCCACGAACAGGGCTATGCCGGAAAAAGCGCTCTTCTAGCTTAAACAGCCTATTTTTAAAAAAATGTGTAAAGTCTTAGGTGAAATACCTTGTATATTGACCACGATAAATGCAGGCAAATGAGAGTCTCGTTATGAGCTGTCTTGCTGAGAAGTGCGTGCCATATGTGTAAATATGGCAATTGCGTCGAAGCTGGACCGTGCCTCGCCGCGAGGACGATGAAGGAGTGCAGTACAATCCCCGTCGGGGGTATGTGCCACGTCACTAAGGCAACAACATTTCATTGCATGGCTACAGTAATTCATAAAATATGGACGTTTCTTCTGTTCCGACGGTTCCTTTACTTCCAAAACCTTTCCTCAGACTAGAGGTTGGCCTCAGAGATCGGTCCTATCCCCTTCACTTTTTAACATACTCCTGCGGGACATACCTGTTCATGGTGATATCAAAGTGTATGTGTATGTGGCACACGCAGCCTTTTTTGCCTCTACTAGAGACATTCATTCACTGCACCAGCTATTGTAAGCCTACCTCAATGCCCAGGGCGTTTGTTTGTGCAAGTTACATTTAATTTTCAACGTGAAGAAATCTTCCGTTATCGCTTTCACGCCGGCGTTCCCTCTTTATATCTCACCCATGCATATATCGCGGTGCCCAAATCCTACACGTCGAGTGCTTAAAATACATAGGTGTAATATACGGCCCTCATTTATACTGGCGGCCTCATATAAAAAGTATTGCCCAGAGAAGTGAGCGTGCTCTCGGTCGCCTGACGCGAATCAGCAAAAAGAAATTTGGTATGCCCAGAGACTCATTTTTCTACAAGACGTGCGTAAGACCAGTTTTGGAGTTGGGTTGTGTTCTGTTCTCCGGTTGTCCTAGATGCAAAATTCAACCTCTGGTACTTTGGGCTTTGCTTGGCTTTAGCAATATCAGTGGCAATTGTGTCCTCTTTCTGGAAGCTCGCATACAGGACTTGGAACTCTCTCTTCCAGCTTCTCACAATGCGCGCCTTCTTACGCAGACTTGAGCCCATGCCTGGAGTGGCTTCGCTCATATTTTGTCACCCCCAGGTTTGTTTCTAGATAAATATTATCCGCATTACAAGCTGCTTCAGCTTGTGTTTAGAGAGTACCCGTTGTCTCGGATTGCAGACGCGCTTAGCTCTGTGGAATGCGTTAGCAATCTTCAGGCTGCTCCAGCTGTTTGCTTCAACCATTCGTTAGCGCTGTATACAAAAACATGACTACCAATGTGCTAAATGGTCTCCTGGAAGAATATCTGTTCCAGTATCCAGTTATTTCCACAGATTCCTCTCACATACCCAGCAGTTCTCGACAAAAGAATTTTTGAGCGGGAAACCGATACTGAACGCAATTATTTCATATAATATAATATTTCACTGCAACAAATAATATATCTGCAGATCACCTGACGGTAGTCTTGTATTTTTTCCTATTAATGTTTTTTGCTTTCGTCAAAAGCGTTCCCCGTTGGTTTTTTATGGAAGCCTTAACTGTTCGATGCGATCGATGGAAGCATTTAAAAAAAGTTTGCTACATAGAAGAGTGGACCATTAACTTAAATATTCTTAATTAAAACCTAAATGTTTCCAATTTTAACAATTTTTGCCCGGGAATGCTGGACAAGACGTGGCGAAAAAGCAGCAGTTGGTGTTTATTCCAACGCACTAGATTGGAGTTATTTTGTCCGGGTCCAGGATTATAGGCCAGTTTTTGCTGCTGAATTTCTCGATATTCGCCCATCAAAAAGTACCCCGCTACATTTCTCATGTAATGATTCTCTCGCACTGCCTTTCAGTCCTGGCGGCGTTTGAAAGCTCGAGGACTATAGTATCTTCTACAGATCGCTAATGTTTTTTCGCCCCTTCATGTGCAAACAGTGCATTTTCTGTAGATTCCATGGCACTGTGGCATTACTTCAAATTAGACGGACGATTTCTTAGCAAAATCAGCCATAAATGGGCCTGTTGCCCTTCTTGTTCCAAACCTTAGCCTGCTTACTGTGTCCCGTTGAGGGCGTTCTCAACTACACCAGAACCTGAGCCCATCCTTAATACAGTGGACTACGAACACTTAACATTCCCATGAAACGTTCCATCAAGTAGTTCAAGGCAATGTGAGGTTTACATGACGCTATTGCTCCTGCACAATTTCTCGTCTGAATCTTTATGCCGTTCTCGGTTCACGCCGTAGAATCTATGTCCGTCAAGCGGGGACGTTCAATCCTTAGACCATTTCATTCTCTCCTGTCGACGGGTTCCACGGCAGAGAATGAAGTATTTGCAAATCCCCTCGATCGATTATGGCTGCCGTTCACTCTTACCGTAATCCTCTCCTTCGGTGCCACCGTGAAAGGGTGTGCCCTTAAGCTGTGGTGTGAGCTTCTTAACAGCTATGTTATCGAGACCGGGAAATTTTGGTGTTAACTCTCCGTTGCCGTTATTTTTCTCTCAAAATTTCTTTATTATTATCACTTTTGTATGTATTTATTTTAACCCTCACCCCTTTGTTTCCGCGATTTTCATTCCAATGTCCCCAAAAGCTCTCAAAATTCGTTGTTCGTTTTCCCAGATTCCGCAATTTTTATTTCTGAGCCGCTTGAGATAAGTCTGGAGGAATTTTTCTCCTGTTTCGATCTGCTCCAAACACTTTCCAATTCCCCACCGTGGGTGTGTTCCATCGCTTCAGCTGCAACAACAACAACAGCGGGCTAAAAACCGCTGACTGACAAGGGCTGCCCGGGGCTTTTTTCGTTAGTTCCCGCGAGCACCATAACCTTTTTCGTGGCAGTGGTTGGATGACACAGACCCGCTCCCAGAACCAAGAGTCGGACGCGACCGACGGCCGGGTTCCACCGCCACCAGCCGAAGAAGAAGATTTCGTTGGAGCGGATGACTCCAAAAGCCCCTGTCATTCTGACGAGCGAAGTCTATTCACACGGTAGCTGAATGCTAGCTTTCACCGCCTCATGAGCCGCTTCTCCCAGCGCACGGACGCGTGAGATGCTCGATTGGCTCCACACGCTGAGAAGGTTGGTGCGCTCTGGAACGAGTTCCGCCGCCGATTGCTGACCCGGCCTAAGCCCTGTCGGACCAGCGACTTCGGGCGCCAACGGTGACTAAGACCGTGTTCCCGTCGGACCTGTAGCCGCAGCAGAAAATGCGTGCCCGGCGCGGGTGCGTCCGTTCCCTCTGGTCCCTCTTTCGGGACCGCTGGATTTGCCCACGTTCGACGGCACCATCTCATGGGATGCCTACCGCATCCAACTTGAGGCCGTAGTTGCAGCGATTGGCTGGAGCGAACAAACGAAAGCCCGGATGCTCATCGCCATGCTGCGAGGCAATGCGACAGAGCTTCTTCAGAACCGGCCCCTGAATTTCTAGGCACTTACACTGTTCCGGCGGGCCTTATTGCATACCACTACGGCGTGTCGATGCTCCCCCGGTTGCAGTATCAGTGCCTGCGAGCTCGTCGCCAGGAGCCCGAGGAATTCTTTCCGGACCTCGCTGCAGCCATTGAGAGGCACCGACGCATACCATGGGCCTAGTCGGGATCTAGGCATTCCTAGATAGGATACGACACCCAAGGGGAATCCGGCATATGGGTCAACCAAGAGGGGCCAGCGAGTATACACCACACATCTGTAAAACGTTACCCGCATGTGCATGCTCTAGTACTTGTTTTTCTCGTTCGGCTAATTGGTTACACCTTATCCCAGATTTCGTATACAACAGAGAGGATGTCATGCGAAAAAAGTTTGCGGTAGGTACGCTGGGGCCGTGCAGAAGAAATTTTACGCAGGAATAACCCCTCTTTTAATGGCTTTAAGCGAAATCTAAAGAGACTAATATTTGGCTTCAATCAGCAGGGATAAAATGTTGGGCACAGTGCTTTCCCGCGTCTTTCGTTTAAGTGGGAATGCCGCAGAATATCGTTGAGCTTTCCCATCATAACTTCAATGATACGACAATGAACAAGGACGTCATTATGGATTGTTGTAACTGTAACAGCCACGGAGACTGAGTTCATTTTGGAAAGTGATCCGCAAGAATTTGTGCACTCACAGCATGCTCTACCTGTAGTAAATCTTGTGTCAGTCATTCACTTGCGCACCCGTTAACGGCTGCTTACACACGACTTCTTGGATCTTTTAGAATCCATGCGAATTTCTCGTATTCTCCCTAGAGGCATATCTGACACTTCTTTGGCTAAATCGTTTTCCATTTTCTAAACACCTCTTCTTTCGCACTGAATTTCGTGGTGCAACATAAAGCCCAGAGGCGTTGTTTACTTCAGAAGAGAGACTACCCTTCTTGAAGGCATAGGAGCAAACACCAGAACAGTTGGATATCGGCTGACAATTCACGCGATACCTTACTTGCAAAATAGAAATATAGTAATCCAGGAAGCAGGTCTGGAAAGCTGCGCTTGACAATTCTTGTTTCCGTTCCGTGCATGAGAGCGCGCCTTCGCATGTATCATAAAATGCGTTTTTTTTTTCTTTTTATTCCCCTGTCTCTCTTAATTTTCGTTCTGCGTGCGAGTTGCTCCTCCTTTCCTGTCGCTGCCACCTGCTGCGCCGCATCTTGCCAAGTCGCCTGGAGCACCCTGCGCAAGCGAGACGCGCACTGTTCTTTTTATTGTTGCTGTCAGAAATACACGACACCCGCCTGTTGCTCTAGGTCAGGAACAGGCGACAGCAGAGCTGCTTCTTGCATGAGCTGGCATTAATTAAGCGGACAATGGGACCTCTGCGCCTAAGCGCATTATCAGCGCCCCCTCGGGGACGCATTTATGTCCTTCTTCATTTTCACTTTGAAGCCCCTGCTAACTAAATGACACAGCCTGTCCGTTTGTTTAATGCGAGATTTGCAGCCCCAAGGCGTGCTACAAGTAAAAAAAAGAAAGAAGCTTTGTATTCAGAAGAGCGTGTTGTCGGGCAAGTTGGCTTTGCATGATATAGAAAAAGTTAGCGCAAAACTTAGACGAAGACGGAGAAGAAACACACGAGACGACAGACGAGCGCAACTACCAACTGTTTATTGGGTCTTAACACCCGGAATATATATCCGAAAAAACAAGCATGCGCAGACAGTTGGAGGCACACACGTCATACACCAGCGCCGTGACGAGGCGAAAGGGAATCCAGAAAATCACATTCAGAAGTATAAATCTGTAAGGTAGGATCACTCGCGCAGCGATCAGATAGCCTTTTAATGTGGAAGGCCTCCAGCACAAGCCTCGCTGTGACATTGGAACAAAGAATTCCTTGTCGGTCTTTTTTTCGGCCAAAACACATAAACCAGATATGCCGTTTAGGACTATTGTAAGTGAGAAGGGTTCATGGCAACACCACGTCAGCCGATTTCTTCTATCCAAGCTTAAACCTCTGTCTAATAATGACCCCTTCTGGGTAAAGAGGTCAGCTGATGTTGCCGATTTTTTTAAAAACAGCGATCAGGTATGCTCTGCCTTTTCTATCGACATTGAAGATTTGTTTTATTCGATACCACATGCTGAGTTGTTGGCCTCTGTTAGAGAGTGTATCGAAAGCTCGGGGGCGGTGGCGTTCCAGAACAATGCCGGCATTTCAACTGATAATTTTCTAAAGCTTTTAGAGTATTACTTGAATGTTACCTTTATCTTACATGGCAATCAGTTTTATCTGCAGCGCAAAGGTATTTGCATAGGTTCTTGTGTAGCGCCAATTTTATGTGATATTTTTATAGCTTTTATCGACCGCTCTTTGGAAATTGCCTTACGTGATGGTCCGGTTTTAAAAGTTTTTAGATATGTAGATGATTTTTTAATCATATTAAGGGCTGGGACCTTTACATCCCTTGACCCGGTTGTTTCTCAGATTTTAGCTGTTTTTAATCAATTAGGACGAGGGTTGGTTTTTACGCATGAATTGCCTGATAATCAACAGTTACGGTTCCTGGACTTAAAGCTTAGGTTCTGTAATCGCCACGTGTGCTGGGTGTACTCCCCCCCGTGCCAACAAAGAGTTGTTGAGATACGATTCTTCCCACTCAAAAGTTGTGAAAAGAGCTATTGCGTCACTCTGCCTGGAGTCTGCCCTTCTTAAATCGTGCCCTCATAGCATTCAGGAAAGTGTCAATAATCAGGTTTCCCGCCTCTTGGCGGTAGGCTTCCCTAGTCCGGTTATTTCTGCTATTGCTGAAACCCTCCTGCAAAAACAAAAAGGCGCTCAAAAAAGAAGACCGGATTTCTCGACATCAAAGCCGGTGGTTGTTCCATATGTGCACCGAGTGTCACACAACCTCAAGAAGGTGGCCGGCAGGCACCACGTGCCCTTAGTCTTCTCAGCCCCCAACAAGCTTTCAAAGCTTTGCCGACGCATTTCTGGCCCTTTTGAGAGTGGCTGCAAAAAGAAACATGGCATTTCTTATGTCAAATGCGCTACAGGGGTGGTGTACAGCATTCCATTTTCTTGTGGGTCTTCTTATGTAGGTCAAACTGGCCGTTGCATTAATGACCGGCTACGGGAGCATGATAGAAATTTAAAAAACAACGACAGAACCGCTAATATTGTGCGGCATATTTCTTCCTGTGACAGCACATGTAGGGCACTATTTGAGAAAACAAAGATTCTGGGCAGGAGCGCCAATGTCACAGCGAGGCTTGTGCTGGAGGCCTTCCACATTAAAAGGCTATCTGATCGCTGCGCGAGTGATCCTACCTTACAGATTTATACTTCTGAATGTGATTTTCTGGATTCCCTTTCGCCTCGTCACGGCGCTGGTGTATGACGTGTGTGCCTCCAACTGTCTGCGCATGCTTGTTTTTTCGGATATATATTCCGGGTGTTAAGACCCAATAAACAGTTGGTAGTTGCGCTCGTCTGTCGTCTCGTGTGTTTCTTCTCCGTCTTCGTCTAAGTTTTGCGCTAACTTTTTCTATATCAAGCTTTGTATCCGCCACCCCCTGGGGGCCTCCCTCCAACCTCAGTTGAGGAAAAAAGCTTTTTCTTCTCTCTCTCTCTGCCATGTTCATACCTGCAAATGATGGCACGCTCTAGAATGTTCAGTTGTGGAAACTAGCTTTAGTGAGGTCGAACTACTCACGGAGCTTGGAAGAAGAGCAAAATAACGTCTCTTTACTGTACGTTTTTCTCCGTCCACGTATTCTACCGCGCGCACTTTGTAGTTTGGTCGTTTCATTCATAGGGGTCCCAACATTGAATGTTATCAACGGATTAACCCTGCGTAAAAGAACGAGGACATGAAAGGGAACCCACAACGTAGCAAAGGCTCTCAACTGGGCTAGTTGGTTGTCGTATTTACACATGTTTACTAGCGCAAATACAGAGACACGGACAGAGCGAGAGAGCCGGATGCACGCTAGCGTGCATCCTGTTCCATAAAGGACGCGTTTCTCGTACCAAATTCCGAGGCAGTAGCTGATTTCCTCCAAAATGAGAGCCCGGCACGATGTGATGGTTTAAGCGTAGATGTGGTTGATTTGTCTTATTCTCTTCCACACTTTGAACAAATCCAGTATGTTCAGCAATGTATTACAGAGGTCAACGATGAATGCGTGTTCCAAAATGAGTGTGGAATCACACGTTCCTTTCTGGAACTGTTACCTTACTACATGAGTAACACGCTTGTTGAGTGGGATGGGCGACTTTATATGCAAAAATCGGGTCTGTGTATAGGTGCCAAGGTAGCTCACATTTTTAGCAACAATTATCTAAGCCGGGTTGATAACAAAGTTCAGACTGAGCTAGCCGATTAGTGCATACGCATTTTCCGTTATGTGGACAATTAGTTGGTGCTGGCTTGGTCAGTGAATTCGGAATTTGTGTCAAATGTTCTTTACGTATTTTGCACGTAATGAGTTAGGGCTGAGGTTTACACATGAAGACACTCAAGAAACAGTTTTGCAATTCCTTGATTTGAAATTGTCTTTCGAACCCAACCATGTCTGTTGGCAGTACTCCCCTAGAAGTGAAAAGCCCCTTTTGAATTAAAGGTCCTTTCGAAAATTCAAAGCTTGTAAAAAGTGGCATCGTTACCGGATGCTCAGGCATGGCAGTAAAGAAATCTTGTTATGATAAAATGATGCCCAGTCTCTTAGCACAGGCAGACAGACGTAGGGAAGCTGGTTTCCTAGACTCAGTTCACGTTTCGAGTACAGACAAAGTCCTCTGTGCGCTGAAATTGTCTGCAAGTACCTCAGGCTGGAAAAGGGTTCGAAAGAAGGGAGAAGAAAGGTAATGGTTATGCCATATGTCCACACGGTGTCGCACCCGATCAAAAAAGTGGAGAGCATGCATAGGGTAAAGGTTCTATTTTCTGCACCTAACAAGCTAGAAAGAGTGGGGGCGGCGGTTCAAAGAAGGCATGAAGGGCACAGAAGAAATGCTTGCAACACAAATCATGAAAATAGATATGCTCCCTCTAAGACTGGCGCAGTGTATCAAATCCCTCAGTCCTGTGGCCTTACCTATATAGGCCAGATTGGCCGCTGCGTTAAGGTGCGGCTCATGGAGCATGCTAATTCTTAAAGAAAGAAACTAACGCAGCCAAGCATTGTTTTGACGTGGAAATGTACGCCGTTTTTTGATGATACTGATGTCTTGTTCGCTCATTCTGACCAGCGCACTACAGAAGTAGCTGGGCTGTTTCGTATTATCAGTAAATGTAATGGGTGCGTGAGTACGGCATCTGTTACATTATCGCTTCGAGAAATCATAATGCTACATAGTGGGTAGCGGTTCTGCAGATACACATTATCTATTAAAGCAGTTTTTACCTTTTACTAGCACTAGGAGTCTTGTTGACATTGCGCTGGTGCGCTGTTTTTCCGTGGTGTATATATAAGACGTGCTTCTTCCTAATAAAAATCTTGTAAGTTCAGCGCTGGTTTGTGTGTCTCGTCTCTTACTTGGTCCGTGTGTGCTTGCGCTTTTGGACCACCACTATGAAGTTCAATTATAAATTATTTAGTGATCGTAAATGTATAGAATGCCTAACGCATGGTTTGAAAGAAGCAAACGAACAGGCAACATTTTGGTACCTATATTCCTTTAAATTTAGATGCCTTCTCAGTAATTGATAACGGAAGTGCTGAAAACCACACCAGGAAGATTGAAAGTTGCTTTTTCATGCAATAAATGGTGTGTTCAAAAAATGTCTAACCGTCAGAAGATTCACATGAACTCACCAACAATTGCGCTGTACAGCAGGTTCTTAAATGATTCTTTTTCGTCCCGCCTTTCAATGTTTTCCTGAGGCACACCGGAGTCTTCACTAAAGTCTTCATAATATGTTTTGTAGCCTCATCAGCTGGCTCACTCCCAATGAGTGCTAGCTTTTTGATCTGGAATAGATTATACAGATTATACTAAGTGAACTGTGCCATGAAAACCATACAATGAATCTTTCATAAAACTCCCTCTTTGAGGAACAAAGTGCAAGTCAACAAAACATCAGAAGCATGTAGAACAGGATCATGCAGACGACTCAAACAGACCTATGATCACAGTGGGGTGACTCTGGTTAACGATAACAGAATTCTCTGTTGTCTTCTAAACGCCCATCTTTGCATTGTCATATTAACTTCCCTTTATGCATGACTCAATGGCATAAGCTTCCTAAACAATAAAATAAGGGTAAAAAAGTGAAGCCATTACTTGAAGGCCACCTTGAACCATGGCACAATTGTAGTCTGGAGCTAAATGAGTGATGTAAGCACATAACCGTCCGCTGCCACTATGAACAGCAAGGCTAATGCTTTTGTTAATTTCTTCTAGTAGTCTAGATATTATCTACAGCAAATCCTCATTCAAATACACTTGTACAAAAGGAAGCTTCCAGGTCTACAAATCCAATCGCAACATGAGGCAATTTCGAAGTCCCAACTTAATCTGAAGTGGACTCACCATATTTAGGGGGCTCAAATTAAACTACAGCTGAACAAAACACCGTGCATCAAATTTATAGTAAAAGGAATCAATACGTTGCCATTAGTTCATATGCAAAATTGAAAGAAATGCCATATACCCAGACGAAAAAAAACATCAGCCCGTTTCTGGTGTTTACACCAAACTGGCTTTTTTAGACACTGGTTCCGGTGGGGCCGTGTCTGGTGTTCTGATGTGATTTAGTGTGGTGTGCTTTAGTGTGTTCTGGTGTGGTCTTCTGTGCTGTGACACGGTTGTCTGATACCAGCACTGGTGTGTTTTGGTTTATTGTTTCCTGGTGTGGTCCGTCTACCATTCGATTTGGTGTGGTTGGTGTACCGTAGAATGTCTTGATTGAGATGCTGTGAGTTGGGACATACTATCGTGAGAAAAATTAGGAGATCCCTGCGAATGCACGCCAAATGGTGTAAAACGCAAGCCCTCGTGATGTCGAGGCAGGTGCACTAACATGCACCAATCTCGCCGTGCCGGCCTTGATGGCACGAGCATTTCATCAGATGGCACTTGCACGCAGTTAGGCATAGTGTGGCACACACTCGCAGTGTCATAATTTTTCACGATTGTACACGGGAGCATGCACCTAACGACATCATTTCTGTTCTTGCCGAAGATGAAGAGCAAGCACGTATCGTAAAAAAAGAAAAAATGCTCACATTTGCACAAAAGCGTCCTTAGCTTCATTGGTAGACGAAATTGGCAGTATAGTCAAGATGGAGGCACCTAGCATCATAGCATGCATCTTTTCTGACAAAGTCGAATATGTTAAACTTCCCTGATAGCAGCTTGACTCCAGCTGTGTAGCCACAATGCCTGAAGAACAACAGAACAAAATCACAAATTTGTGTTAAATACACTATAATAATCACAGTGCAACGACAACTAGCAAATACTGGTATTAAATTTAGCTCAGTGGTGCAAACATATACTACACATTCAATACAACTTGCAATGCCTATGCAGTAAATCAACTGTCGCCTGCTTTATAGTAAATCAATGCTACTCATATAAAGCACCCCACTTGAATTTTTTTGCTTGAAATCAGTGTCGGGATGAGCTAATATTTCACACTTTCTTTCACGCAGTGCAACGATGAACACGGACAAGGGGAATACACCGAAAACGCTTCGAGGTGCCTCCTCCCTTGCCCCTGTTCGTTATCACGCTGTGTGAATGAAAGAGTGAATTATTGGGTTAAGTGTTTTTCTTTTGTATTCATAGCTATCTGCATATATTTACAACACAGCTGGGTACGCCTGCATCATAATCTGAATTCCTGTCATTATTTGGCGTTGCAGCCGCTATTGATAATTGCAGTCCTAACACAAACTCAGGTTTTCTGAGAAAATCAACAGCACTCCAGCATCTCCGGTAATTTGATTCATTACCAGGCACAGATATTCTAATTCTTGGTAACCTAGAGAAATAAATTGATATGGAAATTCTACTGCTGCAGAAAACAATTTAAGAGGAATTAAGGAATTAGAGAAATGATTAGAAGATGCCTTAAAGATGGGCACAAAATGGAGATAAGATGTAAAAAAATATTTGATGCAAGTATATTTCAAGGTGACAAAATCCATTTATTGAGACGTTTTATGCCGCAGGGCCAGAACTGTAAAGCACTGGGCTGGCTGCATCTATTTAGAAGGCCATTCCTCTTCATTTCTTCCAAAATAGTGGCAGCAAAGCATAAAAAGCCAACTGGTGAAATTTATTTTCAGCTGAATGCCACATTCAAAATGACAAGGATTGAATGTTAATGATTCGAAAGGAATCCTTAAACAAGATGCCCTGATCCCTGGTACTGGTAAAACCACAAGAGATGTGAAAAAAAAAAAAAACTGCCAGAATATTTTTCCTGCTTAATGTACTGAAACCAAAGCTGCCTTAGCACACATCAGTTTTGCTTAGGTATAGCTTGCTATACACATCCTGAGCCTCTGGTGCAGTTCACTGCACAGTTCCTGAAGACACTTGCTCACACACAACACCCACAGTAGATTCTGCGTACTGTGCATTGCCCACTATGGTGCCTAGCACACCCTGTCTTCCAGTGAGATGCACTTCTTTTGGTGCATCCAGTGAGCTATCTCGAGTTACTGGCTGCATGTATAGAATACAAAATATACTACCCACCTGGTTGAAACAAGCAGTATGTTACTCACTCTTCTATTCAAAACTCGGTTACGGCATTCTAGTATGGGGAACTACGACAGCTTCAAACTACAACAAACTAACCATTGTACAAAAGAAAATATTGAAAATGTGTGAAAACTATGTGGGGGACAAACGAGGACTCCGAACAAAACCGCTCTTCATTAGATATAGCATGCTTAAAGCAGATCAAGTTTATTATTTCAAACTACTCCAGTGGATTTATAAAAATAGGCTGCATACAATACCTGTCGACAGTTGCACTTCATACCCAATACGTAGACCGCACCATCTAAAGCCCGCCACAAGAACTAATTACGGAAGGCAAGCATTGAATTATCAAACGATTAATATATTAAACAGTGATCAGTTTAACATACAATACACACAACCCATCCAAAAATTCAAAAAAGACTGTAAAAAGCTATTAGTGGGGAGTGACATTGCATTTTCAGTTTGTGTAACTTGATCTCATCCCTAATAACACATGTAACCTCAGTTATGTTGCATTTTGTTGTGCTATTTCTATGTTATTATTTATGTTATTATCTATGTTCTATGTTATATTATGTTATGTTATTTCTCTTAGCGCTTGTAAAATATACTTGCCATTGTCTCAGCATTTACATTGCACATCTGTCTGAAACTTGTACTTTTCTGAAATGTCTATATGTACTGATCTATTTACTTCATATGCGATTTATTTTCAGTCCAGTGAATTCTATGATTTCCTTTTCTTTCTTGACTACTGATGCAAGTGAATTCTAATGTTACATAATATATATTCTTTACGTATCTTCTGCCTTTTAAAAATCATTTTCAAGCACAGGAATGCTTTGAAGGCACACGTACTAAATAATGGAATTTTTCGTTGCTGTCTGTTGTGTGTTCAAGATATGTTTTTCAGATATCTGTGTGAATGATACATCATGCTGCCCTGAACTGTGGGGGCGCAGAGGCTCTGTCAGGCATTTTGCCTTTACCTCTGCCCCTACACGGAGAGAATCCGTGAACCAATAAACATTCAATTCAATTCAAATCACACAGTTTCTAAATACTGGTGGACACCGGCCGTTTTCCGCCGCTTGTGGTGCTGCACGGCGGCTGTGCGGCGGCGTTCCGCCGCGCCGCTCAAAATTCGCAGAGCAAGTTCGCTCCTATGGGTAGCCCTTAAGGTGAATGCACTGAAAACGAGGCTTGCACAACCGGACAAGCGCTGGCACTCTGAAAATTTTGCTTCTCCCCCTTGCTAGAGCTAACGTCAAAAGGTAAAACACACCGTGATGTTATCCCGTGCGAAAACCCTTTTTCCCAAATACCCCGACTGCCTCGTGGCAAATACGGTAGTTTTCCGCCGGTTCGCAAGTCCTGAAGAAGCAGGGCGGCAGCCCTACCGCTCTTGGTTATGCAAAAGCTGCATCAGGCCTGCAAGACACTGCAGTATAGCCATTCTCAGAACCTGTTATAAAAGTATTGTGTATGCTGGGTGTTGTGGCACATCAGTACCTAAGGCTACCATGCGCCAACAGCCTTTGAAAAGTGCCACTTCTGAAACCAGCCCCAACCTGGGGCTCCTGTCCAGTGTAGGGGATGGCAGACGGCAGTAGTTGGTCCGCTGGGCGGGTGGCTATTACGGCGCCCGTATCTAAAACGATCAAGGAACCCAGTGATGGAGAGGGGCTCGTGCCATCCAGGCTTCAGGCTGCCTCGCACACTAGGTGGACCGACACGGAGGTTGGCATAATAATTAATCTGGAGCCAGACTTGCCCCCTGGAGAACGTTTCCATAATATCACTATTTCGGCTCTCCACCAGATTAGGTCAGCAGACGCCATTTGTGGCCTAAGGAAGACAAACAAGTACAGACATAGGCTTGAAGCCGAGAGGGAGCGTCGTCGTCGTTCTGGGGTTCGGCACTCTGTGGCGGCCCGGCTTCCATAGCCTCTCTGCTCCCCGTCACCCCTCCTTTTCCTTCGCTACCGAGAGGCGATGAGGAATCCGCCGCTGACACTCCTTCCCTAGATCTTGTGGAGGTCATAGACTGCTTGTCTCGATACAAAATCCACAAAACAGGTTTAGCCATCAATCTTTGCGACGGTCCTCTTGCTGCCTCCGATTTTTCCATCTTATATGATTGTGTTAAAATAACCCTCAAGCCCTATAGAGCGCTGAAGAAGAAGGTAGAGCCGGTTGTCCGGCGTCCAAATGAGTCGGCTAAAAGTCTCCACCGCCGGATTTACAAGTACCATGAACAACTATTTAACAAGGGCCCAAAACTCTTACTGGACGAGCTCAGCAGGAGCCATGTTGATGGCCGGAAAATCTCTTTAGCTGACATTCGCGAACAATATGGTCACCTCTTCCAGAATGAATCTCCGGAGGTCCCATGGGTAGGGATAGAACCTGGAGTGTTGCCATCGGAGGCCCCACTCTTTACCTCTGGTGAGGTGATTTCCTTCTACCAGGAAATGCGCCAAAATACTGCTCCCGGACCAGACGGCCTTATGGTGGCGCAGCTAGGTAAAATCCCCATTGACGTCATCACTTTGGTCATGAACAACTTCCCTTCAGTATTTCAGTACATTGTCTTCCCGAGGACCTCCGCATGTCCAGAACGGTTTTCATTCCAAAACGTGACATCCCAGCATCGGCGGCTGATTTGAGGCCCGTAACATTTAGCTCCATCTGGGTTCGACTTTTTTTTCTAGGCTATTATTGGGTCGTTTCACTTCATGTCGATTTCATCCTCTGCAGAGCGCGTTTTCTGATGACCGCTCTGCACAATGCAACTTGCTCCAGCTACAGGGCCTTATGAAATGGAGCAAGACAAAAAAGACTTCTATGCCGCCTCACTTCATCTCCGCAAAGCATTTGACAGCGTAAGTCACCATGCGCTATTTTCAGCCCTGCAGGAGGGGGTGAGTGCCCGACATACCTTGAGGTTGTACGGGCTATGTGTGTTAGTATTTCCCGGTTAGTAACCGGCGCCATTAAGAGCAGACAGTGTAACAGTAGGTGTGTCTTGACTGTTGGGGCCCATGAAACTAGTCCGGGTTGTTTTTCTGCAGTACTAATCTAAGTATGGAATATACAAGAACCCCATCTGATAGAAATTTCTGAAGCTCTCCATTCCGACGTTCCTTATAGCCTGAGTTGCTTTCAGACGTCAAACCCCATAACGCCAAACCAAACCAATTTTTACCATACACATAGGAATACTACACGCATCATACTTTTGGAAGCAACTAGTGTGCACCATTTGATAGAAAATACATGCAAGCCAAAAATTTGTTGTCTCCACCCCTGCAGTGTGCCTTGGTTACTTTGAGCAGGAATTAAAATGTGAAAGTGCTTCCCAGGAAACACATCTAAGACTGGTCCCTTATTCTGTGCATTTTTATGTGGCTTTTATGCTCAATCAGAAGTGAGATCACTAGCAAGTATGTTTATGTTGGCATTTCATGTCGGGTGAGCTCTGCATTTAAAACAGTATTAAAACCATCTGTGCTGTGCGTTCATCTTAGGTCCATATTGGACATGGGAGTTATGTGTCAGTGGCGGCGTGGAATCGCCTGCTGGCATTGGGCAGCGACTCTACATTCTGCAAACAGTTGGCAGTGTGCCTGTGGGGCAACGAAATCCTTGCCCAGAGGAGCCTGAGAGGTACGCTGTCAGAGAATGCCGAAAATGCATCCACCGTTTCCCCTCTAAAGGTGGCTTCAGTGTCAGGTAAGGCACTCGTTTTTGTTTCATAGCTGCACGCATTTATTCACTCGTACGGGAGAACGTCTACCCCTTTTTTTTTGGAATACGGCCTATTTGAGATTCTGTGAATTTGTAAATAATTAATTCCATTACTGCCATTGTTGTCAGACTTATGAGAGCCGTTCCATACAATAAAGAGAACTTTACAGTGAAAGAACGTTAATTTGAACCTCGATAATTTGAATTCTCGGATAATCCGAACTACACCACTTGGTCCGGCCAAGCTGCATTGAGATCTGTGCATAAAAAAGCCCGTTAATGCGTAAGCGAGTCTGTTCCGCTACGGATAATTCGAACTATGCGCCGCCACCTCTGGGCAGCTTGGCACACTGCACGTGGCCAAAAAAAAGCACCTCCGCATAGTTAGAGGCGGCGCACGTCCTGACCGAGGACAGAAGAGGGAGGCAGATAAAACCGTGGAAGAGTGAGTAAAGCCTAAATGGCGCCGTCGCCGGCGCGGCGGCCGGCGGCGCCGACGAATAGGGATTGGCGGCCGCGGTGGCGGCTGCCTACCCTCATTTCCGCGCAGCCTCCGAAACCCGCCAGTAAGTACTCGTTACTTCGAGCGTTTTTAATTCGGAAATACGGATAAGTACTGTCGGCGCGGTCTCTGCCAACGCCCATGAAAGGCTTTGACCTCGGACGGGCGCTGCAAATTACGTGCGAAAAACTTTCCTTCCCTAGTGTCGTCCATCCTTTCACCCATCAGTCGCCAACGGAAGCACGCGGTCAGCCACGATCATGACGCCGGCTTTTACCATTGCCCGGAGGACAGCCACTGGCTGGAAGCGGATAACGTGGGCTGTCAGCGCGGACCAATCAGGGCGCGACCGCGTCTGGCTTCCGCCTGATTCTACAACAATGCTGCGCCTGCCGAAGCAGCCTCTCGTTTCACCACGAACTCGTCGTTGCCGCTACACTGTGCCTCATGTTCACGGCAAACAAAACTCGCACGAAGCTTTCGGTTTGTCTGAAGATGTCCGCAGGAGAAAACTTTAGCGATGAAATGCGTCAGATTTTCAGAATGCTTCTGGATTTTCAAGGTTGCTAGGCTTAGCCACTACGCGTCGGTTGGCGTCAAGAAGCGCCGTAGGTTCAAACCGGTTAATTATTTAGGTTCAGAAAGGGGACAGGAAGAATATTGCCACGTCGATAGATCAAGACCTACAGATTGTTGCTGCAGTGAACGAGAAGCCGTTTCAGAGTGCGAATGACGTGCGCAGTACTGTCGGCCTGGAACATAAGCGACAGCACGGTACGGCGAAGGCTAAGGGAAGCCGCACTCAGAAGTGGCACCACCGCTGAGAAGCGCCTTCTCACATTTTCCAACAAAACTGCTGGCGTGAAGTTCGCTGTCGATCACCGTAGCTGGGGAGTGGAGGACTGGAAATATGTAAACTTCTCCGACGAATCTACTTTCTCGACTCGCTGGGACCAGCAGAAAAAGTATGGCGCATGGAGAACACACGCTTCTGTCCTCCGAACATCAAGGAGGTGGCCGCAAGTGGGCGCACGTCAGTAAACGTATGGGCGGCTATTTCGTGTGACGGCCTAAGTCCCATTGTAATAATCCCTGGGAGATTTAAGAGTGCTGCATATTGCACATTGCTGGAGCACGAGATGACCCCCTATGCACAGAATGGTCCACACCCGGATGGGTATTTAGTCCAGCATGACTTGTCTGCCGTTCACACCGCAAATGTCGTGTCAAGTCTTTTAGACGAACTAGGGGTAAGGAGCCTGGAGTGGTGTGCGAAAGGTGCGGACATGAATATCATAGGGCATGTTTGGGCACGTATGAAGGATAAGCTTTCAAGGCTCTCGGACTTGGCGACCGCCGATGAACTGTGGGAAGCTATGGACCTCCTTCACCCCGCGACGTCACGAAGATGCGGTGGCGCTGATGTTAGCAGCGACTTTCGCATGGTAGGCAAAACAGGTTCCGCTTGCCCGTGCCTACCGCAGCTGCCGCAGCTACTGGCGGCTGCTTCAAGCCTGTGCACTGCAGAAGCAGCATGTATTGACCAGCTGCGTCACTGCTGGATCCGCGTAGTAGCATAAAAAATATTAAATTAGCCTCGATAGGTTTCTCGCGCATAAATGCCGCATTCGGAAACTGGCTAACAGGCATTGGGCCACTGTAGTAAAGCGCGAAGTCTGGGCGTCGATAGGCACTGCCACTCAATGCACTTAATAGCATGCAAGTTACGGCGTTCATTCACCTGAACTTCAGGATAGGCTGATAATTGCTCAAGAAAAAAAAACATATGCAGCTGCACACGTACTTATCACCTTGAGCCGGAGTGTACGGGGCGCCGACAGGTTCACTCGCCCCCAAGGAATGCGTTCTTTTGTTAATAGCACACCATGTTTTAATGGCGCGTTTTATGACATTTAATATTTACTTGAAACTGTTTCTTGATATGACGACGTAATTATTTCATTCGAGTAGAAAGAAGTCTGTTAAGTTGTGTCAATCTTGCGCGGTCGCGTTGGCGTGCTTAGAATAGCGTACCTTAAGTGTGCTAAACGCCATATGCTTTTTCACTGCATGATGCATGTGTCATGTTTCATGAGGTAGTACATGATCGCTAAGCTTGTTTGGAATGAAGCAGCCGCAGGCGTGCTACTAATAGACACGTGGCGAGATTGAGAGGGGACGCGGCAATGAAAAGTGTTTTCGTTATTCATGCATGCGATATGTAACTAAACTTGGTGCAAATATGAAATTCCTACGCTAGTTTCAGTAATTCCTTTTATTTATAGCTATACCTGGTGCAGTTCTGGGTAACTATAATTAACACCGTCGTCAAGTCCCCCCAAGGTCTAAATAATTGAGTAGATAGTGCGCAGTTTTTTTATGCCAGCAGGTACATAAAGCCCTGTTCTGTACGATGACGCGATTAGTTCTTTTTCTATATGATCAGTATTTATGCATGCACAGTTACATGAAAGCGTTTCTTACAAGAAACAACTAACACAGTACTGCACGTGTAGGGAATAAAACCGAGAGATTTATTACGCTCCTCAACGTCTCAGGAATAGTTTGCGACAAATGGAATCATTTGATTTTCATACAAATTACGAAGGTGAGTGATCCAGTCGCAGAAAATGTGAGAGGTCGCAAAACGAACCTTAAAGTTTATTCCCTCGTTTATGGCATCTTCGCTTTCGCTTTGGTCAAAGAAATGCGGCACTGAAATCAAAGAATTTACCTCACAATTTTTGACGACCACACTTCTAAAAAGCGTAATTTATAAATTTGTACTCAATATTTTGCTATAATTTTTCGTCACGAAACTAGACTTCAGGGATATAGGAAAGAAAATAATTCTAGAAATCAACAATTTTCACCAAATCGACCAGCTTAACAAGAGGACAAGTCGGCCTGGCTGGTGCGTGGTCAGGCGGCTAAAAACAGCGCTAAGCCAGACAGGAGATCAGGGACACGACGCTGTCCCCACTTTTCGCACAGCGCGACACGTACGTAGACGATGTACGTAGACGTACGTACGCAGACGATGAGCGCATGTCTGCTCCGACGAAACAAGGCCAGCACTTCCCCTCACTGTTGTCCCGAAGTAAAATCATTCCGTCTAGTGCAGAGTGTCAAAACTTGTTTTATTCAATGCCTAGCGCATAAATAAACGGCAGGAACGCTTTCTACATGTTTACTACTAACCATATATACAATACAGTGTAAACTATTTCCCTTTATAGGCCGCACGTGGCCAACGCGAGCTCGTGTACTTCAACAAATTACTAAGTTGGAAGCATCGACCATTGCTATGATTCGCAGAAACTGGAAACGCGCCTACAAGCCTTGAAAACCCGCGCTCAACACCTATCCGCGACGCCACTCCCCGACCTTTTGCCTACCACGAGCTCGCTAGCGACTGCAGCGCCACCTCGTTTGTTTACAAACATGCAGGAGGTCTATACAACACGAGTGGCAACATATTCAAGATGACACAGCCTTCGTCCAGGCTCTACGGATCTTTTCCAGAAAGAATGGAGGCCGTCATTCAAGCCGGTGGAGCGATGACCCATTATTAACTCGCCAAACGTGCAAGAAAAGCTCAAGTTCATACTCATATATTAGGGTACTACTTTGTGTGCACTCAAATTTTGTTACCATTTGGCGAGCGTCCAATAAAAGATTTCAACCCGCCGCTGCATGCAATTTTACTTCGTTCACAAAATCAAGATGCAGCAAAACACGCATCAGAAAACAATGCTTTTTCTTGGGCGTGAACGCTATCACAGGCGCTATAGTATCGGGGCGGTCTGTCCTGTGTGTTTCTGCTCTCTGTCCTTTGTGTTTGTTAACGCTAGTAATATGTCGCCGTCTGTGAATCACTGCCATACATCCTGCGCATATCATAGGGATAGAGAGCGAGAAGCATTTTGCGCAGAACTTCAGGCCACGCTCTGCGTGTGATAATCGTCTAATCATCGCTAGAAGCCGTCGACACACAATCAGCTGCTGTTACGCAGCAACATTAGCGAGACGGGAGTGCCAGCAGTTAGCGGAACTGCGGCGCCCTTTCCACTTTGTTTTGTACAGCCGCCGCATTTCGCCGCCAGTAGGGTTCGAGGCTATCGGGTACGCGCTCCCGTGTTCCTGCTCATATTGCTCACGATAGTACAAGACCTCGTGACGCACCCTCTGTTATCTGCGCAGGTCAGGGACGTAGGACAGGCTAATAAGCTCTCAGTTGCGAGTCACCGCTTGTGTTCCCTGCTTTTTCTATGTCCGTCTTTTGCGCCGTTTTTTCCACGATGCTTGACCAACTAGCTCAAATGTCGGTATTACTCAGGAGTTGAGTAGGTGTATGCTTCTACACAATGTCGTTACCCTACTGACCCCAATCAACACGCTCATAACATCGAGCGGCAGCCTACCAGTGGAGCGAAATAGCGTGTCCAACAAAGCGCAACCAAATGTCAACGTCAGTAATGCGTATTATAAAGTATGGAAGAGTCAACCGCGGCATTACCATGTCGTCAACTAAACTGCCTACGAAAGTGACCAAAAGCCGGCGATAGCGTGTATACTTGCGTCTTTTAGGCGATAGCGCATACGGCTCGTTCGGTCGGAAAGCCGTCGCCGTGACCTAGGATTGACCTGAAGACCTCATAAACGTGACGGAAATACTGGCACAAGTTTCGAATGAACAAAGAAATTCGCAGGAATTCGAGTTCGAACCCAAGCGCGCTGCAAACCAGGAGGGCACGCAACACATATGCCAAAAAGCGTAGTTTGCTCAAGCGTGTAATATAGAGCGGCACCAAGTGAAGGCGATGTGGTGTGTACGACAGTAAAGTGTGTCGGAGATGTGAACTTATGTTGTACTAATTAAACAAATAAGGAAAATGAGCTATCGCGTCTATCCTAAGGCGAAGCTAAGAGACTTCCTAATTTAGTCCCGCTACCTCTTTCTCACTGGTCCCTTATGGCTGAAACATGGACCAACTCACACAGCAATTCACGCTTCTGAAAGACGACAAACGCCGCTCCAAGCCTTCGCTTTCTAAACCTCCGTCGGCGCAGTTCAATCACACAGCGCTCTCTGGAACACCGAGATGAAAGCGCTGGATACTTTGTGCCGAGCGCTCGAAAAGGGACCCAACCTCTCAGCCTTGCAGCGAGTGCCTGCTGCAACGGCTTCTTGCAGCGAGAAACGGGTCAACTCACTTTTGAGCCGAAGAGTCCCGCGCAGCTAGCCTGAAAGCGACGTCGCTCCGTCGTCCCGGCCAACAGTCACGTCCGGCGCAAGTTCCAGAACTTCGGTCGACGATTTCCATACTACTTAGTCCGCACCACGCAAAAGGCATTCGCTCCATGCTCGCACAGTCGCCTGTTTCCGGCTGCTAAACTGCGCAGAACCGCGAAGACCCGCAACCGCCGACAACCAGAGCCACCGGACGACTGCCGCAGCCACGCGAACGGCGCTCAGACTCGGAGGTGTGGGCGGTAAGGCAAGTGCTGATGTAGCCCTTGCGATGACGTCACACGTAGCAGCGAGGCCCTAGCGACAGTGCAGGGGCGAAGGAAGAAGTTGCCGACTAATGGCTTGATTCCGTTCATGACCACCATAGCGCGGCAGCTTGAGCCGGCCGGCTCGGAGCGTCGCACGGCAGGCACATGGCAGTGGTTTTTCGTCTGCACTGCACTTTGCTATCAGTGGCTGCTGGTGCCGAAAACACCAGAGCGTGGGCATGAAACGCTCGAATAACCCTTTCTAATGCGCAAGCTTTGTGCAAGTATCACATGCGTAAAGTAGTAAAATTGTGCTCGTGTTGGTTCTGGGAACTGAATGACATCACTTTACAAAATTAGTGATCGAAACGGCTTTAAACAAATGGGGGTACATATACCTGTATTTGTGCAAGTGACTTCGTGAAAAGACCTCAAATGTGGTGTGTGTTCGTACCTGTATTTTTGATGTGTAACAAAACATGAATTATATTTTAAAATTGCTACAAGGATGCAGTTGACTGGAGGAAGAGGCTGGAAAGCTTAACAATGTTTAAAAAAAATTACTTCCCCGTCAAATTGATCCCCGTCGAGCGAAGCAGACCTGGGGCGGAATTACGGATCGCTCTCAATCGAAAGTGTCTCAAAAAGTGTCTCACTTGCCCCTCTCCTATTGGTCGGCCGTGGACGGCGGCCATTTTGCTTTTTTGCGTCACTGACTGACGTCGTAGATGGCCCAGAAGTGTTGACATTGGCCACCTAACTCTGCGGGCAGATTGAGACGATTTTTTGAGACTGGGAAATGTAGTCTCAACGCGTTTGAGATGCAAAATGGCGGCGGTTTATTTTGCCACACGCGGCTGGCCGCGCGAGCAACGGCGTAGGAGGGTACACGAAGACGGTTTTGACTTCCCGGACAAGCTGTTTCGTCGCCAATGTCGACTCGGGAAGAAGACTGCACAGTGGCTGTGCGACCAACTCGCCGATGAACTGGGAGGTGCGCGGACGAGTGCGCTGTCAGTGCAGCGACTCGCGGGACGGTTGGGTGCGGTTCCCGGCGATGCTGCACACAAGGCCACCTTTTGGAGTCGAAAGGGCTACTACGCCCTCAACGCAATGATAGTAAGTAGGCTTCGCCCCCCGTTTTTGACTGCATGTTCGGCTGCAAGCTCGGGCCTTGACGGCGGAAGTTCACAACTAAGCTTGTGGTGTGCTTTCTCTCACAGGTGTGCGACTCCAACATGAAAATTACAGCTGTTGACCCCGTTGCCCAGGATCGGACCACGACGCCTTTTCATGGCGCTATTCGTGGCTGCGCCACGAGATAGAGCAAGGACTGCTGCAAGGTGGCGAGTTTCTTCTGGGTAAGCAATAAGATACCCCCACGTCGGTTACAAATTCCGTGGTGAGGCAAAAATGAAAACCGAAAGAGGTTATCGAGGCTTACTTCACCTCCAAAGGGGGTGACAACTGTGTCGGTTCGTCTGAATTATTTCTAGCAAAGAAACATCGAAATCTTACATAGGTACATTGGGGCTTTCCATTCCTACTAATCACACATGGCCCTGTCGGTAATGTATTCGCACTGCACACGATGTGTTTGCGTTTGTACCATGTTTCCTCCTCCTTTATAAGTGCCCCTGTTTCCACAAAATAGTCAGTTGAAAGTTCAGCGCTTTGTGTGTGCGTATTAGTGCCTCTTGTTGACCGGTCGTCTTCGCGCGCTTTTTTTTGGACATTGCTATGAATCTCTCCAGAATGGCGTCTCCGGAGGGGTTATTCAACTCAGCACACAGCTCCATACGATCCGTCCTGGAGCGCGCCATCCGCGTGTTGGAGAGCCGCTTCCGGTGCCTGCAAACGTGCCGGACGCTCCAATACGAGCCGGAGCGAGCGGCCTTCATAATCGGAGCATGTGCTGCGCTGCACAACCTATGTTTGAATGACCCCTTGCCAGAAGAAGACGTGGATGCCGCTGACCCGGACGACAACGAGCCACCTCCGGCTGCAGTGTATACGCAAGGCGCTGTGAGCCGCCTTACCTACCTGCGGGGGAGAGCCGTGCGTCCGTTTATCGGAGAACCCGTCTCCAGAGGCTAGCATACCTGCGCACGGTGCGTCGTCAGATGCGGCGACAACTCCAGCGTCGCCAGCACTGAGCCCATCAACACCACCTCGCAGGGTAGCTGGCCAAGGTGTTCATTTGCGCAACACAGCAGTCACGGTTACTGTTGGCAGCGTCAGTCCCTCGTGTAAGTTTAGTGTTCACTTGTGTGTGAGCAACTCTGCATTGTGGCTGTGCCCTTAGCCGCAGCCCGCAAAGTGCAGACTTTTATATTTTTTTGTTTCCTGTGTGCCTACAAGGTGTCGGCGCTGAAGAAGCGCAGCGTGCACAACACCTGTTGCAGCCTGTGGGGCAACGAAATCCTTGTCCAGAGGAGCCTCACAGGTACACTGTCAAATAAAGCGATCTCTAAGGGGATGACGAAAATGCATCCACCGTTTCCCCTCTAAAGGTGGCTTCAGTGTCATGTAAGCCACTCGTCCTTGTTTCATAGCTGCACGCATTTATTCACTCGTACGGGAGACCATCTACCTCTTTTTTTTTGGAATACGGCCTATTTGAGATTCTGTGAATTTTTAATAATTAATTACATTACTGTCATGGTTGTCAGACTGATGAGAGACAATCCACACAATAAAGAGGACTTTACAGTGAAAGATCGTTAATTCGAACCTCGATAATTTGAATTTTCGGATACTCCGAACTACACTACTTGGTCCGGCCAAGCTGCATAGAGATCTGTGCATAAAAAAGCCCGTTATTTCGAAAGCGAGTCGGTTCCGCTACGGATAATGCCAACTACGCGCCGCCACGTCTGGGCAGCTTGGCACACAGCACGTGGCCGTAAAAAAGCCTAAACGAGGACAGAAGAGGGAACCAGATAAAACCGTGGAAGAATGGGTAAAGCATAAATGGCGTCGACGAGTAGGGATTGGCGGATTGACGGCAGGAGTCGTCTGCTTTTGCTGTACGAGCTTGTTTGTTTTGCTACTTTCGTAGATAGAGATGTAGCGTTAGAATAAGGTTAAAAACTGAAAAGGAGTCGCTGAGTAGTTTTCATGGTCATGCATCGAACTATATTATATTTGACTAAATACCAGAACGGAGTAAGTTGAAAATGAAAACACCCCTGAAGGTAGTTTGTTATGGCAGTGTTTGGCTTCATATTCGTTAGTTATATCGATTTTAATGGCACAAAAGCAACTGAGGCTATGATGCGCCAAACACACGGTTAGAGCTTTTGCGAAAGGTTGCGCATTTTATATCTAAAGTTTGTTTAAAACATTGGCTTCTCTGAGAAACTTAAAAATGCTTGAAACATCAACCAGTGCTTGATCTCCAAAAAGTAACATGGGGTGTAGTGGGATGTATTCATTGTAGAATGTTGTGAAATATGTTTTCCTCAGTTGTTCCAGTTTTGTGCATACAATTAAAATGGGGTTTACCATGAGTTCATCGCCACACATTTCGCAGAGAGGTTTGTCTTTTTTTTGTCAGTAAGAAGTTGTGTGTAAGGTGTGTGTGTCCAATGCGTAGTCGACACAAAATAACTTCTGTAAAACGCTGCTGATGTTTACATGATCTCCGTTCCCCCAAAACGGGTTTTATAGAATGTAGTTTGTTGTTTATCTGTTCGTCCCATGCAACCTGCCACTTATTCCCGAGTTTAACGTGCAGCAATTTAGAAAAATCCCTCTGTGGAATGCTAACTTGTTTTATATGACCAATTCGAGCTTGTGCTGCGCAAGCATCTGTTCTCTCATTACCTAAAATTCCAACATGGCTAGGGACCCAGCAGAATATAATGTTATGTTTTTGCTTTGTGATTTTAACTATGTTATGTATGATTTTTCCTATTATGGGTAGAGCAGCATTTGTAGAGTGCAGTGCTTTGAACATACTCAGTGAATCGGTGTAAATGATGCTATTTTGCTTTCATAGTTATAGTTGCTTTCAGACGTCAAACACCGTAACGCCAAGCAAATCATTTTTTTACCATACACATACGAACACGGTGTTAGAAGTACTTTAGGTGATACGACGGCGCGCCTCCGCCGTGCAACCGCCGCGGAGAACATTCGGACGAACTTCCGAGAATGCCGTGAGAGGGCGCCACTGTGTGTCGGGCCCACGTGGTCGGGCCGGTCGGGTCTACCGTGTCCCATCGCCGCACTATTCTAGCGCTATCTCCGCGCGTGGTGCTCACTCCACGTGCCAGCTAGCTCTTGTGCTGTGCTTGACATTCGCCGTCGCTTGACATTCCCCGTCGGAGAAGCGATTATTCTCACCGACCATTGCGCCCAGTCGCACAGTGATGAAAAAGTGACGACATGGGGAGAAAGTGCTTCGTTCCTCGATGTAACTCCGGTTACAAGACGTGCTCTGAGAAGGTGTCCCTGTTTGCAGCTCCAAAGGATGAGGACCGCCTTAAAGCTTGGCGACACGCCATACCGCGCAAGGACCGCTTGCTGCAGCCGACTGACCACGTGTGCGAGAAGCACTTTGAACCGAGCTTCGTCACTAAAACATGGGAGGCTCATTTCAACGGTCAAGTGTTAGCAAGTGCGCCACGAATAGCTGCTTTGGCTGGTGACGCCATTCCGACGATTTTTCCCGGATGCCCGGATTACTTGTCGAAGAAGACAAAACGAAGAAAAGAGCCTATGGATCGTCAGAACCCCGCCGCTCCCAAGCGGCATCGTGCTGTAGACGACGGCCCATTGGGCACACAGGCACCCAACGACGGCGGAACTTCAAGCGAATCCCTGCAATCATCCAGTGTGGACAATGGAAGTGCGCCTGAAAGCTGCTCAAGTTCGACCAGTCCGGATGCTGAACTCAGGAAGGGGCCTTTCGATGAAGTTTTTCACAATCCTGGGTGCATAACTTTGCCAACTGATGCGTGGGCATGCCATAAAACTGACATCGATGGGGTGCGGGCGATTGTGTTCTGTGAGGTGCAGATTTCTCGAGCCGCAGTGGTACTGCCCGATGCTGTTGAACCTGATGGCAGGTATAGCTATATGGGTGCTCCTCCTAGCCATATAATAGTAAGGAAAGCAATCAGCATCGACTCGGACCTTGTTGTAACTGTTGCCTTGCTAGGTAAGCTTGTGACTCTTCAGTCTCTTGAAGTTCCTTGCGATATAGCATGCACTGCTGATGTTGAAAAGCTGTTGCTGCATGTTCACCAGATGCGCTTGTGTGTTGGTGGACCAGGAGTCAAGCAGTACACAAATGTTCGCCCAGCTACTGCCTTTGTTGACATCACAAGCCGGTGGCGGCACAATAACTGTGCTTTCTTTGTAAAGGGTACCGAGACTGCATGCCCGCGCTGCAAGTGCCTAGAAACAACACTTCGAATGCACTACAAGCGCATGCTGAGCAAAAGTACTGGAAATAAGTCCGTACGATACGTCCGCATGACTACTGCTAAAAAGGGCGATGGTGCTCTCTTCAGGAGGGCTCAGTATGCTTTGAAGAAATCGGTTAGCCGTCTGACAAAGAGAGTGAAGGCACTGACGACTCAACTCAAGGACACTCAAAAAAAGTTATCGTCCATTTCTGATGAGGCCCCAGATGACAAGCTCCGGCATTTGAGACTTCCAGAAGGGCAGACAGCAGCTATTAAAGAATGCATAGCAGCTGCCAGATGCGCCAACAAAAAGAGCAGACGCTATACCGAAGAATGGCTTTTACTCTGTCTTCTCTTGCATATACGCAGTCCATCACGGTACTCTTTCCTAAGAGACAACAACATCTTACCACTTCCTTGCACATCAACTATAAGGAAGTACTTATCTATGGTGCGTGTTAATTGTGGCTTTGACACCCGTTTCCTCTCTGCCTTCAAAAGAAAGCTGGCGACAAAGGATAGTTTTAAGCGGCATGGAATTCTGATATTTGATGAGATCCATGTCCGCAAGGGAATGAAAGTTAATGCGAGAACAATGACCTACATTGGTCATGCGGACTTCGGAGACGAGGTACAAGCACCCAACCAATTGGCAAACCATGGACTAGTCTTCGCGTTCCGTTCTTTTGGGGAAAATTATTTCCAACCTATTGCAGTCTTTGCAAGCCGTGGACCAACGAAAGGGACAATACTGGCACAACTTATAATGAAGGCTATCCTTCTACTTGAAGATGGTGGTGCACTTGTCGATGGAATTGTGTGTGATGGTGCTGCAACCAACCGGTCAATGTGGAAGCATTTCGGTGTAACAGGAGTTCTAGAAGGCGCTAGAAATAGCTTTTTGAACCCTGCATGTGACGACCGTGATGTTTTTGTTTTTTCGGACGCACCACATCTCATCAAATGTGTACGCAATCGCCTGTTGTAGTACGAAATGTTTAGCATCAATGGGAGCCGAGTGTTTTGGTCGCATTATGATAAGCTCTTTGTGGCGGACATGAAAGCTGAAGGCCGACTCAGGGTATGTCCAAAACTCGTTTTCTCATTTGAATCCAACTAATACAGAAAAGATGAGAGTAAAGCTGGCTACTCAGCTTTTTAGTATGAGCGTTGCAAACGGCCTGCAGTTTTATTCCAAGAGAGGAATAGAGGGACTCCGAAATGTAGAAAGCACAGTTGAGCTCACAGTCAGAATTAATAATTTGCTTGATGCACTAAATCGCAGACATCCAAACGAAGGGCTGAGGTTGGGTGGCGAGGACTTTAAAGTGCTGGAGTCTTCTTTACAGTGGCTGAATGAGTGGGAGAAGGATGTCAAGGCTGGAAAAATTGATCGCCACAACTTTTTATCAGACTCAACTGCTGAAGGGTTGCGAGTGACCATACTTTCCACAATGCAGCTTTCTAAACACCTTTTGGAAAAATGCGACTTCAAGTATGTCCTGACAGCAATATTTAATCAAGATGTTCTGGAAAATTTTTTTGGCGTCATCCGTCATGCAGGTGGCCAAAATGAACACCCCTGTCTGCCAACTTTTCTGCAGCTTTACAGCATGCTGTCTATTTACAGTCTAATGAAACCGCCTAAGTACGGGAACTGCCAGTTGGAGGCTAAAGAGGAACCGCGTCTGCTGAGTCTTTCAGATCTGACAGCTGCATTTTTAGAAGATGCGCCTAGTCAGTATCGATTGGAAGAGCTTAAGGCAAAACTTGATGGCTATGTGGAGAACGAAATTGAATGCGAGGCTGTGTTTGAAAATGTCTCCATGGCGACCAGTGTGACAGATTGCATTGTTTACTATGTGACAGGCTTTCTGTCCAGGAAGCTACTGAAAAACACGGGCTGTTCACAGTGTAGACTCGGGCTGGTAGCAACAGATAATGTGGCAAGAAAGCCTGAAGCAGCTCTCGTAATGTGCAAAACCCGTGGAGGGCTTAAACATCCTCACTCCGCGCTCTTCTACTTTGTCAAGCAGACAGAAGAAATATTTCAGAAGCACGCTGATGACAAAGAAGTGTATGACATCACCATTGACTACGCGCTAGAAAACTTCAATTTCTCTTTTCCGTGTCCAGAACATAAAAGAGATATAATGGCACAAGTGTTGCACTACTACGTCGGATTGCGAATGCGCCAGTACTGCAAACAGCTCAAGAAAAATGAGCCCAACAAAAGCCAAAACCTTCGCAAACTCTCAAAGCTGGCATAAGTGGCATGCTGCGTTTTTATGGAACAACGTAATGGGTTGTCATGAGATGATACTGCGTATAGGACTATGGCTAAAGATGTACAGAACTACGTTTAGAGTTCAGAGTTTCCATGTGTGTTGTCTTTTTCTGCCGTTGCTGTCGATATTTCGTTTAAATTTATGTCACTGCCGTCTTTGTTACTTGTCAAGAACTGCTAGCATCACTGATGATTACTTTGCTGTTCACTGGCATTCGTCAAAATAAATCATGTGTATCGCGAACTCTGCCACTTGCCTCATTTCCTCTGTGTTGCGGAATCGCATCTGCAGCTTGTTTGCAGTTTACACAAGTACCAGCTTGAAGCATTAAAAATATAGATATGTGTTATCCACTCTCATGAAACTGAGTTGGAGGCATTGGGCAAGTGAAAAATAAAAATTAAAATGGTAAAAACTGAACATATCAAATCACAATGCGCCGCCCCAACAGCACCACACTCCGCAGTTCGGCACATCGCGATCAACGCCGATTTCGCGTTTAAAACCGCCTATATTCGCTTGCAATGCAAACAGAAGCGTTCAGCGACGATAACAGTGCCGTGCAACGTTAATACTGTCCGCTTAAGGAGCGTAAATCAACGCCGCAGCGCCAGAGTTCACTGGATCACCCGTAAGACGGAACGTGAAACAGGCTCGGCAACGGGCACGGGCGGCCCGACTCACGCTAACGCCATCTAGAGGCGGACGAGGGAAGTAGGGACAAATGTGTCTCGCCTCCGGGGGCGTTGTCGTATCACCTAAAGTACTTCTAACACCGTGCATACGAATACTGCAGCACGTATCATGCTTTTGGAAGCAACTAGTGTGCAGCATTTGATAGAAAATACATGCAAGCCAAAAATTTGTTGTCTCCACCCCAGCAATGTCTTGGTTACCTTGAGCAGAAATTAAAATGTGGAAGTGCTTCTCAGGAAACGCATCTAAGACTGGTTCCTTATTCTGTGCATTTTTATGTGGCTTTTATGTTCAATCAAAAGTCGGACCACTAGCAACTATGTTTATGTTGGCATTTCATGTAGATGAGTTCACCATTTAAAACAGTATTAAAACCATCTGTGCTGTGTGTTCATCTTAGGTCCATGCTGGGCATGGGAGCTATGTGCCAGTGGCTTCGTGGAATTGCCTGCTGGCATTCGGCAGCGGCTCCCCATTCTGCAAACAGTAGGCAGTGTGCCTGTGGCGCAACGAAACCCTTGCTCAGAGGAGCCTCGCAGGTACGCTAGGGAGCCTACATGCCGGGAGGGGGCGCGACATGTAGGCTCCCTAAGGTACGCTGTCAAATAACGCCATCTCTAAGGGGATGACGAAAACACATCCACCGCTTTCCCCTCTAAAGGTGGCTTCAGTGTCCGGTAAACCACTCGTTTTATTGCATAGCTGCATGCATTTAGTCACTCTTACGGGTGACCAGCGACACCTTTTTTTTAGAATGTGGCCCATTTGAGATTCTGTGAGTTTGAAAATAATTAATTGCATGGCTGTCATTGTTGTCAGACTGATGAGAGCCAATTCACACAATAAAGAGGACTTCACAGTGAAAGCTCATTAATTCGAACCCTGATAATTTCAATTGTAGGATAATCCGAACTACGCTGCTTGGTCCGGCCAAGCTGCATAGAGATCTGTGCATAAAAAGCCCCTTAATTCGAAAGCGAGTCGGTTCCGCTACGGATAAATCGAACTACGTGCCGCCACGTCTGGGCAGCTTGGCACACAGCACGTGGCCAAAAAAAAGCACCTCCGCATAGTTAGACGCTGCGCACGTCCGAAACGGGGACAGAAGATGGAACCAGATAAAACCGTTGAAGAGTGGGTACAGCCTAAATGGCGCCATCACCGGTGCGGCGGCCGGCGGCGCCGACGGGTAGGGGTTGGCGGCCACGGTGGCGGTGCATACATATGCGTCTCCTGTTTGTATTCATTTAAATGCAAAGAGCACATCTAATAAACTGAAATTACATCTGTATTGCGCTGCTATTCCCTGTTATATGGGCGGGATCGGGCGTCTTTTTGAATATTTCCTTTGTGTGTAAAATTCTAGCACATTTCATGTTCTTGTGGCAGGAGCAACGCAGCACAAAACAAAGACAGAGGCGGGAATCAACGCTAACAACCAGATTTTTAATCCACGTTGGATGGAATATATACATCTTGCTCGTGCAATAAGGAAAGGACAGAAGCATGACGAACGCATAAGATGTACACGTGGTAAAAGATTAGGACAACACACGCAGATAATCAATTTCGCTGTCACGAAACGCTATCGAAAGTATGCTGACGACCCGCCGCGGTGGCTCAGTGGTTAGGGCGCTCGACTACTGATCCGGAGTTCCCGGGCTCGAACCCGACCGCGGCGGCTGCGTTTTTATGGAAGGAAAAACGCTAAGGCGCCCGTGTGCTGTGCGATGTCAGTGCACGTTAAAGATCCCCAGGTGGTCGAAATTATTCCGGAGCCCTCCACTACGGCACCTCTTTCTTCCTTTCTTCTTTCACTCCCTCCTTTATCCCTTCCCTTACGGCGCGGTTCAGGTGTCCAACGATATATGAGACAGATACTGCGCCATTTCCTTTCCCCAAAAAACCAATTATTATTATTAAGTATGCTGACGCATATGCGTCGCTCTTTGGTCGGATGTTGAAGGCTTCGTCAATCTCCCTGATTCGTTGATCAAAATATGACGGGATGACCATTGTGTTGATAAGCTGCGGAGCGCATTCATGCTCTCTGCAATGTTTTGCTAATTCACTGCTCATGGCGCCCTTGACGGATATCTTGTGCTCTCGAAGCCATTCGTTCAAACGGTGCCCTGTTTGACCAATGTAGGTGCGTCCACATGACAGAGGTATTTCCTAAACCCCGCTTTTCACACATTTCACATGTTTTTTTCCGGTGCTTTTTCTTGCATTGATTTTTCTTTGCTCGCTGTTGACTTTGGCGCACAGGCTTCTTAATTTGTTGGGTGCTGACATGAGCACTTTTACACCAGCTCTTGCGCCTACCTTTTTGAGACTGTGGGAAATGCCATTAATGCAAGGAATGACCGCGTACGGCTTGCTTTCTTCTGATGTGGTTATGACATATTTTCTGCCTCTAAGTGCTTGCAGAATCCCTCCTGCGACACTGGATAGCAGTCTCGTCGGGTAAATTGCTGCTTTCAGCCAACTGTTCTGGGCGTCAAAACTTCCTCGAACTTCATGATGACAGGATCTCGTCAGTGCGGCTCTCATTGCTACTTTTGATAAGGACTAGAAGAACTAGGAGTAGAAATAACAAATGAACTACCAGAAAACAACGTTATGCGATTTCTTGACTTGACGCCAGCCTTTCTAGGCGCTCACATATGCTGGCGGTACGGACCACGAAGCTAGAAGGGACTGCTCCCCTACACACCTGCGCACTCCAAGATCATCAAGGGGGGGGGGGGGGGGGTAGAAAAAACAGCAATGAGAGCCGCATTGACGAGATCCTGTCATCATGAGGTTCAAGGCAGTTTTGACACCTATCCACCGCGGCGGCTGAGTGGTTATGGCGCTCGGCTGCTGGCCTGAAAGACGCGGTTCGATCCCGGCCGCGGCGGTCGAATTTCGATGGAGGCGAAATTCTAGAGGTCCGTGTACTGTGCGATGTCAGTGCACGTTAAAGAACCCCAGGTTGTCGAAATTTCCGGAGCCCTTCACTACGGCGTACATCATAGCCTGAGTCGCTTTAGGACGTTAAATTAATCCTCATAAACCAAACCAGTTTTGACGCCCAGAACCCTCGGCTGAAAGCAGCAGGTTGCCCTACTAGACTGCTATCCAGTGTCGCAGAAGGGATTCTGCAAGCACCTACAGGCAGAAAATGTCACAACCACATCAGAATAAAGGAAGCCGTACGCGGTCATTCCTTGCATTAATGACATTTCCCACAGTCTCAAAAGGGCAAGAGCTGGTGTAAAAGTGCTCATGTCAGCACCCAACAAGTTAAGGAGTCTGTGTGCCTAAGTCAACAGCGAGCAAAGAAAAAAACCAATGCAAGAAAAAACACCTGAAAAAAAGTGAAATGTGTGAAAAGCGGGGTTTATAAAATACCTGTCATGTGGACGCACCTACATTGGTCCAACAGGGCGCTGTTTGAATAAACGGCTTCGAGAGCACAAAAGATCCCTCAAGGGCGCCATCAGCAGTGAATTAGCAAAACATTGCAGAGAGCATGAATGCGCTCCGCAGCTTATCAACACAATGGTCATCCCGTCGTATTTTGATCAACGCACCAGGGAGATTGAAGAAGCCTTCAACATCCGACCAAAGAGCCACGTATGCGTCTGCATACCTTCAATAGCACTTCGTGACAGAAATTGATTATCTGCGTGCGATGTCTTAATATTTCACCACGTGTACATCTTATGCGTTTTTAATGCTTCTTTCTTTTCCTTCTTATACGAGCGAGGTGTATATATTCGACGAACGTGCTTTAAAAATCTGGTTATGTGTCGTGTCCCGCCTCTCTTTGTCTCGTGCTGCGCTGCTCCCGTCACAAGATCATGCACCAACCAGCCCAAATTTTCACCTTGTTAAAGCACATTTCATGTAAACAGGTAAGTCTGAATGGCCTAGCCAGCAAGCATTCACGCGAGTTGACAGATGTATTACACCACCTGTAACGTAAGCATGTGCCTGAAATTTGGCACATATGTGCGCTTAGATGCCTGAAGTCTGCATGAAAAAAAATTTTATTGAGCCAGGGCCGAGAAATCAAGCATTAACCTTTTGGGGCTGTCCCTGGGACGCACAACTTTTTCGACATGGCTAGTTGTGGGGACGTTTTTTGGACGTCTTCGGGAAAAATGAGAACCACCTGGGGACATTCCAAATGTCCTGATGGGATAGTTCTGGAAGATTTTGAGGTTTTGTGTTTCTTGGAATCTAGTCCAAATAGAAGTTCTTCTAAACTATATCGAAACTCTGGAGACTTGTTGGTGTGGGGACCTGCCCTGCAGCCCCCTGTGTTTGCTTTCCCGCGAAGCACCGTGCAGCAGCAGCCTCACCTCGAGGAGGAACGCATTCCCTTGTCAGTTACATTAACTGGCAAGAGAGGGCGCCAGTGTCGCTGCGCGGGAGAGGGGCATGAGGCTCTTCGGCTGGAATCAGCGCGAGCGGACGTGTCGCTCGCGGCTCTGCTCTTTCCTGGCGGGGCGAGGAAGCGGCGGGGAGAATGGCTACCGTACTCGTCCCGTCCAGGGGTGCGGAGTATTCCTTGCCCTAGCGAGGGCGAACATTCGCTCGGAACCTTGCTGGCGAGTCGGACGACCTTGGTTCATTAGCGTGCCTTGTTGCTAGCTGGCGTTATTGTTGCTGTAGCAATAAATGCCTGTTTGTGTCAGCAGTGTGTCGCTCCTTTGTTCCCTCAGAGCAAGGCCCGCCGTTGTTAGCGTGCGCTCTGTAGCGTACGCGATCACGGGGTTGGGTCCGGGTGGCTTTGAACCGTGTCAGCCGCGACTGAGTGGAGATAACGTACTTATCTCCCCAATTCAACCCCACATCTGGCAGCCCAATGTGGGGCCTTCTCTTGGAACATTGGACGACTGTCGATCGGTTCGGTTCGGTTCGAGGAACGCTCTTTGTCCAGACTTGACAAGTGCTAGGCCTAGAGTGAATTTTGATCGCTAGGACCTCCGGCATGCTTTCTTGAGTGCGAGGTGTATCGCGCTGCAGCATGTTTTTCGTCATGCTCACCCCTTTTTTTCCCCTGGAGTTTCTTCGCGAGAATCACTTGGTCCGCATCGAGGGAGCGCGAGGCCTAGCGCCCGCGGAGTTGCCGAGCCCGAAGCGAGTGAGCACGGAAGCCGCGTGGATGGTCCGAGTTTCTGTATATATTTTCTCTACTGTCTCTTTTTCGACTCTGGGAGTCGCGGCTCCGGGTGCCGCTACGAGCTCGCTGGTATTGCAGCTCGGCACCGGGCGCTCCGACACCGTCTGATACGGTGGGGGCCGACCGCTCAGAAGCTGCTTTGTGCAGTGAGCGGTGTAGGAGCACCCCACAAAGCTCCTCGGGGTCCATGTCTCCTCGCGGCTGCGCGCACATAACCCGTTTTGGGCCTTTGTGGCGGTCACAGTCGTTGTCAGTGGTAGTCAGGCCTGAGACTTTTCGGAGCTGCCTGCACCACGCCAGAAGAGACACGACCACCGGACCGTGTTGTTGAGAGGGGGCGCACTTTGCTGCCCGCCCATTTTTTTTTATAACCTCGCACGAACTGAGCAGCCTCGTTCAACTCAATAAAGGGTTTTGTTCACTCGAACTTTGCATTTGCACAGCCGCCAGACACATTTTGCTAGCGAGGTAGGCATTATGCCACGAGGCCCCTGTGGACGCAGTTTCCCCTCCCGTGACCTACGTTAAAGGCACGCCGAGAGCATTTCGGCAATTTTGCAGATCCGGTGGAGCCCCCCCCCCCCCTCTCGCCCCCAGGCTTGCTGTCCGGTGCACCTCGCTGCGGCGAGACGTCAGCAGTCACCTCCGGCTGCTGCTGCCCTGGAGACTACTGCAGAATCCTGGCCTGCAGTTTTCGCACCGCCATGCGCGTGCCATGCGAGTCGTCCCAGCGGAGACCTTCACGCCACCTTCGGAGCACCGCGGAAGTCTGCGTGGACGCTGTCGGCGTGACCTCCGCTGCAAGACGTGCCTCAAGGACATTAAGCACGGGAGACTCCTCCATAACATGTACTTTCAGGCGCGTAGGTCTATTTAAGGTTGGGGGGAGATGTGGGGACCTGCCCTGCAGCCCCGTGTTTGCTTTCCCGCGAGGCAACAGCAGCCTCACCTCGAGGAGGAACGCATTCCCTTGACATCATGCGAAGGAATGCGCTAAAAGCGGCACAGGAAGACAGCACACACACAGAAGCGCTTGTCGTGTGTGTTGTCTTCCTGTGCCGCTTTTAGCGCATTCCTTCGCATAATGATCAACCAACTGGCCCCGGTAATAGCTTTGCTTCCCTTTACAGTTACATTAACTGCCAAGAGAGGGCGCCAGCGTCGCTGCGCGGGAGGGGGCATGGGGCTCTTCGGCTGGGATCGCCGGCGCGAGCGGGCGTGTCGCTCGCGGCTCCGCTCTTCCCCGGCGGGGAGACTGGCTCCCGTATCTCGTCCCGTCCAGGGGTGTGGAGTTCCCTTGCCCTAGCGCGGGCGAACATTCGCTCGGAACCCTGCTGGCGAGTCGGACGACCTTGTTGCTAGCTGGCGTTATTTTTGCTGTAGCAATAAATGCGTTTGTGCCAGCCTATGTGTCGTTCCTTTGTTCCCTCAGAGCAAGGCCCGCGGTGGTCGGCGTGCGCTCGGTAGCGTACGCGATCACGGGGTGGGGTCTGGTGGTTTTGAACCATCTCAGCCGCGATTGAGTGGGGAGAACCTACTTATCTCCCCAATTCAACCCCACTTTGGGCATGTTCTTCCTCCTCCTGCTTTTACACTATGCCAGGTGCCTATAATGCCTTGTCACACAGTGCAACAAGGACAGTAGAATGGGCAAGAAAAATTAAAAGAAAATTGCTTGGCCCACACACACAGGAAAATAGGAATTCAGATGCCAGTCAAACCAAATGGGACTCAACAAGTTGAACGCAAACAAGGTGAGCAGTGAGGCACTGGTAGCCTTGCTGCACAGTGTTTTAGGGACACTCATTACCAAGACAAGCAGCTCACCACATACAAATAAATCTCTGCATACCTTATTCAAACCTTGGCTTGTGCAGGCCTGCCAGACTAACAGCTCTAATTTTATTAGTTCAGTCCAATACAGATTAATCCAATACACATATAAAGAACCAGTACTTTTTTGCACAAGCCTAATAAAACCAATACATGCCTATTAGATGAATACTAGGAAATCTCTGCCCCCTTTGAAAGCTGCCTCTCTTTGAGGTCGTTTGGCGCACACTTTACTGCTATCAAATTCATCACACTGGCACAGTTTATTCCACCTGAGCCAAGACCAGTTCATCTGTTGTGTTCATGACAAGACAGTAAATGTATCCCAGCATGGCAAACAAATTTTATGTGGACTTGCCAAGCAACATGGTGGGCTGCAAGGTATGAGGGCAGCTCTGACTGACTGGGATCCTACTAGGTGCATCAAAGTGTTGGTACGTGAGCGCTTTTGCAACCCGTGTTCATCAAAACAGCTGTGCCAAGCAGCACTAGGATGCTTGTTGGCTTCTTTCCTCTCTCCCTGCTGTACCACTGGTCACGTGTGCTGCCTAGGGCGGAAGCAATATTTTCATGCCATTTTTTTCTTTCATGTGCCCACCTCTGGTGATGCCACACCCAGTGTTCCCTCTTCATTACCATTGCATGCCCAGCAATGACAGAGGCATAGTAGTGTTGCTTGAGCCAATCACATATGGACTAAAAGGAAGAAAAATGGCACAGAATAAGAATAAAATTTTGAAGTTATACTGGCCCAGAAGAGGTTTTTATAACTTTAAGGAGTCTGTGTTGCCATGGTGGCAACACAGTCAGCATACACATCCTGCACAAATGGCAACAAAGTAGTGCACACCATGCCAAGAAAATTATGGAGCAGCTTGTTTGCTAGACAGTAGTTTGCAATTACAGCTCGCTGCTACATAAATCATGACATGACTATGCATACTGTGCCATGAATTATGCTGAAAACTAATTACTAAAATGCATTAAATAAGCCCCCTGAGAAGAGTGGAATATCAAGACCTGTGCAGGCACCATGAACAAGTGAAATTTCCCGCATGAAATTTGCAAAAGTTTTAGCTCGGACCTAAGCAGTCTTTTATGCAGTCAGTAATTCTAGGTCAGCGTGATGATGAATAAAGGCAATCGCAGATCTAATGAATATGCTGCTGAGAAATGTGTGGGCGCCTTTTGGATTTTGAGATGGTTGGCTTCCGGGCTCCATATGCAATTTGAGTGTCTGATTTCAACAATTTTTTTACCACTCTTGAGCACTTGAATTCAAGCTGAAATTGTGCTGTTCACACAAGTTGCGTCTAACAGCAGCACAAAAAAGACGTCAACAGACACCTGCACTGTCCCACTTAGACTCTATCTGCATTTTATGCTCATCAACCTGTCGACAGCATGAGCACAAGATCCTTGGAAACGTGGGTCAACAGAAAAGAATAGAAATAAACGCGAGCTACAACTAAAAAGGGGCGCAAATATCGCAACAGCTTGCATAAATTCCAAAAACACCCTGCACATGCACAGTTTTTGGAAAAGATCTCTACGGTTCATGTGGCTCTGTACGTGGAACATTTATTACACAGAATGAGTTGTCCAAAAGCAAAATGCAGCCTATCGTGCAACGGTTTAGGCATTTTATTTTTTCAGTGCTTTTTGTTTCTCCCGTTCATACATACCCCAGAGGACCGCTGGCACTGCTGAATAAGAAGCACCACAAGTTGACCAGCAAATTCCAATTCCACTTATGCACAGTGGACATGCCCACACAATCAGCCAAAGGAAGTGGAAAAACATTGCAGCAGCAAAAATTGGAACATTCCTAGGGACCACGCACACGTGGAGGCTTCTTGTTGCACAAAAAACCAAAATGTACACAGCAGGCAACTCATAGCCATATATGTAGATACCATCACCAGTTTTCTGCGATGATGCCTCTCTATACGACCTTTCCTTTTGTTGCAGCCCTCAGTTCAGACTGCCCAAGCGACTGCATCTTATTTTGAATCACAACTTTCACTTTTAAAACCATCGCAGCTGCTGACGTTGCTTCAATTAGGAGGAAAGAACATGGCATGAGAGGAAGAATCATTGTGAAATCAGGTCGCAGATGCAGCGCATAAATTGCACCCCTTGCTTGATCAGAGACTATTTTGCACAATGTGTGTCATTTATTCGAGCTCAATCATGTTAGTGCACGCCTAGGGAAGAAGAAAGTCAATTCAGACTCAAAAAGTGAGTGCCCCAGCTATCAAGACCACTACGTCTTTTGAATGCATGCAAATTGTAAACAACAGAAAAATAGCAGCTTATTCCAAATAACTTGTACTGCCTAAGAAAGAGACCCAATGAACAATTATTTGAAGGCCTTTGAGCATGCATCATTTTGAAAATATATTTTCTTTGTGTAAATAATCCGGGAAACCACAGGGTCCCCCCAATAGAAAGGAAAACAATATTTAGTTCCAATGCCTACAGGGCAGCAAACAGAACTGCGCAATTGTAACAGCGATCTCCTCAAATGCAAAGCAGCACTTACCACCGAAACCTAGGCTTGCAAAAAGGCAGCCTTTATTTACAGAGTAACCTGAATCAAACAAAACAAAAGAGGTTTCTAGTAAAGCACTGCCAATGGACATCGTATCACATGCAATGACCATTGGGCAGGCTTTCATTCGCTCGCTTGCCCTCCTCTACCAGGTTTCAAGGAGCATGTCTGAAGGTTGCCCAGACACACAGCTTTAAAAAAGCCAGCTACCAGTGACGCAGGCTCTGAACAGTATTTACTATAGCTCGCTCCTCTTGCGAGGTATAGTGAGTAACGGAATGGCGGCAGCATTTTCATGAAAGTCATGGTACATACCATTACGCACATAGAGGAGAGGAGATACACAAAAACCCTACACCAAAACAAAGCAGCTGATAAGGGATCCAGAGACCAGTTGCAAGACTACAGACCATTGTTAAGGCAAAGTCGGCCACAGCCAACTATGTGGTCATCACACATGCAGCACTGCCATATGCTTGGCAGAGATAAGCATAATGAACAAGCCACTTTTAACAATGTGCTGGTGTCACTTCAACGACAGATGCCCAGGCAACAGATTGAAATGACAAACATGAAAATCATGTGAACCAATCAAGCCCTGCCTTGCATTTCCCTGCCACTCTAGAATGCTCCACAAGGAAGCGCGTCACATGCAATGACCATTGGGCAGGCTTTCATTCGCTCGCTTGCCCTCCTCTACCAGGTTTCAAGGAGCATGTCTGAAGGTTGCCCAGACACACAGCTTTTGAAAAAAGCCAGCTACGTAGCCACATTCAGTTCCAAACATTATCAGTCCAGTTCGGACACACTCGGAAGTATGCAGATGAAAGTCTCACAATGCTGCCCTTCCATGGGAGAGCAATCGAGTTACGGAGAACAGCTGAGGCAAAAAGGAAACAACTGCACCACAAATCTAATGAAGAATACTTTGTTTGACACCAAGAAAAGTCTCGGGCAAACGGGGCAAAAAAAAAAAAAAATGTGCAAGACGGCTGCCAAGGTGTGTGCTACGTCGGGTAGGCTCTCCTCCTGGCTAGGTTGCCACCAGCCATCTTATGGCTGCTGTCAACTGCCCTCGATGAGAAGTCCGCAGGATCAAACATCATGGGTGTCGACACAACCTTGCCTGATGGCTGCTGCTGCAAAAAAAGAAAAAATTTCGTCTGATGCATGCCTCCCCCCTTTTCACACCACTTTTTTTTTACATACTGCCTTACATAATACATAATGCTTTACATAATGCCTTACATTTTACATAATGCAAAAATAACTCATTCCATTTTGGTCATTAGGTGACCAGCATGTGTTCACACAACAGCCAGTACATGAAATATGTGCATTCACTAGGCTTTATCTTAGGCTTAGCTTAGAAGCATTCAAAGAAGCATACTGGCAAGATTTGTGAAGACACTGCAGTATACCACCACCAAAGGCAAACTAGCTCAGTGAATGCTGCGCATCCAGACACCTTCTACAGCCTGGTCACGATACACAGAGTTAGCTCTCACCGGCTGAACAGCTCCTGCCACGTAAATTAAATTATGGAACCTGTTTTGGTGCGGTATAGCAAGATAAGCATAAGCAAATTAACTCAAACTCAGCTATAGTCTTACTGTAGCAGTCGATATCCACACAGAGCAACGCAAGTCAGGACTCCATGCAAGTACTTACACCAATATAATCCGAGTCTTTTTTTCCCTTAGTTCATTGGTTTAAGAACAAATCTTTCGTTATATTCGGGACCACGGTACAAATATAATGCATGCATCTTTTTCTTGCTGCTCAAGATAGCTCCATCCAGACTATCAAGCTACTAAGAGAAGCCAACATGTCGGGCCATTGAGAAAGAGAAGGCACTGAAAGAGTTCAGGAAGGAAGGCAGGGCAAACAGTCACTGGACTGGGCAGCACGAGACACAAAGCAGTAGTGGCACAGCGGAGATGGCGATCACAGTTGCATGGGAGAGTGCATGCATCGAAGGCTTTGCTGTGCATAATAACGCCATGCTCATTTCAGAAGCGCTGCCTCTAAAAAAAATATTGACGTATCCGTTGCTTCCATAATTTTGCATGCCATTTCCATTTTTTTCTGAGCCCTCGGCTAGTAGTTGGCTTGAACAGGCTGAAAGCGAATTACAATCGCAACTCCCTCCTCACGTCATATACATGTAAATATGGTAACGTGCAGTAGAAACTCCTCTTGCTTGTGTTGCCAAACTTAGCTGGCAACAGAAAGGAGAAGAAGGTGGAGTAGATGCGAGGCTCCACAACCTCTCCATGTAAATCAGCTGGCTACACAGTGCCATTCTGCATATTGCTCCGCAAGTACTGCAAGGTGCCACGTGATTCCAGGTAGGTGGGAACAACTGTCCAAGGCCTTGCTGCACCCCATAGTACAACGAAGCATGGGGGGAAAAACTGGAGACAGCAGGCTACAGTTACCTCCCAACTTGCTGAAACCTGTATAGTGCGTGTTGATGCACCTTTAGCGATAGCTCAGAGTGGTAAAAATCATGTTTTAAAATGCATTTATTCCACCTCATCCCTCTCTTTGCAAGAGCAAGCTTTGCCGTGTCAAACTCCTCCAATGATAGGCTTGTGCTTCTTCCTTGCTGATGTTCTCATCAAGGCAATCTGCACACTGAAAAGGTTCTCTGGCTTTCTCACCCCAGACATCACACGCACGCTTGAGAAGCAAAGTCAACAATCTGCACTACAGTTTAATGACTATAGCAAGTTTCCCTGCAACTTGCAAAATGAGGACGACAGTGCCGCACTTACATAGCTCACTGTCTCTGGAGGTGGTGGCGGTGGAGCAGGTGCCGAATGGTCTGGCATGGGAGCAGGTGACACAAAGTCATAGCCACTATCACAGTGGTCTGCAGAGAGAGACCAATGAGCAGGTGCCAATCAGATTCCGTATGTAATAGGCGGGCTAGTTGGTGGTTAACAGTGGAGTGCATATTGCAATTGTGCTAAACGACGAGGGACGAAGAGAAGAAAGGAGAGTGCATGCATGTGCATAGAAGGTACTCGTGTGAGTGTAGCTTTATCACTGAACTGCTGTGGTGCCTAGGCCTTCCCGTGCTCCTCGATTGGGTTAAAAGTTGGAGAAAGAAAAACCCAAAGCCAGGTCAAGTTACCTACACTGGTAATTGTGGTGTACCTACATATGTTGATTTGGTGCTGTCCAAAGGTCCGAAGTTCTGCGTGGAACCTGAGGATTCCCCAGTAGAGCTGTTATCGCTTGTCAAAAATATCCCAAGACGTGCCCCAGAGGAGGAGAAAGACTGGTGTATTTCAGAAGGTGTGAATTTTATTGCGACGAAGCAGTCGCAACGGAAAAAAAACTTCGTGTAAAAATGACTGTTGAGTATCTTAAGCAGAATGATGTTGCCCTAATGATCACTGATAAAGAGGGTAGTTTTGCTGTTCTGCCCAATTCGGTTTATCGTCAAAAAGCGAGAGGAGCCGTTTCAAAAAACTTCTCCCCCTCGAAGTTTAGCGCCGCTAAGCTGAAGAAACTAGCGACAGGTTTATGCGAAAGATGTGATCTGGAGAGGCTCTGTTCGACTGTCAAGGGTGCGTCCAGCGGAGCACTTAGCATTTTCCTTTCAGCAAAAAACCCACAAACAGATGTTCCTTTTAAAGCCATTGTATCTAAACGTGAAACGTGGCAGGGGGCAGTCTCGAAGTTTCTTCAGAAACACCTACGCATGCTCAGCTTTGAGGACCCGTCCTTAAGAATTCTGAAGAGCTCATCATATTTCTTAGTTGCCAGGAAAGCACAGGCTAATCGTTGTATCCTTTTTCAATTGACGTTGTTGACCTTTTTTATTCCATACCTCAAGACAAACGGCTTTGTGCTCTTAAGGATACCATAGATGACTATGGCTCAGTGGCTTGTCAGAACGCATGTGGCATGAGTATGGATGAGTTTGTAGAAATGCTCCGTTTTTATCTTGCTTCGACCATAGTTAATTTTGAGAGAAAGAATTTCATTCAGAAGCATGGTGTTTGTGTCGGTTCATGTATTGCCCCAATGTTAAGTGACATCTTTTTATCATATTCTGACAAGCGAATTGCTGCAAGCCTTGACACAGCCCACTCGGCTAAGATTTTTAGACATGTAGACGATTATGCCATTTTCTTGAAAGGGGTATCTCGAGAAGGGGCCATTACAGTAGTGAACCGAATTCTTAAAATCTTCAGTGAGTGTGCCTTTGGGTTGAGCTTCACCTATGAGTTGCCGTCGAAGGGATGCTTGCAGTTTTGGACATCTGTATTGTTGCTAGTACTAGTGGAACCCAGGTGTGCTGGAGGTACCAGCCTCGCTCAAAAAAAGGTATTCTAAACCACCAGTCAGCTCATTCAAAGCTTATAAAAAGGGGAATAGCAGAAAACTGTCTGCGCGCCGCTCTTGATAAGTCTTGCCACATGAAATGCAACATAGCGTGCAATTTCAGTTACGACTGACTAGTGCTGGTTTTCCTTGTGAGATGGTCACCTCGGTGATAGAAGCCCTTGCCAAGGAAGCTCGATACCCACTGAAGCACTGCACAAGTGAACAACCGCAACGCCGGACACCCGTGGTTATGCTGTACTTCCACCAGATTTCCCATCACCTCAAAAAAGTGGCCATGAAATGTGAGGTCCTGCTGGTCTTCACGGCGCCCAAAAAGCTTTCGGGCATGTGCAATAGGGTGCAGGGAAATGGAAAAAAGAACGAGTGCTGCACTAAGCACGTAGACAGGTTCGTTCCTTGCAAAACAGGGGTGGTGTACCAAATACTCCTCACATGTGGGAATTGTTACATAGGGCAAACTGGACGTTGCTTGCATGTTAGACTTCAGGAGCACCATGCAGCCATTGAATCATTGGTGGGGGGGCGGTGAATTGGCGAAACATTGTCACCATTGCCGTAACTGCATGCCCAGGTTCCGTGACAAAATTGTCCTGAAAAAATTACCGACCCAGCTTAGCAGGGAAATTTTTAAAGCCTACTGCATCAAAAAAGGAAACGACCGTTGCATAAGCACCACTTCCATATCTTTATCCAAGAAGGAATTCAACTATCTAGATGCTAACTTGTGCCACGCGTGCCCGCATGCCAGTGTAACGTGATGGTGTCTGCTGTCTATCAGGTGTGACTATGAATCTTATGTAAATATGGTTTTCCTTGTAGTAAACCTCAGTTAAGTTCCGCGTTTTGTCCTGTGCTTTCTTCTCTTCGTCCCTTGTCATTCTGCGCGGTTGCAATATGCACTCCACAGATTCCACACTCGGAGGAAAATTGCTCATAACAAGCACAAAGAAAAGCAACATGCTAGTCAAGTAGTATTTGCACCAAACAGACAAAAAGAAGTTTGTTTAAAAGGGTTTAACGTCCCAAAGCGACTTCGGCTATATAGGCGCCCTAGTGAAGAGCTCCTGAATAATTTTGACCACCTGAGGTTCTTAAACGAGCACCGACATCGCACAGTACACGGTCCTCTAGAATTTCGCCTCCATCGAAATGTGACGGCTGTGGCCGGGATCGAACCCGCGTCTTTCGGGTCAGCAGCCGAGTGCCATAACCACTGAGCCACTGCTGCGGCTAGACAAAAAGAACACAGTGCAAGATGGCCAAGTGATCCAACTGGCTGAAACAATTCAGATGCAAAGACTCAAACCCTACAGGGAGCCAACTCACCGTCCACAGCCTGAGGAACAAGGAACTGCGGCGGACTCTGTGTTCCAGGCTGTTCCGGAACTGGCGGCACCCCAGGGACGGCAGGTGAGTCGCCAGAGGCTTTGCTGCTACCCGGGTTCAGCACATCCACATAGTGTTTCCGCAAGGCTGCACATGTTGCACAAATCAGGATGCGTGAAATACCCCACAAACCAGGGATCCCTTGAACAAAAGAGCGAAGCACTTTCCCTGCCTTGTATTAAGGGAGTAATTATTCATTGACATCCACCCGAACGCAGCCATACGGCTGCAGAGGAAAGCTATACAGCTTTCTCGTAAACTTCGTAGTTAAAGAAAAATTCGTCCTGGTCCGGGGTTCGAACCCGGGACCACCGTTTCACCGGAGCAGTCGCTCTAGCAATTGAGCTAACCGGGACGGCAAGGTTACGGTAGGGCGAGAGCGAATTGATCAATAACTCGAAGTGGGACCAGTGTTAGTCAAATGTCTAGGGGAAACATTTCCCCTAAACAGGTGACTTTCATTACCATGCCCTTGCAGAACAAGATCAGAAGAAAAAAGGCGTCCCGTGTCACAGACACCACATGTCCACAGTGTGCACAAAAATTATGGGTCGAAAATCTGTAACATTATTAATTCTAGCCAGGTTGATCTGCTTCAGAGCGCAAGTCTTGCTGTCAACCTGCAGCCATAACTGCATGACGCGGGTTTGAACAGCAAACCGCTGTGAAGTGGAAGTGAATGCATGCCTGTGACATGAAGAGAAAAGAGGGATGAAAAGAACAGGAGCTTTGTGCTGCTAACCTGCAAAACAACGAAAAAGGAAAGGGGACTTGACAAGCTGACATGTGCAAAAAGCATGTCAGGAAGCATCCTGTTGACAGCCCCACCACTAGGTTCGGTGCATAGATAAACGAGGAAGATATTTTTCAAAGGTGACAAAGCTTTTGGGACTTGACAGCTTCAGGACATTTCCATGTAAAGAAGACTGCCTAGGTAAAAACATAGTCGAGATGTTTAATAGGATCAACAAGGTCCTTCCAAAACAGCCACCCCTCATCACGGATGTACGACCAACTCTGGGAGTGGGCGGCTGGGGGTGAGTGCAGTTGTATTTGCACAATGCAGAGCAAGAAGAATAGGGGCCAAATAACAGAAAAACTCACAGCGCTGCTTGGCCATTTGAAAGCGATTCTCCCCTGGCTTGCCACTCGGAGGGGTTGGCTTGCCTAGAAGAGACGAAGAGCATTAAAGGAAAGGATACATCAGACTAAGCAAGACGGATAGGTTATTCCATGGGAACACTACCAACGTTTTTTTTCTGCGTGGATGGCTGTAACCACAAATCAAACCCTTCCACATTCGAAATGCCCGCGAAAAATGAAACCCCATGACACCATTTTGCTGCCTTTGAAATGCTGTGACCAAACCAAAACTAGCCCGCCAGTCTCGTGATTGGTTGAGTTGGCCATCACAGTGGCAAGGTGTAAGTGCAGGCTGCCTCAGACACTCCGGAGTGCTACACCCACCGAAAGAAAGATGCTCTCTGCTGCATTGCGTGCATCTGTGTCTCGCTGCAACGTGCGCGTACTGTAGAAATAGGCTCCATGGTTATGAAAGAAGCTGTTTCATGTTATCAAGAGCAACTGCACACTGTAGAACAAACTGCTAATCATGCTAACATACACATCGGCGAAAGTGATACAAGCGTGTGGCTTTCAGTGCACAGTGTGCTGTCGTGAAGCTTATACGTTAGGCTTCAAAGGATCCTCAAAAGTAAACATGCAGCAGTGACTCTCTGACGTATTTGATTCAATACCACATCTAAACGAAAAATTGCACGTGTATTGCTCATCAAATGGCGCACTATACTGTTGACTATCACGCGTTTATTGACTAACTATGCAGTAAGTATGATAAGAGACGAACCCTGTGACTGACTCTGCTGTGGTCATTGCGATTTCTGTGTTCGTGAATTGTTTCCGGTGTGTTGTAAGCGGAAAACAATGGTCTGCCGCCTGCTGGCTCTGTGTGCTGCTGTTTGGGATGGGATACCTGCCACAAAAGCTTGCGTCAAGTGGACGCTGCCGATGTGTGGCCGCGCATGACACCGAAAAATGGGACATGTGCCTCAAGTCCACTTCTGGTCTGGCATGTGCACTAATGCCACGACTTTTACAAGAACACCGTACTTGAATGCGACAGTTCAGTAATTCAGTGCAGCATGTACATTGCACGTGATACGCAATTTTTAATTATGCCTTTTATTTCTTATAGGCACATAACGTGAACTAGGACTTAAAATGTGCGTTGGTAATTTTTTTTTTAAAAACAATCTTCAAAAGAAAGTGCTTGTTACATTTGTTCTTCAGGTGATAGAGCAAAAGAACTTGTCACACTAAAACTGCCAGTTTTAGTGTGACAAGTTCTTTTGCTCTAAACTGCCAGTTTTAGTGTGACACCACGAAGCGACCCTGAGACTGAGACCACGAAGCGACAGACGCTGTTCATCATTTCGCAGGGCTGTCGCATGTACGGAGGCATCCACAATGTCAGATGGAGGAAGCCCTGTACCAGCGCAGGGAGTCTATAAGGGAGAAAACTGATAATCTTGACAAACATGCAACAGCTGGTTGAACCTTCTGCGTGGATAAGTGCATGTACCGTTAATATATATCGCATCTGTATGCTTCCGCTTGAACAAGCACTAGAATGAAAAGTGTGTGCTGGCATCTCACACGCTGGGAAACTGTTTTCTTTACTCAGCCCGGTGGTTCATGCATGTGCTACTGCTCAGACATATCTCGAAAGACATTTGCCCTTCCACTGTGCAGGAAACAAAGACCACACGCTCACATACATATGCATGCTTACGCATGTCTCCATGAGCCTGAAATGACAGAATAAAAAAGACTGCAATTTCATAACGGCCACTGCCTGCACAAAGTAGCTGATTCGACAGCTCAAGTAAGAATGAAACTGCCTCACTGACCACCTAGCGAGCACAACAGAGCGTGAATGCCACTGGGAGCTCGTGGTTCTGAACCTGCTCCATACAACGACCACATGCAGCTTGAGTGCACAGAATGCAAAATGAAAGGTTCAGCACTCGTGTTTGCACCTAGCCTTTCTCTCCATCATCTGTTTTGTTGTGGGACTTGCGAGAGACTTCGCACTTTTGGCTATGTTCGCCGCACTGTTTTCCTTGTATTTCGGCAGTAATTGTCCATTGACGGCGAAAGAGTTCCTTAAGAAAGCATATAAGTACGTCACCTTCTGCAATTGTACGAATGGTGGGCTCGGTAGCTGTGCATCAGCGCAGGCTACTAATCCGCTACTTTTCACAATGCAGGCGTTTGCCTTCGCTGTGCAACTGCTTTTCACCGCTCTACCGTCTGCCTCCTGTAGATCAGTTTCGACCGCCGCCCCGAAGTTCATTGAAAAAGGACTTTTTTATCCGCCTGCCCCATCACCGTTGCTGCCCCATCGCCTACCCTCATCGTCGCCAGAGGACGTCATCTTGGACCATCAGTGGCCAGTCCCATCACCAAGAACATCATCTGATAATTCTGTCAGCCATATAAAGCCCCTGCTGTCATTGCCGCCGCTCAGTGGGCTCGGTAGCTGTGCATCAGCGCAGGCTACTAATCCGCTACTTTTCACATTGCAGGTGTTTGCCTTCGCTGTGCAACTGCTTTTTGCCGCTCTTCCGTCTGCCTCCTGTACGTTAGTTTCGACTGCCGCCCCGAAGTTCCTTGAAAAAGGCCTTTTTCATCCGACTGCCCCATCACCGTTGCTGCCCCATCACCTACCCTCATCGTCGGAAGAGGACGTCATCTTGGACCATCAGTGGCCAGTCCCATCACCAAGAACATCATCTGATAATTCTGTTAGCCATATAAAGCCCCTGCTGTCATTGCCGGCGCTCTGCGGGCTCGGTAGCTGTGCATCAGCGCAGGCTACTAATCCGCTACTTTTCACAATGCAGGTTAGTAATAAGTTTTCCCTATTTGTTAAAAAAACCAGTAACTACTTTTTAATGCCGCTGGCGAGCCCTCAGTACTACTGTAGTATTGCTGCCGAGTGTTCACGTGTTCTTCGTTTTCTTTTACTATTGTCAGGCGATGTTGAAACTAACCCAGGCCCCGACCATTACGACACCATACTTTCCGAGCTCCAGAAGCTAACTACCGGACAAGCTACATTAATTTCTGATCTGCAGGACATTAAACACCAACTGAAAACTACCAGAACAACCTTGACCGACTTAAACAAGCGCATGGACACTCTAGAATCACACTACCCCACACTTTCTACTCTCCATTCTGAAATTGACGCCCTGAAAACTTTAAACACTGAACTTGCCTGCAAGATCGACAAACTGGCAGCACGTATGGACGATGCAGAAAATCGGTCTCGCTGTAACAATCTCATATTTTACAATATTCCTGACACTAACCCCACTGAAACGTATGCAGACTCGGAAGAAACAGTCATTCGCCATTGCTCCACTCAACTAGGTTTCGCCATCGAACCCAATCTAATCGAGCGTGACCACCGCCTAGGGTGCCACTCTACTGATCGCACAGGCCAATCATCGTTAAATTCACCTCATCAAAAACTAAAGAAAGCACCCTTTCCTTAGGCAATAAGCTGAAAGGCACCAACTACAGTATTGGCGAAAACTTCTCCTTTCCCGTTCGTAACACCCGCAAACATCTTGTAGCCTTTGCCAAATCGGTATCCGATAAGTTCTCTTTGCGCTTCAAAACATTACATATTGGTCCTAAACGCTACATATTCGATGAATCATCACAGACAGTAAAAGAGGTAAAATACCAACCATCTCAGCTCCTGCTGACAGATCGTTCTAAGCATGTACGCCAAGAAGCCCTTCCATTGTCAGCAATCTTTACTAACGTGTGCAGTTTCATTTCAAAACGCGACATTGTTTCCCATATCGTCACTTCATCTGCAAGTAACATACTAGTCTTGACAGAAACGTGGCTAAACAGCGATAGTTCTGATAGTGAAGTGCTTGCCGACTTGCCCAATTTCTGTGTTTTTGCAAAGATCGCCCAGATCGAAGGGGAGGAGGGGTACTGATTGCCACCGCTCCAGATCTATCATGCTCAGCCATTAGCCTTTCATTAGATATAGAAATATTAAGGGTTTTATGCCATGCTTCACCTAAATCTGTTGTGATCGGAGTTTGCTACAGGCCTCCGAAAAGCCCAGATTTCCCTCGAAAACTTAAAAACGCATTGAATGAAATTAAAGCTAAACACCCTAACACATGCACTCTCCTATTCGGAGACTTCAGTTCTCCGAGTATCGACTGGAATAATCTAACTGCTACAGGTAATAAGGATGCTAATTTCTAGACGTTTGCCATAATTTTAACCTAATTCAAACTGTATCCGAGCCAACTCGTGTAACCGAAGACTGCGCTAATATTCTAGATCTTTTATTAACGGATAACCCTGAATGCATTCATTCCATCACGTATCTACCAGGCGTCAGCGATCACCACGTCATACATGCCGGCTTCACGGTTAAACCATCTTTACGCACAACTAAAAGAACTATCAGTTTATACAATAAAGGAAACTATACAGCAATAAATAATGAACTTCGCGCATTTTTCTCAGGATTTCAATCTAACTTTGATCAAAGATCCATTCATGATAACTGGTCCTTGTTTAATAGAAAAATCGACGATTTGGTCGACAGGTTTATTCTGAACATAAATATACGACACCTAACCCTCAAAACCCATGGTTCACAAATACACTCAAACGCCTTGAAAATAAAAAGCGTCTTTTCCGATCGGCCAAGTTGCCTCCTAGTCAGAACGCTTGGAACAAATATTACGTAGCCGAAAAAACGTACATATCAAGTATTTGAGAAGCCAAGCGCACCTTTTTCAACTCCGATCTGCCTAAAATGTTGTCAACTAACCCCCGTAGGTTCTGGCAAGTCATCAACCCCCCGCACACACACACTATTTCCCTCACCGATGGTTCGGGTGCTACTGTATGCGAAACAAAATGCGCGAACATGTTCAACGCAGCCTATTCTTCCGTGTTTACTAACGAAACAGATCCGACATTTCCTCCAGACGCCCCAGTTATTCAAGATACTATGCCTTCTCTTACATTTTCTTCAGCAGGAATTTCATCACTAATTGAAAACATTAAACTTTCATCCTCTGCTGGAACTGACAATATCAACGCTAAAATTAATACCAAAGATATATGTTCATCTCTGTTGTGCTTGTTATTCGCTCAGTCACTCTTCATAGGTCAACTGCCCATAGACTGGAAAATTGGGAAGGTCGTTCCAGTCTACAAATCAGGTAACAAGAACTCGCCGCTTAATTACCGTCCCATCTCTCTAACTAGTATTCCCTGCAAAATCATGGAACACGTCATCTATACCCATGTCATGGCATTCTTTGATTCGAACAACTTTTTTCAACCTGCTCAGCACGGGTTTCGCCGGGGTTTTTCCTGCGAGACCCAACTTGCTACGTTCATTCATGATCTGCATGCTAACCTTGAGTGTAATCTACAGACTGACATCGTATTTTTAGATTTTGCGAAAGCCTTTGATAAAGTACCCCATAAATGCCCGCTGATAAAACTTTACCAATTAAATTTGCACCCCCATATTTTGAAGTGGATTCGAGAGTTTTTAACTAATTGTTCACAGTTTGTCTCCGTTAACAATAAGAACTCTAACTCACTCTTAGTAACGTCGGGCGTTCCACAGGGATCTGTGCTTGGCCCACTACTGTTTCTCATATGCATTAATGATCTGCCTTCAAACGTAACATCTAACATACGCATGTTCGCTGACGGCTGTGTACTTTAACGTGCTACTCTTACGACCGCTGACCAATCTTCTCTTCAAAATGATCTTAGTGCTGTTCAGGAGTGGTGTCATAAGTGGCTAATGGAACTTAACCCACGTAAATGTAATCTTTTGTCCATCAGCCGCCACCGTAATCCTCTAATCTTCTCTTACATAATACCAGAAGTTCCCATACAACTAGTTCAGTCATACAAGTACCAAGGTAAAACAATTTCTAGCGATCTTTCTTGGAGCTTGCATGTTACTAACATAATATCGTCAGCAAACAAGACACTAGGTTTCCTCAAGCGCCATCTTCACCATGCTCCCCAAAATAACATGTAAATTTATTAGCTTACAAATCATTTGTGAGGTCCAAACTAGAATTTGCATCGCCCATTTGGAATCCTCATCAAGCTTACCTCATCAATGCCCTCAAATCTGTTCAAAATCGCACTGCTCGCTTCATTTATTCATCGTACTCCAATGACATCAGCGTTTCCTCCTTAAAAACAGCATCCAGATTATCGGCCTTATCACTCCGCCGTTGCAATGCCAGCCTGTCTTTATTTGACAAATTCTTCCACAGCCCTATGCACATCGCACCTTATATTCTTCCCCCAGCACGCATATCTCATCGCACCAGCCATCACCTACAAGTTGCCCGTCCACGCTCACGCACCGTCACTTTTTCTAATTTTTTCTTTCCTCGTGCAGCCGCAGACTGGAACAGCCTTCCAAACAACGTTGCCATCATCACTTGCCCAAGTCTTTTCGCTGAAAATGTAAAAACTTTCCTGTTATTGTGAATCTGTGCTTTCAATTGTTGCCACCGATTATGTAACACCCCTCTTTTGGGGCCTTTAAGGTAATAAAATGAAATGAAATATGGAAGTGGTGGCGCCACGTGTGTAGCGCTTTTACTTAATTTCCTGGCTTATTAAAGCTTTGTTTCCAGCAAAAATTACATACCTATATTTGGCATTATGTGATGCTAACCTATCAGTAAAGCCTGACTTAGTATTCCCCTTTAACTAATCAAATTTCAGGTTTGCTGTGTACATGAGAAGAAACGGAACGATGAGCAAAACTTTGCCCACACACAGGCAATTTCAATGCTCAAATTTCTGCTCTGACAGCACTCAGAAAACCATATCCAGTTTGAAAAACAAATGGGCACTGCAGTGTCTTTCAGGCGAGGTGCCTGCTGTACAGACCGAACATGGCAAACGCTGGTGCATTCCTTTTGCACGCCACAACAGTTACAAATGTTTCGTGTTCACTAGCAGTAATGCATGCTGCATTTGCTTCTCTGTTGTGTACACTGCCAAGAACAACATAACGGACCATGTATTTCTGCGAGAAAGGTAAAAGCATTCCTGCAAAGGTGACGGATCTAACCATTTGGGTGAAGTGCTAAAAACAGCCGTCCCTGGTGCTAATTGTGCGGTGTCCGTTGATGTTGAAGAATTATTTATTCTGTTCCCCATGGCGAACTTTTCAGTGCTGTAAGGGAGCTCATCGAAGCTGGTGACGTGGTAGACTTCCAGAACTCTTGTGGTGTGTCTGTGGATTCCTTTTTGGAGCTGCTCAGGTTCTATTTAAGTTCAACCATTGTCTCATTTGATGGTAAATTTTATGTTCAAAGTAAAGGTATCTGTATTGGTTCCAGTGCTGCGCCACTGCTGTGCGAAATCTTTCTGGCCAGTTTAGATCAAGTGCTCAAACGCAAGTTGACCCATGCCTTCATTTCTAGTGTGTTTAGATACGTAGATGATTTTCTTATCATTTTAAAACTTTCACCTAATGAAGTTCTAGCTGACGTGGCAAATGAGCTTTTGGCTGTGTTCTATAGATGTTCACATTCTCTCAATTTTAGAACGGCAGATTGGGCTAGTTGGGCACAATTTTCTTTTTGATATGGCCGCTTTAGTTCATCAGATTTCTTCTACATTGGGCTCTTTTCTTTCATCCATGAGCAAGCAAAATGCAGCCATAACCTGCGTGAACCTCATCGCTATTTCCACTTGCAAGGCCAGGATCCTCTCGTTCCATATCAAAAAGAAAATTGTGCCGTTCGAAGTGCGAGTGTTGTTCGGCCCTGTGGAGCCGTCTTGGGGGCATGTTCGGCGTATGTGCAAGATTCTGAAGTCAGAACTCTGGAGACAAGTGCGTCTTTTCCAAGACTGGCAAGGTGTGTTCGCGCCCCAGAGGCCACATTCGACGGGGGTGAGCTGCAGATATTATGAGTACAAAAAGCTCGCTGCACAATCGGCTGAATTCCTATGGCACCAGTACCGTCTGCGCCTTCCAGTAAGGAAGAAGGAAGTGAAGTCGTCTACGACCAACGTCACCGTTCTCGGAGGTGCTTGCATCTCGTCTCAGGACTTGAAGGTCCTACAGAAGGGTCCCAAATTCAGCTTTCAACCACCTTCAAACAAGTACCAGCTCCTGGCTATGGTGCGGCAGTTGGCACAACGAGTACCAGAGCAAGACAAGGCACGAGTCATTGGGGATGGCGTCGATGTTCTACGTCGCTGTGGGGCCTCGCTCACACATGCTAAGCCTCCCATAGTGTCCATCGCTAAACGCCTCAAGGAGGGTAACCTTATGGCTCTGCAAAGCGACAAAGAAGGCGGATTTGTCATCCTCCCTGACCACTTGTACAAGGAGAAGGCTGAGGTAGCGCTCGAAAAGAATTTCAAGAAGGTTCAATTCCGCCCCAGCAGACAGAAAACTTTGGCTTTGAAGCTGCTGACAAGTTTCCAGCTCGACAGAATAAGATCATCGGCGGAAAAGGCCCGAGACTGCTTCTTGGAAGTCTTCTTCACAGGCAAAACCCATAAGCCTGACTGCCCTCTGAGGACCATCATCTCGGAAAAAGGTACGTGGCAGGCTGAAGTTGGTGCCTACCTACAACGCCACTTGAATGGCCTACCTTTAGATGACCCTTTTCTGGTAAGGAACTCGTCAGAGGTGTTACAGCGATTCAAAGGCAGTTCAGACGCTACGACTGGCTTTACAATTGACGTTGAAGACTTGTTTTATTCCGTTCCGCACGGTGGTCTATACGCAGCGGTGCGCGACGTGATCCAACAGTCGGGTGAAGTGCGTTTCCAGAACAGCTCGGGTGTGAGCAGCGACAATTTCCTTCGCCTTCTTCAGTTCTACCTTGAATCTACTGTTGTTCAGTACAGCGGTCAGTACTTCGTGCAAAGGAATGGCGTATGCATCGGGTCATCAATCGCGCCAGTCCTGTGTGATATCTACCTGGCGGCAGCCGATAAGCGCATTAGCCAGGTTCTCCCGGGTGAAGTGGTCCATTCGGTCTTCCGGTATGCGGATGATTTTATGATCGTCCTCAGAAGTTGCCCACCTGGTTCGTTGGAGCGTGTCATTCTTGAAATTGTCGCCCTTTTCAAGTCCCATTTTGGGGGTCTGAACTTTACCTGTGAACCGCCGAGAGGCAAGGATGTTCAGTTTTTGGACGTACTTTTTAGTTTTGAACAAACCCACCTCTGTTGGACGTACAACCCTCGCTCTAAGAAAGGTCTTCTTCCGCATGACAGCGCTCACTCGAAATTGATCAAGCGAGGCATTGTTTCTTCTGCCATCCAGGCAGCGCTCACAAAAAGCTGTCCCCATTCGATGCAGAGCAGTGTTAACAACCAAGTCCAACGTCTGTACAGTGCTGGCTACTCACCAACACTAGTGAGTAGCGTTTCAGAGACTCTTCTCCAGAAATTGAAAGTGCAAGGCAAAGACGCAGGCAAACTAGAACAGGCCAAACGACCTCCTTTGGCCGTCATCCCGTATCTTCACAAGTTGTCTCACAATTTAAAGAAGGTTGCAAAAAGAAACAACGTAAACCTTGTCTTCTCAGCCCCGTGCAAATTGTCACAAGTGTGTACACTGCTGACAAAGCAAAAGAAAAAGGTTTGCCCTATTAGACATGTAAAACCACTCACACATTGTGCTACTTGTGTCATTTACGAGATTCCCTTGAAGTGTGGACGCGTGTATATTGGGCAAACCGGCAGGTGTCTCAACGAGAGATTGTTTGAACACCGCCGTAGGGTCCGTAACAAAAGCGGCGGGCACCTGGACGACCATTGCAAGTCTTGCAAAGGCTGCGAACCATGTTACACGCGCACGGTTGTCAGAGCACGGGCGCAGACAGAAAATGAAAGGGTCATCATTGAGGCAAGGATGATAGCCAAAGCTGGAGACAAGTGCGTCAGCACGCCTTCAATTTTACTTACAGACAAGGAGTCCAGTTTTCTAGGCCCACTTTAAACACGTCTTTTTTATTCACGTCTGCTTTTAATTCTTGTTCTAGAGAACTTTCAACTTTTTTGACTCAGTTTGACTGTGAACGGTTGACTCAGCTTTTGCGTTGCGTTTTGTATTGTTTTGTTATGCGTTTGGCCCCGACCCTGCTTTTAGCTTCGACTTTTACTTATTGTTCGGTGACTATTTTGTTCTTGTCGTCTTCGTTTTGCCTCGTGCTGCATTGGCGGCAAAGGTCGCTGACTGTTCATTTTCCATGCGTGCACTTTACGGTCCTCTCGGTTTTATCGGTTCTTGGCTGACTTTGCGTTACCCAGATATGTATCACTTTGATATTGTGTACTTCGTTTTGTTTTTTTGTATTAGATAGTTGAACGCGTTTGCTATTTTCTTGGTCACGTGGGTGTTGGACTGCGTTATATAAGCTGCTCATCTTTCTGAATAAATGTGTTGGTAGTCAGCGCCCTGTCCTGTCCACTTCTGTTCGTCCTTGTTTTTTTCGCGCTGCATTCTTTTACCAAGCCTGGATGTGCCACAAGATGCTAGCACAGGGTTGTAGGAAAAGCTAGAAATGACTGCTTGTGAAGGGCACTACCAGGTACATTTATTTATTTATCAAGTATTGCCGGCCTCAGTGCGAGGCCTTATGTTAACATGTAACAATTCATTTTTGAACACAAGAGAACAACAAAAAGCATAAAACAGCACAAACAATGCATGGGCAAAATATAAATTCAAATCTGTAGTTTAGAACACTAAAATAAGCGAACAATAAATGCGGAATGTGCAGTGGTCTGGTACAAAAGTAAGAAAATTAGTTATTTTAATACTGACAAGATGAAGAGTGAGAACGGAGTGAAATGGGAGTAAGATATGACAATGTTCATTCAAAGTGTGTTATTCACGGTATCTGGACCTTTCAATTTTGCACTACATTCACTTATGTCGGCAAATTGACTAGTGGCAAAACGGTGCCGTTTCATCGTCGCAGCTCAGCAAAGAGCACGACGACTGGTAGGAGCGCACAGAACTGGTCTGTCTGCTGGCGGGCTATAACATTCATGCTGAAAGGTACACAGATTATACTGGGACTAAAAAAAAAAGAATCAAGAAAAATGTGTCCCAGTCCGCAGTCCAATACTAACTTCTATTGGCCATATTTTTTTTTGCACCAACTGAAAGCAAACAAATACTCGAATGCCGTGTGGAAAAACCTGGCAGAACGGTTTAAAACTACGTACATAACTTTTCGGTATGGTGATTTCACTGCATCTGCAAACCCTTACATGAGAGACCCAATGAATGCAAACATAAATCGACATGCATAGGTTTTATTAAAGCTATGGCTGAAAGCAGTAAGGTGCTTTCAAGAATACTATAAATAAAATAAGACTGCTGATGTACCAGCGACTGCTTTCTGCAGCAGCAGCACTGCTGATGACAGGCCACATGCAGCATATTGTGGCAGTTCAGAACACTTGAAAAGATGATGAGAAAGCAACCATGCAAGAAAATGCAACCAGTTGCAAGAGAAAATAAAAAAAAAATTCCTCCAGCAAAAACAGTGTTACGTATTGCACTTGGTCCTGTGGTTATATATCCACTCCAAGTAGCGCAGTCCTGCTACTTGCAGAGCTGTGAAGTTTTAACATAGAAAGGTGCAACCATAAGTTCTAGCCTGACTTTATTTGCAGTGCAAATTCCTGCCAAAACCATGAGTTGTGCCCTCACTGCTGTTATCACAGGAAAAGGTCTACACTCACACGATCTCCAAGTGGTGTGCACAATCAAATGTTTTTTGAGCTGCTACAGGTATGCTGCTTGTGAAGCTGGCCAGCAAATGAATGGTGGCCTCACACTATCAGGGACTGTACTCACCTCCAAAACTGGAGTCCGTTGGCGGAGCTGCGGACTGGATGTCGGCGTCACCAGGTGCAGCATTCTTGTCCACCCAGCACTTCTTGTGCTCATCCCACACAATCTGCAGCCAAGAGGAGACAGTACAGCACGAGCACCAAGACCCAGCCGACCCACCACCAGTGCATGCACAGCCAGGTGCCCAGCTTGGCAAAACACGAGCGTAGCATGCTGCGCAGAGCATGAGCTTGATCAAGGCCACCTGGCTACCAAGCATCGAGCAGCCTGAGCAAAGAGGAAATGCAGTAGGCAGAAAAGATTCCACTATAGCCCGGGCTGAATGGTCCCCTGGTATCAGACCACAATCTTTCAGTAGACGCCACGAGACTGCACCTTGTTTATTAAAACGAGCGGAGTACCAACACTGTCTACTACTGAGGCATGAAAAGTCAAGCTCAGCTGTTGCTTATGTAAACCTACACTCAAAAGAATACCCAGTTCAGGCAAATGCAACTCACCAATGCCATTTTGACCAATGGTTCAATCTCTAGCATCCCCACAAGCACACAGCTGCCAGAGCATTATCCATTTTCCCAAAGCCATCCTGAGGTATATTGCTGGCCTTAATATAATACACAGTGGCATCCATGCTGCTAACCTAGCAGTGCTGTTCGAGGAAAAAGCGGGCATTAAATGGGATGTAGGGCTTAGTGAACTTAGGAGGACAGGTGAGGCGTATACAGCACTAAAGGATGGACACATACTGTGCTATCACGGATAGACGAGAACTAGGTGTGGGATTCCTCATTAATCAAGATATAGCTGGCAACGTAGAGGAGCTCTATAGTATTAACGAGAGGGTAGCAGCTATTGTAATTAGGCTCAATAGGAGGTACAGGGTCGGTCAAAAGTTCCCAGGCCACAGGGTCTGCTTTTGAGCAGTATAATAAGGCAGACACGACACCCCCAAAGCTCAAAATATCCATAGAAGGCAGAAGAGGTATCGTTCTATACCCTGCGAACCTTGATAGTTTTATTGGCACCTTAAATGCCACGATATAACGATAATAAGCAAACCCTTTGGCCTGGGAACTTTTGACTTACACTGTACATGTTGAAAGTGCTGCAGGCCTACGTGCCTACATCAAGCCATGATGACCAGACCGTTGAAAGCTTCTATGAAGACGTGGAATCGGCAATGAATAAAGTAAAATCACACTACACTGTACTGATGGGCGACTTCAATGCGAATGTGGGCAAATGGCAGGCTGGCGACCACGCGGTAGGCGACTATGGGATAGGCTCTAGGAATGGCAGGGGAGAGTTATTAGTCGAATTCGCAGATAGAGATAATTTACGCATCATGAATACCTTCTTCCTCAAGCGAGAGAGCAGGAAGTGGACCTGGAAGAGCCCCAATGGTGAGACTAAAAATGAGACTTCATACTATGCGCTCACCTTGGTATCATGTGTTGTAGCAACCGCAGAATTGTAAGGTCTCGAATTAGCTTAGACTTGAAGAGGGAACGGAAGAAGCTACTGAAGAGGAAGTCCATTAACGAGTTAGCGGTAAGAGGGAAAATACAGGATTTCAGGATATCGCTGCAGAACAGATATTCAGCTTTAACTGAGGAAGATGATCTTAATGTTCATACAATGAACGATAATTTGACGACTATCATTATGGAGTGCACAGTAGAAATCGGCGGTAGGACGGCTTGACAGGATACCGGCAAGCTATCTCAGGTGATGAAAGATCTGATTAAGAAACGCCAAAGCCTGAGGCCGTCTAACCCTACCAACAGAATAGAACTAGCAGAACTATCAAAGTTAATAAATAAGCGCAAGGGTAGCCGACATAAGGACGTTTAATATGGAGAGAATCGAGCATGCTCTAAACAATGGAGGTAGTGTTGTGTTGGGTTTTATGGGACATAGGCAACTGAGGCCATCATGCGCGAAGAACAAGGTATAGGGAAAGTCTTTTGTTGAATATTATAGAAAAGTAAAAATAATCCCTGGCGTAAAGGCCCTCAAACATTAATACTACCTAGTGAACACATACACAAATTGTAGAAATGGCTACTACTAGTAGAAAGCTAAAAACATGATAAAAAGCAGTACGGGATGAAAAGGAATGTATTCGTTATAAAACTGAGTAAAGTACTTTTTCCTTAGTTTTTCCAGTTTCGCACAAGAAATTAAAATGTGGTTAACCGTAACTTCATGTCCGCATTTTTCGCAGACAGGTTATCTTGTTTTGTCAGTAGGAAATTGAGTGCGAGGTGCGTGTGTCCTATACGAAGACAGTCCATAATCACTTCCTTAAAACGTTCCTGGTGGGTGCAGGACTTCCATTCACCTATAGCTGGTTTTACGTAGTGTAATTTGTTATTTGGGCACGGCGGACCTGGGTCGAACATGTCACTTACGAGGACGCTGTTCTAAGTTCTGCAGGTTATCCTGGGTTCCGCCACGTTACGAACTGGACACGTGTGGCCCGATGACATCTGTGGCAGTGATGGAAATCAACTTCACATCGACAACGCATCGGACTGGCTGTCGTCATTTGATGACACTGTTCTTCCAGCGACGACATTCATCCATCGTACCGTGACGTCATCGGAGCTTACGGGTACAAATGAGGCGACGCAGGAATTCACCTTCAGTGGGCACAGCGGACCTGGGCCGAACATGTCACTTACAAGGACGCTGTTCTACGTTCTGCAGGTTATCCTGGGTTCCACCGCGTTACGAACTGGACACGTGTGGCCCGATGACATCTGTGGCAGCGATAGAAATCAACTTCACATCGACAACGCATCGGACTGACTGTCGTCATTTGATGACACTGTTCTTCCAGCGACGACATTCATCCATCGTACCGTGACGTCATCGGAGCTTACGGGTACAAAAGAGGCGACACAGGAATTCACCTTCAGTGGGCACAGCGGACCTGGGCCGAACATGTCACTTACAAGGACGCTGTTCTACGTTCTGCAGGTTATCCTGGGTTCCGCCGTGTTACGAACTGGACACGTGTGGCCCGATGACATCTGTGGCAGCGATGGAAATCAACTTCACATCGACAACACATCGGACTGGCTGTCGTCATTTGATGACACTGTTCTTCCAGCGACGACATTCACCCATCGTACCGTGATGTCATCGGAGCTTACGGGTACAAAAGAGGCGACGCAGGAATTCACCTTCAGTGGGCACGGCAGACCTGGGCCGAACATGTCACTTACGAGGACGCTGTTCTACGTTCTGCAGGTTATCCTGGGTTCCACCGCGTTACGAACTGGACACGTGTGGCCCGATGACATCTGTGGCAGCGATGGAAATCAACTTCACATCGACAACGCATCGGACTGGCTGTCGTCATTTGATGACACTGTTCTTCCAGCGACGACATTCATCCATCGTACCGTGACGTCATCGGAGCTTACGGGTACAAAAGAGGCGATGCAGGAATTCACCTTCAGTGGGCACAGCGGACCTGGGCCGAACATGTCACTTACGAGGACGCTGTTCTACGTTCTGCAGGTTATCCTGGGTTCCGCCGCATTACGAACTGGACACGTGTGGCCCGATGACATCTGTGGCAGCGATGGAAATCAACTTCACATCGACAACGCATCGGACTGGCTGTCGTCATTTGATGACACTGTTCTTCCAGCGACGACATTCATCCATCGTACCGTGACGTCATCGGAGCTTACGGGTACAAAAGAGGCGACGCAGGAATTCACCTTCAGTGGGCACAGCGGACCTGGGCCGAACATGTCTCTTACGAGGACGCTGTTCTACGTTCTGCAGGTTATCCTGGGTTCCACCGCGTTACGAACTGGACACGTGTGGCCCGATGACATCTGTGGCAGCGATGGAAATCAACTTCACATCGGCAACGCATCGGACTGGCTGTCGTCATTTGATGACACTGTTCTTCCAGCGACGACATTCATCCATCGTACCGTGACGTCATCGGAGCTTATGGGTACAAAAGAGGCGACGCAGGAATTCACCTTCAGTGGGCACGGCGGACCTGGGCCGAACATGTCACTTACGAGGACGCTGTTCTACATTCTGCAGGTTAGTAGCTATTCGAGCACCATTCGTAGTGATTGCCGAAGTATCGTGCGTGGTCCTGCCGTGCCCTTGCCATTGTCTTGTCTTAGCATATGAATGTTTTATTGCTTGCAAGTTGCTTCTTTGTGGCGATATCGAAACGAATCCTGGCCCGACTCAAAAGGAAGTTATTGAACAAATATTAGACGGCCAGCTGTCGCTTCAAGCCGAAATCAGTGAAATGAAAGCAGAGCTAGTTAAGACTGTAAATATGGTAAGTGATCTGCAGAGCCTAATACAAAAAATGGAGAAAAAGCTGAACGAAACATCAACCTTCGCCGAGCAGCCCCAGGAAATACACACAACCTTGAAATCAATAGAGAGTGTAATGGGTTTTCAAGCCAAAAAACTGAGCGAACTTGCAGACCGAAGCAGACGGTCCAACCTAATCATTCACCGTATTACTGAGGAACCTGGCGAAACAGAAGCTACGCTGAAAGATAAGATAATCAAAGAAGTTTTTGAGGACAAGCTTCAAGTCAGTTGCCAATCTATAGGGCGCATTCATAGGTTGGGGCGTAGGATCGACAAACGCCCTGTTATTCTCTTTTTGCAGAATTATGCAGAAAAAAAAGACCATAATGAAAAATGTTACCAAGCTAAAAGGCTCTGGAATAGCAATTCAGAATGACTATTCCCAATCTACGCTGCAGACACGAAAACTGCTTTGGGACAGTGCGAAGGAAGAGAGGGATCAAAAAAAGGAGGTCACCCTTATTCATGATAAGCTAAAAGTGGATAAAGATATGTTCTTCTGGGATAAATCACAAAACAAACGCGTAAAGATAGTCTACTCGGATAAGAGAGTAGATCAGGACACAGCATGACGCGGTTTACCAGATCAGAGCAAACATTTGCGCATAATAAACATTAACGTGCGTAGTTTAGTTAATAAGACAGACTTGCTTGAAATAATGCTATTACAATATGATCCGCACGTTACAGTGATTACTGAGACATGGCTTCACAGTGATGTGAATGATGAGAACGTTTTCCCTCCTTCTTACACTGTATTTCGAAAAGACAGAATCTAGGGGTGGTGGAGTGGCTATCCTAATTAAGAAACAACTTGAAGTCGTTTTGCAAGATGACGCACATGATATTGAATGCCTATGTGTGAAACTCTCCTGTTGGGGACTAAACTTTGTTTTATATGCTCCTTATAGGCCTCCTAGTTATGAAACCGACTACTTAACGAAACTAGAAAATCATATGTCACAGTACCAAAACAGTAAAATTTTATTGATGAGTGACTTCAACTTGCCAGGTGTGGATTGGGAGAGAGAGAGAGATAAAACATTTATTATTTCATTGAAGTGTTCTACGAGTCAGGTAGGCGGACTCCTCAGTTCAGGACTCCGGTGGCTTGGGCGGATGTCTGGACCAGTCTGATGATGCGACACTGGTCCTCCAGACCATTGCTGGTCAGGGCTGCCTCCCACTGCTCGTTTGATGTCTGTAATGCTTTTAGATGAGGTGGCTTTTGGGGACAATTCCAGGAAATGTGAAACAGCGTAGGCTTTTCGCCGCACCATGGACAGAAGGTCCGGTATTTGGAAGGGTGAACGAAGCTGTACAAGTACAGGTTAGGGAAGGTATTCGTTTGTATTTGCCTCCAAAATGTGGCTTCTTCTTGAGTTTAATATGGGGAGGGGGATATATTCTATGATCTAATCTAAGCATCTCCAGCCATTCCCCATAGTTTGATGGTAGAGGGGTGAGGTACGGGCAAGGATCCGCTCGGTTTGTTAGCTCACGAGCTAGATCGTTTGCCGCCTAGTTCTTCTAGTTCTTGAGTGTCTCGGTGCTTGCACAAAGCAAGCCAACGTATTGTTTAAAATAATGCTTACCCACAACCTGACGCAAATAGTTCCAGAACCAACCCGTAAAGTCGGTTCCACGCATTCGTTGTTAGATTTGCTGTTCGTCCCTCGCGACATTGTAAATTTTACTGTTTCTGTGGAACAAGGCCTGTCTGACCATCACTTGGTTAGTGTTTCATTTCCCCTAGTACGGCAAGCAAAAAAGAAACACTCATCGCCACGTTACCTTAAAGATTATTTGCGTGCCAATGACGCACCTGCCATTGAACATCTGGAAACCTGCCTTGTTGATTTCGATGATGCCGATGTCTGCGCACTCTGGGACAGATTTAAAAAGATCTGTTTGTATTGTATCAAAACTTTTGTACCAAGCAGGCACAAAAATGAAAGAAAGGAAACCCCGTGGATGACACGCAATATAATTCAAATGAGGCGAAGGGTAAAACGGCACAAGAGGAAACGCGCAGATCCTGAAGCACTCAAGGAATTGCTGGAAAATCTAGCACGTGCCTTACGTGATTCAAAAAATTATTTCTTCAACACATCCCTTCAAAACTTTATAAAAACCGAGCCAAGTAAGTTTTGGAATTATATTAGTGAAAAAAAGAAAGCAGTCACACAAATTTTAGTGAACAACACTACGGTATGTGAACCAAAGGCTATTTTTGAGCATTTTAATAGTCATTTTCAAAGTGTATTTTCTGCCCCGAGTACATGTACCGTCAACAGCTGAGTGTATTATCCCGCCGAACTGAATTTTATTACTTACCCTGGTGTGTTTCCCATGTTACTGAACCTAAAAACCAAAAAGGCATGTGCTCCTGACAACATTCCAAACGCATTTCTGCGACGCTATGCCGAAACCCCGGCTAAATTCATTTTGATAATTTTTCGCGCTTCAATGGCAACAGGCAAAATACCTGATGACTGGAGGACAGCCCGAATTGTTCCCGTTTTTAAAAAAGGAGACCGTCTTCTTTTGCAGAACTACCGTCCCATATCACTGACGTCCCCGTGCTGTAAGCCTTTAGAACATATAGTTGCACACTGTATGAACGAATTTTTAGAAAAAAATCTTGTGCTGACTTCCAGTACTGGTTCAGAAAAGGATTCTCGACGGTAACACAACTAATTAAAGTAATAAATTCATTTGCTTCCTGCATAGATAATAAAGGCCAAATCGATGCAATATTTTTGGATTTCAGCAAGGCATTTGATAAAGTTCCTCATGATAAACTAATCTTTAAAATGAAAGAAATTGGCATTCGTGATATTTTAGTAACATGAATTACTGCATACTTAAAAGACCGTAAACAGTTTGTTGAAGTGGGTGGACAACGTTCGGGCTCTCTTCCAGTTTCATCCGGTGCTCCTCAGGGAAGTGTTTTGGGCCCTCTGCTTTTCCTCTTGTATGTCAATGATATTGTTCAAGTTGTAAACCCGCCAGTGCAGATTCGATTGTTCGCTGATGATTGCATTCTCTACCGAGAAGTTACAAATAAGGAGGATCAGAGTGACCTGGACAATGCTTTGAACAACGTTTTCGACTGGTGCGACCGATGGAGCATGATTCTGAATGCTGATAAAAGTGTGTATATGCCTATACCCCGTAAAACTATACGACATAGCTACACATATAAAGTAGGCTCTTTCCCTCTTCAACAAGTATCCAACTACAAATGCCTAGGGGTAACCATAAGTAGCAATCTATCGTGGAACTTGCATATAAACAATATCTGCTCTGCTGCGTTTCGAAAATTGTGCTGCTTGGGACATAAACTAAAAAATGCCCCTTCTAACATTAAACTACTTTGTTATTCTTCAATAATTAGAACTAAACTCGAGTATGCCTGCATAGTGTGGGACCCGTATACTAACTCTAACGTAAAAAATCTGGAAAGAATACAGAGAAGAGCTGTCAGGTTTATTTTTAATAAATATGCAAGGACTGACTCCCCAACTACTTTAATGGAGGTTCATAAAATTGAACCACTTGAACATCGTAGAAGAAAGCTTAGGTTAGAATTTATTTCTCTCTTATTACATACCAAACTTGGTTTAGATCCCTCATCATTCTTAATGCCGGCACCAAGCACACAAACTCGTCAATATCCCAGGTCTCTAACTCCTATATTCGCTAGAACAGACACAAGTTTTCATTTTTTCCACTCACAATAACAGATTGGAATCAGCTAATTAAACCATTGTCCCATGAGTTTTAACAAATTATTGCTATGTTGTGTTCTTTTTTTTTTTTGAAGTGTTGCGTTTTCTTTGTGGTTTGATTGACTTGTTCGCCCACCCTGCTTGGAATCAGTGTCCGCAGTATTTTGTAAATAAAATAAATAAAAATTTACATCGTTGTTTCACGCGGACTGCCATTTCTGTCTTATTTTACGATGAATTAAGTTAATAATCTTTGAACGGTATATTTACTTTCTTTACATGCTGATAACGAGCTTGAGCAGCGCAGAAGTCTGCTCTTTCATTGCCTTTAATTCCGGTATGGCTTGGTACCTAGCAGAGTTTTATGTTTTGCCCTTGAGCTGTGGCTATTACTATGTTGTGTATGATATCACCAAGTATAGGAGTGACTGCATTTCTAGAGTGAAGGGCTGTAAGCATGCTTAGCGAGTCTGTGTATATAATACTGTTTTGCGAGGATCTCGTTCAATATTTTTTGTACGGCTACAGAGATGGCGTAACATTCGGCTGTGAAAATGGAGGCACACTGTGGAAGCCTCGCTATTTCAATCAATTCCCTTGTACCACTGCGCTTCCTATGTTGGCATCTGTTTTTGAACCATCTGTATAAAAAGCTCTGAAGGTACTGCAGTTTTCCTCCAGTGCAAGAAATTCTTGTATTACATGTTGTTGTGGAGTTTTTTTTTTATGGAACTGTGCAAGAGTGATATCACAGATTCCAGGAAAATTGCGGCATGGAGGTAGTGCGTCTCGTCTTTGAGCAATGCCAGGTAATTTGTTTAGATTGACAAGATTCTGGCACATCTCTTCGAATCGCAAGAGCAATGGCCTGGTAGCTTGAGGTTTGTTGTTAAAGAGCGTTTGAGATGGGCACTTCGTAGCTATATGGTAACATAAATGTTCTTGAACGGAACGGATTTTTAGAATGTACGAGCAGTTAAGCATGGTTTTTTATTTTTCAGTCTGTAAGTGATGGTTCAATAGTTTCTACATATAGGCTGTTTATGGGTGATGTCCGGTATGTACCAATGGAAAGATGTAAACCTAAATTATGCACTGGATCCAGTCGTTTAAGATACGATGCTCTCTCTGACCCATATACTATACATCCGTAATCTAAGGTAGAGCGTACCACGGTGCGATAAATTTGCAAAAGACGTGTCCTGTCAGCACCCCAACGTTTGCGTGACAGTACCTTGAGTATAATTAGGGATCCGGAGGCTTTCTTTTTCAGTTTGTTTATATGGGGCAGGAAAGTGAGTTTTTTATCACGGGTTATCCCTAGAAATTTGTGCTCATTTTTGACGGGTATCTGTGTTCTGTTCAGGTATATGAATGGGTCGACTTGTATGACGCGTTTCAGCGAGGAAAGGATGGCTACTGTTTTCTGTGTGGAAAACTGGAAACCGTTCTGATCTGCCCATGTCACTGGTTTGTTCACTGCAAACTGTATTTGTCTCTCGCATGTTGCAATGTTTGAGGATGTGCAGGCTATTTGAACATCATCAACATACACTGAATACAGGATGGATCCGGAGGTAGCCTAAAAGCGATGAAAAGGAAACCAGGCATAGGTAAAAACCAGATGTATGCATTAAAAGACAAGGAGGGCAATGTCTTTAGTAATACGGAAAAGATAGTTAATGTAGCTGAAGAGTTCTACACAAATCTGTACAGTAGCCAATGTAACCAGAACGTTAATGAGAGAGAGAGTAACACACAGCAATGCGTCAACCCGCCAGTAACGAAAGAGGAAGAAAGCCTTAGGAGCAATGCAAAGGGGAAAAGCAGCTGGTGAGGATCAGGCAACAGCAGATCTGTTGAAGGACGAGGGGCGATTGTGCTAGAAAAACTAGCCACCCTGCATACAGAATGCCTTATGACCTTGACCGTACCAGAAGCTTGGAAGAACGCAAACATTATCTTAATTCATAAAAAAAGAGGCGCCAAGGACTTGAAAAATTAAAGACTGATCGGCTTAATATCCGTTGCCTGCAAGGCATTTACCAAGGTAATCACTAACAGAGTCGGGACAACCTTAGACCTCAGCCAAATGATCAGGCACAATTGCATACAGGATACTCCACAATAGACCATATTCACACTGTCAATCAGGTTATAGAAAAATGTGCAGAATATAACCAACCCCTATATATAGCCTTCATTGATTACGAGAAACCATTCGACTCAGTGGAAACCTCAGCAGTCATACAGGCACTGCGTAATCACGGGGTATAAGAGCCTTATGCCAGAATACTGGAAGATATATATAGCAACTGCACAGCTACCATAGTCCTCCATAAAGTGAGCAATAAAATTCCAATACGGAAGGTTGTAGGGCAGGGAGACACGATCTCACCAATGCTATACACCACTTGTTTACAGGTAGTATTCCGAGGCCTGAACTGGGAACAGTTGGGGATAAGAGCTAATAGAGAATACCCGAGTAATCTGCGATTCCCTGATGACATTGCCTTGCTGAGTTACTCAGTGATGAATTGCAAATCATGATCAATGATTTAGACAGGGAGAGCAGAATGGTGGGTCTAAAAATTAACATGCAGAAAACCAAAGTAATGTTCAACAGTCTAGCTAGACGTGGGTTCAATCCCGGCCGCGGTGGCGGAATTTCTATGAAGGCGAAATTCTAGACACCCGTGTACTGTGCAATGTCTGTGCACGTTAAAGAACCCCAGGCGGTCAAAATTTCCGGAGCCCTTCACTATGGCGTCCCTCATAGCCTGAGTCGCTTTGGGACGTTAAACCCCAATAAACCAAACCAAACAGTCTAGCAAGAGAAAAGCAGTTCACAATTGGCAGCCAGATGTTAGAAGTGGTAAGGGGATATGTCTACTTAGGGCAGGTTGCGACAGCTGATCCGGATCATGAGGGAAATAACTAGAAGGATAAGAATGCGGTGGAGCACATATAGCAGGTTCTCTCAGATCATGAGTAGCAGTTTACCAATATCCCTCAAGAGGAAAGTGTACAACAGCTGTATCTTACCAGTACTCTAGAAGAGCGAGTTGACGGGCTAGTTGGTATTGCATGGTGAAGGAACAGCGGGACAGGCGACAAACATGGAAGCACAAGGATGGGCGCTGACTATCAACTGAATTTTTATTTCGGAGCGCAAACATATATCAGGTGGCAGCAAGGGGGGGCGGTACACTGAGGCATGGGCGGTCACAGGGAAACAGTGGATAGTCACGTCAAATATTAAAATGAATAAAAACCTGAAGCTGAGAATGACGGATGGGTGAAAGCGATAAAACCGATAAAAGCTGCACGGTGTAGAGGGCCGTCACGCAAACTAAGAAGAAACAGATGAAGCATTAAACTGGATGCAAAAGTATGGTGCAAAAGGGGGTGTTTGAGTGTTTGAAACTGATGGAAACGATGGTAAAAGAACGATAAAAAATGTTGCGGTGTAGAGGGCCAAACACAAAAAGGAAAAGACATTCAACAAATCTGAAGCTCAAAGGTGCCCAAAAGGGTTAAAAAGTCTGTTAAAACCAAAAAACGAGGTTGGCTGCTAAAACACAGAAATGCCAAGGGTCAAGCCATCGCTCAAAACGCATGGCCAGCTGCCCTTAGGAACATCAATTCTTTCTCAGATAGGCAGACAGACGGAGTGTTAACACAGTAGTCCTTGGCACGATGGATTTCAATGGCCTCAATTATCTCCCTAGATAAATGACCTCGTCCTTAGCCGATAATCACGCATCCATCGTACAATGGGGTGCAGGTATCGCTTTTACATTTTGTGCAGTGTTTGGCAAGGTTCCCGAAGATGGCAATACTGCTCATGTTATTTCTGTGTTCTTGCAGCCTGATATTTATGCATCTCCCCGTTTGACCAATGTATTTCTTTCCGCAAAACAGGGGGACTGAATATACGACACCTGTGGTGCAAGGAAAGTGGGGATTACCGTGCGTCTGCCCACAGACACGAGGAACTTGAGTACTGTTGACTCTCTTGCAGAGTGAGGAGAGCTTATTGGGTGCCAAGAACACCACCTCCACGCCTGCTCGTTGGCCAACTTTTTTCAGGAAATGGCTAACGTTGTGCAGGTAGGGTACAACTACAACTTTTTTGCGGTCGTTTCCATTGGGAGCTGGTGGACGTTGTTCCTGGCGCTTCTGGTTCAGGCATTCTGCTACTGCTGTCAGGAGCTGCAGGGGCTAGCCCGCTGCAAGGAGGTGCCCTATCTGTTTGTGAAGACATTCTTGAAGCAGATGATCACAGGATCTCTGCAGGGCGTTGCGAAGGCACAGGCTGATAATGCCTCGCTTTACTAACTTCGTATGGGCACACGCAAATGAAAGGAATGGCTTTTTACCTCGTGGCTCGCAGGCCCAGCAGGTATGTGTGGCGGAAAAATGAAGCCACAAGTCAAGAAATCTCATTGAATTACATTCCGAAATTTCGGATGTCAGTGAAAGGGGATGCATACACCGGTCAAACAAGGATAGCACATCAGGAACCGCAGTTTTAAACGCTTCATCGCTGCATTTTAAAAGGACGAGATAGTCATCTGCAAATCGAAAGACTTTTACTATGCACGTGCCGGGAATTCTGCTGTGCAGTAATCTGTCATAGTGGGCAAGAAACAGCTCTTTAAGAACGGGCGCAGCACATGAGCCTATACACACACCTTTCTTCTGGAGGTGGGTCGGGTCGTTCCATGAAACAAAGGAAGATTTTAAATAAAAGTCCACGATACACAGAAAGACAGAAAGTTTGTTATCATGCTGAATGCTTCTGAAATTTATAATTTGCTCAGAACTGTCGACCACAAAAGGGTCGTCGATCGTTAAAACCCTTTAAGGGTTTTTCAATTGATATAAAAGATCTATATTATTCATGGTCACACCGGCAATTAATGGAATGTATCGAAGAAGCCATTGACAACCATGGCATAGTCAGCTTCCAGAACCAAATTGGGCTTTCTGTCAGTGACTTTTTGTCTATCGTGGACTTTTATTTAAAATCTTCCTTTGTTTCATAGAACGACCAGACCCACCTCCAGAAGAAAGGTGTGTGTATAGGCTCATGTGCTCTGCCCATTCTTAGAGAGCTGTTTCTTGCCCACTATGACAGATTACTGCACAGCAGAATTCCCGGCACGTGCATAGTAAAAGTCTTTCGATTTGCAGATGACTATCTCGTCCTTTTAAAATGCAGCGATGAAGCGTTTAAAACTGCGGTTCCTGATGTGCTATCCTTGTTTGACCGGTGTATGCATCCCCTTTCACTGACATCCGAAATTTCGGAATGTAATTCAATGAGATTTCTTGACTTGTGGCTTCATTTTTCCGCCACACATACCTGCTGGGCCTGCGAGCCACGAGGTAAAAAGCCATTCCTTTCATTTGCGTGTGCCCATACGAAGTTAGTAAAGCGAGGCATTATCAGCCTGTGCCTTCGCAACGCCCTGCAGAGATCCTGTGATCATCTGCTTCAAGAATGTCTTCACAAACAGATAGGGCACCTCCTTGCAGCGGGCTAGCCCCTGCAGCTCCTGACAGCAGTAGCAGAATGCCTGAACCAGAAGCGCCAGGAACAACGTCCACCAGCTCCCAATGGAAACGACCGCAAAAAAGTTGTAGTTGTACCCTACCTGCACAACGTTAGCCATTTCCTGAAAAAAGTTGGCCAACGAGCAGGCGTGGAGGTGGTGTTCTTGGCACCCAATAAGCTCTCCTCACTCTGCAAGAGAGTCAACAATACTCAAGTTCCTCGTGTCTGTGGGCAGACGCACGGTAATCCCCACTTTCCTTGCACCACAGGTGTCGTATATTCAGTCCCCCTGTTTTGCGGAAAGAAATACATTGGTCAAACGGGGAGATGCATAAATATCAGGCTGCAAGAACACAGAAATAACATGAGCAGTATTGCCATCTTCGGGAACCTTGCCAAACACTGCACAAAATGTAAAAGCGATACCTGCACCCCATTGTACGATGGATGCGTGATTATCGGCTAAGGACGAGGTCATTTATCTAGGGAGATAATTGAGGCCATTGAAATCCATCGTGCCAAGGACTACTGTGTTAACACTCCGTCTGTCTGCCTATCTGAGAAAGAATTGATGTTCCTAAGGGCAGCTGGCCATGCGTTTTGAGCGATGGCTTGACCCTTGGCATTTCTGTGTTTTAGCAGCCAACCTCGTTTTTTGGTTTTAACAGACTTTTTAACCCTTTTGGGCACCTTTGAGCTTCAGATTTGTTGAATGTCTTTTCCTTTTTGTGTTTGGCCCTCTACACCGCAACATTTTTTATCGTTCTTTTACCATCGTTTCCATCAGTTTCAAACACTCAAACACCCCCTTTTGCACCATACTTTTGCATCCAGTTTAATGCTTCATCTGTTTCTTCTTAGTTTGCGTGACGGCCCTCTACACCGTGCAGCTTTTATCGGTTTTATCGCTTTCACCCATCCGTCATTCTCAGCTTCAGGTTTTTATTCATTTTATTATTTGACGTGACTATCCACTGTTTCCCTGTGACTGCCCATGCCTCAGTGTACCGCCCCCCCTTGCTGCCACCTGATATATGTTTGCGCTCCGAAATAAAGATTCAGTTGATAGTCAGCGCCCATCCTTGTGCTTCCATGTTTGTCTCCTGTCCCGTACTTAGCGCTGTTCCTTCACCTCACCAGTACTCACCTACGGGGCAGAAACGTGGAGGCTAACGAAAAGGGTTCAGCTTAAGTTAAGGACAACGTAGCGAGCCATGGAAAGAAAAAAATGGCTGTGTTTTAGCTCGGGTTAAGCCTGGAATGACGTGAGAGCTACATCTGGCCGAGTAGAACTCGCTCAGTCGAATTGCAAAGTGAGTCTTTTCCTGCTCCGTTTTGCTGGGCGTTCCTTCTTCATCTTTGTTCCTAGATGTGGATTCGCTCCCCCCCCCGCACTTGGCACGTCGCATGCGCACAATTGTTGCAGCCCGGTCTCGCCGGCGCGCCACGCCGCCGACAGCAGCAGCTGCTCCGCACCACGTGGCCAACCGCATGCTTAACCACGTGACCAGGGGTGGCCACGCTGAAAGCTCTAAGAGGTGGCGTAGTGTAGCTATCGCTACAAAATGATAGGTGTAACGTTAAGGGTTAGGGAACAAATGCGTGTTAATGACATCCTAGTCGAAATCAAGAGGAAGAAATGGGTTTGGGCTGGGCATATACTGCAAATGCAAGATAACCGCTGGTCCTCAAAGGTGATGGAGTGGATTCCAAGAGAAGGCAAGCATAGCAGGGGGCGGCAGAAGGTTAGGTGGGCGAATGAGATTAAGAAGTTTGCAGGCACAGGGTGAATGCAGCTTGCAAAGGACAGGGTTAATTGGAGAGACATGGGAGAGGTCTTTGCCCTGCAGTGGGTGTAGCATGGCTGACGATGATGATGATGGCATCCAGAATGATACTGAACAACATCGATTGTAGTACCTGTTCATCCATCAATGACGTTTCTTTGACCAACTGCAGACAATATATTAGGTGCTAGCATCTTCTAGGCCCATGCACCATGACTCAAGTGGCCAGTTTCCTTGAGTCACAGATTAAGAGGATAAAGTTCACAGCAGGAGTGTCTACAGGTGCTGCACCACACACATCTACCCTGGATAGGTGACGCCAAAATTTTCAGAGAGGGTATACTTCGGCCACTATAGGAGTGCCAGCACAGCATGGGAGATGGCTTGGGAAACACTATGACAAGGCAATTTTTGAGATGTATGTCGGACATACATATAGTATAAGTGTCTTGATGACATGCCTCAGTTAATGCTGGCCAGACTGCATTGAAAGAATTGCCAACAAGTGGGATATAACAGTAGCTTGGTTTGGGCTAGTTGGTAACAGTTCTTAGAAAACATAGCGCAGAAAGGACACGGACGACACAGAAGTGGACAGGACAGGCGCTATGTCCTGTCCTGTCCTGTCCACTTCTGTGTCGTCCGTGTCCTTTTTGCGCTATGTTTTCTAAGTGGGATATGCCAACGGAAAATGACTGCCAGTTTATAAATGCCCTATCAAGACAAAATTTGTGCACAAGAGCATGACAGCTGATATGAGGCATTACCGGCTCATCAGCGAAGATGCAGCCTTCTTGTTCAGGTTATCATCAGACCAAGACGGCTATATAAAACTATACACACATATATATACATTTATATAGAGTAAAACCTTGAGTCACCACGGTGGCTCAGTGGTTATGGTGCTCGGCTGATGGCCCGAAAGATGTGGTTCGATCCCAGCCGCTGCAGTCGCATTTTGATGGAGGCGAAATGCTAGAGGCCCGTGTACTGTGTGATGTCAGTGCATGTTAAAGAACCTCAGGTAGTCGAAATTATCTGGAACCCTCCTCTACAGTGTCCTTCATAGCACAAGTTGCTTTGGGATGTTAAACCCCATATACCAACCAACCAGTAAAACCTCGTTAAATACTTACTCGTGGAACCGTGAGAAAACAAACTGAAGATACCGTATTTACTCGCGTAATCCTCGCACTTTTTTTCCCTGAAAATCAACGCGAAGTTGGGGGGTGCGATAATTATGCGGGGAAAATTTTCAAGCAAATGTTTCGGAGTGTTAAATGCAAAGATGAATGAGTGCAAGACCAGGATTGTCAGGTCCGCAATTGTAAATATAACGAAAACATTACTTTCAAGCGTAACTTAACTTTGTTACGAAAGTACAGGGTGAACGTAAGCTCAAGCTGCTAAAGCACTTTATTTGCCGCGCGCAACCTCCCCGTCACTACTCGCGTTGCGTACGTCCTGCAGGCAATTCTACTCTTCATCAGAGTCCGTGTCGACACTGGAATCGATGGTTTCTTCATCTTCCGATGCTTCTTCATCGTCCCACATCAGGTGGTCCTCGGTCGCATCCAGGGCGTTCGAAATTCCTGTTTTCTTGAAGCTTCTGGCCACCATGTTTACATCAATCATCCCCCATGCCTCTGATACCCAGCTGCACAGCAGCTCCACGGACGGTATTTTGATCTTGCTGCCCGGCGTCAGAGCATGTTCACGTTCAGCCATCCATTCTGCGTACAGCCTCCGGACGTTATCTTTAAATGGCTTGTTCAAAGATACGTCAAGAGGCTGTAGCATTGATGTGAGGCCGCCGGGTATAACAGCCAGGTCCGTGCGCAGTTCCTTGAACTTCGCCCGAACCGACTCTTGAAGATGGCCCCGAAAGCTATCAAGCACGAGGAGCGACGGAAAAAGAAGTGCTCCCGGTCGCCACCCCCACAGTCTTCACCCAGTCCACCATAATGTCCGCGGACATCCGCCCCTTTTCTTGGACACGCACGTGTATACCAGGGGGGAGCTTTCCTTTTGGGAGGGTCTTCCGCTTGAAAATGACGTACGGTGGGAGCTTCCGCCCGTCCGCCATCACGCCTAGCATGACCGTGCACCTGTTTTTCGGCACCTGTAGTCCTGACGTGCACAGTCCGAGCGCCTGTCTGTTCGACTGTCCTGCTGCTGAGCATATCGAAATTCAGCGGAGTTTGGTCCGCGTTCCCTATCTGGGAGAGCAAGAAGTTTTTCTCCTGCCGGATCCTGATAACGAATCGATGGAAGTCAACTATTTTCTCTTCATAGGCTGCGGGCAGGCGCTGGCAAAGCATCGTTCACCTCCTGAGCGAGAGTCCATTGCGCCGCATAAATTGTGTGGCCCACCCGTTACTAGCGCGGAAGTCTTGCACCGGGATGCCCTCCTTTCTTGCGATTACGAGTGCCTGGTTCCGTATCAAATCAATCGGACACAGCACACCCATCCGCTCGTCGAGCCTTGATATATTCCAGTAAAGAGGATTCGACGGCAGAAAATTTCCCAGTCTTCGGTCCACGGAAGGCCCGGCGCGTCTTACCAGTCGTCTTGAGTTCGTCGTGCTGCCGTCTCCAATACCGGACGCAAAACTTGACGCCAAAGTGTCTGCTGGCGGCGTGGTTGCCATGTTCTAACGCATACTCAATAGCTTTTAGCTTAAAAGCAGCTGTGTAGCTTGCGTAGCGTCCCATGGCGAAGTGGCACAAACAGCACGGTGCAACACGCAAACAAGGCAAACAAGGCCTACGAGACTCCGGAGAGCTGGAGACACCTTCGCAAAATGGCGTAGCGGTGGTGAATAGATGAGCGGTAGCGGCGGTGGCAGCGGATGATAGCACAGTACCGCCACCTAGTAGCACGCGCGCCCAACCATGGCAGTTAGTTGTGGCCGCAGTCAATAGATGGCGATCGCTACGACAAGCAGACGGCTCGGGGCAGTAATTTTGGGGGTGCGAGCATTACGCGAGTGCGAGCATTATGCGAGTAAATACGGTAGTTTTCCACTTAGCTGAGGATTCCACAAAGGCAGGCACATGAGGGAGCCTCACAGGTGGAACAAGAGAGAGAGACTTGTTCCACACACTGTTGATAATGGAAGGTCCCTCTAACGTCCTCTCCCCCCATGCTCCGTATAATGTCGAGCTTTTCCTTGATGGGCATCACTTAGAAGAGCTTCGTCCCAATGCGAGACATGCAGCAGAGAGTGGTGTCACTTGGAAAGCATCATGACAATGCAACTAGATGGGAGCCAGAACACCACCGCGCAGTGACTCCAGTCAGCCGGCAACGACAGCTGCTGCACATGAAGGAAAATGAGTGTTTGCTATGGGGATGCTGAACCATGCTGATAGGCATATTCATACGGCTCGGACCGTTTGGATACCGGCACCTGTGAACGGGGTGGTGGCTGGGCAGCAGGCATGCGCTTACATACGCTGATAGCCCCAGCCACCGTGGACACCAGGGAGACTGGGTTTTGCTAGGGTGCTCTCTCTCCAGGCATGCCAGCAGCTGGAAGTGTGCATGCTGCATGGTATCCGTATTGGCACAATCTACGTGTTATAAGCACCGATGAAGTGGCCTTGCGATGCGAAGCGAAAACCTAAAAGGCAGGATGCACACAAGAACAAAAAAAAAAAAACTTTTGTTCTTGTGTGCATCCTGCCTTTTAGGTTATAGGTTTATGTTTTTTTCGTGTTACGAGGATAATGTGTTTCGTTGCGTTTTGGCGCTGCTACCAGTCTTTACATGAATTTCCTTTTCGTTGCTGTGCATGCCCGCTGTACTCTATATGTATTTGCTAGGCACAGCAATAAACGTTTGTTGAAGTCGGCGCTTTGTGGTGTCTCCCCTCATGTCCGTGTTCGTCATTGCGCTGTGAATGTAAGCATGAAATACCAACTCGCCCAGCAAATGATTTTAAGCAGTAGAAATTGGCCTGTATCGAAACGGTACAGCGTTCTAATCACAAAGGGACTGCTCTCACGAAAAATGGAGAAAAGACCAAAAAATGAAATATGGGTATCGCCATTACTGGTCGATTTCACAAGTGAAATGTGTACGTCGACATTTCTTTTTGGCACAGATCTTGGAGGCTACGCTGCACCACCATTCACTTCAAGATGATGCAACCCGTCCGTACTTGGCAGGGATGTCACAAGTTTGAATCGAGTGGAGGAAATGTTCCTCCAGACACACAGCAGCACACACACACACAGCACACACTGCTGTGTGTCCCCCAGACACACAGCAGCAGAGTTCCAGACAGAGTTTCTGGCTCATCATATGAGAGTTGTGGATGAGCATGGTAAAGCTCATCCTCTCCTCTGATTTCAAAGGGACTGTTCATTCTGACACAGCCAATTAATTCCACTTGCCAGGCTGCACAGGGGCTAATGGAAAATAAGGGAAGACATCGCCTCCAACTTCCGCAACAAACAATGCAGCTGGTGCACCATGACAACTCACTGTCTCCAACACATCCTTGTTCATCACTGAAAAGAGAAACGCCCCCTATCCACATTACTCATCTGATGGCCCCCTAAGAGTCCTTCCCATTTCCCATACTGAGGTTTTCTAAAAAAGCTGCCAGTTTGAGATATGCAGAAACGCAAGCAACACTTAGCACTTTCATCAAACAACACTTTCAGTATGCATTCTACAAATGGACCTGCACAGATGGGAACTACTCTGACAATGATTCTGCAGAAGTGACAATACCAGTTTCAAAAACTTGGATAGCAACTCCCCTAGGTGGAAGCTGTTCACCGCATGTTTGCAGGAGGTATTTCGAAGCCTGAATTGGGAACAGTTGGGAATAAGAATAAATGGAGAATACCTAAATAATCTGCGATTTGCTGATGACATTGCCTTGCTGAGTCACTCAGGAGGTGAACTGCAAATCATGATCAATGAGTTAGACAGGCAGAGCAGATCGATGGGTCTAAAAATTAACATGCAGAAAACCAAGGTAATGTTCAACAGCCTAGCAAGGGAACAACAGTTCACAATTGGCAGCGAGAGCCTAGAAATTGTGCCGGAATACGTCTACTTAGGGCAGGTAGTGACAGCTGATCCAGATCATGAGAGGGAGATAACTAGAAGGATAAGAATGGGCTGGAGCGCATATGGCAAATTCTCGCAGATCATGAGTGGCCGTTTACCAATTTCCCTCAAGAGGAAAGTGTACAACAGCATAATCTTACCGGTACTCACCTACGGGGCAGAAACGTGGAGGCTAACGAAAAGAGTTCAGCTTAGGTTAAGGACAACGCAGCGAGCCATGGAAAGAAAAATGATAGGTGTAACGTTAAGAGATCGGAAGCGGGCAGAGTGGGTGAGGGAACAAACACGGGTTAATGACATCCTAGTCGAAATCAAGAGAAAGAAATGGGCTTGGGCAGGGCATGTAATGCGAAGGCAAGATAACCGCTGGTCCTTAAGGGTAACGGAGTGGGTTCCAAGAGAAAGTAAGCGTAGCAGGGGGCGGCAGAAGGTTAGGTGGGCGGATGAGATTAAGAAGTTTGTAGGCAAAGGGTGGATGCAGCTGGCAAAGGATAGGGTTAATTGGAGAGACATGGGAGAGGCCTTTGCCCTGCAGTGGGTGTAGTAAGGCTGATGATGATGATGATGATGATGAACAAGGAGGCCATGGATGATTGACTACTGTTTTGCAAGTGCCAGCATCTTTGTCATGCCATGTGAGCCTGCCAACTGATGCTCTGGTGCACACAATTGTCAGTGGCAGTCTGGTTCAGAATCGTCTATGTGAGCTGGTAATAAAATGTAACTGTGCTGTCAATAGCCTTCTTTGGCCAAGAGCTTGAAACAGCACTGCAAAGTGAATAAACCATTCGTTTTTATTCTCTGTACGCACAATACAAGACACTGTGATGCCTGAATATGCAAGACGATGGCAGAAATCAAAATAATTTAACATAATAGCATTTTTTTTTAGTTTGCAGCGAATGTTAATTTTCTTGGAATAATTTCGAATACTTCTGGCATACAAAAAAGGTTGAACAGCACAATAAGCATTTTCAAAATCACGCATTTTTCTGACACACAAAGCCAATACTTAAAGAAAAGAAAGCATTGAAGCTTTGTCAAGCTCATTGAAGCTGTGCTGACTTTCTGCAAAAATGGCCATAGGAAATTGGAGGAATCGACCTACATGCGGTGCCAACTTATTTGTGGGGTGTGGGGCCTATTTGTGGGACGTACGATTGTGTCGCCGCGCAGCAGTTGCTTTTCAGCAATAACTCCATGGACACCTGCTAGGCGTATGCACCACGTGCCCTGTGGCAGGAATCGCAAAGGGGCACCCATCTCTCATGCTAGCTCCTCCTGGTGCTTGCACCGTCACACTTGGTTAGCGGATCTCACGTAAAGAGTGACTGCAGTCAGCTCGGACTCATCCTGTGGAAGTCAAGGGAACCGCGTATCCTCCAATCGATGCGTAACGCAGGTGCAGATCTGGGTGCCACGTGCATGTGCGAACCAGCTCCAGCATACAAGCGGGCGAGCAGGCACGCAGTGCATATGCCTGGTCCATGGAGTTGGGTCTTTGGCTGCACGCATGCGCCGCAGTGCCATCCCAGAGGAGACCGTTTCAGAAACACCATTCGCTCGAGATGAACACCTGTGTGGCTGGCAGTGGCGAAGAGGACGAACGGTTGTGCTGGATAGAACGCTTGAGATCCTGGCCTCGGCCTGTCACTGTCGACGCTGCTTCGCCACTATCTCGCCAGTCCTCTAATAAATGTGGCCGACTATATATGACACAAGATTCGTAAGTATCAAATGTTTGCCCACCCCAACAAGAAATGCCCATTTCGGGACGATAGTGTTAAATCGCATTGACAATTTTAACTCGTGGAAATGAGATCCAAAATATGACTGTGAACTTTTCGCATGGGACATTGAAAGTTAACGGAGGCAAGCACTGCTGCCGATATTTGTCAACAAACTGTGGCCAAAAACGCCAAGGTTGGGGGGGAACCGGTGGTAGCTTTCCAATAATCCATAGGGGAGCTCCCTTCCCTTTGATACTCCAATGCCTTGTCTGTGCTGCGTGTGTGCAAGGTAATAACATTCGCACTTGCATGCTCCGAGGTCCATAATTATTCTTTCATCTGGAACACATGATGAATTCCTTTAACGATAACTGGGCACGAGAAAATGTCGTAGTTCCCTTTTGACTGCATTTGACTCAACCGATCAATGCTTAACTTGTCCATGTTACCACACTGAGGTAGCGCATGAAAAATACTCATAATCTGTCTACTGCAATGCTACATTTAATAACAGTGCTTGCCTGCTTCCTGCACAAGAATATGGAAACCGCCTACAACAACAAGTAGACATACACTGCAGGCCCCTATTGGGTGCCAATGGCGAAATTAAACCTCAATACAGCAAAACAGACACACAGATGACACCTCTCAACTACATTTGAGCACGAGCAAGGTGCAGCACTTCCTGCAACAGAGCCACAGCAGCAGCCAAAGAACATGCAATGAGGCCCAGAGGGAGAGATCATGCCGAATACAGAACAAGCACGTACATCGGGGTCCTTATCATCGGGCAGGATCATCTGGTTGGGGCCCTTGGGAAGCAGCTTCCCAAAAATGCCCCCCAGCCAACTCTTGCCAGCCACCTACGGATATACATTATCATCAACACACAGGGAGAAACATCCTGCAGTCAACTGGTGCACATCACCACCACCTTACCTTTTAAACAACACACACCACTACTGTGCAGCTTCACAGCCGCAGTGCCATTACACCCTTCCGAGCAGCTCACCACCCACAGTGCCCTTGCCTTGCATGGTGGGGAACTCCTTAGTCGGCCACCCAATCTGTCTCTCATCAGACAAGTTCCAGGCTCATTACAAGTCACTAATATAGCTACGGAACAGCTACGAGAACAAACACTGTTGCCTCCTCTTGGCAGAGTGGTTTTAGTGCCTCTGAAGTGAATATCACTCTACCTCAACGAAGAACTTGTTTCACTGCTCACATTTCAGGCTCATAACACAAATGCACATTCCTTCCTATGACTGCCATTAAACTAAGTGCACTCACTAAAATTGCACAGAAAATTTCACATCTTATTTTCAGCAACACTGATCTCATACAAAAGGTGAAGCTAGTCATATCACTAAACATCAAAGTAAGGCCATAATGTTCCTTCAGCAAATTTTTACACCATCGACATCAAGTTAATCACTTGATTGATAGTCACTTTTTCCTTATTCTTTACTTTTGCAGAAAAAAAAAATCAAAATATGGTGGTCAACTCTTCTCAATTTTTCCACAAAAGAGAACACAATAGAAAGCAAAAGTTGACACAAAGACTTTTTTTTTTTTCACACATTTCGGCTCAAAAACCTGGCAGACAAAAACGCACTCCTGGTATGTACGTAGCACAACTGGAAGTTTGTCTAAAGTGCAAATATAACACCTCCCCAAAGTTTCCCCAGTTGAGGACGCACTGATCAGCCCACACTTGCAAAGTGGACCCCTACTGAAACAACAATAAACAACTACATTAGGAAGACATTGGAAATGGCATCCATTTCAAGCTACGATTTTGATAAGCCCAACACTGACACTAGCATTAAGTATGATGCTAGCACTTAGCAACACAGTAAAAGCTCATTAACCTGACGTGGAAACTGAAAAAATTTAAATTAATTAAAAGTGCTGGTGATAAAGGGCACTCAGGACCACTACGTTTTATTTGTAAAAGAAATTCACAACCGGTGTCTGCTTGTTTTCTTCGCATGAGATTGCCGTTATTCCATGTTTGAGCACTTCAACACACCTCTTCAGAACTAAACAACACACATGCGACATCACCTGCAAATGACAATGGCTGAACCCCCTCCCCCCCACTATTCCTTCTCGCAGTCATCTTCTGTGCCGGGATCAGCTACTTGTGCTATGAAGCCTCAGTGGAGCATTCAAAGGTGGCCTTCACCATAACAATGGGGTCATGAAATGGCAGCAGCGGCAGCAGCGGGACAGCACGGCTTACGCTGTGTCTCTTCTTCTATGCCTCGCAGATTGCCTATCGTCCGCCGGCCTCATCGATATATCGGCCGCCCATGATCATCCCGTAACAAGCCACGAGCCCGCTTTTACGTCACGGTCTACGTCATCACCATACCACGGTGCCTGCTCTACATAGACCCGACGCAAGCTCTGGGACGCTTCACTTGGCAGCGGCGGCAGCAGCAAGACAGCACGGCTTACGCTGTGTCCCTTCTTCTATGCCTCGCAGGTTAGGCACTATGTGCGACTGAATTATTCATGTTGCTTTTTTTTCTGCTGTTGCTACTGCCAAAGTCATTTTTTCTGTGTCTGTTTTTGCTGCAATGTCCCCTGAGGAACAAAAAATGCTGAAAGATTTGAAACAAGAAATTCGTGATATGCGCGCATCTCTGGAGAGAGAATTTAGGAAGGAAAATAGAGAGATTAAGAATAGCGTGAATCATATGAACAAAAGTGTTGAGGAAATGTGTACCACCATGAAAGATATTCAGAAAGAAAACGCTGAAATCAAGGCTGAGAACGCTTGCCTCACTTCAGAATGCACACTACTGAAGAAGCGTGTACTGAAAGCTGAGCTCAGAATTGTACAACTAGACCAATATTCCAGAAATAAGAATCTGGAAATCAAAGGTGTTCCAACTTCACAGGGCGAGAACCTTTCTGCCATTCTGAAAAAAGTCGGAGAAGTTGTAGGTGAGCCTATTAGTGAAAATGATGTTGAGATCTGTCACAGAATTCCAACGAGGGATCCTGGGCAGTCTAACATTGTGGTACAGTTCCGCAGCCGATCAAAACGCGACGCTGTCCTCAACAAAACTCGAAAGAAGCGACTATCAGCCACTGATCTTGGCTACACACAGTCTTGTGCTGTGTTTGTCAATGAACACCTGTGCTCTGAATTGAAAAAACTTTTGGGCATGACCATCGCGCGAAAAAGGGAAAAGAATTGGCGTTTCGCTTGGATGCGGGACGGGAAGATTTTCGCTAGGAAAAGTGAATCCTCCCGGTCACTGCAAATAATGCCCGTTTCTGATCTGGAAAAAATTGACTAACCAAGGTTTCATGGCTACTAATGATGACGTCATGTTTGGAAGCGCTACGCACGCATCATATTTTGCGCCGCATGAAGTTGGCAGCTTGTATGCCGAAAATAAGAACTGCCTATCTTTTATCCATCTTAATGCGCAGTCTGCCCCAAATAAAGAGGAACAGATTCTTGCACTTATCGCTGCATTTGGCTTTGCTCCTGACATATTAATGGTGACAGAAACATGGTATCAATGTGAATCGGAAGTTCTTAAGTTACCTGGCTACACAACATTTTTTATGAATCGATCATGTCGAAGAGGAGGTGGCGTTCTGTTAATGGCAAAAAGCACACTCCGTTGCAACATTGTTGCGTCTTTTTCTCTTGTTACGTTCGATTATGAAGTGCTTACTGTTCAGTGCACTGATAATGTTTTCTGCGTCCTATATCGACCACCAGGATCGAGCACGCAGAACTTTGTCTTTTATGGAAAAATGCTTCTGCTGGGTGACTGATAATGGTCACAAGTTAATTCTGGCAGGGGACCTAAACATTGATTTCTTAAAGGCTTCTACTTCTCGAGAAGAACTTAGCAAGACAATCGAATCAAATGGTTTTGAAAATGTTATAAATAGTCCGACTCGTCGACATCATCGACATTAATTGACGTCTTCATAACCAACAACCACCATTCTAACATTTTATCTGGTGTTGTGAGTGCTCATATAAATGATCACCTTCCAATATTTCTTTTGATGACCCAGTGTTCACCTTCAACATCCAAACACCGTTTACCACAAATGGTTCGTGATGTCAATATGCAAAGCTTGAAGTATTTTCGTGAGGCAATATCGCTAATAGATTGGTCAGAACTGATGCGTGCCAGTGATCCAGAAACTGCTTATGAATACTTTTGCGCTAGGTTTAAGGATACCTATGATAAATGCTTCAAATACAAAGTAATTAAACCAGCACATAAAGCCAAAAAACCATGGATAAATAAAAACTGTATCTGTGAAATTCGTGCCAAAAACCGCCTCTACAAGACTTTTATTGACACCAGGACTGAAAAAGCTTTGCATGAATTCAAGGTGCAATGGAACAAAGCAAATAGTCTTTTGCGTAAAGAGAAGAGACAGTATTTGAATAATTTGTTCAATAATGACGTAATAAAGAAATCTGATGTTATCTGGAAGCGTATTAATGGTTTTCTTGGGCGAGGAGATAAGAACACAACTATAACAGAAATTACACTAGGTGATAATTATCAAATGAGACGCTTCCAAATACATGTAATAACTAATTCACAACCTTAGTAAACAGTACTCAAGATCCTAATTCTTTGAGTTATCTTCACTGCAGGACTAAACAATCTGCATTTTTAGCACCTACTACGTATGGAAAATGAGGTATTTACTACTTTTATGTCTATCAAAAACAGCAGATGTTGTGACGTCGAAGGATTCGAGATCATGCCAATTAAGCATGTCCTGGACTTGACTCTACCTGCATTAGTACACATAATCAACTTGATATTTTCCAGGGGCTCGTTCCCGAAAAGACTTCAGGTTGCGAAGGTAGTAGTTTTGTACAAAGGTGGTGATAAAAACGAACTGCCAAACTATCGTCCGATATCTGTGTTGCCCATTTTTTCTAAAGGTATAGAAAAACTAGTACATGCCCGCATGACATCGTTTCTGATCAAACACGACCTTATAACTAGTATGCAGTATGGCTTTGTGAAAGGGCGGTCGACAGAAACTGCCTTACTTACTCAAAAGGAAATTATATTGCAGTCGTTTGAACAGCAATTATGTACTCTGGGCATCTTTGTTGATTATTCGAAGGCGTTTGATTGTATAAATCATTCCACACTACTCAACAAACTTGAACATTATGGATTTCGTGGCGTATTTCTTGAATTAATACAGTCGTATCTGCAACACCGTATGCAACAAGTGATCATAGAACGATATGTGTCTAATTTAAAGCCAGTTCACGCGGGAGTGCCACAAGGAAGTATTCTGGGGCCCCTGCTTTTTTGTATTTATATCAATGACTTAGTTACTATAGATAATAATGTGAAATTTATTATGTATGCGGACGACACAACTATTCTGGTTACCGCACCGAATTCCACAGAGGCTATCGGTATCACAAATGAAGCACTAACAAAACTGTCCTCGTGGTCTACCGCAAATTCACTTAGTATAAGTATTAAGAAAACAACAGCTGTTCTGTTCAGACCGAGAAATCGTAATGTCGCTACAGGCCTAACATTACAACTTAATAATTCTATTATTCCGATTGTGCCTACTGTTAAATGTCTTGGGGTTGTCATGGAATTTGCATGTGGATTTAGTCGCTGCGAAAATATCCCGTGTGAGTGGAATTTTATGCAGGTTAAGATATTTTCTCCCTAAAAGCATCAAACTTCTCCTATACAAATCCTTGCTTCTCAGCCAAATTCATTATTGCCATCTTGTTTGGGGTACTACGACACTTTCTAATATCACCACATTACACAGAATACAAAAAAAGGCCATCCGTAGTATTCTGAACATTCCCTACGACACACAAACACACCCACTTTTCAAAAAACAGAATTTACTTCCTATGCCTGATATTTATGAGCAAACACTAATTCACGACAGGTATTAAAAGAAATAATAACATGTTAAATACTATATCGAACTTAAAACGTAGAGATGGGAAGCTAAATACGCGCATTTGCGAACTCTGGGAGATGCCACGGGCAAGGACTAATTACACATACCAAATGTTGCGCTTTACATTACCATCTTGTCTAAATAAAATTAACACTGTATAAGATTCATTATTGTGCTATCTAGGTAGCTATCTTTTCTTTGTTTCCACAAAAATGGAAGAAATTGTTTTTGTAACAGTGTATTTGCCGAATTGTGCACTGCAGTATGTTTTATGTGACCCATTTGTTGATTTCATATATGTATAATGTGCATTAGTAATTTGCGTTAATTCTTTTGGCTTCAATTGTACATGAGTGCTATATGTACTGCATATACTTTCTGTTTCACTTGAATTCATTTTACACATATATGTATGTATATATTATATATATACATTATGTCTGACACTCGTGTTATTGGGACTTAGGTAATTCTAGCTTAATATGTAATACCTAACCCTATGCTCTGTCACTGCTTGTTAAATGGGGCTGCGGGCCTTGTCAAGCCACAAAAGGCTTTTTGTTTCGCGGTCCTCAACATTGTAGTGTTGAAATAAATTGAATTGAATTGAATTGAACAGCATCCTGGATCCACACATAGGGTCATCTTTTCTTAGTCCCAACAAAATAATATTTGCACCGAGTGGCGTGGGCAGGGAGCCTAATTCTTAACTACTTTTATTTTTATTTTTGAGTCTCAACATTATATTCCTCCTATAATTACACGACAAACATGATTCTCAAAGCTGGGTGTTTTGCAAATTCAAGTCCTTTATTGCCTTCCTCATACTGATGCAAGCTGGCAGTGCAGTTTTGCTTGCCTGTCCTTGATTGACCTTTAAGGTGCCTTCACATAGTTCACCATGCATAATATGGCCCCCTTTCCAGTAGTTTGAAACCATGTGTATTTTCCTCAATATGATTTTTACTTGGCACACAACAAATGCACACTGTGTCTGTGTCTGTTGCTTTCTGCAAGGCAACAACCCTTTCACTAAACGATGATGAAGGCTGTTTATTAGTGCAAGGGCAACCCAGGCCACATGCCACACTGAATGATTTGGGGATGAGAGAGAAATTTACAGCAAGTGATGGGTATTACCATATATACTTATTTATTTATAGAATACTGCAGACCCTTAGATGGGTCTAAGCATGAGGGGAAAAAGAAATAGATAAAAAGAAACACGGAAAATTACATCGCAGAAAACTAACGTATGAGCAATAGGACATAGTAAAGAACAAGGAAAAAAAACTCAACAATTAACAAGCAATTTTGTCAATGGAATTGATGTTGTTTACAACCTCAGGCGGGAGTTCATTCCATTGAGTTATTGTGTGAGGAAAAAATGAGTATTTACTTGTGTAAGGGCCGCATTTTTTTTCCGCGATTTTGATGGGGTGTGGCTCTTACACGAGTCAGGCCTATATCTATCCACAAAAACCACTGTTGCTGTGAGTGTTGTAAATAATAATGTAAGCACTGCTAAATGACTACACAAGCTTTATTCAAGGAAATTGGTCACTTTCACTCTGGCAGCTACTTGAAGAGCTCCTTTCATGGGCGCCTTCCCAGAGGTAGTCATCTTCGGTGCAGTCCGTCTGGTTTGATATTCCAGTCACCTTGAAGCTTTTCACACTGGTGTTGCACGACCCCAAACGCCATGCGCTTAAAATCCACAAACAAACTTGCTGCAATGGAGCTCTCTTTAACTGCCCAATAGGAGCCTTCTCGTGAACGTCCGCTGCCACCCACTCAGAGTAACATGCAGCTGTAAATGGCTGATTGACAGAAACATCCCGCAACGCTTGTCATTCCTCCGGGAATAACAGCTAAATTCATTTGAGCTTCAGTGAGCTGGGCCTTGACACAGTTTGTGAGATGGCCTCGCAAACTGTTGAGGACAAGCAAAGCCCTCCGTTGCAACAGGCTGCCCAGTCAGTTTGCCCACAGCGTTTTTACCCAGCGAGTTCATCGCACATTCAACCTGTTCTGTGGATAATGTCACCTGGAAAATTCTCTTTAGGCAGCGTCTTCCTCTTGAAAACCACATATCGTGGCAGCTTTCTGCCATCGGCAGTGATGCACAGCATCACCGTGCACTGTTGCCGTACTGCACCAGTTGTACGCACAGAGATGCTTTTTGCACCTTTAAAATTAACTGTGCTATTTTCTGGCGTACCAAATCAGACAGGTGTCTGATCAGTGTTCCCTATCTGAGTCAGGTGATAGCTGTGCTCCCTGCGAAGGCTGTTAACGGAACGGTGGAATTTTAAACAGTTCGTCTTTGTACTCATTTGGGCAGCTTTTGGCACAATGTCGTTCTGAGCCGAATGGAGAACGCGTTCCAGTTCATTAAGTGTTGAAGACATCCCCTACTTGTTTTAAAATTCACAAGCGGAATGCCCATGTGGCAAGCGATGGCAATGGCGTTCATGCAGATCATTTCCGATACACTGCATAGCCGTTTTTTCTTGTCGTCGTGATGTACTCCGAAGTTCCTTTTCAAGCTCCTAAAACTTGCACTGCTTCCTGCAGAGTGCTTTCCGGTTGTGGTTCGTACCAGCGAGCTGTTCTTTCCGGTTGCTCCACCGATGCACACACTTGTTGATGTCGAACTTGCATCCAGCTGCCTGCTTGCCGTGTTCTTCAGTGTAAGCGTCGAATTTCAGCCTGAAGACCACGGTGTATGAAATCAAATCTCTGCCCACCGTCATCAAGCCGTAAACATAAGCCGCGATCCACTGAACAATGCTGCACACAGCAACCACAACCGCATCAACACACTGCCCAAGCAGTCCAAGACCGCAGCACCACACAAAGAGAAAAGGGCTCATGGGGCAAAACAGTTGCAAAAACAAGACCGCATCCCCACATAATCTCAAAGCACTGATGATGATAGGGGATGGATGGGTGGATGAATGGATAAGGCTCAACCCTTTAAATCGGGCGGTGGTTCAAGCCACCTAGCCATTGGTCGTGAAATTTCACTCTTGTCTTCATTTTAGCCACTAATCAGATAACCTTCGCTTGGTTACTTCTACCCGCTTAAAATTTAGTTTCCCTTCACTGTCTTTAAACCCCAATGCCTTGGATAAATCAGCCCCGCTGCTTTCCACTGTAGGGTGAAGCCCTTTACAGAAAAGTATCAAGTGTTCAGCCGTGTCCCCCTCCTCTCCGCACGCAACGCACAACGTGTCTATCTCGTGGTACCAGACTCTATATGTCTTAGTCCGCAAAACTCCCGTCCTGGCCTCAAACAACACAGAGCTTCCCCTACAATTATCATAGATATTTTCTTTGACAATTTCCTGCTTATAGATCCTGTATGTTCCCAGTGCCGATTTCGTCAGCATCCCTGTTTTCCACAGAGCTCTCTCTGTTTCATTAACCTTTTTCGTAACCGATAATTGCTGATTTGCCCCCCTACTGCTGTCCAGATATTTGCTGTCAATTTTCCAGTTCGTTTTCTCCATTTCGTGTCAACATTCCTTATATACAGGTATCTGAAAACTTTTCTAGTCCACTGCTTTTCTCCCATTCTTCTCAATCGCTCCTCAAATGCTATCTTACTGCTAGCTTCTCTGCTCTCGAACGACGCCCATCCCATATCACCTTGTACCCCCTGATTTGGTGCATTGCCATGTGCTCCCGAAGCTAGCCTTGCTACGCCACGCTGTTTGATTTCTAACCTTGCTTGAACATCTGGCCTCGTGCACAGGACCGCATTACCGAAAGTCAGACTAGGAACCATCACCCCTTTCCAGATCCCTCTTACCACTTCATACGTATTGTAATTCCACAGTGCCCTATTTTTCATGACAGCTGCAATCCTACTAGCTTTATTCATTACATATGTTTTATGCTCTATCAAATACTCCGCACCCTTATTTATCCACACCCCAAGATACTTGTACTCATCCAATACTTCTAGCGTGAACTCCTGTAGTCTATGCTCGCCGCTCTCATCATTAAATATATAAACTGCAGATTTTTCCTTACTAAACATGAAACCTAATCTATCTTCCTCTGTACCACAGATGTCTATCAACTTCTGCAAATCTTTCTTGTTGTCATCCATAGGCACTATATCATCTACATACATTAGTCCCGGTAATGACTGCTACATCCATTTGCCTTGCTTGAAAAAAGAAAGCTTGAAGCCTAGTCCACTCCTATCTAGTTCGATCTCTAACATTTGTCGGTTCAACATAAACAACAAGGGGGGGGGGGGGGGGGTATTAAAAGCAGCTAGTGCCATCTAGTAGCAACTTGCGAAACTTAAATTTTGCTGGTGCACGAATTTTCGTGTTTGGCTAGGAAAATAATTTTTTTTTTCAAAATTTTTTTCAAAAAGAACGGACACCAGCAATACTGTGGAAATCGTTTTTCAATCTAAAGTTTGTTTTTTCGGCCTAATATAAATGCAAGTGGGTACCTTGGATTTAAACAGTCAGGGAGGAAAAAAATTTGGAGGACGCTTAAGCTTCGTCTTTAAGAGTGAGACGTGACAGCGTGTTGCAGCGTTGTAAAGGAATGCACAGAACGGCGCGATACGTGGCGCATTGGCTAATTTAATACCCCTGCCACACGGGCATTTCAAAGGCCCTCGAACTGATAGCCTATCGACTCAAAGGCGATCGAGCGCTGCTACACGGGCAGTTTCAATGGCCATCGAGTCAATAGTCTATCGATTCAACGGAGCAGAGCGGAACTCCATCGAGATTTCGACGGCCTTCGAGCGCTGCCCAAGGTTGCCAGCGTTGCTTTGAACGGCACCAAGCGCACTTTCGTACACAACACATTCACGGTACAAAAGCATGAACAAACATTATTCGCTTAAACTTTAATGCAAGCAGTCTGTACAATAATTTTAAAATTGTATCAGTCTGGTTTTAAGCCCATTAATTTTGCGTTGTGGTCTTTGCGTTGCTTGAATACTTAGCGTTGTGTTATTATGCGTTCCAGAATAACTAAATTTTTAGATAAGCATGCTGTCCTCTCGGAAGAACAGTTTGGCTTTAGACCTAAAAAATCGAGAGAGATAGCTTTGATTAAACAAAAAGAACTAATAATTCAAGCCTTCCTTTGAGAAGAAATCCCTGGTCTTTGGCATTTATGTCGATTTTTCAAAAGCATTTGACTTGCTCAACCATAATCTGCTGCTACAAAAACTGGAACACTATGGAATTAGGGGAGCCACTTTGTCTCCGCTAAAATTATACTTAGCTCATAGCAGACAAATGGTTGCTCACAATAACAAGTTGTCGAGCCTTGAGCCACTTCTATCTGGTGTTCCCCAGGGCAGCATAATGGGGCCCTTATTATTTCTTGTTTACATCAATGACATATTTTTTATCCCTGCCGTTGACCTTGTAGGCTTTGCGGATAATATTACAGCACTATTGTCAGGTAGCACGGAAGCCGAATTATTTTCGCGAGCCAATAACTTCCTGGAGTATCTTCACGAGTGGTCAAGAAATAACAATCTGAAAGTGAATTCTGATAAGACGAAGGCCGTTTTATTCCGAACAAGAAACAAAACTGTTCACGCCAACTTCACCCTATCTCAAGGAGGCAAAACCATTTCAATCGTGCCAAACATAGAATGCTTAGGAGTAATCTCAGTGTCTCAACCCGGACGAGAAGGTCAATTATGTTCGGAAACAACTAAATCGCTTCAACGGTCTTATTTGCCAACATAGGGGTCACACTTCTGTCTCAAGTAAAGGTCCTTATTTATCAAGCATTCTTTCTCCCATCACTGACATACTGTCTCACAATATGGGGAACGACGACCCAGCACAACATACCGAAACTAATAACAGCACAAAAGCGGGCAATTAGACTAATAGCAAACGTATCGTGGCATACCCACATGTATCCATACTTCATAAAATTTGGCATTCTAAAGATCACTTCTTTGTTTCCTTTCAGATTGCTATCAATGTACAAAACTGCGGTTATTACTAACAATGAAACCACCCTCTCGCTTCTAAAAATATCTCGCTATTCAACAGTGTATGATGCCCGCTCTCATTTTCCTTGGTCATTGCCTCTTTGTCGCACCAATACGGTATGCAATCACTGTCTTTTATTCTTTCAAAATACCTGAACATTATAGAAAATAACAGCATATCCTATGAGATATCACAGTGAAGAGCCTAAAAACCATTTTGTACCTTTTTGAATATGTTTAGCTTGAACTTGCTCTAACTGTAAATAAGATTATAATGCGGGTAAATTCTGCTTATGTTGTACACTTGGATGATGTAGTGCTTTTGTTTTGAGTACAGTCAAACCCACTTATAACAATACCGCTTTTAACAATATATCGGATATAGCAATGGACAGCCGCGGCACCGTCACCTTTGCAATGTGTTCTATGGTAAAATAAACTGCTTATAACAATGCCATCATACTAGATTGTCGGTTATAACAATTAATTGTAGTCATTTGGAGCCAACCCACAAAGAAAAAAACTCGCAAACGTAGCTACCACGCCAGCCAAACTACGCTTACGGCGCAAAAAACGCGCGCGTATGCGGAGCCGCCCGCACAGCGGCTACAGCGGCTGCGAAAAGATCACGTGACGACGCATAAGAGGCGAGGCGCATGAGCCGGAGAAGCTTGTATGACTCGGAGGAGGAGAAAAGACAGGCACTTTCCTCTGGGCAGAGGTGGAGAGGGTAGGGAGGCACTTCCTTTTGTTGCTTTAGTATCCGCGTGGGAGCAGTCCATTCTGAGGGTGCGCCGCCCGTTGAAAACGTGTCACGGCATTTCAGCGTGGGCTGCCCCATCTTTCCCATTTTCTTTGGTTCTTGCTTCACGAGCTGCACATGTTCCAAGAGCAGCGTACAGCGTCAAAGCACGTGCGTTGTCAGCATGGTTTTTATCATCTGCCATCACCGGCCTCGGTCCTACCGGTTCTGCAAGCCCATCGGATTCCTCCCCAGAGTTCAACAATGGACGATTCTCATTCAGGAAGCGCGGCCAGTGTGGCTCTACCGTATCAACTGCCGCAGAGGAGAAAGCAAGCGGCAATACCTTTGAAAACGAAGCGGAACATTTTGAGGGAGCACCCAGGTGGTGAAAAAGTATGCAACTAAGTACACAGCCGACGGTTTCAACCATTATCCGCAACGCGCTCAAAATGACTGAAAACGAATGCCATGCTAGTGCTGGCCTTGCTATGGAGGACGGCCGGAAGAGGATTCGGCATGGTGCCTACTAAGACTTGGAGGAGGCACTGTATCAGTGGTTCCTTAGCGCACGTGCTATGAACTTGCCAATTAGTGGCCCGATTTTAGCGGAGAAGGCGAAGCACTCTGCGTATCTCCTTCAAAACACCGATTTCCAGCCTGGTGGTGGCTGGATTCAGCGCTTCAAGGAAAGGCACGGAATCGTCTACAAGGCAGTCGTGGCTGAGGCAGGGTTGCTCGATGTCGACGCTAGACGGAAGTGGTTGGAAGAGACACTGCCGTACATCCGCGAAGCATATGTAGACCGGGATTTGTACAGTGGTGACGAGACTGGGCTATTCTTCCAAATGCTTCCGTCGAAGACGCATGCACTCAAAGGCGATCCCTGTAAGGGCGGCAAGCAGAGCAAATTGCGGGCGACCGTTTCCCTCTGTGCGAATATGGACGGCAGCGACAAGTGCCCCGCCTTCGTAATTGGAAAATCTAGGAATCCCCGCTGTTTCCGTGGTGCTGCGAGGATTCCAGTTCGTTGCCGTCATAATAAAAAAGCGTGGATGACGCGTGAACTTTTTCGCGAGTGGCTGTGCGAGTTCGATCAGCGGATGCAGCATGAAGGCAGGAAGGTGGCGTTGGCCCTTGATAACTGTACTGCACACCAGACTGCACAGAAGCTGTCGCATGTGAAAATTTTCTTCCTGCCGCCGAACACGACTGCAGGCTTGCAGCCCATGGACACAGGCGTGATTGCGTGCTTCAAGGCATTGTATCACCGGCGTGTGTTGAGCAGGCTTGCTCTTAACCTGGACATTGCTGTGCATGAATGCCGACCCGCTCCACACTTTTAAGATTTCACTCCTTATGGCTGTTCAATTCATTTTTGGGGCATGGGCAGAAGTCAGCTCCTCCACCGTCATGAATTGCTTCTGAAAAGCGGGCTTCGCCGGGGATATCAGTGACGCGGAGTGTCGCGAAGCTCCTGCCAATGAAGCGATTACAGAACTTTGGTCTACGGTGCGCAATGATGACGGCGACGCGGAAGGGCTTGAAGAATTCTTGCATGCCGACGATGCAGTCACCACAAACAAAGAATTGACTGACAAGGCGATCTCGTTGCAGCAGCCACCGGCGCGGAAGACGATGACAGCAGCGATGACGAAGATGAACCGGAGCCTGTACAAGTTGTCTTTCATCAGGAGGCCTCAAGAATGATCGAGTCCTTGCGGGACTTCATTTTTGCAAAAAACCTTTCACTCGGACATGTCCAACCTTTGGATGCCCTCCAGAACGATGTCAGCAAGATTGCGGTGAAGCAGTCGAAACTCACCGATTACGGGTTTGTTTCAGCAAAGAAGTGAGAAGTGCAAGCTATTTTGCCCTATTTAAATGCTTTCAAGTTTTCATGTATTCTTTGTTTTTTTTTCGGGCACTAAGGAATTTTTCAAGCTGAGAGGCAGCCGCAGTAACCTTCTCGTATTTTTTACAATGCCCCTTTTGGTGCCACCAAAACGATGCCTCGGCGGAGCTCGCATGTCACTTGCCGTCCGTGACCCCTCTTTGCAGTTGTTATGCTTTTTTTTTGTGCAACCCGTTTATAACAATTATCGGTTATAACAATGGAATTTTCGTGGCACTTGAACATTGTTATAAGTGGACTCGACTGTATTTATATTGCTTTTTGTTTCGATTGTGATGCTAAAAGTTGAAATGCTGTATTTAATTTATGTTGATACTTTAGTTTTTGTTTCGACTGCCTCACCTGTTGTGAAAAACTGAGGCAATACGCTGCCTCGGCAATGTGGGCGTAGGGTGCCTCTCAAGCTGCATTCAAGCAGCTTTTTTCCCTGCGTCCTCTCTCTCCGAGTGATACCTGTACCACTAAGAGTGAGAAATAAACTTCAACTTCAAATCGTCATATGAAACAGGATGCTACATGTCAGCTCTTCAAAGAATAGTATCTCGGAGCTTTCGATTTCATACGGATCTGGCTCAGCTAGCTTGCGCTTGCCATGTGTTAGAAGATACATCAGATACTTCAATCATCAACAGCACGTTTCACCATCACAGTCCACCATTCTTTCCTTTTTCTTCTAGGATCTCTTGGATATGCAAACATTCTCCAGCCATTTCGGGAGTGATTTGTGCACACAACACCCCGGCATGTGATCCCCGTCTTGTGGCAAAGAATAATTGCAATTGACGGGAAGCAGGCCGCCGCACATGCAACTGACGTAGGCGGGCCAGGGAGTGGGCACAAATATGATGCCCACCTTCGCCAAGGCGGCACTGACCCTTTTAAACGATGTCCACACCCTCCACGGAGCGGCGGAGGGGGGCGCGCACATCGAGGCACCCTAAGCACAAAAGACTGCTTCCTGAGCGTGCACGGGACACAGCATCATTCTCTTCGGCTGGGATCGTCAGCACGAGCGGATGTGTTGCCCATGGCTCCGCTCTTCGCCAGCGGGGTGAAGAAGTAGTGGGGAGACTTGCTCCCGTATCTCATCCCGCCTGGCTTCAGAGTATCCCTTGGCCTAGCGTGGGTGAACATTCACTTGTAACCTTGCTGGTGAGTCAGACAACTTTGATTCCTTAGCGTGTTTTTTGCTAGCTGGTGTTATTATTGCTGTAGCAATAAATGCCTGTTTCTGTCAGCCAGTGTGTCGTTCTTTTGTTTCCTTTGATCAAGGCCCGCCGTGGTTGGCGTATGCTCAGTAGCGTAAGCGATCACGGTGTGGGGTCTGGTGGGTTTGAACTGTGTCAGCTGCGATTAAGTGGGGAGAACGTATTTATCTCCCCCTATTAAAACCCCACAAATGGCAGCCCAACATGGGGGCTGCTCTTAGAACATTGGATGACTGTCTGCTCAGTTCGAGGAACGCTTTGTCCAGACTTGACAAGTGTTAGGCCTAGAGTGAATTTTGATCGCGAGGACCTGCGGCATGCTTTCTTGAGTGCGAGGTGTGTTGCACTGCAGCATTTTTGAACTTTTCGACATGCTCAGCATGTTTTTCATCGAGTTTTCCCTGGAGTTTTTTCAGCACGAGAACCACTTGTTCTGCATTGAGGGAGTGTGAGGCCTAGCGCCTGCGGAGTTGCCAAGACCGAAGCGAGTGAGCATGGAAGCCACATGGGTGGTCCGAGCTTTCTGTATATATATATTTCTCTCCTGTCTCTTTTTCGAGTCTGGGAGTCGCATCTCCAGGAGCCGGGTGGCCTGGGGCCACGGGTGCCGCTACGAGCTCGCTGGTATTGCAGCTCGGCACCGGGCGCTCCGACCCCGTCCGATACGGTGGGCGCCGACCGCTCAGATGCTGCTTTGTGCAGTGAGCTGGGTAGGACCACCCCACAAAGCTGATGTCTCCTCGCAACTGCGCGCACCGTAACCTGTTTCGGGCCTTTGTTTTGTTCACGGTCGTTGTCGGAGTGGTCGTTAGGCCTGAGGCTTTTCGGAGCTGCCTGCACCACATCAGAAGAGACATGACCACCGGACCGTGGTATTGAGAGGCGGTGCACTTTGCTGCCCACTCGTTTTTTTAACCTCTCACGAACTATGCAGTTCAACTCAAGAAAGGGCTTTGTTCACTCGAACGTTGCATTTGCATAGCCGCCCAACACGTTTTGCTAGCGAGTTAAGCACGGTGCCACGAGGCCCTAGAGGACGCCATTTCCCCTCCTGTGACCTACGTTAAAGGCACGCCGAGAGCGTTTCGGCAATTTTGCAGATCTGGTGGAGCCACTCAGGCTTGCTGTCCGGTGCACGTCGTCTCGCTGCCACCTGCTGTGACCGAGCGGCCTGTTCGCCGCATCCATCCGGGGCAGCTGTGGCAAGACCAGTCAGCAGTCACCTCCGGCTGCTGCTGCCCCGACAACTACTGCAGAATCCTGGCCTGCAGTTTTCAACCAGCCTTCTCTTTGCAGACCTACGGATACAGTAGTCCACAGGCCATATGAGTCGTCCCAGCTGAGACCTTCACGTCGCCTTCGGAAAACCGTGGAAGTCTGTGTGGATGCTGTCGGTGTGACCTCCGCTGCAAGAGCTGCCTCAAGTGCATGAAGACGAGGAGACTCCTCCATAGCATGTACTTTCAGGCGCGTAGGTCTATTTAAAGTTGGGGGGTGTGGGGACTGCCCCGCCGTCCCTTTTCTTGGCTTTCCCACAATGCACCCTGCAGCAACAGCATCGCCTCGATGCGGGGCGTGCCACGTGACTCTCCCTGGTTAACTTAGCTAACAAGAGAGGGCGCTGGCATAGCAGTGCGGTGACATAGCGAGTTGACAGTTGACAGCCGTGCGGTGCGGATGCTTGTCTCAGTGCTCTTCGGATTACGCGTGGTGACCGGGACCTGACGGACGGACGACTGCGAGAGCGCGTGACTACGACAAATCGATGAGTTATTTCCTTTAATATTTTGAGAGCTTAGATTTAGGCTAGTTTTAGATCTAGGCTAGTTAGGTGAAGTGCTCGCGAAAGAGCAGGTCAGTGACCTAATGGCCGGGCCTTTTCCGGCTGACAGCTATAGATCTGCAGGACTCACTTTTGAGCCAGGTAGTTAGTATTCCTTTAGTTAGTAGAAGGCAGGTAGTTAGTATTCCTTTCTAGGTGATTGGCTTTAGTGGTAGGCACAATTTTATTTGAGCATGTGGTTGCAAGTGGTTTTTTTTCTTTTCTAGCATTTTGTGGTAGGAATAAGAGTGCTGCTAAGATGGTCAAGCAACTGAAGGTTAAATGCAAGGAGTGTGAGACGGTGAATCTGAAAGAAACGCGGTTCAAATCTGTGGAGGAGGCCGACGGCGCGGATTTTATGTGGAAATGCTGCGTATTAGGTGCACGCCTGGACAGGGTTGACGAAGCGAACACCAGCCTAGCGCTACGTATGGATGCCCTAGAAAAAGAGCTGCAGGTAGAGAGGGCAGAGAAGCGCAAACTCCAAGAGCGGCTTAGTGAATTGCTGAACGCAAAAATGGCTGACACCGCCAGGCGGAGTGACATTGGCGGACATTCCAGCGCCAGCCACGATGATGGGGCCTGCGCTGGCATGGACAGCGATAAGGAGTTAGGTCAGGCGGGTTCAGACAGGAACAGCTACGCACACGTCGCAGCTAGGAACTCTGTTGGAGATGGAGAGAAGGGGAACAAGTTAACTTCCAGGAATGAGGTCGCAGCCACAGATAAGAGGCGGCATAATAAACCGGAAGTTAGGATGGAGGAAGGGAATACCCATGTGCTTATCGGTGGTGACTCAAATATGAGTAGGTGCAAAAGAACTATAATGGAGCGTGTAAAGGGTGATAAGCGGGTAGCAGTAAGGGCATTCCCAGGCAGGAAAATGGACGCAGTACTGAGGGAGACAAAAAACGAACTTTCTAAGATTGTTGAAGAGCGCAATCTGGTAGTGATAGCGGCGGGACTAAATGACGTCTTGAATGGTGAAGCCGCAAAAGTAGTAGAAAGATTAGCGGAGGGAGTTGACGATTTAAGGGCGATAGCACAGCAAGTCCAGATCGTGGTGTGCACAGTGCCGAAAGTGCAAGGACGGAACGGAGAAATTGCCAAGGACGTTGTGGCTGTTAATCGGGAGATATGGAAGTTAAGCCAGGAGAAAGGCTTTGAAGTGGCAGACATAAACATGGAAGTGCATAGAGCAGGCTTTGGCGGAGGCTTTACACGAGATGGCATCCACTTTAATAAAAGGCTAGGAGCCGAGATCGGGTGGCGCCTGCAGGCCGGGCAGTAGCTTTTTTAGGTGGTCCACTGTGGCTCAGGGCATAGGGGTAGGTAGAAGCAAAGTAGAAAGTGTAGCAATGAAGGCTGACGCCAATAAAATGGCCACTAAGAGGTCCAGGAAGAAAACTACAAAAAAGAAATTTAACACTAGGATCAGGTACATAAACACGCAAGGCGGCAGAAAGAGAGCGAAGTGGTCAGAAATAGAACAGCAGTTGAAGGACGAATAAGTAGGTGTATACGCGCTATGCGAGACACATCTCAGGGATCTAGAAGACCCACCATATATTGATGGCTACGTCTGGGAAGAGAGCAACAGAACAACAACGGAGAGGAAGGGAGGAGGAGTAGGATTGCTGATGCATCAAGGAACAAATCGGCAAAGAATAAAGTCAACTTGCAAAGAACATGTCTGGGTATCGGGTACAATTGCCGGTAAAAGGACATGGCTAGGAGCAGTTTATTTAGGGACAGGGGACAAATGCAGGCAAGAGAACACGGATCTAGTTAAGTGTCTCAACAACGATATAAAGCAGTTTGGAGAAGGCGCCAATATTATTCTATTGGGGGACATGAATGGCCACATCGAGGATCTGGATGGATACACAGATTGTAACGGGAAGTTGATGCTAGACTTCTGTGAGCAACACAACCTAGTTATTGTAAATAGAGATACTAAGTGTGAGGGACAAATCACGTGGGAATCCCGTAACAGGCAAACCACCATTGACTACTGCTTAATCTCGCAAGGGATGTATAGCAAGCTCGCAATGATGGAAATAGACGAAGAGGGGAAGTACAGCCTCGGTAATGATCATAAGCGTATTAGTCTACAGTTTAGAGCCCTGCTCAAAAGACAAATGAAGGGGAGTCAAACAGAGTGCAGAAAATTAAATGACGAACAAATCGTGCAAATAGCGGTGTGCATAGAGGAAGCAATAGAGACACATCCCATGGAAAAGTGGGATTATAATAAGTTAGAACTCCTCATTAGTACAAAGATCAAACAAGTAAAAGCAGTAAACCGCTGGAGAGGAAAGAGGAAGCCACGAAGTTGGTGGAATAAGGAAATTAGGGAGGCCATCGAACAACGACGGTTGGCATCACGGGAACACAGAGAAGCAAATAGGGCGCAGTTATCTGAAGAGGAAATAGGCCGAAAATAGGTATCTTACCGACAAAAGAAACAGCAAGTGCAGGTCCTCATCCAGGCTAAAATAAAGCAGTCCTCTGATCGCTGGCTGGCTAAAGTTCACGATGCTACTAAAAAGGGGCCAAGAAAATTCTGGAACCATATAACCTGGCTGGCCAAAGCGAATCACAGAAAGCAGGAACAAATTCACGATGCCGAGAGAAAATGCTTAGAGGGAGATGACGCTGTGAACTACATTTCCTCAGTTATCGCTGAGTCATTTAAGAAAGACGATAGAGTAATCACCCCAAATGAGGGAGCAACACAGGTACGCACAATAGAAAACAGCGTGGAACTGACGAATCTTAACTGGAAAAAGGCGGAAGCAAATATTCCAAGATGTACGTCAGCAGGGATCGACGAACTTCCAATCAAGCTAATTAATGAACTTGGCCCAAGAGGCAAGGAAACACTGATAAAAGTATTGGAGGCAGTCATAACGAATCAGCAAATTCCGCACAGCTGGAAACAGAGTAAAATAATTTGATTTATAAAGGAAAAGGCAATAAGACGAACATAAAATCCTTCCGACTGATTACGATAACATCAGTTACATACAGGCTGGCGATGCAGGCGGTGAAAATAAAAATGCAGTCATGGGTAGAAAGTAATAGAATACTCGGAGAACTTCAGAACGGGTTCAGAAGTGGTAGGCGCTTAGATGATTGCCTGTTCGTGCTTACCCAGTGCATAGAAATAGCTAAGGCGGAAAACAGACCTCTGTATTTAGCCTTCTTGGACATAAGCGGTGCATACGACAACGTGAACAGGGAATTCCTGTGGAACATATTAAAAGGTGAAGGTGTCAGTCATGAGGTAATTAATTTTCTACAGGAAATATATCGAGAAAATGAAATTGAAATAACATGGGACGGAATCAAGAGTACAACAACTATCCAGATACACAAAGGATTAAGGCAAGGTTGTCCTCTATCACCGCTGCTGTTCATGTTTTATATGATAAGTATGGAAAGAAGGCTACAAGGAAGCAATCTAGGTTATGATCTGTCGTACACATAAGATGGAAAGGTTGTTGAGCAGCGCCTACCAGGTTTAATGTATGCGGACGATATTGTACTGTTAGCAGATAGCCAGGAAGATTTGCAAACTTTGGTGAATTGCTGTGGAGACGAAGGAGACAGTCTAGGTTTCAGTTTTAGCGCAACTAAGTCAGGTGTGATGGTTTTCAATGGTACAATTAATCAGGAGCTTGCAATACAAGGCCATGAAATACCCCGAGTGGCCGAATACAAATATCTCGGGGTATGGGTAAACGAAGGGCAGATGTACACGGAAAAGCATGAACAGTCTCTCATAGCAAAAGGGCGAAGAGATGCTGGGATAATGAAACATAGGGCATTATGGGGGTACAACAGGTATGAAGTCCTCAGAGGTATTTGGAAAGGAATAATGGTGCCTGGGCTTACTTTCGGGAATGCGGTTCTATGCTTAAGGGCTGCAGTTCAGTCGCAATTAGAAGTAAATCAGAGAACTGTTGGAAGATTAGCACTAGGTGCCCAAGGGAAAACCACAAACGAGGCAGTACAGGGGGATATGGGCTGGGCAACGTTCGAAGCACGGGAAGCTCAGAGTAAAGTACTATATGAAGAACACCTGAGGAAATTGGATGATAACAGGTGGGCAGCTAAGGTATTTAAATACCTATACAGAAAGAGCGTTGACACACAGTGGCGGAAACGAACTAGAAAGCTGGCCAGTAAGTTTGCCAGAGACGAGGAAGGAGGAAGAAAGAGCATTAAACGACAGGTTAAAAACGTCTAAGGTAAAAATTGGATAGATTCAATGGAAAAGAAGCATAGTGTAGAACTATATCGATGTTGGAAAAGGCAGATCAGGAAGGAAACGTTTTATGATAACTCAAGAGGCAGTGCCCTCCTCTTTGAAGCTAGGTCAGGGTGTCTTAGAACGCGCAGCTACAGAAAAAAATTTAACGAAGAAGATGACACATGTGCTGTGTGTGGTAAATATGAAGAAACAATACAACACCTCATCCTAAAATGCGATGGTATCCATCCCGATGTCGATGCAGGCACAGTCACTCTTCCTGAGGCCTTAGGGTTTGGAGATAACAATAGTCATGTAAATAAATCTGCGGTGGAAATTAGCAAAAAGTGATTGGAGGATTGGTGGCACAAAAGCAGAGAGGTGACAAGTTTTAAAGTGTAGGAAGACGTTTTTTTAAAGGAAATGGCTAATTGTATTAACAACTTACAGCAGAGTAAACAAAAAAAGGAAAAAAAAAAAACTGAGCATAGTGGCAACAACCACTGCCCCGTTTCAAAGTGGTTGCTCGTAGCTTCCATCCATCCATCGATACATCGAGAGATTGCTTGCTGTGCGCGCGTGGGACACAGCATGAGGTTCTTCGGCTGGGATTGTCGACGCGAGCGGACGTGTTGCCCGCGGCTCCACTCTTCGCTGGCGGGGCGAGGAAGCGACGGGGAGGCAGGCTCCCGTACTCGTCCCGTCCGGCCTTCCGAGTATTCCTTGCCCTAGCATGGGTGAATATTCGCTCGGAACCTTGCTGGTGAGTCGGACGACCTCGATTCATTAGCGTACCTTGTTGCTAGCTGGTGTTATTAATAAATGCCTGTTTGTGTCAGCCAATGTGTCGTTCTTTTGTTCCCTCAGAGCAAGGCCCGTCGTGGTCGGCGAGCGCTTGGTAGCAAAAGCGATCATGGGGTGGGGTCTGGCGATTTTGAACCACATCAGCTGCATCACATCAGAACCACATCAGAACATATTCACCTCCCCTGTTAAAACCTCACAGGACATAACAAAAGCACAACTGTGGCTCAGGCACAGTCCAATATTATCGCTTTCAAGTGGAATGAGGGGAGTGCCGAAGTTTGGGATTTTTAATGTCGGTTTGTCGCAGCAAAGGTTATGTTTTTGAAGTTCACGGATTTTTTCAGGCTGCTTGATTATTAGGACCATTTTCTGGGTCCCACCGACTCAAAAATATCAGTCGGGGACTGTAGCTTGCGGTGAGTTATTCCTTTTAGGTGCTGACAGAAACGATTTACCACACTTCACAAGTTGAGTTAACCATAGAACTGGTACAACGTTCGTGTATTTTGTTGCGCAGTCATCAAGAGGCACATCAATTTCATCAGGCAGCGTTCTCACGCATGCGAGGAAAGGCTGCTGATAAGCTGTTTTGCTGCCGCACAGCCTCTGTGCTGTTTGACCAACAAACTCTGACACGGGTGATCCCTAAGCGATTTGACCTTCACAGCATACATCATCGATTGGTATGTTCACTGTTTGGATAGACTCCACACATTGGTTGCGACAAATACACCGCATTTACCCACTTTTAACACGTAACCTTTTGTCGGGAAAAATAGGTATCAAAATTGCATGCGTGTTAGATTCAGGTACAAGCTGAAACTGCCCCATAGCTGCCCATCACCATTATGCGGCGTGGCATCATCACCATCACCATCATCACTTTCTGCGTTGTAGGAGTCACTTGCAATCGGTGCGGTGCTGTCGTTGTTCCATCCGTAGGCTATCTTGTCCGAGAATGAGAATGCCTGCCACTCCCCGTCTGCTCATGAAGTTTTCTTAGGTTAGCCGGTGCGCATACTTCTCCTCAGGCTTCCAAATTGTGTTTTAAATGTGGACTGCTTTTTACCTCTTACCTTCTTACCGTTGACAAGTTTTTTTGCTCCATTTTAGGTTGTATTCGTTTGTTTTTAGTTGTTTGTGGCATCCGTAGGGTTGTATGACGTTTTATCTGATTTTAGATTTCTGACTGCTTTTGCTTCGCTTGCTTGGGCCCTTTTTAGGCTCGCTCGTTGTGCTGTAAAAGTGTTCTTGACACCGCCCGTTGGCCACGATGTTGTTTGGCACGTGTGTTTTCCTTGGTTTTCTTGCTGGTTAAAGTGCTTTTTGATATGTTCACTTCATGAAGTTTCATGCCCTTTTTCATTTTTTGGGTTTTTTCCTTCTGGTTCATACATGTGTCGGCCGCCCCTTGATGACTCTGGATTAGGTTGTAATCTTTGGCCCCCTGACTGTTATGTGGTTTTTGGCTTATATTGTGCTGGGTTTTTCTCGAAAATAAAGAGTTGTTAGTCAGCACCCGTCCTGTTGTCAGTTTTTTTCTTCTTGTGTCCCCGTCCATTTCCGCGCTGGTCGTTTCGAATCATGTCCCACCAACTCACCCAATCGTCAATTTTGATCTGTAAGGGCCGCAACCGTGTATGGGCCATGCTGTTTTCTCAAAGGAAATATTAAAAAAAAAATCTGTGTAAAGGCTCCACCTAAACTTTCCACGACCGATGCAGGAATAGCCTTCAAAATGCATGTGCACAGGAGCTTTCAGGTGCCACTGACGGGTGGTGCCCGAGGCCACGAGTCATCATCATCATCGTTGACTTTTCGACTTTTCACTCCGCCGTGAGCTCCCGCTATCCATATCAGCATCAGTATCACCAGCTCCAGCTTTCTGTGGCTGTCATGGAGGAAGGCAACTGTCAAAGGCACGGGAGTTGTGGTAGCGTGGTAGTTCGCTGTAGTTGTGGCTTTCGTGTGCTGCTGCCGCACGTTGCAATTTTAGCACGACAGGCAAGCACCTTAATAGCTATACGGCTGGGAGTTTATTCTTGCACATGGCAAGCGTGTGGTGGGCAGAAAATTCGACAGGGACGAGAAGTGCATTTGACGATGGTGCAACCAAAAGGATGCACTAAGGAACACAAGCTGCAACAAGTGCTCTTTCCGAGGCAAGCCGTGCAAATTTCTGAACAGGAAGAAGAGCTGCTCTGTTATGTGATGGATGTGTGGAACAACGGCGACTTGTTGACAGCGGACATGCTGCGCGACTTCTTGTGGGATGAGCATGCACCAGCTCTGAGTCGGAATAGTCCGCGAGTGACGATTGAACGTTGAATAAATGCCGCTCATTCCCTGATTAGTGTGTTCTCACTTAAAATTTTTTTTTTTTCGCGCACTGCGTGCATGGGCCACACCCTGGAAATTGGCCCACGGAATACTCGATTCCCTTGCAGCACTGCTGCCACACAAGTGCCCCCTTGCCCAGCAACCCCTGTGCAGGCGTGGCACAGAGCTTCAAGCGAGTCATGCTTTCTGTGCGAGAACTGGGCCCTGTTGGTTGTGCATGACTGCTCATGCTCTGTGATCCAGCTGGAGTCAGTATTTGTGCCTCTTCAACCCGCCTTCATCAGACCCTTTACATTCTTGATCAATGCAGACAACAGGCAAACACTTACAACAAAGCCTGCACCCCAACAGAGAAACCTTTTCGGCACTGCCATCATGAATCGTGTGTGAATCAAATTCAGCCCCAGAGCAGTGGAGTGGAATCTCTCACCTGTGTCTTGCCCTTGTTAGTGGCTGCTGGCTTGGTTCGTTCCGACTCAGAAGCCGACTGGTCTGTGGTGAGTGGCGACTGTGGTCCCGATGGCAGTCGTGAGCGCCCAGAGGCCAAAGCAGCACTGTCAACACTGTCTCGCCGATCATGAGCGTCTGTGCTGCTGCTTACACTGCTCAGACGCTCCCGAGATGTTTGGTGATGTGGCGGATGCTGGGCCTGCTTAAAGCAAAAGAAACGGGCACTTTAAGTGTGAAGTAATGACATGTAACGTTTAACTTATCGAAGCAACAATTTGAGTAGAGATGACAGCAGTCAGTGATTCCTGGAGTTGGGGCTGCATGAGGTCCTTTAAATGCACTGATCGCACACACAGGCAGTCAATGACTGCCATAATAGAGCACGAGGACTATGCTAGAGCAGCAAGTGAGGTCACGCACTAATATGCTGTCACACATGAAGTTGGTGGTGCAAACCAAAGCGATGACCTTCAGAGGCATCACTCAGGGCAGGCGCAAGTAGGAAGACTAGGAAAGTGCGCCCACCTCGCACAGCATTCAATGAAGCGACGTTTACAATGCAATGCTCAAATGCTTTGCTTTGTAGTGTGTGTGAGCCTTATGGTCTGAGAATCTCTAAGCTGCCTACACTCAGTAGTAGTTGCTACACACTTTCACCTTCAAGCCTGAGCTCAGGATTGGAAGAAAGACAACTAAAGAAAGCAAGTGAATAACTGGTGTAGCTGAATGGTCAAGATACAAAGCATGCCACATCAGCAAAGAGCACTGAAGCATTGGTACACAAGCATTGGTGTATCAATGATACCTCTATTGTGCTTCGCGGGAGTGAAATGGCGTTTCTTGACGCATATCTGTAAATGCGTGTAATGGTCCCGCTTCTTGATTCATACCTGTTGACATGTGACTGTTTGGTGCATGGGTAGAAATGAAACTATATAAGCGATCTTACATCAAATTAAGCCTGTTGCAAGTAAAGCACTCATCCTGTTCCCTCACTACATCCGTGTTCGCCTTTTTGCGCTACTGTGTCTTTCCTGAACTACTCTACCACCACGCATTTTGTCCTTCCATGAATAATGCACTCTCTTCCTGTTTCATGGTGCTTGCATAAAAGCACAAGTGCATCAGACATGAGCTCCGTCACAAGTTTTGTACTGCGATGGTCTTTGCTCATTTATTAAAAAAAAAACAAAAAACAGTGAAGGTTTGAAAGAAGAGTCAGAGAAGGTTCCTTTAGCAAGACACCAAAACAATTCATGTGTAATGATAATAACCCTTGTTTTTCCCCCAAAATAATAGCTGGCAACATTGCCGAACATCACTCGAGCAACACTGTACAGGAACAGGCGGGAGTGATGAATCAGGGCTCATCTCCAAACTTTTCAACCGTTCATGATTCACAGCAGAGGTATCACGTTTACCTTTACAAGGGCTGACAGAAAAGCCCAAATCTGTTCCATCATGCCAGCTGTTATTACTGTTTATGCCATTGAAGTTCCCTTAATTTTCTCTTGTTTGTTGTAGTCAGCAGCTAAAACAAGCACTAGAAAATCAGTTATCAAACAGCCACCACCTACTTCGGTGTGCGGCCGGTGGTGGTGGTGGATCTAGCACTTGGCTAACTAGGGATCATTCTAGTTTTAGCCTGCCGAGAAAGAAACAGCGATGCTTTGAGAACAAACATACAAGCAAAAACAAATCAAGTTACTAATGTGTCATTAAACATTGTATAATGATGCTCCTATGTTCCAGTGACCGGTCCTAACAGTCAATAAGTTTTGTACAAACGTGCTACTCATGCTCCTGTCATTACCCCTTTCTATGTAATCCCCCCTCACACAAGACTTCTTTCTTGGAGCCTGTGAGGCGATATAAAAAAATAAAAATAAATAAAGAATAAGCTCAAGCAGAAAAGATGGGAATGCTAAAACAGACTACATTTGGCAAAGTCTGCTTTCAACCAAGCAAGTTTCGCACTCAACAGTACGAAGGAAACAAACTCAGCAGCACAAGCTTTTACTAGCCTTATACTATGTCCCAAGAATAGCTAACTGCTCTCACATTGAGGTTCTACCATGAGTGCACCACTGACCTGATAAGTCGACAACAGACTTCAATATAGAGAAGTAATGCTTCCAGTGCCCACCTTTTATGTAACATGGCTGCCAATCTTGACAGCTCCTGAAACCTAGGTTCATTGCCCCGACGTACCAACCAGGAAAACGAGAGACAAAAGGCACGACGACAAACATATTTATCTCCAACAGCAGCAGTAGAAGTGATGTTGCACATCTCTCACACTGCACAAATGCCACAGAAGACGAGAAGATGCCACACATCAGGGCACGCAAGCTTTGTTTGTCTACAGTTGCATCACTTCCGGTTAAACCTTACCCATACATCAATGTCAAGGCAGCGCATTCTGCTGCACTAAAAAGAGCACCGAAAACAATGGCAGTTTGGGCACAAACTGCAATCCAAACCCCCCTCCGCCCAAAATTATGCTAGCACAACGACGCTAATACGTCAGAGGAAAGCACAAATATTGAAAATCACTGAGTTAGCACCACAATAGACATGATAAGAGAATTGGCCTGTGTTTGGCCACATGTGTTATCCACAGAAAGTTAGATTATAATCACCTTTCAATCAGCATCTTCACTACATGACTTCACTGTGCCCCAACAGACAGGCACTTTTGCATGAACAACTTCCCTCACATGCCACAGTGCCCAAAAGCAGATGCCTCCATTCCCTTCTACAGACGCCAATGTGAGTCAGATTAGCACTCGTTCACATGGCAGCATCACTGTCTGGCCAAAGAATATTCATTCAGCACACTTTGCATCAACATCACTGAAGTTGCGAACAACAATTCAGTAATGAGCTGGATGTCTGCCCAAGATGCTAAAGCCCTCATCTGCAAGTGATCACAGAGAAATGTGTTTAAAAATATGCACAACAGCAATGTGCAAAATACACAGCTTATGCTCTGCTTGGTTGCATTATGCGCTCTCATTATACACGTTACTACTACGCAGAATCACAGCTGCTCAAATATAAACACCATAACAAATCGCACTTAGTCAGCACCCGTCCTGTCAAGTCTTTGTGTATTTGTCCATATATGTAATCATCATCATCATCATCAACCTTACTACACCCACTGCAGGGCAAAGGCCTCTCCCATGTCTCTCCAATTAACCCTACCCTTTGCCAGCTGTATCCACCCTTTGCCTGCAAACTTCTTAATCTCATCCGCCCACCTAACCTTCTGCCGCCCCCTGCTACACTTACTTTCTCTTGGAATCCACTCCGTTACCCTTAATGACCAGCGGTTATCTTGCCTTCGCATTACATGCCCTGCCCAAGCACATTTCTTCCTCTTGATTTCGACTCGGATGTCATTAACCCGTGTTTGTTCCCTCACCCACTCTGCCCGCTTCCGGTCTCTTAATGTTACACCTATCATTTTTCTTTCCATGACTCGCTGCGTTGTCCTTAACTTAAGCTGAACTCTCTTCGTTAGCCTCCACGTTTAATTTCAATAGAAGAAGAATTCATCACCAACTAGCCCCACAACGTGTTTCGTGTTTTATTAAGTCACTTAGTATTCCCTTGGAAAATTAAGCTAAAAACTGATACAAGCAAATGTACTATCGTGAGCAAAGTAAGAGACCTCTGCCAGCACGTGCCAAACCATGCCAAACTGCATGCAGGTGCTATCTGACAAAGCACTCCTGGTGTCGAGATCGCCGGATTGCTTCTTCAGGTGGCAGAATGTGCCGGTCTTGACCCCAGAAGTGCTTTGTTGGATGGTACAGTTTGCGCATGCACTTTGGCATGGTTTGGCTTGTGCTGGCAGAGGTCTTTTCTCATGACAGTATGTGAAACAGCTCACAGACCAGAAACAATTAGCCCAAGAGCACTGCTGCGCATTCATTCGTGCTAATAAAAATAAGAGTCAATCTGGAGCACTAAGTCCACACTATATTCAAGCTTTGCAAATTCGTCTCTAGTTGGAAGAAAGATGTGAAGGAGCACCCAAGACCACGAAATGACACAGCAGGTCAAAAGTGCCCATCCAGACAGCAAGCACCTGTTCAACGGTGCTCTGAATCTACAATGACATGCACAACCCTATCGAAAGTACCTGCGCTCCCACATTTTCATTTGTTCCAAGAATTGTGTTAGGGCACTCTGAGCAGCTTCCCAAGAAAGCTGCTTTGTTTAAATCAGGTGAGGCCAAATAGTCCAAGTTTCCTGCACTTCACCACGAGATTATTTACACGGGCATTCCACTGGGCATGTACAATCGAGCCCACTTATAGCGAACCTTACGGTCGCTCAGATTGCATTCGTTGTATGCGAGGTTAGTAGTAAGTGGATTTCTCATTTACAGCTAGAAATGTGGAGTCCAACGAAACTGACGTTTATTTCTTACAAAAGTTCTTTACACGTGTCGGCTTTTTCAAAGAAAAGCATATCACAGCGGTTTCCAAGATTTCAAAACAAGTCATACTTTATGTTCCACGCCGAACCCCCCAGTGGCAACAATTAAGCTGCTTTAAGAACAGGATATAACTAACTGTGGTCAAAGCATTCGTGGCAACCGGTCGGTCATCGGCTTTCTCGCCATCATCAGATTCTTGGCAGCCGCGCATCGCTCGTACTTCACATACAGTGGCTTCGTCAGTGTATGACTTCGCAATTCCTACATCATGATCCATACCAACTAAATCATCTCAGGTGAAATCATGTCCGGCCATCTGTGCATCAAAAACGCGCTGTTAGAAATCCACATGCGTCTAACCACACGAATGTTGAACAGTGTTCTCAGTCGTTCCTCAGTCTGTAAAGCATGTTTTAGGGAAGCAATTCATGACACACTCCGCAGTAAGTCCTCCCGTCCACATAGCCTCAATCATTTCCACAGCAGCGAACAGATACCCAAACCAAACATTGCCACCTGGTGCGTGGATTGATATCAGCACGAGATGGATGATGTATCGATGATAGAATATCTAGAGCACGTGGATGACACCCCCATGTTCGGTGTTTCGATCTTGCACTTCGTATTTGGTGACGAGAGAACGTTGACACTACAGCCCGCGAAGGTAACACAACCACGAGCTGGAGCCCCTATTTTTTTTCGCTCTGTCAGGGTCGAACTCAACAGGCCACTCATAGAGCAAATCGTGCCCATCGCACCACTAGAACTTAGGCCTGGTTGCAAGCTCATGGCAAAAGAAAAAAAAGTCACCAGTTATCCAGCCCTTTGTGTTCGGCGCACAAAACCCTAACTCCTGAAGCACCCGAGTGAGCGAAACCTGCCGATGGCAAAGGGCCACCAGTCGCTGCTGTTCCTCCTCGTGCACAATAGGATGCTAATGCAAAAGCTTAAAAGCTTGCCGTGTCTTTCAGCAGTGCAGCTTTTGCCTCAAGGCATGCGTTTCCGGCGGCAGCATTTTGTAAAACCGTGCCATTTTGTCGATAATGTCTCGCCTTTTTTTATTCGTTTTTGGGTCCCCAAGTTTATTTCGGGGGACAATGGCACGGGCATCCGGAGATGCTCTTCCATCTCCACGCGAGTTTGGGAGTGCAGGGCCAAGTTTAGGGGCGCCTCCTCGCTCGTTCTAACCGAGTCACGCCGCCATGGTTGTTTGTTGTATCTGAGACAGAGTCCCATTGCCCTAATGCATATTTTCACGGTAGCACCACCCATGTTGGTCATAAGCAAGTATTCGTTATAACTGCAGCCGTTATAAGTGGGTCAACTATATTTGAAAAGGTATGTGCTGTAGGACATCTCTCCTTTGCACTGGCATGTTTTAGCAATGGCTCAAAGCACCACCTCTTGCAGCTACCAGACATTTCTTCTGCAAAAGCTATGCATATAGATGAATGCAGAAACATATGTAATGTCCCATTGGGGCCTTTAAGAGAAAATAAATGATGATGATGATATGAATTCCTGCTAACACTCCTCTAGTCATTAAAGAAGTCACAAACAGGATACATCCTCAGAACTTGCCTGAATTTGGTGCCTCGCAATTTCAAATTGCAAAAACCTATAGGGCAGAAATTTTCTCTGGTAGCTGATGTCTTCTTTTAACATTCATGCCAATTTTTACTAGACTGGCACTACATAGTAAAAAAATTCACACTTTTTTTTTGTGCGAGTTGAAATTTTATATCATACGACCAACTGCCCATTAATCGACAAAAACACGTGGTCAGCCGCATTCATGTCGCCAATGTTAAGAATCGTTTGCATCAAAAAGTGCTTGCTGCATAGCGCCAGTCCGTGTCTTCCTCTGCTCTTGTGTGTGTTGACCTGTGCGCTTATTATTCCGTCAATCTGTATCACAGCACAATCTGATGATATTGCGATAGTCAACGGCACCGGCCAATCGCGATAGGATTAAGTGAACATGCTGAACACTGGCCATGAAGGTCAGGTGCATGTTTTCACGCAAGGTTAAAAAAGCTTGCAGGACACTTATGAGCGTTAGCTGTGGTGTGGGAGGCATTTTGGCTCCCATCTCATGCTCGGCTAATCGCTTGAGGGCCTGAAGGTCACTCCAGTGTAAAGGATATTGCACAGCGTTTGGGTTTTGACTGTTAAGTTCCTCTCCGATGCAGCTGAATTTCCAACCACAAGCTGGCCGAGCAAGCTACTGCCGCCAGCTCTCCAGTCAAGAGAGCACAGCATCTTGGCACTCTGCCAGCCTTGTTGAGCGCACCACCTGTGCAGGAGCTCTTAAACATGTCCTGACGTTATTGGCACATTGCCAAGATCTGTGCTGCAGACACTGAAGAACACGCTAAGAAATGCTAACCCTTTAAAGAAATGAGTACATTCTTAACGACAAAAGTGCAAGGCGGGTTCATTATGCGAGTAGGTTCATTAAGCAAATAAATATGGTAATAAAACGAGTTTTATACCCCACTGCATAATATCATGCAGAGCGCACTACTATTCAAGGCAGCACTTAAAAGCAAAACCACTTCGACTATCAGACACGACAACGCTTGAACATGGTATGTTACAATTCTCTGTTGGAATGTGGCTGTACTTGAGACGTTAAGAGAACACACACCCTTAAAAGCTGTCTTGTGACAAAAGCTAGAATTCTGAACATGATCTGCAGCACTGGAATTAAGTACATAACAAGAAGTTCTTAGGGCACCTCCTGCAATTGAATGCCATCTGGGCCTTTGAATCGGTCACGATTCCAGTGTGGTTCATTTTGGAGTACAGCCTGCAAATCTGCTTACAATCAAGTGTGCGCCACAAATGCTGCCAGCGCTTGACGTTCGTCACTTTGCCCTTTTCACGGCTCAAAAACCCATTTTGCACCACTTTCAGAGATTTGGAAAGCAAACAAATATATGCACCGGTTGGGTGGGTCCTGTGTGGCCAAGCCAACTAATGCTCTTACTGGTAAGGAGCTGTTCTACTTGCGTCAACATATGAATGTGTCACCTACTGCGCATGCGGGATGTTTGCCTGGTTTTTTCAGCTTATATACTGGTCCGAGGTTCGAAATAAACTGTTGCAAGTCAGCGCTCGTGTGTTCCATGTGTCTTCCGTGTGTCCTCGTCTTTATTTGCGCTGTACATTTCCATCATGCAACTAATCGCAGTGACAACAAGAACAAGGCCACGAGAAAAATGTTTGCATGATAACATTCAATGTTTTACATTGAACATGGTATCAATGATTGTGACATGAAGCCGACACAAGCAAGAACAAATATGGCAGCTGCCGTAAGAAAAAGGAACGGCATTCAGCTATAGGAGCAGACAATTGCAGTTGGTGGCATGGATGAAGACTCTGATGGTGTCAGGGACAAGCATGGGATGAAGATTAAGTCCTGAAGTAATATTGCATACTGAAACCAGTGAATAAAAAATGCCAATGACTCGATCTTTACTTTCTTTAAACTTTTGACCTAATTTCATGTTTTCGAGACTTGCAAGCACACTCTGATGAGGAAATACATTCTGTTCCAAAGTGAATGTAAACAAGTTCTGCGACTCATACAATGAAGACTGTGATTTTTAGTGAATGTTACATAATTTTACTGTGTGGCCGGAAACGAACGACATTACTATCGCATCTCATTTATTGGAAATGGCATTAAATTTCCCACATGACAGGGGCCCAAATGGCACTGAATGTAGCTGTACAAGGCCACAGGATGAGACAGTGTGTACTTCAGAACTGTCTCACAAAGCCATTTGGCATTAGGAACTTGTAATTTTTTTCCACCTACAGAAGCAGCAATATATATTTCTGATAAAACATGACAAGGCGGCCAGGCATGTGTGCATGATTTGAAAACAATTATCATTTTCAAACAGTGCACATGCAATGTTTAATAACTTGGAAGCCCTACAAAAATATGCTCTATCATGTCAGCACTCTCTCCCTGGAAATCATGCGCACCCCAGAAGCAGCCTAGATAACATGCTGGCCAGCATGAAGCCTATCTGCCATCAACTTTTCCCAGTCCTTGAACAGTGTGCGTCACACTGCCAGCTGAGACACGGGACACAACATATACCAGCCCAGTGACCGAAAGGAACAAATAAACAGACCAAGGAAAGAGAAGACAACACAGCCTTTTGTCTGTTCTGTGCTGGTCCTCCGGATGAACTATTTCCAACTCGCTCAATACAGCGTGCTGTTGAACAAATAAAGCTTGGGAAGGCCTCTGTTAAACACCAACATCGTCAATCAATAAGCAAAATTCTGTGAGCGCCATAGGTTCAAGACTACAATCTGTGGATACAGTTGCAAGAGTGCACCAGTGAATGCCCCTTAAAGGGAGAGGCCCTCCAGTCAATGATCGGCCAGCCAGGGGATTCACCACGAACCTTCCCTTGAGGGGCATATTCACCGAAACCCTGTCAATAGGCACATCATCTGCCATGATCAACAGAGACAGTACAAATATGCATGAGGCAGAGTGTGCTGAAATAAATGCAATAGCACCAGTCGAGAAGAACAAACACCAAGAGACTGAGGCAGGACAGAATGCACCAATGCTGACATAGCTTCAACTCCTTTCTGCCACCTAGCAATTAAAATGAGAAGAATGAAACCCACTTCATGGCAGGACCGTCAACTTGCAAAAGGATCAAAGCGAAAGTCAGGGAAAAGTTAATGACAACATGTCAGCAAGGATAAGTCAGTGCAACCACCAGTAAGGAACAATAACACAACCCTGCTTCCATCCCTACATCAGGAGAAGACACACAAGAAAAGGTATGCAACACCACCTGCAACATGATGAACCATTCTTCAGCAGCTGCTTCCCATAACAGGTGTAGTTCTCCATTACCTGCTAGTCTGCATGTCATCACATATGCTGCCCTTTCTTCTGTACCATCAGCCAAATCCACTGGAGGACAAAGGTATCTCTGTTTATCCTGCACAAGGAAACTGCCCGATTTCATACCTTCACCTGATTCTAGCTGTAACCCTCAACTATGCTTCCTTCCGCTTGGTATGCACTTGCTCCCTTTCACTGGCGCCATGTTTTGAGCACTACCGTGTTTGCCTGAATACAGCGTAAGGCAACTTTACATACTGCTGTACCTTTCCATCTGGCCATCTCTACGCCACACGTATTGCAATGCCATGCCCTTACTGTTGAAGTCAACGAGCAGGTCTACTCCACAACATTTTAGTGCACGCGATCTATGCACCATCAGGCATCGCTGCGCTGCACCCAGGCAAGGTGGCCCACCTTCTCCGCACAATGGCACAAAGTTGAGTGGAAGCATTGATCATAAAATGCTGAGTACCCGCCCATGTTCAATTAAGCGCACATCCCTCTCTTTCTTGAGATTCTGAGTTTTTTTTTTAAAAACAAAGCGAGCGCCCAAGAGATTATGTCCCATGTTCAGGAGAAGTTCAAACATATGGCAAAGACACATCAAGTGCCCATTATTCGATATCAGCGTTCACACTGCGAATGCAATGCAGATGCTGATATTGAAATAATGGTGCTCTCCCCGTGGCCGCCATCTTGAATTTAATGATTGGTCGATGGACCTGGGCCTAACAAGCACCCATTCACCAATATCACAATTATCTTCAAATTTTAGATGGGTGCTAGCTCAGCAGTTTACGGTATATATTTTTCCTTTGCTCAACAGTGCCACAAACATGCCCCGCGAGTGTCGTTGCGTGGGGTTGCCGATGTTCACGGTCACTGCGAAAGTTTGTTGTAACCGAATCATGCATGAAACAGTTGGTCTTAAGCAGACTTTCTTTTACATTGTATCCTATGGGGAACCAACCAAAATGGTCTCACACTGTTCATCATATCCAAGAATCAGCCCCAACAGAGCTCACCTTATTGGGAGTCAACTGTAATACTTATTGAAGAAAACATCACGAACTGCAGATAAAAACATAGGCATTGCATTACACTATTCTCTTAACACCCATCCTCAAATTTTTATTCCGCAAGGTCCCCAACAGCTGCAGGCCGCAGTATTTCTACACCCCACTGCTGATTGGCTATTCCAATGCTAACTACGGATGCCATTTATCCAGGAAAATGTTGCAGAAAAAACAAAAATTAATGTTACCTTCAGTTTTCACATTTGCAAGCAGGAAGGACTGAACTGTGGTCCTCATGCACACACAAAAATGTGCATGTTATCTAAGAGTTTCACCACTCCGGCCAACAGAGCTGCTCAAATGTCCGTCTTTTCCAATTCATGATGCATCAACCAGAGTAAAAATGTGGACAGTTCTCCACTGGCATTTCTCAACATTACCTAGGGGGGAAAGCAAGGGCCCTCATCCACCATGGAGAGGCGTAGGCATGCCAGGAAGATCAGGTTTCCTACTTGGCTTGGCCATTGTGGGGCATGAATCATTTTGCGGCATACCTTGAAGAAATGCCAGCCTATCACTTGTGTTAGATTTATTGTAGAAGTGAAAAGCGCACGGTTAAATTAACTTCATCTGTGCACAGAGGAGCATCGCATCCAACAGCGGCCGATTCAGAGGCAGAATCCACATTTTCAGCCCAGCACTAGGCAAGCCAAATAAGAAACCTTGTCTTCTCGGCATTCCCGCGGCGGATCAAGTGCTCGTTAAGAAACTCACAGACGGTGGCACCAGCTTTCCCTCTAGGTAATATTGAGAAGCTCTATGGCAAGTACTAAGAGACCAAGATGTGAGAGCCAAGGATGCCGAGACTCCTTTATGTTAGTAGTGTACCAACAGTGTCACAAACGAGGTTGTCACCCAGTCTCTTTCGTGAGCCGGTCAGCCATTAACTAATAACTAACAGCTGTCAACTGAATTGTAATCCGATAATAACTAGCTGTTAATCACCTGCTCTTTCTAACAATGTCACTGCTCATAACTATTACTAACTGCATTTTCATTGTCATCATATAAATGATTACGCAAGACTAGACACTGGCTACAGCTATGCATGCCAGAGAAAAAAAGAGGTATGTGTGGCCTCACTGTCTAAGAAAAGGACCCTGCACAGGAAGTGTTGCGCTTGGCAGACACCGGGTGCACCCTTTGGCTCCTGTGTGTGCTGCCTTCAGAACATCATCAAGTTGTGTAGCGCAATGCTGCCTTCACTGCACGTCAAACTTTTTCAAGACATGCAGCTCAGAGAAACCTACACTTTTCTCGGAACAGAATAAACGCAGAAACTTGCTTCTAGTAAACCTTCTACAACACAATGCAATGCCATTCTCACTTGGGCACAACAAGCTTCAGCTGTTGCTGCTGATGAATTATGAACACAGCATTCTTTGTGACATCTGCTGGTCCATTTTCTGCCAGGGCCAAATGAACGCCGCAAAAAAAAAAGGACAAGAAAAATAATCTGATGAATACACCTGCACGCACTAGCATTTGTGCTACACTACACTTATTAAAGATACACTTGAATTTTCAGATAAAAGACTAACTCTGCTTTTCACTACCACAACTGCAGTTTCACTGTTACAAATTTCCTTCGCAGCTTCTAAGCTACGTCATTAAAGTGTCACCATAATAAGGGTAAATCCAAAAAGGTTCAAACCTGATCTAACTTTGTTTTCCGCTTCATGACTGTACCCAAGAAAAATCAGGCACTCACAGCAACCTAATTATGTGCTCTCTACTGACCATGTTAAAACTTTCAATGGCACTCGTGTTTGAAAATTGCTCCAAACTACAAAACAGCATTTACAAGTTGGTGCTTTGACAGTCTAGATGCAAAAAATTCCATTCACGCCCCACATGTTGTTTCTTTGCATGCATGGTTCTCACGTAGTTAGACATCATGTTAGACGCCGGTTCGTACTGTTGAGAAACGCTGCATTTTTCTTCTTGTTACTGCTGCTCTGTGGTGACGTGGAGCTAAATCCAGGCCCGACCCCCCAAGGCACGAGTAGTGAACTTGTTGCTGCCGTGAAGTGCCTACCACGAATTCTGGAAGTTCAAGAAAATATTCTTAAAGAATTGGGAGCTCTGCGAGAACACCAAGAAATAATTGAAAACAAAATCGGAACGTTATCTTCAAAAATTGAAGGTCTGCTTGAACAGCCAGCCAACGCTGAAAAGGATGAGTTGAAATCCCAACATAGCCAGCTGACAAGTGCTGTAAATGCGGTGCTAGCAAAACAAGATGACATGGAAAACCGGTCCCGTAGAAATAACTTGCTCTTTTTTGGTGCTTCAGATACGGACAAAGAATCATGGAATGATTCGGAGGCTAAGGTCATATCAATCTGCGACGAAAAACTGGGTGTTAAAATTGATCCCGCTGCAATTGAGAGGGCGCATAGAATAGGCAGGTATGATGAAAACAAAAAGAGACCAATCATTGTTAAATTTAACTTATTTAAGGACAAACAGCGGGTTCTTTCTGTTGCATCTAAGTTTTAGGATACCGGTTACTCAGTGAGTGAAGACTACTCGCCCAGTGTGCGTCAGTTAAGGAGCAGGTTAAGTGCGTATGCCCGAGGTCTAAACGCTAAGTATGCGTTAAAGTACGATAAACTAATAATCAATGGGAAAGCATACATTTTTGACAGCGCTACTGATTCTGTTCGTGAATTCGTGCAATAGCAGTCATGTACCCCTCCCCGTCATAATAGGCACTCTATGAGCCAGCTATCTTTTCTTATCGTGAATTGTCGGAGTGTTAGGAACAAGACTGCTGATTTTGCCAGTTTAGTAGGGGTAACACAGGCTCATGTTGTTATTGGAACTGAGTCTTGGCTTGACCACAATATAACAAGCTCTGAGGTTTTTCCCTCGTGTTATGTAGCATATCGAAAGGATCGAGACGCGCATGGCGGTGGAGTGTTTATTCTTGTACGCGACGACATCCAAAGTGTACCAATCAGCGATGTTCATGATGGTGCAAAATAATTTTGTCAAATGGGGAGAGCCTTGCCGTGGGATCATTCTACAGGCCACCTAGTTCAAACAACCCGGAAATATTTCACAGGGTATCGAGATCGCTGTCAAGCTTATCATCAGATATGATTATTCTGGGAGGCGATTTTAACATGCCTGATGTCGTATGGAACAACCGGCTTCCTGTCGAACAAAGTAGATCAGCGCTACACTCAGCCTTTTATGAAATGATCCGCAACGATGGGCTCTTTCAATTTGTGGATTTTCCGACTCGCTTATGCACAACTGGTGCAAATGTCTTAAATTTGCTTTTTAGCAATCAAAATGGTACAGTTGAATCTGTTACAGTGGCACCGGGAATAAGTGACCATGAAGCTGTTGCCGCCACTGTTTTTTGCAAGAAACCCGAATTTCAAAAAGGGCGTTCAAGAAAAATATTTCTGTACGAGAGAGGGAACTACGATGCTGTAAAGAATGCTTTAGTAAATTACTTTCCTTTGTTTCTCAGTTATAGCGTAACGCGTGACGTGGATGGCTTGTGGATCGCATTTAAGGACAAGCTTCTCTACTTGATTACATTGTACGTTCCTTCTAAGACTGTATCAGGGAAACTACGCGCTGACAAACCTTGGATTTCAAGGGAATTACGTAGATCCATTAGAAGAAAGGCCACACTGTATAAGAAATATCGTAAAACTAAGAGCCCCTCCTTATTCACAAAACTGAAGTTATTGACGTGTTCGCTTAAGACAGAACTGAAAAGTGCTAAGCGTCTTTACCTCTCGTCTTTATCGGAAAAGATAAGGGTTAATCCAAAACAAGTGTGGAAGCATATTAAAAATACTAAAAAAGATAACATTGAAATTCCGTCTTTGGTGCACAATAACAGCGTTGTGGCAGACGACTTGAGTAAAGCTGAAATTTTCAATGCGTATTTTCACTCAGTATTTGTCAGTGATCAAGCAGATCTCAATTTAGTCACGCAAAATTTCACACACTTGCCGGAAATGGAAGATGTAATGATAACTGAGACTGATAACTGCTGTCTAATCTAAATTCCCATTCTGCCCACGGCCCAGACGGTATATCTAATCATATTTTGAAGCTATGTGCAATAGAAATAGCTCCATTTTTGGTCGCAATATTCAATAAATCCCTGGATTATAAAAAACTCCCAAACGAGTGGAAGCTTGCAAATGTAACGCCAATACATAAAGATGGTGATCGCGCAAATATATGCAATTACAGACCGGTGTCCCTCACCTCTGTTTCTTGTAAAACACTGGAGCATATAATATATTCTGGTCTTATGAAGCACCTTAATGGTCATGATTTCTTCACTACCGCTCAACATGGTTTCCGTTCGGGCCTATCGTGTACAACTCAGCTCACCGAGTTCATCCATGATGTTGCGGAAGGTATAGATAGGGGTGTTCAAATAGACGCAGTTTTTCTTGATTTCCGCAAGGCTTTTGACGTGGTTTCGCATTCTCTACTCTTAACAAAGTTATCGTATTTAGGTATACCTTCTAGACTTCTTGGATGGATTCAAGATTATTTGTATGCACGGCGACAACGGGTACTTATTAACGGTGTCACTTCGCAGTGTGTTCAGGTTTTATCGGGTGTGCCGCAAGGCTCAGTACTTGGGCCTTTGTTGTTTCTTGTTTTTGTAAATGATTTGCCGAGTGAACTGTGCTCCCGTGTTAGGCTGTACGCTGATGACTGTGTTCTTTACTGTTCTGTCACGTGCGCAAATGATACCATTCTGTTGCAGTCTGACCTTGACAAGGTATGTGCGTGGTGTGACAAATGGAAGATGACTCTCAACACCAGTAAATGTTACCTCATGCAGTTCACAAACAAAAAAAAGAAGATATGGGGCAACTATAATCTAAATCAATCTGTTCTACAGACAAAGGACAGAGTAAAGTATCTCGGTATCACATTTACAGCGAAGTTGGATTGGACCGCACACGTCGACGCGATAACTGCCAGGGCTTCACGCGTTCTCAACCTTTTTAAAAGAAACTTTAAACATACGACTCCACGCCTAAAAGAAACATTGTACTTTACGAATGTCAGGCCAATTCTCGAATATGGATGCGTATGTTGGGACCCGTTCACAAATATTTTAAAGGACAAGCTAGAACGAGTTCAGAAGCGGGCAGCAAGGTTCGTAACTGGGAATTACAACTTTAAGGTTAGAGGTTCTGAACTTCGGGAAGCTCTTGGTTGGAAGTTATTACCCACAGAAGAAAAGTTTTTAGAATAAAGTTTTTGTACGACATTTACAATAATAAAACAGGAATTAATAAAAGCCTCTATTTAAGGCAACCTCACTACGTTTCGAGTAGAAGGGACAATACCATGAAAATTAGAGGGTATAACTGCCGGATCAATACATTTAAATATTCATTTTTTCCCAACACAATAAGTGACTGGAATCTGCTGCCTAATGAAGTGTTTGAGAGCGAGAATTTCCAGGCAGCAATTGACCTTGCAATATTCTGATTATGCTGCTGTCAGTGTTGGTTCTGTGTCTCGGGTGCAATCAGAATGCTTTTATCTTTTTGGAAGTTCTTATCATTTTTCTGTAACTTTTATTTCTGTTTTGTTCTCTTGTGCTGTATTGAATTTTACTGTTAATGTACTTACCCCCCCCTACAATAATGCCTCTCAAGGCGCTGTAGGTACCTTGAATAAATAAATAAATAAAGAACAAGGACATAATTTCTCTCCACAAAATGTACAGGAGGCGCTAAAAACCTCCACTCTGCAACAGTCATCATCATCATCAGCCTGACTACACCCACTGCAGGGCCTCTCCCATGTCTGTCCATTTAACCCTGTCCTTTGCCAGCTGCGCCCACTGTCTTCTCGCAAACTACCTAATCTCATCCACCCACCTAACTTTCTGCCGCCCCCTGATACGCTTGTCTTCTCTTGGAATCCACTCCGTTACCCTTAAGGACCAGCGGTTATCTTGCCTTCGCATTACATGCCCTGCCCAAGCCCATTTCTTCCTCTTGATTTCGACTAAGATGTCATTAACCCGCGTTTGTTCCCTCACCCACTCTCAACGTTACACCCATCATTTTCTTTCCATGGCTCGCTGCGTTGTCCTTAACTTAAGCTGAACCCTTTTCGTTAGCCTCCACGTTTCTGCCCCGTAGGTGAGTACCGGTAAGATACAGCTGTTGCAACTGTAAATACCAGAATTACAATTTTGTTCACTCTAGTGAGCAGATGCATATTTGAAACTGTGCTTAGCTATGGAATAAGAGCAGTACAATGAACAATGTTAATACAGTGACAGACAGCTTAAAACCCAAGGATTAAGTGTTGCACCCAGCACAGCAATAACTGGTGGCATAGGTATTTTACCATCAAGACTGCTTAGGAACATGTGAAAAAAAAAAAGAAAGTCCAAGGAACTGCAGCAGCGAAGAGAGTAACTGCCACTGAAAAGGAGGGCCTCTTAGCTGAAACTACAGTGAAACCTCACTTTCTGACCACTCACTGACGTGACATGTACACAACCAGTTGCAAGAACAAGACAGCTTGCACGCAGCCTGCATGTTTTCATGCCTTTTTATCTGCAGTTCACAGCCCAAGACGTCTACCATGTGATGCTTGCAATATAGGATGGATTCCACAGAAGGCATGGTTTGTTCAAAAACCTTGTGCCAAAATGACCAATGCTTTCACAGCTCCAGTGTGACTGGAATCTGTTTGCGGCTGTGAGCATTCCATGATCATCATGCATGGTGCCCATGACAGCAGGCAAACATCATCGTGTAGAAAACATAAAAAAAACTGTATAACATTCACTTGTGCTTGAAGCAGAGGTGCCCTCCTCCTGCCATGTGCTTAATGCATGAGCTTCACAGCCAGTCCCATGTGGAAGCACAAGCTGAGGTCTATATTGTGAACTGCAGATGGGTAGACTGTTGGGCCAGTTGGCAACGCATTATAGAAAAAGTTTAGTGCGGAAACGCAAGATGGCACACGACACGAGTTCTAAATTGCATTTTATCTTCTACTTGGGCAAAGAAACATGCATAAGCTCCTATCCCCCAGGGATGGCAAGCAAATGGGTCTTGACACGAACTTGTTCTCAGAGGTAGCGCAAGTATCGCCAGCTGTCAAGAAACAGAACACGAGAGTGCGAAGCCTAGTGAACTAAGCTTGAACACAATGACCACATGGTAAGACTTGAGGCTTCTTATCCCTCGCTTCCAGCACTCTACTTGTTCCCACTTGCAGCATCTTTAACGTTGTTGTTCAAAATAGCGAGAATAGCAGAAGAGTGTTAGTGATACCTCAGTTGTATTGTATAACGCAGAAAAGACATTTCTTTCACGATTTTTGTGGTAAAGGTGTGATGCATTTCTTTTTTCTTTCCCTTTTCCTTGCATGCCTGCGCTGGTCTGTGTCGCTAAATAAAGTTGTGAGTCAGCGCTATGTTCCTCCTTCTTCCCTTCCTCGGCCTTGCGCTGGAAAACTATGAACTTAAATCTACCATACTAACTAGCCCAACACCCCTGAGTTGTGGCTGGACCTACATAGGCTTAATGTCTACATGATAGGAACATGGATTGTCCCTTAGGCACAATTATGGTACCAATGCACTGCAGAGGTTGCAAGGGATGCTCCCCACTCCCCCGCAGGAAAGTGGGAAGAACTGCAGATTATTCACAATGTCTCTTTCTTGGTCAGTGTGCGCTGTTGAACCACCATTTGGAAAATGAGATTTTGGAGGTGGCCCATATCAGGCAGTCCAGTCCAGATATGTGCATCAGTTCATGTGTTCATGTTTATTCAATAAAATTAGCCAGTAACTGATGAAAATTGGAGGCCTGTTTTTTTTTTTTTAGCTTAGTTCACTACACTTCGCACTTTCATGTAGTCATTCTTTATCACTTGCGATTCTTGTGCAAGTTCATGTCAAGCCCCATGTGCTAGGCATCCTTTGATAAAGAGCAGAAAGTTGTGTGGGTGAGATAAGAGCGCATGCACGATTCTTAGATCAAATAAGTGCAATTCCAAGTTAGTGCTTGTGTTATGTGCTTCACTGTATGTCTTGTTTCCGCACTGAACTTTTTCTATACAATCACCGATCGATTTTCCAACTCGGCGGGACACCCAAAAAATGGCCTAAACAATCTAACAGTCCCAAAAATCCATCAACTTGAAAAAGATACTCTTTCTGTGAAAAAATGCCTCTAAAAATTGTGAACTTGGCCGCTCCCCATGTTCCGCTTGCAAGTGGCCTTCGTCATGTCCGGACCATCTCGCGTCACGATACCAGACAGTGCGACACGGCCACGAACGAAGGATGCACGCGCTGCGCGAAGACCAAGAAAGGTAATCTGCAGGATGACATGAGCAGAAGCGAGCACCTCCAAATTCATCCCACAACCCCCATCCTTCTCCATTCCAATGTGATCTTTGTAAGCCATCACAATGGCAATGAAGTGCATGCCTATACCTCATACCTCATGTGGAAGCGATCAAGTACAAATAGCAAAGCCTGTACAAGCCAGTCCGTCCGATTGCTCACTTTAAACACAAGACGGCACCTTTCATGGCAGCAGAGAACCGGTTAGTTGTGACAGTGATTCCCGCTAAAGTCTATATTAGGCAAAAAAAACAAAACTTTTGGTTGAAAAACAATCCCTTGCTGGAGCATTGCTGGAGTCTATTTTAGACTGAAAGGTCGAACCTTGGATTCCACAAAATCCGACATATCGGCCATGAAAATGTAAACGTTCCTATGAGGTGTGTGACGGTTCCTCAGCGATGTCCAAAATATCGCGAGTCCAGAACATCGGTCAGCTACCGTAATCATAATGTGAGATCAGCACAAAAGTCACACCAACAAGTGAGAAGACCCATACAGTGCTCTTCTCACTGGTGGTTGTATTGTTTTCACTCATGTCACAACCTGAATATGCACCAACTAGCTCAGAATGCAACATCCTGTGGAAACATCAGGCTTTGCTATCCTCACTGATGCTTGCTTTATTTCCTAGTACTATGCCAGGGTATACATAAACCACAGCCCTGCATGTGGCTGTTTACACTCCAGTCAGAATCCCTGCACCCAGGCTCAGGTGCATTGGATGTAAATTGCATAATGCACAAAATCAACATTTGTTAGAGCCACGGGTGAGATAGATAAGGAAGTTCCACTGAAATTTCGACCTCTTTAATTCCATCCAACTCATGACTTGTGCACTTTGGAATCACCGGACAGAAAATGCAAGAAGCTGGAACCCTTCCATTTGGGCTGTGTCAAAAATGCAACAGTTTTAGTCTCCCCACTGGAACCAGGAGGCAGCTGGCCGTGCTTGTGTAATCTCAGTGGGCCAGCTTGAGGCACTTTGCTGAAAGACAAAACTCTGCTCTCAGGCTCAGACTCACTGGTCGAGGTAACTGCAGCAGCACCAGCCTGACGACTTGTGCGAAGTGACGAATCTGCTGGCTGATGTTGGGCATGTCCCTCACACAGGTTGGGTGCTGCACAGCAGAATGCATCAACAGGAAACGTAGCCACACTCCGGAAAGGGGCATCACCACGCAGGCCCACAGGCTCATCAATGGGGAAAGTGCCCCCAAACACCAGGGGAGGCTTCCGAGGTCTGTTGGTTGCACATGGGTGGCGCCACCCGTCTCCACCACGACGTGGTGACTTGTAGAATGGTTCTGCAATGCTGACTATCTTGGGCTCTCTGGGCACTGCCTCATCCACCACAGAGGCGAGCCCAAAAACGCGTCCAAGGGCTCGTTTGCAGAAACGGCCTGGTGACCTGTCACTGCTTTCAGTGCCAAATGACGTCGTACCTCTGTGCCCACTGCTGCTGCAACAGTGCACCTTCTGCCGACGCAAGATTCCTTTTGTCGGAGGCCGAGCAACTGCAGCCTCGCAATTTCTTGCATGCTTTTCAGGTGCGGAGCAGTCAGCCGAGCTACCAGCTGACAGTGAAAGCCGGCTGAGGCGTCGCAGCCTGGCAGCCAGGCTGCGTTGGCGGAGGGAGCCACCTGCCCTCAGCAGAGGTGCGTGCAGGTCTTCAAAGGCACTGCTGCTCTCATCTTCCTCTCTTTCGACTCTGCTCCCTTCAACAGGCTCAGCCACCGCTGGTGCTTCCTCCTACCCAGAGAAAGGCGCCGGTTAGACCAGACCGCACTGGGGCTAGGCTAGGAATTAGATGTCACACACCAAGGACTGCCAATCTCTTCAGGTGCACAATTGTGTACACATCACTTGCTCTGAGCCATACTTCGCATTTGTTTTGGGTCAATACACTGCCCTTCATATGGCAAATAAGATGCTTTTTTAGCCATATAGCTAACACAGTAATAATATTTCACACAACAGTGAGCAGGTTGGCACGTCATCCGCCATTTTTACGCAGACTGATTTTGTCACCGGTTTTTGCAATTCAATGTCAAGACTGCCAGCAATTATGCAAAATTTTGCACATCCCTGTAAAACTTGAATCACTGGTACTTAGCGTTTCAAAGCTAATCAGTTGTCTCTCTTGAGGGCTAAATATACTATTAAGGTAGAAAAATATTTGTTTTCAATGGAAACAAAACATGGCAACTGAAGGGGTTAATGTTTAAAAGTGGATTTTTTTCAGTTAAAAGGGTGTTTTGTTTGGCAAACTATATTGTCACCAGTGGTGGTCATCAAAAAACAGCAAAGCTGTAGATTAACTAGCAAGCTGCTTTGTCAACTTTTTAAGAAGAAACCAGAGGACACACTAACAAGCCTATGGAGCTTTGCCCCAATTAATTTCAGTGGTCTTCTGCTCCTTAATTCTTGAACTTGACACTGGTTGATCCCTGGGCGTGCACGCAGCCACACCTACAAGTAGTACCTACCACAGGCTAATTTTTACTGCAGCCGCTGGGTGAAAGCAGACAGATAATACCAATGGTGAGCTACAAATTACCATGAGGCACTGCTGTGGCTAAACAATTAACTGTATTGCATTGGGCCTCAATCTTAGGATTACCAAACCATGCTGGAAGCCCCAGATAATTGTCACAATTTTAATCCAGCATATCTGATGACAGCCCTATTGTGGCTTGCAGGCAAGAGCAATAACAGTAGCCACAAGAAATTAAGCACTGCCTGTAGCAAACAAATATGATATTAAAGAAATGGAGACCATGAAATGCAATAGTATCTGAACGAAGTCAGGGTACAAGGCTAAATGACCGAGAATACTATTTGGGAGTGAGACTGAACTAAATACATATACCTCTAAAGGGCTGGCTCACGTTTTAAAGCGCAGATCTATCTTCAGCAAGGCGGCCTTACTTGTTGTAAGCTTTGGTGGGTTAGTTTTACATGATTAGTGTCAAAATGTCACGCGCACATGACATAATGACATCCACCACAATCAACCATTGCACCAAGAGTGGCAAAACTGCCTCGGCTGAGACTGGCTTTCCTACTGATACCTTTTGAGGCATTTTCACTTAGGATATATTTACTGCACATGACCTAGCGGCTAAGGCTTAGGCTGATAGTAAAAAAACTATCTGAGACAGCTCCAATATAAGCTTCTTCAAGAAGCCATCTGAGTTGTGGTCCCCAGCCAAGTTGATAACAAAAAAAGCTAAAGAGCTCTCTCAATGAAATGCAGTAGTTTTTTGGTGCTAAAGGTCACCTGAAATCCTTTAAATGTTTGCTTGCCTAAGCAGGACAAGCATAAAGTGTAAGCCACAGTGATGCTACAGTCTCTACATGAATGAAGCATGTACACGCTCAATCAGGGACTTTAAGCGACTGCAACGCCAAGCCTATCCATAAAACAGCCTGAAGAAGCTTTAAACATTGACTATTATCCCTAAATTAAGCTTTCCTGACAAGTAAAAGACATTGCCCCAGCAACAATAAGATAAGCAAACTGTAAAGGAATATGCACCTTGGAGCTCCTATGCTAAGCTTTGTCAGAGAATATTTTCCACTGAGAGATGTCTTTTCCATTGCTTGTTCAATGTTTTTGCAATGCATTGGCAAGTGACATCTTATTTTTTGTGCAAAGCCTGCTTTAACCGTAAAGCACGATTTGCTTCGTAAGAGAAAAAAGAACTTGAAATCTCCTACTTATCAGAGACAGCAAAATGAATGAAAAAAGTCTCAGCCACTTGAGATTGCTCGGATGCATTAGCATGCTTCAAGAATTTGCTTCAAGAGCAAGCTTTAACATGAGGCTAGCTTGGGCACACAAACATTTTTATTATTCTTTTGCTGCTGCACACTGAACCTCTGTGTGCAACTGGCAACTTGTCCAGATCTATTATGGCTGTTCACAGTGCGAGACTTGAAATATAGCACATAGATACAAAACAGCAGGAAAGATAGAGCTCTCAATGGCACTACAGTTTCACACTTACTGGTCTGAAACTGCCAAACTTTCATGCACTACCTGTAGCAACACGACAGGTGGTCTCCTGAAATAGCTCTGCTCATTTCTTTCGCTGCATTACCTTGTTGCAACCCTCAGTAACTATGCAGCCAAAACTAAATGCTTCACCCACTCATTTTTTCCACAAACCATCTTCCCTCTTACAGGACCAGCCAGCTAACACTGCATGTCCAGGCATTATTTAATATTTATGTAGCTACTGCATGCTTCTTCCCTTGGTCCTCATTTCTGCACCACTCCCCCTCTGCAATGCACCTGTCGGGTAACACGTTTCCCTTTACATCCTTACAGAAGGAACGGAGGGACAAGATTCTCAAGCCATTTCAAAGTTTTGGTAACAATGTTTGCATGATAAAGCACAACTGTTACGCTTTTTCAATGCTGTTGATACACAGCATGAACTGTGCACCCAAAATTGTGTTAAATGTTCTATGTAATGTTCTGAAGCAAAAAAGAAATATGCTACTGAAATGCACAGCATGTACTATTCGGGTACCAGGCGATTCAAGCAAAACCGTGCCTGAAGTGCCTGAATAAAGCTAAATACAGCATCACAGCAACGATGCTCGCAAAAATGAAGCCCACATCAGCTGCACCTTATGAGCAAGCCATTCATGTCTGAGGCATGCAGCTAAAAAGGGACATAACAAAACCCATGTGTGCAGCCAGCATTACCAGCTAATGCCAAACATTGCCACTGGCACTACAAGCCACGAGTATATGTACTTGTGCCCAACGCAGTGAACAACATTACACGCACTCGGCCTACTTTTGAAAAGCAACCACAACCTCTTCTACTTGCACAGACTGCCTAAAAGCAAAGGCAGACAAAAGGGCCCAAAGAGCCCTGTGCTGCCCTTGACCGCGAGAAAAGATATAGCACTGGTCCACAATTAAAATGCGTGGAAATGCAACAAGGCAGTGCTGTACAAATATTTGAACACTGTGCCACCGCAACATATGGCACTGTACGCAAACCTCACTGACTCTCCATGGTAAAATAGCCACTAGGCTAGACTGCCGTGATGCATCCCACAGAAACTGAGACCTGGCCTGGATGTTGTTACATCATTTACTTTCAGTGAGGATCCTTAATAAGCGATAACAACGTGGCTTCAGATTCAGCCTCAACCAAGAGCCCATTTTTCTGCAGCTCCCCTTCACAGATGCATGCAGCAGCTAGTTAAGCAAGGCAGGGAAGAGAAGAAAAAAAGAGGCATAGAACAGCTGCCACAAACCCAAACAAAAAGGGGGCAAGCGAAAAAAAAGAAGGTGCCACCTACCGACCACTGGGGGGTAGCACAGATGCCAGCCGCAAAATGGCCGCACGCGGGATGGCGACGACTAAGCGTGCTTGTGTGCTGTTCTGCGCCACTTCTTGGGTGCCACGCTCAAAGAAAGGGTCGAGGTAGAACACAAAGAGGCAAACAAAGAAGAAACAAGGCAGATGCAGCATAAGAGAGGTCGGACCAGCTGCTGCTCTCGGTTGCTTGGAAAGACCACACAAGCTACTCATCAAACAGTCACAGCAGCATGGCCTGTCCGACTTCAAAAAGCCACGTTTCGTGCTGCACCTTTAAAAACTAAAAAGGCTGAACTTCACGGCTAGCTAAGTGGGGCCACACAAGACCGTTTCAGTGCACAGCTCTCTTGCCCACTGGTTAGTGCTGGGACCCCTGGCCACACCCTCGTGGCTCCACAAATGGAGCATATTCGCCCACACCGATTAATAAGGCCCAGCACGAACCACCCATGAAGAATGGCAGCACCAGCAACAAAAAAGAATCTCCAACTGCAAAAATAAACAACCAAAAGGCACACACACACACACTACGCCATGCCCGACACATGGAGAAAAACGAAGGGGGGGGGGTGGGGGGGGGTGCTGGGGAGTGTTTTCCCACTCTTCTCATTCTGGAAAAGGGCCAATCAATATGCAGACCGAGGAGAGGGGACCATTAACCCAATTGAACCCTGCCAGCTGTGCATTCTTTCTATTCACGGCAGAAGCAGTCTCCTTGCTTTCTCTTCTCATCATATTTTCGCATATACTTTGCCCTGTACTTCTTTGCTCAGCTTTGCGGAGTCTTTTGTGGTCATTTTCATTCTTGCTGTGCCACTTCCCGTGGCAGGTGACATCTGCCAGGTGAGAGTATGCCAGTGCACACAACACTGCACCTCTGGACACTTTTTCTTCCCTCTCCCAGACATGGTGCGGCTAATGCATTAAAATACAAAGTTCAATATTTCCAATCCACTGCAGCTGTCTGTCTCAGCCTCTACTTACACCAAAGCAAAATCAGAAAAAAAAAAAACAGTGTGAAGACCACAGAGACTAACCAAGAACAAACTCCTCAGAAGCACAACACGCACAAATAATTCCCAAACCCTGGGAAGAAAAATACACAGAACAAAAGGCCATTCAGTACTGGACCCACACGACACAGCCTCTTACTATCAGAAGAGGGTTGTAGCGCCGAAAAAGACAGCACATAGCAAGCGAGACGGGACAGGCGCTTGTCTTTTTCGGTGCTACAACCCTCTTCTGGAAACATGCACCAACTAGCCCCCCAACAAGTATTACTCTTACTATCAGCTTTATTCCTACGCCACCAAATTGTGGTGGTATGCATAAAGCAAATAATTTTTCACAGCCAGCAGTTACTTAATGATGCAAACTGCCTTCCCACAAGGATATCAAAATGTAATTAAAGCCTTTGGTTCCAAGTCTTCTTTTTATTGAATATTCCACTGGAAAGAACAAACACTCAATTAAATTCAAAGTCAAGGCGTACTCATGAGCTGGAGACTGAACAGGAGGAATCTCATTTTTCTCACTCTGACAGTTTATTTATTTTTTTCAGACTGCTTCCACCACTGAGAAAAATTACTATGAGCACTCGCTTCGCTGCAGGACAAACACTTAACTTTGGTAACACGTCACACCAAGAAAATTTCTGCTGGCCCAATTCTTTCCCAATGCAACCTGACCCACAACACGAGTGCTGACAGCAGCTGCCTGCTGCAACCTGTACACAATGCTGGAGACAGCCTCTCTCCTGAGTTTCAGACATTATCCACCAGCCATGAACATGGACAATAGCGCCTTGCTGTGTGTCTTTTATTGTCCGTCCTCTCTGCACACTGCCTCATAGCAATGAATCTATACCAACTAGCCCAAGTAGCCGTTCTAACATGAACATGGTCACTTACTACAAAATTAACTGAGGAGACCTTTTTGAAAACAGATTTTTATGCACCTCCTAGTATCTCCAGTAGTTAAAACTGCATATTAAGGGGACATGCTACAGAACGAAACAGTTTTGTTAATATTAAAGCCAGGTGGCCGAAAATTTCACAGTTGGTCAACTTTTAGGAGATGTTCTTAAATATGGTGTTAATTCCTGCCTATCTAGGTTGGTTGAATTTTTGAAAGTCATGCATTTGAAATATAAGTGTGTTTTTGCGCACCTATTTGACGTCAGTATAAATATCACAAAGCAGTGTCATTTACCATGTTGTGGAAAGTTCCTCTGATGCGTTAAAACTTCAGCGAAGCTTGGATTCCATCCAGTGCTGGTGCTCAAAATGGTAAATGCCTTTGAATGCTACAAAATGCCAATTTATCTCTTTCACTCGCAAGCGTTCCCCATTGCAAACAAGTTACTCATTACATAATGTTCCCTTGCAAAAAGTACTTGAATATAAGTATCTCTGCATTTATTTTGCATCTAACCTAACGTGGACGAGGCAAGTTGAGTATATTACACCCAAAGCCTGCAGAATTCGTAATTTCTTAACTCGAAATTTCAATAAAGCACAGTCGAATGTCAAACAACTCCTGTATATCACTTACATACGACCAATTCTTGAATATGCCTGCCCTGTGTTGGACCCCCAGTTTGCTTACTTATGTGACATGCTCGAGCGCGTCCAGAATAATCTTGCTAGATTTGCGTCCAATAATTACAGCTTTTCAACTAGTGTCACATCTCTTAAAAACCACCATGGTTGGGGATCTTTAGCTAACCGCAGGAAACATTTGAGGTTGCAAATCATGCATCGCATCCATTTTGGAAAGCTGAGCATTGACAAAGACCTGCTTCTACCTCAGTTTTTTTCTAGACGTCTTGATCATCGGTGTAAGGTCCGAGAGATTAAATGTAGGCCAGACATTTACAAAACCTCATTCTTTCCGTAGACAATCAATGAGTGGAACAGGCTGCCAGGCGGCGTCACTAAGTGCTGCACGGAAGGTCAGCCCCCCGCATTCTTATGTGATATGTGACGTGGCATGCAGTTGTCTTGCGCATGTCTTTCATTTCATTAGTGTCATTGTATTTATGGAGCGCGGTTGTCCTCCTTCAGTGCATGCCCTTCCTCATCCATTATTAGTTGTGTCATTGTATTTTTGTTATCCTGTGGTACTTGAGGCCAAACGAGCAGAAGTTATTGTGTGAGAAAGCAGGGTGTGAGGAAGGTGTGAGAAAGCAGGGTGAGTTGGTTTGACATTGTGAACACTGTAGCGCTGGCAGACGACGAACGCAATGCGTGTCAGCGCACTGCGTGTCTCGTCCTCCCTTCGTTCGCCGTCTGCCAGGGCTACAGTGTTCAGAGTGTGAGAAAGATGCTCAGGTAGTGTACACAAGCTCCCAAGGAGAGTACATTTAGGGGAGTAAGGCATAACCGCCCTATTTGCTCGCTTTCTATGAAACAGAAGTGGGGTCTTCCTAGATAGATTTTATATTTTCAGATTTCTCCACTGTATTTGACCCTGTCTCTCACACCAAGTGGCTAAGGCCAATAAACATGCAACCTGATGAAAACTTGCTGGATTACCAACAATCGCTCAAACAACAATTACAGCAGGCTACCATTATGACGAACTCCGTTAAGATGAATTGGCTCCCTAGAGACTTTATGCAAAAGAAAAAAAGGCAGTGTTTAACACCCAAACGTCGAGCGAGAGCATTCTGGCATTGGTTTGGGCCAAATTTGAAGGTCACTACATTTCAGGCACACTCAATTGTGGTTGGACATCGATTATGATCCAATCGGCCAGGGTCAAATGCTGAAAGTCGGCCGGGCCAAATTTTGGAATTTTGGAAACTACAGAGAATATTTATTGCATTCGAATCGGTGCAAAAGTACGGACTTCTGCTAGATAGAAGATGGCGATGAGTGGGCAGTGCTGCCGGATGGAGCATTGCACAGTGCTTCACACGAGGCATGTTTGGCTGTAGCCTAGTGGTCTCTCTCAGCGTCCTGTGAAGCTGATCTGCTCGTGCCGCTCAAATCCAGACAAGGTATGGCTTGCAGTCATGTGGTACAGAGCTGGATTCCTGCATCGAGTAGAGCTATTGCCACTGAAGATGAACAGGTTAGTGTGCCCCCTCGACTAAGATCAACTTTACAGCAGCCGTGGACCAAAGCACTTTACTCCGTCAACGATACTTGCGGTGTGTCTGCATGGCACTGTTGAGGCAAGCAAAAAAAAAAAAAAATACCGTATATACTCGTGTGACGTTCCTTGTGTGTGCTACGAGGGTCCGCGTTCGACGGCGCGGCGTAGAGGGAGCCCCCAGTGGCGGCGAAAGCACTCAAAGGAAAACAATTCAGCTGGAAGAGAGGAGAACGGCGACAACCGGACCCCCTTTCCATAGTGTCGGCACGAGACGAACGCCGCCGCCGCCGCGGGGAGACGGGCGTTATCTTCCCCAATTGCCGTGGCCGTTCCAGGGGGGCCTCGTTTCGGCGGGCCTGGCCCCGTGGCAAGACGGCGGGCATCATCAATCAACCCTCCCGAGCACATCCCAGGACAAGGGACCACTTTCCCGGCCTTTTAGTGACCTCGCGTTCCGGCCTTGAGGGGCGAGTGTCATTTGATGGAGAACGGAGGCCGGTGACCCGCGGGAACCGTCAGCGGGCCAGAGCGCGCCTTACCACAGCCGACGCTATGCGCTACCTCGACGACAACCTTCTTTCCCTCGGACTCAACACGTGAGGGGGGCGAGACCATAAGTGCGGTGGTGTGTTTGTGCGCCCAAGTGAAAGCCCTAGGCCCCCCCCCACTCCGGCGTGGGCGTCCTCACCCTAGGGAGTGTGGGGATAAGAGGATATAAAAATCGACAAGGAGTACCGAAGAAGGACGCTCAGGATGACATCGTTCGCCAAGGGGGCCTTCAGCGCCGAAGCCCGATGGCGTGCAGCTTCTGCCAGCAACCGTTCGAGCTCAACTCCGGAGCCCCTCCATCGTCCCCATGAAGTCGTCGGCACGTAAGCTCGGACGCCCCAGCCTCTGATGTATAATCTTAATCATGTGTAATTATTGAATATATCTGTTTGTTTAAACTGAGCCATACGGTGTCTCTTTGCCTCTCCGTCCCGTGTGGACCTGCGCATTATGGGCGGTCATCACACTGGTGTCAGAAGTGGGGTCTCAAAAGCAAATGTCCTCTGAATGCTGCGACATTCATGACTTCAAAATTGTAATCAAAAGGGAATCACGGGACTGATTGTGGGACTATTACCCCCATTTGAGAGGCTTGAGGCACCGGAGGGCTTGAAAAAAAAAAAAAAGTCTGTATCTAAGGGAGCTCCCACTCCACAGCCGTCGCTCGGAGCAAGCATGCTGGCATTAGGAAGCGTCATTCCGACGTTTACAGGAGATAAGACAGGGGTTCCAATCTGCGATTTCTTTTCCATGCTAGAAGAGATTGGGAAAATGGGGGGATGGTCCGATGCTCAAATGCCGGGAATGGCGAGGTGTAAGATGGCAGGAGCTGCTTATGATTTTGCATGGCGAGATGAAAAAGTAAAATCCACAAAATCATTTGCGGAATTTAAGAAGCTCGCGTTTGAGCATTTCGACACTGAACCACGTCACGTGCGGGTACAGAGGTTCCGTGACGCCGGACAGATGGTAGGGGAGGATGTGCGAACGTTTGCGTCGCGGCTTCAGCGCCTAGCACGCGATACGTTAAGCAGGGAGGAGGACGGAGACCAGCTAAGGAAGAAATACGCGGAGGATCTACTTAAAGAGGAAATGACCGCTTTGTTCGTGGCTGGTCTGCAAGACCCCGTGCGCTGGTTCGTGCTCTCGCGCAAGCCGAGCAATTTCGACCAAGCCGTGGCGGCCGCATTGGATGAGGAACGAAATGAGGCGTTAACGACAGCCGCAGCGAGAGTACGCGTCATAGAGAGAGCGGTGCTCAACCCTGAGGTTGCTCTATTGACAGAGCGGTTAGATCGCTTAGAACAGCTGCTATCTCAGCAGGTGGAACGCCAGGTGGAAGCGCACGCTCAACAGCGCCCATTCGCTGGAAACCGGAGACCGCCACAAAGCTACAGGCGCGGTATGCGAGATTTTGAAGAAATCGTATGCTTTGCTTGCCAGGGTCGCGGACACATCGCCAGGTTTTGCCAAAACGTGCGCCGTGGGGAGCGACAAAGAGAAGCAGGCGAGACACGCCCTAAGCAAGCCTACAGCGGGGCTCCAGATACCGAGACAAAAAACTAGATAGTCCTCCCCATCCTGAGGAGCATGGGGAGGGAGCAGTGGATGATGAGGTGGTGGTGGTTTGCGTGGCCGACGAGGCATGCCCTGTTGTGCGTTGCAAGTTAAATGGTTGCTGCATGGAATTGTTGATAGATATGGGGTCAAAGGTGACATTGCTTAAGGAGAGCAGTTTAAACACGCTTCAAAGGAAGGGGGACCGCGAGGTGTTGGAAGCGTCTGGTGGTATGGCAACCAAATTTGTAGGCATAACAGGGGATCCTCTTGGCATAAGTGGACTCTACCGGTTACACTTCTCTCACGGCGGAATTGCATTGGAGCACCCCTGCTACGTATGCCCGGACACGGTGTCTCTGCCAAACGGAGTGTCAGGTATATTAGGGCAGGATTTTTTGAGAAAAGGGAAGGTAGTAGTCTCATTCTCTGAGGAAGAGGTTAATGCGGGCGGCTCAAAAGTTCCGTTTTTGAACAGGAGAGGGGCTGAGATTCGCATTACCGATATTGACACCCGTCAAACAGTGGGATCATTGGAGAAGGTGTATTCGCGGGTTGCCGTCAGGCTGGTCGATGAGGCAGTCGTCCTTCCTTGGTCGGAGCACATTTTGTACGCGTTTGTGCCTTCAGATGTAGAGAGCGGCGCCGTGGGAGTGCTTGAGCCGGTCGACTCTCTCAGCAATGGCCTGAAGGCAGCCGCGTGCCTCGTGACAGTTAATGACGCCCACAGAGTGCCCCTACGGGTGGTTAACTGTAGCCAGCAGCCACTGAGCCTTCCCAAGAACAAAACATTGGCTTTCTTCACCTCTGCGATAGAGAAACGTGAGCCCACCGATACGGTACTCGCAACTGTAGAGCTTGCTAGTCCTTCGGCTGCTCCAAAGGTGTCGTTCGATCTTTCTCACGTAAAATCCAGGGAGAGGGAGGCTCTGGCTGGTTTGCTGAACGACTACTCGGAGGTATTCGCCGCATCCAACCTGGATTTGGGCCGCTGTGGCGTTATAAAGCACAGGATAGAAACCGGCACTTCATCGCCCGTTTACCAGCGTGCGTACAGGATTCGTTACTCCCAACGTGAGGAGATGGAGCGGCAGGTGAAGGACCTGATTGATCGCGGCATTGTCGAACACTCAAAGTCACCCTGGGGAGCACCAGCACTATTGGTGGAAAAGCCAGATGGCTCGTATCGATTGGTAGTGGACTACCGCAAACTAAATGCCGTAACTCGCATCGATCTATACCCCATCCCCAATATACAGGAGACGCTTTCTCAGCTGGGCTCTGCCAGGTACTTCACGGTAGTGGACATGGCGGCGGGATTCTGGCAGATAGCAATGGATCCGGCAGATGCCGAGAAAACGGCATTCAACACGCCCTCAGGGCACTATGAATGGAAAAGAATGCCGATGGGTCTGGCCAACAGCCCTGCTGTCTGGCAGAGAACCGCTGATGTTATCCTGGCAGGTCTTCTGGGGAGGCTGTGCTTCGTGTATATGGATGACATAATCATATACATTGACAGTTTTGAGAACCATTTGCGCGATATTGAGCAGGTTTTGGTGCGACTAAGAGGAGCGGGTCTCAAGCTGAAGCCCTCTAAGTGCCAATTCCGCAAAAACGAGGTAAAATACCTCGGGCACGTTGTTTCAGCTGACGGCGTGCGACCGGACCCTGAGAAACTAAGGTGTGTCTCGGATTTTCCATCCCCGACTAGCGTCCGCCAGGTCCGGCAGTTTCTCGGCCTGATCGGTTACTACCGAAGGCACATAGAGGAGTTCGCCAAGCTCGCTAAGCCGCTCACCGCCTTAACAGCCAAAAATGTCGCCTTTCGCTGGGACGAAAACGCGGAGGAGGCTTTTGGGGCCCTGAAAAGGAAGCTAATGAGTGCACCGCTGTTGCGCCACCCGGATTTTAATTTGCCCTTCATTATGGCCACAGATGCGTCAAAGTTCGCAGTTGGTGCCGTGCTATCTCAGGTTATCGAGGGCAAAGAACATCCCGTTGCTTTTGCTAGCCGACAGCTGAGCCCCACAGAGCAAAAGTACGGAGCTACGGAAAGGGAGTGCCTCGCCGTTGTCTGGGCAGTAAAGCACTTCAGATGCTACCTTTACGGCCGCAAATTCAAGCTAGTCACAGACTGCCATCCTCTGAAATGGGTGATGAGTGTCAGGGACCCTAGCTCGCGACTCGCTAGATGGAATCTACACCTGCAGGAATACTGCTTTGAAGTTGAGCACAAGTCAGGAAAGACACATCTGAATGCTGATGCACTCAGCCGCACAGCTGCCGTGGCAGCTATAGATGAGTTTGTCCCCGTAGTCGACCCCGCTGAATTACGCACAGAGCAGTGCAAAGATCCTGACCTGAAGCGAATAATCGAAAGCTTAGAGGGCGCACCGTCTCACCCCGAACAGCTAGGTTATTTCATTGGCAAAGACGGCACCCTGTGTCGGTGCACGAGGCCAACCAGGAAAGGGAGACCAGAGAAAACCGCTTGGGAGAGAGTCGTCATACCTTGGTCGTGGACAGAAAGGGTTCTTCGCGCATTTCACGATGCGCCATGCGCCGGTCATTTTGGCGTAGCGAAGACACGCAGGCGTGTGGAGTGTTTGCACTTTTGGAGTGGCATGCGACAGGATGTTAGAGACTACTGTGCGAAGTGTCATTCCTGTCTCGAAAGAAAAACACCCAAGAGACGAAGACCGGCTCCAATTCAGCCGTTCCCTGAGGTTTCGGCTCCCTTCGAGCGGACAGGTATGGACATAATGGGCCCATTGCCCACGACCACTTCCGGAAACAAGTACATTTTAGTATTTGTCGATCACCTTTCAAAATACGCGGAAGCGGTAGCACTCCCAGATCAGAGGGCAGACACGGTTGCAAGAGCATTTGTAGAACAGATCGTGCTCCGACATGGACCCCCGAGGCAACTCTTGACAGATCGGGGAACGAACTTCGTGTCGCAGCTAATGAGGAGAGTTTGCGAGCTGCTTAAGAGCGCTAAGAAGCAGACAACACCGTACCATCCGGCTTGCAACGGCGCGGTGGAGCGACTGAACCAAACCGTGGCCGGGTTCCTGTCGCATTTTGTTTCGCGCGACCAGTGGGACTGGGACTTGTGGCTCCCGTATGCAATGTTTGCCTACAATTCCTCAGCACACGAGAGCACGGGCGAATCGCCATTTTTTCTTCTCTACGGCCGAGACCCGGACCAGCCTAGTGAAGTGCCAGAGGGCCCCCGTCGTGTCCCATACGCTTCACTGGACGACTATAAGGTTGACCTAGAATCGCCCTTGCAAGTGGCGAGGGACATCGCAAAGGAGGCCTTAAAGAAAGCGGCGAAGCACAGGAAGGAGGTGCACGATCGCAGTGCTAGAGACGCGCCGTTTGATGTGGGGGACAGCGTGTACATTGAAAACTGCCAAAGGCAGATTGGGCTAGCTCGTAAGTTCCAGACGAAGTGGAGAGGACCGTGTGAGGTTGTCGAGAAGCTTTCTCCGGTAAACTTCAGAGTCCGAGACGTGAACCGGCGCTTGATAAGGATACACGCAAATCGCCTCAAGTCGGCACCGGTTCAGTATTCACGAAATGAGGAAAGGGAAAGCGCGGATTTTGATGGGGACAGAAGTAAAGCTTAGCGCGCAGATAGTTCGCAAGAAACGCCTTCTCCTGCATTTGTTCGGCAGGCGCCAGAGGTGACGGCCGGAATGCCACCGGATTTACTTCATGCATTACTAGAAGAAGAAGAAGCGCGCGAGGTTGCCGCGCAGATAACGCCAGGAGAGGCTCCTGCCACGAGCCCTCGCGAGTCCCAAAGCAGACAAAGGGTCACAGACTTACTTAGTATGACTCATGAAGGCCGATATCCGCTGCGAAATCGGAAAGCTAAGTCGGACTAATGTCGTAAACAGAGCGGAGTTGTGAACTGGTCAGAATTGTGTAATGCCGCAGCTCATAACATTGCTATATGCGTATGTGTTAAGTTATCGGAGTTGGTAGTTAAACCTTTCTGTCATTAACTAACACCTTCAGAGGAGAGCATGCGGAGCGCATGCAGAACCTGCCCTACTTCCTTTCGTTATCTTTATTTTTGTCTGTGCCGTGATCGTGCTAGAAGTGGGAGCTCCTTTGTAACTGTGGTAAATTTATTTCGTCCAGTTTAGACTAGAAAGGAGAGGTTTGGGTGCCGAGTTTCATGTTTATCTGTAAAAGAAGATCAGTGCTGCCCCTGGAGACGCCAGTTATGTCAGCTGAGGCATATGGTGTTGTGCAGTGGTGTTGAGTGCAGCGAAAAGTGTTTTGTCGGACGCACTGTGCGAGGCGATTCAGAAAGACAAGGGGAGCTGCATGGACTCAAACATTCTTCTGGAGGGTGAGCGAGTGTGACGTTCCTTGTGTGTGCTACGATGGTCCGCGTTCGACGGCGCGGCGTAGACGGAGCCTCCAGTGGCGGCGAAAGCACTCAAAGGAAAACAATTCAGCTGGAAGAGAGGAGAACGGTGACAACCGGACCCCCTTTCCATAGTGTCGGCACGAGACGAACGCCGCCGCCGCCGCAGGGAGACGGGCGTTATCTTCCCCAATTGCCGTGGCCGTTCCAGGGGGGCCTCGTTTCGGCAAGCCTGGCCCCGTGGCAAGACGGCGGGCATCATCAATCAACCCTCCCGAGCACATCCCAGGACAAGGGACCACTTTCCCAGCCTTTTAGTGACCTCGCGTTCCGGCCTTGAGGGGCGAGTGTCATTTGATGGAGAACGGAGGCCGGTGACCCGCGGGAACCGTCAGCAGGCCAGAGCGCGCCTTACCACAGCCGACGCTATGCGCTACCTCGACGACAACCGTCTTTCCCTCGGACTCAACACGTGAGGGGGGCGAGACCATAAGTGCGGTGGTGTGTTTGTGCGCCCAAGTGAAAGCCCTAGGCCCCCCCCCCCCCCACTCCGGCGTGGGCGTCCTCACCCTAGGGAGTGTGGGGATAAGAGGATATAAAAATCGACAAGGAGTACCGAAGAAGGACGCTCAGGACGACATCGTTCGCCAAGGGGGCATTCAGCGCCGAAGCCCGATGGCGTGCAGCTTCTGCCAGCAACCGTTCGAGCTCAACTCCAGAGCCCGTCCATCGTCCCCATGAAGTCGTCGGCACGTAAGCTCGGACGCCCCAGCCTCTGATGTATAATCTTAATCATGTGTAATTATTGAATATATCTGTTTGTTTAAACTGAGCCATACGGTGTCTCTTTGCCTCTCCGTCCCGTGTGGACCTGCGCATTATGGGCGGTCGTCACACTCGCGTAATGAACCCACCCCCTAGCTTTTGGTACCGCGTTCCTCAGTTTTCGTGCTGACCGCAGCGCAGACCTTGGCAGTGTGCCGATAACATCACTCCGTGCTTAGCTTTTGACAAGTGCTCCTATCAAAGCCGAGGAAGGGGCTGCTCGGCGAACTTTGCAGAGTGCCAAGACATTGTGCGCCCTTGACAGAAGCGCTGGCGGCGGTGGCTTGCTTGGCGCGCTGCTGTGCGCCAGGCTTAGAAAGTCGGAGCGCACTTGAGCATTGGAGAGGAGCATAGCAGTTTAGACCAGAACCCTATAGGCAATGGGCAAACATAACTCCGGCGCCAACGGGGGCGCCACTCGCGGCGAGGAGTGCAACTGCTGCAGGATAAGCTGGCCGCCATGCGGGCTCCAACAGCTGCAATCTGATCGCATCCGGCTGCATCCTCAGTTTGCCAAGAAAGTTGATTTTAAACAGTCAATTGATTAAACAGAAAATTAAACAGAAAATTGATGACCTCCACGACTGCAGTAGACGACCAAACCTGATCATATGCGGCTTACCTGAAAATGATGGTGAAACTAATGACTCTCTTGAAAGCACTGTCAACAAAGAAATAATACAAGACACCCTAGAGCTAGACCCAGTTGCTATTGAACGAATACATCGTTTAGGTAGACCAGGACCCGATAAAACACGGCCGGTCATTTTTAAACTCTTTGATACAAGACAGAAATCCGAAATACTGAAAAACTGTCACAAGCTAAAGGAAACGGAATACTCGATTGGGAAAGATTTTTCACCAAAAATACGAGAACTGCACAAGAAATTGTGGGAAAAATCTAAGCCGCACCATGACAAACGTGAGAAAATTCAATGGCACTTGATAAACTTTACATCAACAGCCGCATATTTGTATGGGATGACAAAAGAAATGACATAGTTCCTCAAGGGTCATTACTTGGTCCGACACTATTTTTACTATATATAAACGACATTGTAAACATAATAAATAACACTAAGTTAATTTTATATGCAGATGACACGAATGTGTTTTTCTCGGGCGCTGACGTTGTGGACGTGTTTCATCAGGCCAACGAATGGTTAACTGGACTGAACTTATGGCTTCTTTCGAACAGACTCCAATTAAACACAAGTAAAACTAAATACATACTGTTTAGACCGAGGGGAACCCATTCACCCACGAACTTGCACTTAAAATTTCATAACGTTACTATCGAACAATCGACTACAGTTAGATTTTTGGGGGTAATATTCCAGGAGAACCTTTTATGGACGCCTCACGTTGACGTACTGCGTAGGGACCTTGGGTGAGCCGTGGGAATTTTAAACAAGATAAGATACCATGTTCCGTCTGCTGTAAAAAAGCAAATCTACTATGCGCTTTTGCATTCACGCTTCTGTTACTGTTTCCTAGTATGGGCTACAACGACTAAGACAAATTTGGATTGTCTTTTCTCTTTGCAAAAGCGAGCAGTGAGAGCAATAGGCAATTTAGATCTTTCGGAGGACACTGCACCTCATTTTAAAAGTAATAAAATAATGCCCATTCACAAACTCCATAAACACAAACTGGCCCTGGAAATTTCGCGTCTTCACCAAACAGATATAACATTTCAAACTAAATATCATGCCCAACCTGGTCCTTATTATCTGCGACAAAACTTAATACCAAGGCCCCGTTCGCGTACAACATACGGTGATCAAAAACTAAGTTATTTGATTCCGGATTTCCTCAATGCGCATCCTGAATTAGCTGAGATACTGTTTACTGCCACCAAGGTGCAACGACTGAGAAGAACACTTAGAGACATTTTCTTAAATGAAAACTAAATACCATGCTGTGCTGATAATTTCGTTCGCCTTCACTCCGGATCTTTACCTTCCCTGTGATGACTGTTTTTCATAACACCACGCTACTGATCCAACTTATTGTTTCTTATGTACCTGTATTTTTGTGTTTTTCATGCCCTTTCATATCATGCAGTATTGATGTTTCTTTTGCTTTGTACTTATTGTGCTTATGTTATGTTGTTTCCGCCGCAGCCAAGGGGGGCGCGGCCCCGTCAGGCATGTTCTATTGCCTTTTGTCGCGTCCCCCAAGGCATTTCTGTAACGGAATGTCTTCAATAAAGAAAGAAAGAAAGAAAGAAAGAAAGAAAGAAAGAAAGAAAGAAAGAAAGAAAAAACGATGATCTAAGCCGGCCGCCGTCGCAGAACACCCGACGCAGGGCACAATCAAGGACTTAACAATACTAAACATAAATGCCCGTAGTATCCTCAACAAACCTGATCACTTTGAGTACTTACGACTAGAGCACGATCCCGATATAGTAGGCATCACCGAAACGTGGCTGACGACAAACATCTCGAATGATGAAATCGCCCCTCCAAACTATTCAGTAATATGTAAAGATCGCCAGACACGTGGTGGAGGCGTAGCGCTACTAATAAAACAACACTTTTCCTTTGTCATCCTCCCAGATGTAGAAGGAGCCGAGGCCATATTTTGTAAGCTAGAAGCCAATGGTGCTCATATTGTCGTAAGTTGTGTTTATTGTAGCCCTTCTTCAGGGCACGAGAGCATAACAATCATGCAACGTCACATTCGCAATCCCAATACTCGAGTTATACTCATGGGTGATTTTAATCTACCTGAGATGGATTTGACTAATATGCACCTCTCATCCCCTGCAACTTATAAGGTCGTCGATTTAATGTTGAACTTTAACCTTCGCCAAACTGTATCATGTGCAACACGCACGCAAGATACAACGAAAACAATACTTGATCTTATATTTCTCAGCGATAATTTTCTGCTGGACCAGTCCCAGACTGACATCATCAAAGGAATGTCTGACCATGATATTCCCATATGCGCACTACCCCTGAGAATCACTATCACGCCTCGAACTGAATTAACAACGGTGCGTAATTTTGACATAGCTGACGATGCTAGCATACTTACTTATCTCGAACATGAATTTCATTCCTTTTCCGCACTTTCATGCAATACAGATACAGATATTAATGCTCTCTGGCTTATGTTTAAGAACACTCTAGGTCACTGTATATCTCATTTTGTACCGCTGTTAACAAAACGCCCTCGAACGAAAAAACCTTGGATTACACGTGAGGTTATATGCAAAACGACGAGTCAAATGGCTCAGGCAGAACATGAAATCCAAAGGAGTAACCGCACTTGAAACAAGTAAACTGGCGCATGCTACTTCAGACTTTAAGCAAAAAGCAAAAATGGCCAAACAACACTACTTTCAGGTTACACTTCCTAATTTCCTCACGAATAATCCGCGACGGTTCTGGAAGCATTTTAGCACAAAAATAATACCTCACACTTGCCAGTTGAAGAAAAGATTAAAAAAGCAAATGCTTATAATGATTTCTTTCGTTCAGATTTTACTGTAGACAACTGTGTTATACCCAGAGCAGAATTATGCAATGGATCAGAAATTGGTCCCCTTAACATTACCGACGCTGGTGTTTTCAATCTTCTGCTCGGCCTGGACAGTAAAAAAGCAAGTGGCCCAGATGAAATTCCAAATGCCTTTTTAAAACGATACGCCGAACCCTGCAGCAGGTACCTAGGTCTAATCTATCGTAAATCCGTTGCCACTTGCAGACTGCCAAACGACTGAAAAATCGCCAAGGTATTGCCGATCCATAAATCAGGCAATACTTCTTCGGTTTCCAACTTCAGGCCGATATCACTCACTAGTACCGCATGTAAAATACTAGAACATATAATTTCAAAGCACATAACAGAGTTTCTAGAGTGAAATAACCTATTATCGCCTCATTAGCATGGATTTCGCCGCGGCTTATAAACATTTACTCAATTAACAGAAGTTGTGCATGACCTAGCTTTAAGTATTGACAATAACAGCCAAATTAACATCATATTACTTGACTATGCTAAAGCCTTCGACTGCGTATGCCATTCCAAACTAATCGTAAAACTACGGGGTTACATCGGTGATGGGGAACTTTTGGTTTGGATTTCTTGCGGCAACGTTCCCAACTCGTTTTGTACAATAACATTCAATCTGAAATGGTACCAGTTACATCCGGAGTTCCTCAAGGGTCTGTCCTTGGGCCACTGCTGTTTCTTATATTTATTAATGACATTACCACCGACATTACCTGTAACATCAAACTCTTTGCAGACGATTGCATAATTTACAGAGAAATCAGAAGCCATCAAGATCACGTCATACTTAACAGATCATTGCAAAAACTTTCGGACTGGTGTAGTGATTGGCAAATGTCAATTAACAAGGTGAAATCTGTAGCAATTGCAGTAGCTAGAAAAAAGCAACCATCAAATTTCTTGTACAAAATCAATGTTACTCCACTGGCCTTCGTCAATGAACACAAATACTTAGGAGTTACAACAAGTAACGATCTTAGATAGGGCAAACACATCGACAACATCCCTTCAACTGCATTACGAAAGCTGTTTTTTCTTAAAAGGTGTCTTCGTCTTGCGCCAACACAAACTAAACTTTTAGCTTATAAAACATTTGTTAGACCTGTACTAGAATATGCTAACACTGTTTGGTTTCCTCAGTCTTTAACCAATATTTCACGACCTGAAAGAATTCAACGTAAAGCAGTGAGGTTTGTTCACAACAGATACAAAAGAACCGACTCACCAACACAACTAGCTGAAATCTCCGGGTTTGAAACATTATCAACAAGGGCAAAGCGCGTGCGACTAAAATTTCTATATCAGCTCCTTAATAACACTTTTAAGATCGATTCATCAAAGTACATTTCACTACCACAAAAACGTGCATTAAGAAACCAGCACGCGTATACGCTAACCAAATATCCCTATCACAGTGACACTTTCAAAAATTCTTTCTTCCCGCTAGTAACAAGAGAATGGAACCATCTAGACGCATCCATAACTAACGCTGATTTATTTTCAAATTTTTGTACCGAACTAGAAGCCGTGTTTTAAAACTAGAGTAGTGGTTAGAAAGATTTTTCTGCATTTTTGTCTATTTTAAGGAGTACACGATGTGTTGTGCACATGTTAATGTTTTCGAACGAGCATGTTTTTAAGAAGTACTTGCAACTGGGCTTGTTGGTGCGTATTCGTGAAAGACATGGGAGCGCAAAAATGGCAACACGGACGAGTAAGGGAACAGGACGAGCGCTGCACTATCAACAGGATTTATTCAATGAAGAGCGTTTATATAGCCCCTGCCCTTATCCATGCTCTTAATCGCAGTTGACAGACAATCGCCTCTCACAGATGTGCATCACGAAACAGCAATTCACTGTTGCAAAGAACAACTGACGTGTCACTGATGCAATAATCACCTCGCTTCTTGATATAGAATGCTTCCACGAGCTCACGTTCTGTCTTATCTCGGCTTTTCACGAGCACTTTGCAATCCGATAGCCGAGGCTTGCAGGCTATACGTTTCACTTTCGAACAGGCTTGGCAGTGGTCAGGCAGATGGGCACCTTTCTTGTTTAATGAATTCTTGTGTTCAAGCAGGCGCTCATTAAGACACCGTCCGGTTTGTCCAACGTACACCTTGCCGCATGTAAGCGGGAACTCACCAAGAAAGATTTGCTGCCATTTCTTTCGAACCATTCAAAGACTGTTAAGAGGGCTATCGCTTCCCAGTGCTTAGCGTCCACACTAAAGAAGTCCTGCCACCATGCCATGCACGCCAGCTTTGCATTGCATCTCAGGTGTCCAGGCTGCAGAAAGCAGGCTTCCCGGCTTGCCTGGTTCTCTCCATGACGCAGACCTTGCTGAAAAAGCTGAAGGGCAGCAAGGAAAACAAATGACCTCAAGAAAAAAAGCTGGCAAGGCTGGAAGTTGTACCTTAGGTACACCTCAAGAAGGTGGCCAATAAATACGGCGTCGACGTGGTATTTTAAGCGCCTCGAAAACTCGCAGGAATGTGTTCTCGCATTGGGAGAAAAAAAGTGCAAGAGTGCACCATCAGACACAGAACGCCACATGTTGGCCTCAAGAAAGCAGTGGTGTACGAGTTCCCGCTTACATGCGGGAAGGTGTACGTTGGACAAACTGGATGGTGTCTTAATGAGCGCCTGCTTGAACACAAGAATTCATTAAACAAGAAAGGTGCCCATCTGCCTGACCACTGCCAAGCCTGCTCGAAAGAGAAACGTATAGCCTGCAAGCCTCGACTATCGAATTGCAAAGTGCTCTTGAAAAGCCAAGATAAGACAGAACGTGAGCTCGTGGAAGCCTTCTATATCAAGAAGCGAGGTGATTATTGCATCAGTGACACGTCAGTTGTTCTTCGCCACAGTGAAATGCTCTTTCTTGATGCACATCTGCGAGAGGCGATTGTATGTCAACTGCGATTAAGAGCATGGATAAGGGCAGGGGCTATATAAACGCTCTTCCTTGAATAAATCCTGTTGATAGTGCAGCGCTCGTCCTGTTCCCTTACTCGTCCATGTTGCCATTTTTGTGTTCCCATGTCTTTCACGAGCATTTTTTTTCTTGTGCAAATCTGTCAACTTCTTTCGAGTTTTTTCTGTGCTATGAATTGTCTAGTTTATAGTTGTCTTTTGCACAGCCACTTTTAGAATTGTTATCCTTTGCTATGATACATGTAATGCCCACCTGCTAAGGTCTCAACTAGAGACTGGTAGTATTCAAATAAATAAATAAATAAACAAATAAACAGCTGCATTGTCGCATAGCTGTCTATTGTACCCACTCAACTACGGATATCCGTGGTAGGTCCGAGTAAGGTCCGAATATTCAGTGGCAGGCTGGGATGTCCGTAAACATCTCTAAGGATGTCCATATCCGGATATACACATCAAAGATTCTGTGTATGTCTGAGGGACATTTGTTACCGGATGGCTGGCGGAAATCCATGGGCAGATGTCCGAGGAGTAGCCGTAAATATCCCTCTAGGAATGTGAACTTACGACATGGCATATATATTTTGTTTTCCCCAGACACAAAATTGAAAAGAAATTCTATTTTGTAAATGACAAAATTCACTCGATCATATTTCTACCAGCAATTAGATTATTATTCAGAATAATTAAGATAGCTCGACTATGGTGTTAATGTGAAGTAACCTGAATTAATCTAAATGCATGACTTTCTGGAGCCAGCGCTCGTGATCCTTTTCTCCTCCAGCATTCCCTTGAGGTAACTGAGGCATGCAGTCATGCATGCAGCCATCCATGAAAAATAAACCGACTGAACTCCTACCAAGGGCCGCGGCAGAGTTAGAGGCATAAAAATTGATGCAATCCAATCTGTCAACAACTGGGGTGCGATTAGTTCACTATAGCGCGATCGTCGCGTTAATTTTCATCGCGTGGTGCTCCTTTTGACCTTTACTTTTGCTGCAATATGCAGTTTGTTCTTTGCTTGCTCAGCTGTGCTACAAATGTGATGTCACCTACACGCTCGAAAAGACCTTCTTTTGAACCCGAAAAAGGTCTAGTTTCGTACCCTTGCTAAGACACCGATGCTTTGTTGCTTCAGATGAAAGAAGCGGCCTGGTGTTATCACTTGCGAGGTAAGTAACTGTGCTTGAAAATTACTTTCATAGTGTTGCTGTCGGATGAGTGAAGTGCATTAACACAGTTATACTCTACTGCAAAACTTGTTTACAATGGAGCGGAAGTTACAAGCACGATGCAATAGCTGCTGCAAACGTGTTTACTTGCGTTTGCGAGCTCAACTCAAAGCTCCAGAAGCCAGTGCGTCATGCCTGTCTTTTGCTCTACACTGCTAAAAAAGTTGAGACGGAGTGTAGTTAGATGGTGTAAATCTTAAGGCAATTGTACGTAAGTTCAGAATTGCGATAAAACAGAACGTGCGAAAGCATACTGTCAGGAAGGTGTAAGTTTTGCACTGATTAGCGACTGAGTTTTCCTTATTTTCCTATTGCCTTTGCAGTGTGGATGTGGCCCACTTGAAGAGTGTATTGGTGCCTAAATCATGCCACGTCACGGAAAGCACAGGTAGGTTGAATATGTAAAAGTTGTCTACTTTCACAGCTTAACTTGTTTCATTAGGCTTGCTGAATCAAAGCCTCCAACCATCTACTGCACAGTACTTTGCGCTCTGCAGTAGCTTTGTTTAGGAAAGCCTAAGCATTCTGTTAGATTTGTGAACTTCAGTCACACATTTTTCACTTATTTCCCAATCACTGAGCACTGAGTGCAGTGGGATCATGCAGTGCGTTGGTGCAGCATTGTCAAACTGCCAGGTAGCAGGACCATATATGGCATCCCTAGAGCTACATGTTCCTGGATTGTGAGCAGGCCCCTCTTCCTTACTTGTTGTGCAGCTGTGGATCATCAAATATACTGTCAGTGCCCCGATGCGTGATTCACCAGCGAACCTTGTGGGCAGGGTAGTTCCGACAGAGATTATATTTTGCTGCATTGTTGACGAAGTGCAGTATAGGTTTCTCTCTCATTTTTTTTTTTTTTTGCCCATGCAGTGTGGCTATGACTGACCTAAGCTAGGAGCTATATAGTACCTGAAGTGTACAGCAGCAGCCTTCAGGTAAGTTTGAACTACAGTGCAAGTTTCTTTTTTTAACATAATGGATACTTCCTTTTTCTTTGCTCTTTGCTGTGGGGGGGTATCCAGCTATAGTGCAGTGTAATTGTACAGTGATGGATAAAAATTTGTGGGATGAGAGTTTGTCGGAAAAATTCATCTCTGTGCTGTTAACGAAAGCAATTTAATCAAAAGCCTAGAATCATGAGGAGACATACTCGATCTTATTGAACAAATTTCAGCTGAGGCAATGCAAAAATAAATATTTTTCTAGAAATCCATATTGTGAAAACTTTTCTCTGTGAGTGTACCTTGCGCCCAATGTGCTAATCATCGGGTAGCTTGGAGCTGTGTGGTGAGGATCCCTACTCTCACACCTGAATTTTTTAGGCATGTGGGAGTAGCTGTAGTATCTTGCACTGCAAATGCATTTTTCATGTGCTGCTACTCAGCTCCTTGCAGTGGGGCATATTTGTCTTTTGTTTTTGCAGTGTTTTTGGAGAAACAAAGTATTCTGAATTTCAAAAAATATTCTTTCCCTCGTTACTTTTGCGTTCTTCAAGATGTAAACCTGCTCTCACAGCTACGGATGATTAATTTACTGGGCACTGTGGAGTTATTGCATAGCCTGTCAAATTCACTTGCTTTGATTTTATGACATATCCTGAACTTACTTAGTGTGCACCACTCCACTGCTGACGTAACGGGTGCTGCATGCAGATTAGGGCGAAAGCCTGGCACCGCAAGGCTTGGAAGCGCAAATTTAAAAAAAATATATTGTAAATGGTCACTTCGCTTTCGAGTTCTTGTACGCGACATGAACAGTCGGTGGCCTCTACTCTAAATAATGCTAGCGTGTTATAGACAACCTCTAACACCATTTTCAGGGACCCTTTAAGACAACTTACGTGCGGTAATGCGAAAGCATTTGAGCTTACATTATGACTGTTTGGTATCCTGTTGCTTCTTCTGCTACTGCTTCTGTTGGTGCTAATTTTTGTGCATGGGGCTTCGCTCGCCCCAACTCTGGTTCAACTGCGTCATGCATCACAGGCCCCGTTGTTAGGGCGCTAATCCCATACAAAGCACCCACGCAGGCTAAAGCCCCTTGATAATATGAAAGTTCCGCCAACCATAAAGCTTTGCCGCCGCCGCGCAACCTCCTCGCCTTCTCCTCACCCCTTTCTCGCCTATTTCCTGAGGGTTGGCTCTCCGCCCGATTTCCTGCGCGACGATTGGTCTCGCTGCCGTTGCCCTTGGAAATGCGGGCGTCCGGTGTTTTGCTTGCGTTTTTCTTTTTCCGTCGCGCTATTTTTCTCCTAGCCTCGGCGAGCGAATATTACGGGCTGTGCTTTTATTGCGACGTGCAAGCGCTATACCGTGCTGTTGCGCGTACAACTGCAGCAAGCGGCCTGAAGATGGTTGTGCGGTATTCATGACACCATATATATTCACGTCAGGGGATTAGCCACGACGTCATAACAAATAGTTGACACCGTTGGTTGGAAGGCATCCTTCCGAGGGTTGTTTGCTGCTTCGTTTTTAGGTTATTTTGCATGCGAGGCCAGACCGGAACGAATCACCAAAGCATCCGTGCATTGCATCTTCTCTGCAAATAGCGACTGGGCTCAAAACGTGCTAGTTCTTGCACCAGCAGCCTCGTCTCTATAACAACAAATCCGCAATTTTTAACAGAGAAGCTTTTACCGTAAGATCCCATTGTCCGTCAACTTTCGGTAGCATGAAACTGCTGTATACATGTACAAAGTGACGATTTGAGCTATGACATACACCACTGTTGTATTTCCTTGAGCATGTTTTTTTCTCAACTGTCATCAATACTGCACAGCACATTTCTGCACTAGCGTAGATGCTGACTATTATGTGATCCTCCCATCTGTTACGTGTATCTTGTGAATCAATGTTCTTGTGCGTGCACGAAAATAAATCATCCTGCTGACCATGCTCTCATTTTCTTTAATGATACATTTTTTTGTGATGCCTAATCAAAATACAAGCTTTATATACTCTGCTACTTAGTGAAACGAAAATTTCGGAGTCAAGTTTAATATTACATTATCGAGGGGCATTTATCTTTCCTAGAGATATAGAATGCATTCTCTCATAGGTATACCGAGCATATTCTTAAGCTTCCTTGACACCAGTGCCTAATATTGTTCTATGAATTGCGGTCGATGAATGGCTGTCTGCGTTCCTTAATCGCACTGAAAGTGCGCAACTGTTTTATTCAGTGAACAGACTAGAATGCAAAAGCCACTTTCACAGTGATGAGACAAACCTAGGGACGGAAGATGCACTCATGACTAATTTATTGTAAGCAGGTGCACGCTAAGTAAGACCTACTGCACCCAAGTATGCACAAGCAAAGAAAAACATTTCGAAGCAGTTCGTGTTAAGCTTAGTTAGAGTGTTATCTCTATTGTTGTGAGGTTTTTCTTTTAATTTGGCTAGCTAGCATAATGCATTCACACTTGCCCTTAGTTTTTCATCTATAGTGCAAAGTTTGGGTTTAACTGCAGTTAAATAATTAGCACTAATTAATTCGGATCGATAATTAGCACAGCGCATTTGCACTGAAACTAAGCTTTCGAAAGGTATATGACTCGATGCTATAATGCAAAGGGTGCTTTTGATTGCATATAGCTCATTAATGCTAATTAACAGGAATCGCTAACTAATTCAGAGCATTTGCATTCATCATAAGCTTTTCAACGCTACATGACTTGATCGTCTGGCTCAAAGTTTGGTTTTATACAAAATTAATTATTTACACAAATTAATGTGAATCGCTAACTAGCACAGTGCCATTACACTTGGCCTAAGCTTTCCAACGGTATATGACTCGATGCTGCAGCACAAATGTGCGTTTTAATTGCAATTTACTAGATATCAATTAATTTGGCCCAGTAATTGGTGAGAATAAGTGTATAAGTAACCAATGATCCAATCTCACGGTTTATCACGTGATATATACTATGCTTAGACAGCTTGACAGTAGCGTAATAGACTAAGTCCCGCTTCAACCTTCTCTGATCTTGATGTTCAAAGCACCAGCCTGGGTCGTTTTCCGAAGTTTTACCGCGGTGACAGAGTTCACGCCTAAAGAAACGAACGCAGACAAAGTCAGAGGCAGTACAAGATCAGGTGCACAAAGTAAAACACCTTATCATATGACTTAAAAAGCGTCTGCTGTACAGAACTCGCCTGAAAGCTTTGTTTACATCAGTATTCTCCATTCAAACAGTTCTAAGAAACCAATCTCTTCATGAACGTTACTTTGGGCATTCTCAATGCTTTTCTCGCAATTTTTCAAATATTTTGCTCAATCCTGGAGCGCAGACCCGGCCCAAAAACACGCGCTTCAATCACTGCTGGGGCCAGCCGGCGGGCGCCAAGGAGAAAAAGCGTGTCATGCGCAGAACTCGCAGCCGCCGCGCAAGGAGAATCGAGGAGGAAAGCGCGGCGCGGAGGAGAGTGTCGCTACTTTCAAATTATCAAGGGGCTTTAACGAGGCCACCACGTTGCGCCATCTGCTGGGCCATCGTCATACGCTGTGAGGTGAGATTTCAGTGGGTGCCTCGTGATGGCGCTACGACACGCCAAGCAAGAAGTAAATTTACCGGAAGCGTACTTTTGTACTTCGTTAAATGCGACATTTGTAATTTATATGCCCATAATTACTCATGTATGCCTCAGTACATATCTCGAAGATATGTTTCTAAGACAACTCTGCATTCACTAGACGTGTCTTTATTCGGCTGCAAACGTCCAACTGTCATGGCGCAGTGGAATCATCCCAGTTTCGCACGCCGCAGGCCCAGGTTCGATTCCCGCCTAGACCCCCAATTTTCTGTTCTTATTTCTTCACTTGCACTTCATGCCTTCTTGGATTATGGATTGGCTTGTTGGATGGCTATGGATTGGTTTGTGGATTGGCTATGGATTGGTGAAAGTGTGACACATTCTGTCCACGCAAGAAATGCTTTTGCATTAAAGGAGTATAGACACCTAATTTTGGTGACATGTTTTCTTCTCTACAATGATG